>NC_142442.1:68985000-69610000 GCF_059453495.1 Arachis ipaensis | reverse complement strand
TTTGGTGAAACTTTGAAGAAATTTGATGAAATTCAAGCTATGAATGTGTGTTCTTGTGGCTGCTAGAAAACGAAACCCTAGGTCCTAAATTGGGGTTCAATTTGTGTTAAAATCATGTAGAAAAGATGGGGTTTTAGTGGCTGGGAATTTATTTTGAATTTTGGTAAAAATCGGTTGCTGAAAAGACTGAAAAACGGGTAAAAACAGAGAAAGAATCTGAAGAATACACGAAGAACACGAAAAACACTTTGAGTAAGATGAATAATATTGAAGAACACATTTTAGAACTTAAAAAGGGCAAGGTTGTAATTATTTTGGTGTTTGAGGGGTTATTTGGTAATTTCTAAAAGTTAGGGTGGTTAAAGTAGAAATATTAAAAGTTACCGGGGTAAAAAGTGAATTTTAAAGGTTAAAAGGTAAAGGCAAGGTAATTTTAGAAAATTTAATGATAAAATAATAAATAATAATAAAATAATACAAAAAAGGCAGTTTTCTGTAAAAGCTTTAGAAAGACAACTTTAAGTGCAGAATCTCATAATTACCTTCATAAAAAACTTAGGGAGTGGTAATAACATGTTAGTGAGGCAAAGATAAAAGAAAGATAAAAAGTTGAAGAAAAGATAAAAGTCGAAGAAAAAGTCTGTAAAGTTTTAATGACAAAAAAACAGACAGAGATTAGTGAACGAACTAGGGCAACATAGTTAGTCCTTGAGTTGCGACTAGGGTTAGGTATAATATGAAAAGCTAAAATGTTTCAGTATAGACTTAATGAACCTATACTTGGGACATGCTAATTATTCATATCGAAATTTACATAAGTTTCAAATATATATGTTAAATAGAGTAATCAAAATAGAGTAAAGAGATAATGCGAAAAGAGTAACCAGAGCAGAGCAAAGAGACAAAGGGAAAAGAGTAATCTAACAAAGAAAATAGAGGAAAAGAGTGTAAAAATAAAGTGTTAAGCCTTGTGGCATGATATTCTATTTTATATTCAACTGCTACTTTTCTGTTGGCCCTAGAGGTCCTGTAGGCCCAAGTTCACCTACAGTAAGTTGTTATTCCTGTATGTCGAAGTTCACCTACAGTGAATATCAATTGTGTAGCTCAGGGTGTTGCTTCTGTAGGCTAAAGTTCACCTACAGAGAGTTTCGATTTCTATAAGCCGAAGTTCACTTACAGGAGTGGTATTTCTGTAGGCCGAAGTTCACCTACAGAAAGTTGTTGTGTTGTGTTTATATTATTCCTGTAAGCTGAAGTTCACTTACAGGGGCGCCATCTCTGTAAGCCGAAGTTCACTTACAGAGGTGCCATTTCTGTAGGCCGAAGTTCACCTATAGAAAGTTGTTCTGTTGTGATTAGACTATTCCTGTAAGCCGAAGTTCACTTATGGGAGTGCTGTTTCTGTAAGCCGAAGTTCACCTACAGAAAATAAGCCATATCTAGGACTAGTTCCTAGGTAATGTCGGGCTGCAGGGTGTAAACCGACACGTGAGCTCATGGCCTGCATAGGAGATACATGCATCATACTTGGTTGCGCATTTCCTCTGTTATGATTGTTGTTTGAATGTATGCTTTCTTTGTTTTCATTCTATTCTCTATGTCTGTGTTTTGTTTTCTTGTATTCTTTTGTTTGTGTTTTGCTTTCTATTTTCTCTATTTATCTGTTTCTTCTATTTACTGCATCTCTATATTCTGCTATATGTCTGCTATGCAACACAAATTAATGAACTTAACTAATAACCCCGGTCTTACAAAGAACTCCCCAGTTCTTACCCCTTCTCTCTCCCTTCCCCCTTCAAATGGAAGCATGAGTTCCCTTCCGTAATTCGCTGACGATTGTACACAAAAAAGGATTCCACTCTAGGTAGTCTTCTGAGTCTAGAGTGAACTTCGTTTCTGTTTATATGTATATACTGTGAGACCAGCCAGCGTCTGCACCCCGTTCGTATGCGCACTTTAGCCTAAATCCTGTGTACGAGACTCCTGTTGTGTGGCTACTTGATGAGGTACCAGAGAGACGTTATATGGCAATGTTTGACCTTGCAAAGGAGTAGTAGATGATGTTCTACCTTTTGCTGATGTTCCACCTAACTTGATTTTTGAAGACTTAGAACGTACTTTTCCTCGCTTTAGTAGTTTAGAGGGACTAGGTGAGTATAGAGTCTAGGCTAGCCTGGGCGCCAGCTTAGGAACTTCTTGAACAGGTCAGGTCCTAGGATGTTGTATGTATATATATGTATATAGTTATTATCTAGCTATATCTAGGGGTGTTCTAACTAAAAGTCTATACTTAAATAAAAGTTGGATCATTGAATGTTGTTGACTGCTTGTGATGTATTTATGTGTGGTTGTTTATAACTGTTTTATCTGTTATCAGTTGTGAATTGATTATGAATGATTCTGTCTATTAATCCAAATGTTTTCAAAAAAAAAATATACCCTGCAAATTAACTACGTTTTTAACAACGAATTAGGCTCATATGATAAATAGTAGATAATAATTAGGAAGATAAATTGGTAGCACTCAGTTTCTGGTATGATCTACACATACTGAAAATTGGATCGTTACACCGATGTCCTTGGAAAGCAATAAAGAGGAGATTGAATTGGAAGAAAGCTACCAAGAGGAAGAGGTTGAAATTGAAGAAGCTTACAAGGAGGTGGAAGAATTCAAAGAAGAGCACATGGGAGTGGAGCTCGCAAGATAATTAGAAACACCTCTCCCAAAGCCATTACCATCCAATACAACATTCAAGTGGGTAAAATTCTTATTTTTAACCTTTACTTTCCACCTGAATATGGTTTACTTGAGACAGATGGTCAACTTAGAGCTCTTTGTGGCATTAAGAGTAAAAGGGAGATGGGTAGTAGTTGGAAACACCATCCTAGGTTCGTTATGGTTGGAAGCTCAAGGCTTGATTGCAAGGGTTGGCATAATTCTCAATTAATTGGGTCTAGGAGGATGTTTGGGTGCCTAAATGAGAATTCTAAGGCTGAACCACCCGGATGGAATCATCATGATCCACTTGAAGACGGGTGTAGAAACAAGATTTGGGATCCGGGAATATATGAGGATCAAATTTGGGAGCTCAAAGCTTGTGAAGAAATCCATCAAAGCTTGAGAAATTTACTCGGTATTGATAGAGCTTATTGGAAGTCCAAGCATTGGTGGAAGTTTCAAGACGAGTTCAAGCACAAGCCACCATGACAAGGAGCTCACCAAATGTCCAACTTAAGAACTTTAACTAAAAGTGCTAGGTGGGAGACAACCCACCATGGTATGATCGTTCTTTCTTCTCTCTCCTTAGTTTTATTTTAGTGACTCTTATCATTAGTATTGAATATAGTCTGCATTTTCATCTGCATAAAAAATGAATAAAAAGTTGCGTGGGAACAGTGCAGAAAGTGTGCCAGTCGCACAAGCATCACCACGCGTACGCGTCCCTCGCGCGTATGCGTCATCCGAGAATTTGGCACTTCACGCATACGCGTCAATGACACGTACGCGTGACCCTGCAAAATCGACGTAAAAAGGTGTATGGAAGAGAATTATAATGGAGTGGGACTGGAACTGTGCTGGAAGCACAAGCCCTATCACGCGTACGCGTCTCCCACACGTCCACGTCATTTTTCCAAATGAAGTGCGCATCCCTCATGCGCATCCCTCATGCGCATGCGTCACCCTGAATTTTGGCAATGTGCGTATGAAACACAGAGTGGTGCGTACGCGTTACTTGAAAATAGTGCAAACCGCGCGAACGCGTGCACCACGTGTCCGCGTCGCATTCGACGCACAGTTTTACTAGACCTGCGCCAGAATTCCTATCTTTTCTTCCCCAATCCTAATTTTTTCTTTTCCTTTCTTATTTCTTTCTTCTTCTTTCTTTCTTCTTTCTTCCTTCTCACTTTTTACTTTCTACCCCCTTCTTTTTCACATCCATTATCAAGGTTCTTTTCTTTTCTTTTTCCCTTTTTTACTTTTTCCATTATTATTTTTATTTATGTTTTCTTCTTCTATTTCTTTTTACTTTCATTATCTATGTTTTCTTTTTCTTTCTTTTTCTTTTTACATTCTTTTGATTGGTGTTAGAAATTTAATTGGGTGATTGTTTTCTTCTATAATTGCTTATGGATTATTAAGGAATTGTTTGACAATTAATATTACTTCTTAAGGGTTGCTTGAATGTTCAATTCAATACTTTCAATAACATATTTACCATGCATGCATGTTTGTGAAAAAGCCCGTATGGCATTGTGCATTTTTAAATTATTCTATTCTTCTACTCTAATGCCTGCTTTTCACAAAATCCCTTTTTATATATTATTCATTGAATATAATTGTCAATACAAATAGATTGTTAGTTTGAAAAACTTGATAATCAAATTGGGCATTTAATGCTTGATCTATGCTACTCATGCCTTTGCCAGCATGCCAATAAACATCTTGCATCTCATTACCATAACCTGCACTTGCTATATTTCCATTGATGAACTTATCACATGTAGTCGCGACCATGTGTTAACGACATCCTTCTTTACCGTGCATTGATTATCACTTGTACCATCCTCTTCCTTGCTCTAACACTTAGCTTTAAGAGTTACTTTCCTTTTCCTTTTCAGGATGGCCACCAAGAAAGGTAAAGAGAAAGCTACTCCCAAACCACCTGCAAGGAAAAGAACAAAAAGCACAAGCACCTTCAACAAATCAGCTGCTCCCTCCGATACTTCAGAGGTTGGACCGGCAGGCGAAGCAAAGAGAGTGCCGTAACAAGTGCCAATTTACATACCTCAAGGAGCTGCTTGTTGGTAACAACCCACCTGAAGAAAACCCAAACACCCCGGACTCCACTTCATTTACCAGCACAGGGAGCCATGACGGTCCCAATTGTGGAGATGTTGCTACCAGCTCCCCTCTGTTCCTAACTGATGGCACCGAGGACGGTGCCAAGTTTTAAGTGTGGGGAGGTCGGTCAGTACCTGACTTCCGGAGGTAACTTTTCTCTCTTAACACCAACATTTTTAATTTTTCTTTTGTTAGTTAGGATAAATTGCATGTTAATAATTGCTTGCATGTATGTTTTGCTTGGTTAAAGTAATGAGTTTCTTTTCAAGACCCTATTTTTGAAAATTTTACTAATTTAAATTGAAAATTTTTTGTTAAACTTGTTGGAAGTTGTATTTGGAACATGGGTTATAGCTAAGAACACACAACCTGTGAGAATTTGAGCTTAATTACATGGTTACATTATTTAGCCATAAATTTTTATTCTTGTGTGTTTTCTTCTCTATGATTGTAATATATATTTTGTTTCATCCTATATGTCCAATGTTTAATGTGTTATATGCATGCATATGAATGAGGCCATTATTTTATTAGCTCACTTATCCCAAATAGCCTACCCTTTCAATTACCTTTGTTAGCCACTTTGAGCTTTTTAAATTCCATTTGTTCTATATTTTACCACATCACTAGCCTTAAGCGAAAAAACAAATTAAATACTTGATGAGCGGATAATTTATACGCTTTTTGGCATAGTTTTTACATAGTTTAAATATGATTTAGTTAGTTTTTTATATATTTTTGTTAGTTTTTAAATAAAATTCACATTTCTAGACTTTACTATGAGTTTGTGTGTTTTTCTGTGATTTTAGGTATTTTTTGGCTGAAATTGAGGGACTTGAGCAAAAATCAGATTCAGAGGTTGAAGAAGGACTGCACATGCTGTTGGATTCTGACCTCCCTGCATTCAAAGTGGATTTTCTGGAGCTACAAAACTTCAAATGGCGCATTCTTAATTGCATTGGAAAGTAGACATTCAGGGCTTTCCAGCAATATATAATTGTCCATACTTTGTCCGAGTTTAGATGACGCAAACTGGCGTTCAACGCCAGTTCCATGTTGCATTCTGGAGTTAAACGCTAGAAACAAGTTAAAAACTGGCGTTCTCTACACGTGTAAAGCTCAATGCTCAGCCTAAGCACACACCAAGTGGGCCCCAGAAGTGGATTTCTACATCATTTACTCATTTCTGTAAACCCTAGTAACTAGTTTAGTATAAATAGGACTTTTTACTATTGTATTGACATCTTTTGGATCATCTTTGGATTGTCTTTTGATCCTTTGATCACTTGGAGGCTGGCCATTCAGCCATGCCTAGACTTTGTTCTTATATATTTTCAACGGTAGAGTTTTTACACACCATAGATTAAGGTGTGGAGCTCTGCTGTTCCTTGAGTATTAATGCAAAGTACTACTGTTTTTCTATTCAATTCAAGCTTATTCCTATTCTAAGATATTCATTCGCACCCAAGAACATGATGAATGTGATGATTATGTGATGCTCATCACCATTCTCACCTATGAACGCGTGCCTGACAACCAATTCCGTTCTACATGAAGACGAGACAGAATGAGTATCTCTTAGATATCTAATACAGGGGACCGAGTCCGAGATATTAGAGTCTTCGTGGTATAAGTTAGAACCCATGGATGGCCATTCCTGAGATCCGGAAAGTCTAAACCTTGTCTGTGGTATTTCGAGTAGGATCTAGGAAGGGATGGCTGTGACGAGCTTCAAACTCGCGAGTGTTAGGCGTAGTGACAGACGCAAAAGGATAGTAAATCCTATTCCAGTATGATCGAGAACCGATAGATGATTAGCCATGCAGTGACAGCGCATTGGACCATTTTCACAGAGAGGACGGGATATAGCCATTGACAACAGTAATGCCCAACATACAGCTTGCCATGGAAAGGAGTAGGAATGATTGGATGAAGACAGTAGGAAAGCAGAGGTTCAGGAGGAACGAAAGCATCTCTATACGCTTATCTGAAATTCTCACCAATGAATTACATAAGTATCTCTATCCCAGTTTATATTTTATTTATATTTATTATCAATTCACCATAACCATTTGAATCCGCCTGATTGAGATTTACAAGGTGACCATAGCTTGCTTCAGGCCGACAATCTCCGTGGGATCGACCCTTACTCATGTAAGGTTTATTACTTGGATGACCCAGTGCACTTGCTGGTTAGTTGTGCGAAGTTGTGACAAAGTGTGATTCACGTTTTTGAGAGCACCAAGTCTTTGGCGCCATTGTTGATGATCACAATTTCGTGCACCAAGTTTTTGGCGCCGTTGCCGGGGATTGTTCGAGTTTAGACAACTGACGGTTCATCTTGTTGCTCAGATTAGATAAATTTTATTTTAATTTTATGCTTTTTGTTTTTATTATTTTATTTTTACTTTCGAAAAAAAATTCAAAAAAAAAATTAATTTGATGTTTCTTGCTTGAATCTAGTGTCAAGTCATAAGTTTGGTGTCAATTGCATGTTTATCTCTTTCTTGCATTTTTCGAAAATTCATGCATTGCATTCTTCATGATCTTCAAGTTGTTCTTGGAAAGTCTTCTTGTTTGATCTTTAAAATTTCTTGTTTTGCATCTTTTCTTGTTTTTCACATGCATTTTCAATTTGTTAGTGTCCATACATGAAAAATTTTTAAGTTTGGTGTCTTGCATGTTTTTCTTTTCTTAAAAATTTTCAAAAATAAGTTCTTGATATTCATCTTGACATTCAAAGTGTTCTTGGTGTTCATCTTGACATTCAAAGTGTTCTTGCATCAATTGTGTGTTTTGATTCATAATCTTCATGTTTTGAGTCTTTTCATTGTTTTTCTCTTTCTTCATTAAAATTCAAAAATAAAAAAAAAATATCTTTCTCTTCTTCACTCATAAATTTTCAAAAATTTGAGTTGACTTTTTCAAAAATTTTTAAAATCTAGTTGTTTCTTATGAGTCAAATCAAATTTTCAATTTAAAAAATTCTATCTTTTTCAAATCTTTTTCAAAAATCAAATCTTTTTCACTTTTTCTTTCATATTTTCGAAAACTTTATGATTGATTTTCAAAATCTTTTTCTTATTTCTAATTCATATTTTCGAAATTAATGCTAACAATTAATGTGATTGATTCAAAATTTTTAAGTTTGTTACTTGCCTATCAAGAAAGGTTCAATCTTTAAATTTTAAAATCATATCTTTTTGTTTCTTGTTAGTCAAGTAATCAACTTTAGTTTTCAAAATCAAATCTTTTTAAATTTCTTTTTTAAATCTTTTTCAAAATAAATTTCAATCACATCTTTTTCAAAATTAATTTCAAAAATCTTTTCTAACTTCTTATCTTTTCAAAAATTGATTTTCAAACCTTTTTCAATTAACTACTTGACTTTTTGTTTGATTTTAAAAGTTTACTATTTCAATCATATCTTTTTCAAAACTACCTAACTAACTCTCTCTTTCTATTTTTTGAAAATCCCTTCCCTCTTTTTCAAAATTCCTTTTTAATTAACTAATTGTTTTAAACTTTAATTTAATTCAATTTCATTTTTCTTTTAAATTTTCGAATTCTAACTTGGATTTTAAATTAAAAACAAAAATACTTTTATTTTAATTTATTTAATTTTTGAAATTCTCTCCCCCTCATCTCTTTCTAATTATTTTATTTATTTACTAACACTTCTCTTTATTTAAAAATTTGAACCCTCTCCTCTTTCTGTGCTCGAATTTCTTTTCTTCTTCTACTTACATTAGGAATCTCTATACTGTGACATAGAAGATTCTATATTTTCTTTTCTGTTTTCTTCTTTTTCATATGAGCAGGAACAAGGATAAGAACATTCTTGTTGAAGCTGATCCTGAACCTGAAAGGACTCTGAAGAGGAAGCTAAGGGAAGCTAAAGCACAACTCTCTGGAGAAAATCTGACAGAAATTTTCGAAAAAGAAGGAGACATGGCCGAAAATAATAACAATGCAAGGAAGATGCTTGATGACTTTACTAGACCAAATTCCAATTTACATGGAAGAAGTATCTCAATCCCTGCCATTGGAGCAAACAATTTTGAGCTGAAACATCAATTAGTTTCTCTGATGCAACAGAACTGCAAGTTTCATGGACTTCCATCAGAAGATCCTTTTCAGTTCTTAACTAAATTCTTGCAAATCTGTGATACTGTTAAGACCAATGGGGTTGATCCCGAGGTCTACAGGCTTATGCTTTTCCCGTTTGCTGTAAGAGACAGAGCTAGAATATGGTTAGACTCTCAACCTAAAGACAGCCTGAACTCTTAGGATAAGCTGGTCACGGCTTTCTTAGCCAAGTTCTTTCCTCCTTAAAAGCTTAGTAAGCTTAGAGTAGATTTTCAAACCTTCAAACAGAAAGAAGGTGAGTCCCTCTATGAAGCTTGGGAGAGATACAAGGAACTGACCAAAAAGTGTCCTTCTGACATGCTTTCAGAATGGACCATCCTGGATATATTCTATGATGGTCTGTCTGAATTATCTAAAATGTCATTAGACCATTCTGCAGGTGGATCCATTCACCTAAAGAAAATGCCTGCAGAAGCTCAAGAACTCATTGACATGGTTACAAATAACCAGTTCATGTACACTTCTGAAAGGAATCCTATGAGTAATGGGACGCCTATGAGGAAGGAAGTTCTTAAAATTGATTCTCTCAATGCCATATTGGCTCATAATAAAATATTGACTCAGCAAGTCAATATGATCTCTCAGAGTCTGAATGGATTGAAGGAATCATCCAATAGTACTAAAGAGGCATCTTCTGAAGAAGAAGCTTATGATCTTGAGAACCCTGCAATAGCAGAGGTGAATTACATGGGTGAACCCTATGGAAACACCTATAATCCCTCATGGAGAAATCATCCAAATTTCTCATGGAAGGATCAACAAAAGCCTCAACAAGGCTTTAATAATGGTGGAAGAAACAGGTTTAGCAATAGCAAACCTTTTCCATCATCCACTCAGCAACAGATAGAGAATTCTGAGCAGAACCCATCTAGCTTATCAAATATAATCTC
Source organism: Arachis ipaensis (assembly GCF_059453495.1). Lineage (NCBI taxonomy): Eukaryota > Viridiplantae > Streptophyta > Magnoliopsida > Fabales > Fabaceae > Arachis > Arachis ipaensis. The sequence goes on along the minus strand of NC_142442.1, from coordinate 69,600,115 downwards.
TGATCTATCTAAGGCCACTGTGAGTTTCATGAATGAAACAAGGTCCTCCATTAGAAATTTGGAGGCACAAGTGGGCTAGCTGAGTAAAAGGGTCACTGAAACTCCTCTTAGTACTCTCCCAAGCAATACAGAAGAAAATCCAAAGAGAAAGTGCAAGGCCATTGACTTAACCATCATGCCGAACCTACAAGGGAGGAGGATGACGTGAATCCTAGTGAGGAAGACCTCCTGGGACATTCAGTGACCAATAAGGAGTTTCCCTTTGAGGAACCAAATGAATCTGAGCCTCATCTAGAGACCATAGAGATTCCATTGAACCTCCTTCTGCCCTTCATGAGCTCTGATGAGTATTCTTCTTCTGAAGAGAATGAAGGCGTTACTGAAGAGCAAGTTGCTAAGTACGTTGGTGCAATCATGAAGCTGAATGCCAGACTATTTGGTAATGAGACTTGGGAAGATGAACCTCCCTTGCTCACTAATGAACTAAATGCATTGGATAGGCAGAAATTACCTCAAAAGAAACAGGATCCTGGGAAATTCTTAATACCCTGTACCATAGGCACCATGACTTTTGAGAAGGCTCTGTGTGACCTGGGGTCAGGAATAAACTTAATGCCACTCTCTGTAATGGAGAAACTTGGGATCTTTGAGGTGCAAGCTGCCAAAATCTCATTAGAGATGGAAGACAACTCAAGAAAACATGCTTATGGACAAGTAGAGGACGTGTTAGTAAAGGTTGAAGGCCTTTACATCCTTGCTGATTTCATAATCCTAGACACTGGGAAGGATGAGGATGAATTCATCATCCTTGGAAGACCCTTCCTAGCCACAGCAAGAGCTGTGATTGATATGGACAGAGGAGAGTTGGTCCTTCAACTGAATGGGGACTACCTTATGTTTAAGACTCAAGGTTTTCCTTCTGTAACCATGGAGAGGAAGCATGAAAAGCTTCTCTCACTGCAGAGTCAACCAAAGCCCCCACAGTCAAACTCTAAGTTTGGTGTTGGGAGGTTCCAACCTTGCTCTGATTATCTGTGAGGCTCCATGAGAGCTCACTGTTAAGCTATTGACATTAAATAAGCGCTTGTTGGGAGGCAACCCAATGTTATTTAATCATATCTATTTTATTTTCTTTTTGTTATTTCGTGTTTTATTAGGTTGATGATCATGTGGAGTCATAAAAACTACTGAAAAATCAAAAACAGAATGAAAAACAGCATTAAAAATAGCACACCCTAGAGGAGGAGCATTCTGGCGTTTAACGCCAGAAGCAAGCATCTAACTGGTGTTAAACGCCAGAAACAGGCTACAATTAGGCGTTTAACGCCAGAAACAAGCAGCAGTCTGGTGTTAAACGCCAAGATTGCACAGCAAGGGTGTTTTACACGCCTAATTGGAGCAGGGATGTTAAGTCCTTGGCCCCACTGGATCTGTGAACCCCACAGGATCCCCACCTACCTTCTTCTCTCCTCTTCACACCTTTTCATAACTCTCTTTCCCAAATATCCTTCACCAATCACCTCACTCACTCTTCCCCATCATCTCTTCACCACTCACATCCATCCCCTCTTCCCCATAAACCCCACCTACCTCCAAAATTCAAACTCTTTTCCCTCCCAAACCCAACCCTAATGGCCGAACCCTAAACCCCATCCCACCCCTATATAAACCCCTCATTCCTTCTTCATTTTCACACAACACAACCCTTTCTTCTTCCCTTGGCCGAATACACACCCCTCTCCCTCTCCTCCATTCTTTTTCTTCTTCTCCTTCTTTCTTTCTTCTTTTGCTCGGGGACGAGCAAACATTTTAAGTTTGGTGTGGTAAAAAGCATTGCTTTTTGTTTTTCCATAACCATCAATGGCACCTAAGGCTAGAGAATCCTCAAGAAAGAGGAAAGGAAAGGCAATTACTTCCACCTCTGAGTCATGGGAGATGGAGAGATTCATCTCAAATCTCCATCAAGACCACTTCTATGAAGTTGTGGCCAAGAAGAAAGTGATCCTTGAGGTTCCTTTCAAGCTCAAAAAGAATGAGTATCCAGAGATCCGACTTGAGATCCAAAGAAGAGGTTGGGAAGTTCTCACCAACCCCATTCAACAAGTCGGGATCTTAATGGTTCAAGAGTTCTATGCAAATGCATGGATCACTAGGAACCATGATCAAAGTGTAAACCCGAATCCAAAGCATTGGCTCACCATGGTTCGGGGGAAATACTTAGATTTCAGTCCGGAAAATGTAAGGCTGGCGTTCAACTTGCCAATGATGGAAGAAAATGCACGCCCCTACACTAGAAGGGTCAACTTTGATCAGAGGTTGGACCAAGTCCTCATGGACATATGTGTAGAAGGAGCTCAATGGAAGGTTGACTCAAGAGGCAAGCCGGTTCAATTAAGAAGACTGGACCTTAAGCCTGTAGTTAGAGGATGGTTGGAGTTCATTCAGCGCTCAATCATTCCCACTAGCAACCGGTCTGAAGTTACTGTAGACCGGGCCATCATGATCCATAGTATCATGATTAGGGAGGAAGTAGAGGTTCATGAGATTATACCTCAAGAACTCTACAAGGTGGCTGACAAGTCATCCACTTTGGAAAGGTTAGCCTTTCCTCACCTCATTTGCCACCTCTGCAATTTGGCTAGGATTGACATAGAGGGACACATCCTCATTGATGAGGATAAGCCTATCACTAAGAAAAGGATGGATGAAACAAGAGATCATGGACCTCAACAAAAGCATGAGGAAATTCCTCACCATGAAATCCCTGAGATACCTCAGGGGATGCACTTTCCTCCACAGAATTATTGGGAGAAAATCAACACCTCCCTAGGAAAATTAAGTTCCAACATAGGACAACTAAGGATAGAGCACCAAGAGCACTCCATCATCCTCCATGAGATTAGAGAAGATCAAAGAGCTATGAGGGAGGAGCAACAAGGACAAGGAAGAGACACAGAGGAGCTCAAGAGCACCATTGGTTCTTCAAGAAGAGGAAGACGCCACCCTCACTAAGGTGGACCCATTCCTTAATCTCCTTGTTCTTATTTTCCTATTTTTCGTTTACTATGCTTTATTTTTATGTTTGTGTCTGATTACATGATTATTAGTATTTAAGTGTCTATGCCTTAAAGTTATGAATGTCTTATGAATCCATCACCTCTCTTAAATGAAAAATGTTTTAATTACAAAAGAACAAGAAGTACATGGTTTCGAATTCATCCTTGAAACTAGTTTAATTATTTTGATGTGGTGATAATACTTTTTGTTTTCTGAATGAATGCTTGAACAGTGCATATGTCTTTTGAATTTGTTGTTTATGAATGTTAAATATGTTGGCTCTTGAAGAATAAGGAAAAAGGAGAAATGTTATTTGATGATCTGAAAAATCATAAAAATGATTCTTGAAGCAAGAAAAAGCAGTGAATAGAGAAGAGCTTGCGGAAAAAAAAAGAGAAAAGAAAAATGAAAAAAAAGAAAGAAAAAGAAAAAGCAAGCAGAAAAAGCCAAAAGCTCTTTAAACCAAAAGGCAAGAGTAAAAAGCCAATAGCCCTTAAAACCAAAAGGCAAGGGTAATAAAAAGGATCCAAGGCTTTGAGCATCAGTGGATAGGAGGGCCTAAAGGAATAAAATCCTGGCCTAAGCGGCTAAACCAAGCTGTCCCTAACCATGTGCTTGTGGCATGAAGGTGTCAAGTGAAAACTTGAGACTGAGCGGTTAAAGTCAAGGTCCAAAGCAAAAAAAGAGTGTGCTTAAGAACCCTGGACACCTCTAATTGGGGACTTTAGCAAAGCTGAGTCACAATCTGAAAAGGTTCAACCAGTTATGTGTCTGTGGCATTTATGTATCTGGTGGTAATACTGGAAAATAAAGTGCTTAGGGCCATGGCCAAGACTCATAAAGTAGCTGTGTTCAAGAATCAACATACTGAACTAGGAGAATCAATAACACTATCTAAATTCTAAGTTCCTATAGATGCCAATCATTCGGAACTTCAAGGGATAAAGTGAGATGCCAAAACTATTCAAGAGGCAAAAAGCTACTAGTCCCGCTCATCTGATTGGACCTAAGTTTCACTGATATTTTAGAATTTATAGTATATTCTCTTCTTTTTATCCTATTTGATTTTCAGTTGCTTGGGGACAAGCAACAATTTAAGTTTGGTGTTGTGATGAGCGGATAATTTATACGCTTTTCGGCATTGTTTTTACATAGTTTTTAGTATGATTTAGTTAGTTTTAGTATATTTTTATTATTTTTTAAATAAAATTCACATTTCTAGACTTTACTATGAGTTTGTGTGTTTTTCTATGATTTTAGGTATTTTCTGGTTGAAATTGAGGGACTTGAGCAAAAATCAGATTTAGAGGTTGAAGAAGGACTGCAGATGCTATTGGATTCTGACCTCCCTTCACTCAAAGTGGATTCTCTGGAGCTACAGAACTCCAAATGGTGCGCTCTTAATTGCGTTGGAAAGTAGACATCTAGGGCTTTCTAGCAATATATAATAGTCCATACTTTGCCCGTGTTTAGATGACACAAACTGGCGTTCAACTCCAAGAGAAGCCTCTACACGTGTAAAGCTCAATGCTCAGCCCAAGCACATACCAAATGGGCCCCAGAAGTGGATTTCTGCATCATTTACTCATTTCTAAAACCCTAGTAACTAGTTTAGTATAAATAGGACTTTTTACTATTGTATTGACATCTTTTGGATCATCTTTGGATTGTCTTTTGATCCTTTGATCACGTTTTGGGGGCTGGCCATTTAGCCATGCCTAGACTTTGTTCTTATATATTTTCAACGGTAGAGTTTCTACATACCATAGATTAAGGTGTGGAGCTCTGCTGTTCCTTGAGTATTAATGCAAAGTACTACTGTTTTTCTATTCAATTCAAGCTTATTCCTATTCTAAGATATTCATTCGCACCCAAGAACATGATGAATGTGATGATTATGTGACGCTCATAACCATTCTCACCTATGAACGCGTGCCTGACAACCACTTCCGTTCTACATGAAGACGAGATAGAATGAGTATCTCTTAGATATCTAATACAGGGGACCGAGTCTGAGATATTAGAGTCTTCGTGGTATAAGTTAGAACCCATGGATGGCCATTCCTGAGATCCGAAAAGTCTAAACCTTGTCTTTGGTATTTCGAGTAGGATCTGGGAAGGGATGGCTGTGACGAGCTTCAAACTCGCGAGTGCTAGGCGTAGTGACAGACGCAAAAGGATAGTAAATCCTATTCCAGTATGATCAAGAACCGATTGACATTGACATTGACAACGGTGATGCCCAACATACAGCTTGCCATGGAAAGGAGTAGGAATGATTGGATGAAGACAGCAGGAAACTAGAGGTTCAGGAGGAACGAAAGCATCTCTATACGCTTATCTAAAATTCTCAACAGTGAATTACATAAGTATCACTATCCCAGTTTATATTTTATTTATATTTATTATCTGTTCACCATAACCATTTGAATCTACCTGACTGAGATTTACAAGGTGACCATAGCTTGCTTCAGGCCGATAATCTCCGTGGGATCGACCCTTACTCACGTAAGGTTTATTACTTGGACGACCCAGTGCACTTGCTGGTTAGTTGTGCGAAGTTGTGACAAGGTGTGATTCACGTTTGAGAGCACCAAGTCTTTGGCGCCATTGTTGATGATTACAATTTCGTGCATCAATATCCCAATTGAATCTTTGGTTAGCTTAAGATAGAGATTGTGTGTTAATTAAGTATGGAAAAACTGTGGAAACATGGGTTAACAAGGGAATATGTTATGGTTTTACAATTGATAAAATATTGGGAATTTGGGCACCTACTCATGTAAGACCAAAAAAATTAAAAATCCATGTGCATTGATAATGTTATGTTTATTTTTTTTTTGCTTCAAAAAAAATTTCAAAAAAAATATATTCAATAAATAAATAAATGAATAAGGGGACAAAATTACCCCAATGCTAAGTTAAGTTATTGAAAAGATAAATGCATATGTGATACAAGTTAAAGAGAAAAGTTGATGCACGAGTATGTGATACAAAAGTGGAAAAATTTTGGGTAGCTAGGCATGAATTTAAAAGTATAGAATGTATGTATAGGTAAGAGCTTAGGTTAGTCAAAGATTCATAAGTTAGCTCACTTGGCCATATACATATCCTCACCCTTACCTTAGCCCCATTACAACCTTGAAAAGACCTCATGATGTTTGCATTGGTATACTAAATATTTGTTAATTGGTTAGATGAAGAACAAAGTCTAGAAAGCATGACTAGAGAAGAGTAGAGTGATTGACCCCAGACACTTGAGCAATTAGAGTGCATATACATTACCAGTGAGGGTTCAATGCTTGATTCTATGTTCCCTGCTTTCATGAGCTATCTTCTTACAAGTTTACTTGTCTTTTATTGTATAATTTGGATTAGTAAAATCTGATTTATATTTGTCTTGAAGAGCTTATTTACTTTTAACCAAGTAGGTAGAAACATCTTAGCATGTAGTTGCATTCATATAGATAGGTTACATTTCATACATTTTACCATTTCCCTTCACTCCTTTATAGCTTCTCTTGAGCTTAGCATGAGTCATGCTAATGTTTAAGTATGGGGAGATTTGATGCACCACTATTTCGTGGTACACCTTATGCTTAATTGAGTGGATTTCATCTACTAAACTCACACTTATTCATATAATTCGCATGTTTTATATTTTCCTTCCTAAATTCTATGCGTTGATTGAAAATATGCTTCTTTGGCCTTAAAATTGCTAATTATTAATCCTCTCTTATTACCATTCGATGCCTTGATATATGTGTTAAGTGATTACAGGGTTTATAGGGCAGGAATGGCTTAGAGGATGGGAAGGAAGCATGCAAAAGTGGAAGGAATACAAGAAACTGAAGGAACTGCTAAAGCTGTCCAGCCTGACCTCTTGGTACTAAATCGACCATAACTTGAGCTACAGAGATCCAAATGAGGCGGTTCTAGTTGAGTTGGAAAGCTAACATCCGGGGCTTCGCAACGAAATATAATTTGCCATAGCTGCCTCGAAGATATGCGATGTGCACGAGTGGATCATGCGCACGCGTGACCTGGCAAAAATCCAATCCACGCTCACACGTGGACGACGCTCACGCGTGACTTTGTCGCGTGCTGGACGTATCAGAAATCACTGGGGGCAATTTCTGGGCTGTTTTTGACCTAGTTTTTGGCCCAGAAAACACAGATTAGAGGCTATAAAGTGGAGAAATTCATTCATTCATTCGAACAACATTCATTATTCATAATTTTAGGTTTAGATGTAGTTTTCTAGAGAGAGAGAGGCTCTCTCCTCTCTCTTAGGATTTAGCATTTAGGATTTCTCTTAATTTTAGGATTGCTTCTTCTCAATTCCAGGTTCAATGTTCCTTTAATTTGATTTCTCTTCTAATTTAATTTGTTTCTTCTCAATTTTATTATTTATTTAATTACTTTCAATTTTATTTCCATTATCATGTCTCTTTTATATTCCAAACTCCCAACAACGAAGATGGTATGCATGTTGATAGAGTAGACTCCCAACTTGACTTGGAGGTTGATTAAAAGGAGACACTTGGGTTGGAATGCTTAAGTGATTAGTTAAATTGGAAGTTATTGGCTAATTCTCTATTTACTAACGCTAGACCTTCCCAAGGGAGAGGACTAGGATTTGCGAATAAGATTTAGCTCAATCACTTGACTTTCCTTTATTTAGTAAGGATTAACTAAGTGAAAACAATAGCCTTTTGATACTACACTTGAGAGAATCCTACAAGGATGGAACTTCCAATTAATCTTCTCCCGGTCAAGGTTTTTTATTTAATTATATAAATCTCTTTTAATTTATATTGCCTTAATTCACAATCCTTTACTTTTCTATTATTCAACTCTTAAAATTTCTCAGAAAATTTATAACCAATAATAACTACACCTCCCTGCAATTCCTTGAGAGACAACCCGAGATTTAAATACTTCAGTTATTACTTTTTAGGGGTTTTGTTACTTGTGACAACCAAAATTTTTGTACGAAAGGATTCTTTGCTGGTTTAGAAACTATACTTTCAACGAGACTTTATCTGTAAATCTCTTTACCGATAGAGCATTCGTTCATAAAGAAACTTGATTATTTTAAAGCTTAATTCTATGTTCCCTACTTTTATGAGCTGTCTTCTTACAAGTTTACTTGCTTTTACTGTATGATTTTGATTAGTGATATTTGATTTATATTTGTCTTGAATAACTTATTTACTTTTAACCAAGTAGGCAAAATCATTCTAGCATATAGTTGCATTCATAGGTTGCATTGCATTGCATGAGTCTTACTTTTCCCTACTTATTTATTTTATCTCCTTGAGCTAAGCATGAGGACATGCTAATGTTTAAGTGTGGGGAGGTTGATAAACCACTATTTTATGGTTTATCTTGTGTTTAATTGAGTGGTTTCATCAAGTCTTTACCCACTTATTCATATGATTTGCATGATTTTATAATCCCTTCCTAGTTTTGTTCTATGATTGAAAACTTGCTTCCTAGAGATCTTTAATTTGTATATTTTAACTCTCCTTTATACCATTCGATGCCGTGATCCATGTGTTAAGTGTTTCAGGCTTTATAGGGCAGGAATGGCTTAGAGAATGAAGAGGAAGCTTGCAAAACTGGAAGGAACACAAGAAACTAAGGAGATGACCAGCGAGCACCGATGTGCACACATGGCTCACACGAGCGCGCGGAATGGAGAAATTTGCAGTGACGCGTGCTCGTGCCTGATGCGTACGCATGGATTGAAGTCTGCACAAAAGATGCACACGCGTGGACGACGCGTACGCGTGACCTGTGCGATCTGCAGAAATAACAGAAAATGCTGGGGACGATTTTGGGCCGAGTTTTGACCCAGGTTTTGGCCCAGAAACATAGAATAAAGCCAGGGAACATGCAGAGACTCAACACACATACACACATTCTCATTAGGATAGTTTTAGGTTTTTAGATCTAAATCTAGAGAGAGAATTACTCTTCCTCTAGTTTTTCTTTACATTCATAGTTTATTGCTTTTGCTTTTGGATATTGAAGAGTCATCGCCTCCGTTGAAGATACTATTCTAGTTTGTTATCTTACTTCCTATTTATTTATTCCATATTCTTAATTCTTGTTTAGAGTGGTAATTGGATTATTTTGGATTTATTAATGCAAAGGATTACTTTTATTTTTAATTAATTTTTAATCCCTATATTATTTAATTTATCATGTCTTCTTCTTATATTTCTATGAGCGTTATATTCATGTCAATGGAGTAGATCCCCTACTTGACATGGGGGTTGATTAAGAAGAGACACTTGAGTTGGAAGGCTTAAGTGATGGTTAAACTGGAAGTTGTTGGCTAGTTCTGTATTTACTAACGCTAGACCTTCCCAAGGGAGAGGACTAGGATTTGTGAATAAGAGTTAGCTCAATCACTTGACTTTCCTTTATTTAGTAAGGGTTAACTAAGTGAAAATAACAACCTTTTTGATACTACACTTAAGAGATCCCAAGAAGGATAGAACTTCCAATTAATCATTCTCCCAGTCAAGGCTTTTTATTTAGAATATTATAAACCTCTTTTAGTTTTTATTGCTTTAATTTACAATTGTTTAATTGTTCATTGCCCGACTCAGATTCTCTTGGAAACTCCTGATTAATAAATTAGCACCCTTTTTAGCAACTCGTTGGGAGACGACCTGGGACTCATACTCCCAATATTTTTATTCTAAATTTTGTGACAACCCTTCTAAATTGATGAGGCAGATTTTAGCTGGTTAAGAGCTATACTCGCAACGCTGTTCTATTATATTATAATCTCTTAATTGGTCAAACTTCTGCCACGCATCAATTTTTGGCGGTTGATAAACCACTATTTTATGATTTATCTTATGCTCAATTGAGTGGTTTTTATCAATTCTTCACCCACTTATTCATATAATTTGCTTGATTTTTCAATTCCTTCCTTATTCTGTGATATATGTGAAAACATGTTTCCTAGGCCTTAAAACTGTTAATTTTAATTATGTGATCTGTGTGTTAAGTATTTTCAGGTTTTATAGGGCAGGAATGGCTTAGAGGACGGAAAGAAAATATGCAAAAGTGTAAAGAATGCGCAAAATGAAGTTTTGAAGGAAATGGCAGCAACGCACACGCATGGACGACGCGGACGCGTGCCTCGCGCAGAACACAAGCGACGCGCAACCATAGACGACGCGAACGTGCGCCTAGCAAAAAGCACGAGCGTCGCGTACGCGTGACTGACGTGTACGCGTGATAAGGAAAACTTCCAAATGACGCGCACGCGTGACCTACATGTACGCGTAACATACGCCATGTGCAGAAATTTCCAGAATTCGCCCCCAGCGATTTCTAGACCCTTTTCGGCCCAAAATCCAAGCCCAGAGACACAGAATAGAGGCTGGAGAATGAGGGAATCAAATGATCCATCAATCATAATTCACAATTGGAGGTTTTTAGATGTAGTTCTCTAGAGAGAGAGGCTATCTCCTCTCCCTTAGGTTTTAGAATTAGGATTTCTCTTAGTTTATGGTTATTTCTTCATTCCAGGTTCAATGTTCCTATACCTTATGTTCTCTTCTACTTTTATTCATTCTATTACTTTAGTTTGTTTATTTTCCCAAATTGGTTTATGAATCCCTATCTTTAATTTGATTTTCTATTTAATATAAATTGAGGTATTTCAGATTTATGATTATTTCCTTCTGTTTATGATATAAATAATTTGGATTTTTCTCCTTTTGGCTTTGGTTGAGTAATTTGTGACACTTGAGTTGTCAAACTCAGCTATTGATTGAAAATTGGAATTTGCTGATTAATTTGGATCCCTCTAAAGCTAGTCTTTCCATAGGAGTTGACTAGGACTTGAGGAATCAAGTTGATTAGTCCACTTGACTTTCCTGTATTTAGTAAGGGTAAACTAAGTGGGAGCAATAAACAATTCTCATCACACCTGATAAGGATAACTAGGATGGGATTTCCAGTTCTCATACCTTGCCAAGAGTTTTTCTAATTATTAATTTATTTTTCTTGCCATTTAAATTACTTGTTCCTTATTTCAAAAAACCCAACGATACTTTTCCATAACCAATAATAAATCATACTACCCTGCAATTCCTTGAGAGACGACCTGAGGTTTAAATACTTCGGTTATAAATTTTGTTGGATTTTGTTACTTGTGACAACCAAACTTTTGTACGAAAGGATTCCTTGCTTGTTTAGAAACTATACTTACAACGTGATTATTTCTATGAAATTCTTTACCACCAGAAATCAGTTCGTCAAAATGGCGCCGTTGCCGGCGAATTGCAATTGTGTGCCTTATTATTGATTATTGTAAATATTTTCTTTTGCTTAATTATTTTTATTTTTATTTTTAATTTTTATTAGCTACTATGAGTTCTCACCCCTCTGGCTTTAAGTTTGGTTCCAATTTTGTTGTAAGGAATAAAAGCTATAATAGGAACATGCATCAGGATCAAAATAATCAAAGATGGATGGAGCAACGAGGATCTGATCAACCCTTTCGGCAACAACACCTTCCAAGATACCATGGACAACGACCATTCAACGATGCATACCAAGACAATAGTTATGGTAGACCCCTTCGTGACAAACCACCCCCACCAAATTACTATGGTCAGGAGTCATTCCGAGGTGCGTACCAAGATAATAGATATGGTAGACCCCTTGTGGTTACCAACAAGCCCCATCATATGCCCATAAACCACCTCCTCAACATAGCTTTGAACCACCATACTCACAAGCCAACCACAACCGTTCACCTCCATATAACCCTAACCCTTATCCACCCAAATTCCAATCCAATTACTTCCAAAAACCCCCCACTTCTATATGCACCATATCCATGTCCATCGAACCAAGAATCACATGATCGTCTCAAGGACATAGTAAACCAATTTCATGCAACCCTTCATCAATTGGAGCAAGCGATAAATCGATTAGCCCCCAGTACAAAGGAGACACTAGAAGCTCCGGTGGACAGTAAGGAGCATGACTTTGTACTGGAACAAGTGGAGGAAGCTGGAAATATCAAAGAAGAAGAATTGGTTGAAGACTTAGGAGACACTGAACCTCCATGGGAATCAAGAAGTGTAGAGAATTCTGCCAAGAAATTTGCAATAGATGCTAAGGAGGATAGTGCACAACCCCCAAAGCATGTACCTTATGAAGAAATGGACGAAACAGATCAAGAAGCAAGTTTCTTTGGTAGTGATGATCATGAACCAAGCACTCCTAATGATGAACCTGCAGTCACAATTGAACTCTTTGAGCTAAAAGAATCTTTCTCAAGTGAATACGAAGATGATGAGGTGGTAGAGTTTTCCCAACCTCCAACTTATGACTTGAGTAATGAGGAAGAAATCAAATACTTTGATCAAGACATGGTTGCAGTTGACGAGGTTTGTCAGGAATTGGAAGAATTCACAGAGGAGTACGAGAAAGTGGAGCTTGAAATACCACTGAAAACACCTCTCCCACGGCCATTACCACCCAATACAAACTTCAAATGGGTAAAATCCTTAGCCTTTATCTTTACCTTTCCACTTGAATATGGTTTGCTTAAAACCGATGGCCAGCTTAGAGCTCTTTGCGGCTTTAAGAGTAAGAAGGAGATGGTTAGCAATAGGATTTGGCATCCAAGGTTCAATACGGTTCCACGCTCCAATTGGAAGTGCAAGGATTGGTATAGAGCTCGATTTAATGAGTTTCGGAAAATGTTCGGGTGTCTGAGTGAAAATTCAGGTTGTATACTGCCCAGCTGGAAAAAATGTAGATCAAGACAAAGACGGGCACAAAAGCGAGGTTTGGGATCCTGGGATTCATTCTAATAATCAACACCCCTGGAGCCTGAAAACCTACTTTAACTTACTCAAAGGCTTTACGTGCCTAGTTTGGGACCCCAGAGGCTATTGGAATTGCAAACGTTGGTGGAGATTTCTGGATGAGTTCAAGCACAAGCCACCATAACAGGAGTTCAACAATTGTCCAACTTAAGGACTTTAACTAAAAGTGCTAGGTGGGAGACAACCCACCATGGTATGATAGTTCTTTCTTAGTCTTTGTTTTCTTTCGTTCTGCTTCACTCTTATTTTTATTATCATTATTCTATTTTTCTTAGAGTTCATGCATAGCATCAGCATCTGCATTTTGCATTCTGCATACTGTATAAAAAAAATCACACCACGCGTGCGCATGGGCCACGCATGGGCGTCGATTTCAAATCGACGCCGCCATCCAACGCCCAGAAAGTTGGGCTGGAATTGTGCGGCTGGTATGCGTCAGGCATAATTTGGGCCACGCGTACACGTCATTTTTACTTACACACACCACGCGTGGGCATGGGCGACGCGTACGCGTCGCGTGAAAATCTTTGTCCCCTTAATTGAAACAGAGAGTTGCGCCAAAACGACGCTGGATTTGTGCATTTAGCACAATTCTAGTCGACTCGTATGCGTGTCTCGCGCGTACGCGTCATTCTCATTATCCCTCATTCACGCGTTTGCGTCAATGACGCTTTCGTGTCATTGCACTTCCACCTCATCAACGCTCTCGCGTGACCCACGCGTCTGCGTTTATTTGAATTCACTAACCCTCTGACGCGGAAATCCTAGCCCCCTCGCATCATTTCTTTTCCCCCTATAAACGTTCCGTCTCCACTCTTTCTCCCACCATACCTCCATAACCGCCGCGAGCCACCACCACAGCACCGCCAACTCCGCCCTCACTCTTCCCCCTTCTCTTCTTCTTTTCTTTTTCTCCTTCCCCCTCTCGCACCACCATTGCCCCCTGCCCCGTCGCCAACCCAGCCCGCTGCGCCGCCACCGCCACCGTCGATGATCCTTGCCGCCGTACCACACCCCTTCCCCTCGTTCCTTTCCTCCCTTCTCTTCCTCTCTCTCTTTCACCCCCTGCCTCTACCCAAACCCCCACGGACTCCCAGCGCCGCCGTGCCGCATCCCAGCGCCGCCATGCCGCCCACTAGCGCCACCATACCACCACCCTCTCTCTTCCTTCAGTTTCTTTTACTACGCACACCAAGTTCCACTGCACTCCAATTCCTTTCCCGTTCCAGTTAGTTAGTTTGCGTATTTTTTCAGTTCTGTTCAAATTCGGATAGTTAGAGATGCATGTTCGTAGTAGATTTTAGGTTGTTAGGTAGCTAAGATGTGGTTAGTGGATTTAGGTCTGATAATTGCGTCATTCTTGCTGCTTGCTTTATCTGTTTTGCAATTGTGAAATTGCTGTGCTGGTGATGCTGCTTATATGCTGTTCATTACTGTTTAATGTTTAATGCTGTTTTAACATTATTCAAACTAAATTGCATTTCTTGCTGACGATTGAGTTTGTTTATTATGAATTCATGTGACTTGCTAATTGCTACTCTTTTATGCACTACTTTCCCGTCATATGAACTTAATTTCTGCTGCTGTTTATTACCCGGGAACATCCAATTTATAGCCGAAATGCTGCCCGATTTTTTTCGTAAATTGTTTCACTCAACCCCCATTCATAAATTGGCTTTGATACTTTTAAATTCTGCACTAATTGGTTTCATCCAAGCCAATTCATGGAAGGATGGGCTAGCATTCCTACTCCTTATGGTTCCTTATTAGTTAAATCGCATTATTGATGATTTTGTTCATTTTTGCGCTTCTTTTATTTTCATGTTTATCATCAATAATATGCAATATCTGCTAGAATGTGAGTTGCTTGTTCTTCAAGTTTGTGCAATTTTTTGTTTACTGGGAACTACAATACCAGGCCACTAACTTTAACTTCACTTTTTAACTCTTAACTTCATTAACTTTCTAACTTCTCTCTTTGTTTTCAAATAACTGGTTTCAAACCATTTCAAGGCATGATTATTATTGTTCCTGACAAATAAGCATTTCGCATATTATAGATCCTGGATTGTGATTTTTATTTCAAATATTTGACTTTTAGCTTGCATACAGTCCAAAATTCTACATCTATCAAACTCACTTCATGCTTATATAGCTATTTTATTCCTCTTTTTCCCATCTATGCTTATATTGCTAAAATACTATTTGTTTACCTATTTTCATGCTTTAGTTTAATAAACTATATCCTGGAACCTCTTTTTTTCAGGATGGCTAACCGTAAAGGGAAAGGAAAAGCTAAAGCAGGCACGTGCAAAAGGAAAAGAGGAGAGTCCTCTATGGCTATCCTAGATATACTGCATGATGATTCCTGGCGGGAGAAGAATTTTACCCCGCAGGAAAAAGCTGATCAATTGGTGCCTGCAACCGACCCAGTCAAGTTTGGAAACCGATACTGTGAACTGAAGTATCCAGTCTTTGCAACTTCAAGAAACTTATACCTAGAAAAGACCCTCCAAATTCTAGCTGAACTATGACAGTACACCATAGAACAAATCAAACAGCGAGGCTGGTTCTTTCTGAAGAGGAACTTGAATGAGGTTAATGCATCCTGGGTCCGAGAATTCTATTACAACTATTTTAAAATGACCCTGGATTCAGTGCAGCTCAAAGGCAAACAAATTCTAGTTACTGAGGAGGCAATTAAAGATATCCTCCATTTCCTGCCTAAATCTGATCAGCCAGATGGTTATCAGCAGGCTGAGGAAGATATGAGATTTATGAGATTTGATTGGAAAGCAGTGAAGCGCACTATAGCTATTGACCCTACTGTCCCATGGGTTATGGGTAAGTCAACAGTGACCCCAAAAGGCATAAAAATTATTTATCTGAATGATGAGGCTCGGCTATGGCAACAAATCCTAAACAATTATGCAATACTAAGCACTCACGAGACTGAGGTGCCAGCTGCCATGATTACTCTTATCTGGTGCGCGATAGAGGGCAAGGACCTGTACCTTCCCTGATTTATCCGGTACTACATAACCAGGGTCCACGTCCGAGGCACTCTCCCCTTCCCCTATTTGATTACTCAGATGGGCCGCTGAGCTGTGGTGCCCTGGGAGCTTGCAGACAAGAAGCCACTAGCCACCGACTACAAAAGATCATCCCACATGGCAGGAAGTTCCAGGCTCTGGGCTATAGACCGCCCTCTCTTATTGCCTCAGCTGAGGTAGCCACATCTTCTGCTGCCCCTTTAGCACCTGCTACACCAGCCACCACCACAGCACCCTCACCTGCATCCGAGCCCATCTACCACCTCGTGAACCGCCTATTTGAGTGCCTAGACAAGATGGAGCACCGCAACCAGTGGCGATATGAGCGGTCTGAGCGTCACAGCAAGCGACGCTTTGAGCATTTGAAGTTGATGATCCGGTCAGGCCACACTGACATTCCCTCCGAGCCTGACACACCATCAGAGCCATCTGAGGAGGAGGTAGATTACCAGGAGGAGGATGCACGAGCAGAGGCTGAGCAGGCAGGATTCGAGCAGGCTGCACCCCATCATGAGGAGCCCCAACAGATACAGCCAGCCGACCTACAGATCCCTATACAGACAAAGCCTCCGCTTTAACAAGCAGATCCTCAGGCACCCACACAGACTGCAGCACCTCAGGCCACCACAGAGACACCAGCAGCACACCCTTCCGGTGATGATGCTTCTTCACACCCAGCTTGATTGGGCATCGGGGACGATGCTATTGTATAAGTGTGGGGAGGTTGCCATCTCTGGCAAACTTTATTTTGGTGAACTATTTTCAGACTCTTTTTCATCCTATTTTATTTCTTTTTCTGTATTTTTATTCTTATTTTATTTTATCTTATTTGTCTTCCAGTACTTGCACATTTTCTTTTGCTGTATTTCTGTTTATTTCTACTTTATTGATACATTTTGCACTTTGGGCTGTATATACCTTAGATATTTAGCTTGATTTTCACTCTTAGCTTATTTAGTTGTGATATAGAGAAACATATGGATTATTAAGTTTAGTTTACCCCTTTTAACATATGAGAATTTGGTTTAATTGAAAATAAAAGAGTAAACTAGAAATTTTAGTTTTTCAAAATCACAACAATCCACCCACTATATATATATAACAATAAATATTGGTAACTTGACAACATTTTTCAAGGAAAATACTTAATTGAGCCATTCAAAGATTCACATCGAGTTAAATGGAAACTCTTGATTTCTACTTGCAAGATATACATAACTGACATATGATTTTTGAGCCAAAGAACACACAACCTGTGAATTTTGAGCTTAATTGCATGGTTACATTATTTAACTATAGTTTTCATTCCTGTGTGTTTCTCCCTTCTTTACTATAATTGCAGACTTTACTTTGTTTCATTCTATATGTCCAATATTCAATGTATTTACATTCTTGCACATGATTGAGACCATTACTTATTTTTGCTCACTTATCCCAAACAAGCCTACCTTTTTAAGTCACCCTTGTTAGCCACCTTGAGCCTTTTAACCCCCATTTATTCTGTTCTATAACCACATCACTAGCCTTAAGTAGAAAAACAAATTAAATATCCCAAATTGGATCCTTGGTTAGCTTAAGATAGAGATTGTGCATCCACTAAGTGTGGGAAAACTGTGGGAACATAGGATGATAGGAAAGGCATTCAATTGATAAATTATTTGGAATTTGGGTGCATGCTCGTGTGAAACCAAAATAATTAAAATACCATGTGCATTGATATCTTGTGTTTATGTTTTAAATATATATATATATATATTCAAGTAATTAAGTAAATAAATAAATAAGGGGACAAAATTACCCTAATAATAACTTTGGTGAAGAGATCAATGCACATAGTATAAAATCAAAAATAATTTAATGCATGAGTATGTGATACAAAAGTGGGAAAATTGGGAAGTTAAGCATAATTTTAGAATCATATAGAATACGTATATGTTAGGTGAGATCTTAGACTAATCAAGGATTCAATTTATAGCTCACTTAGCCATATATATATACCCTCACCTTTGCCTTAACCCTATTACAACCTTGAAAAGACCTCATGATGTTTGCATGTGTACATTAAATATTTGTTGATTGGTTAGATGAAGAACAAAGCTTTAGAAAGCATGACTAGAGAAGAATAGAGTGATTAACCCCAAACACTGAGTGACTAGAGTGTATACACAAATCCAGTGAGGGTTCAATAGCTCATTTCCATATGTCCATGTTTAATTATTGCTTGTCTTGCAAGTTTGTCAAATTTTTTGTGGTTAACTCAATTCAATTGTGAACATATTTTAATATGGCTTGGCCCTTTGTTGTGCATATATGATTCTTTGAAAAATTTGACTTAATTTGACCGCATGTAAGCTCTATGTATATATAAGTGGATAATAATTAGAATTGCATGATTCATTTAGGTAGCTTGCATTTAGAATAGATTGCATTGCATAAGATTCCACCATTCTAACTTCACTCTTTTTCTGTTTCTCTTGAGCTAAGCATGAGGACATGCTAATGTTTAAGTGTGGGGAGGTTGATAAACCACTATTTTATGATTTATCTTGTGCTTAATTGAGTGGTTTTTATCAATTCTTCACCTACTTATTCATATAATTTGCATGATTTTACAATTCCTTCTTTATTATGTGATATATGTGAAAACATGTTTCCTAGGCCTTAAAACTGTTAATTTTAATTATCCTTTATTACCATTCGATGCCGTGATCTGTGTGTTAAGTATTTTCAGGCTTTATAGGACAGGAATGGCTTAGAGGATGGAAAGAAAACACGCAAAAGTGGAAGGAACGCGCAAAATGAAGTTTTGAAGGAAATGGCAGCGACGCGCACGCATGGACGACGCGAACGTGCGCCTAGCAAAAAGCACGAGTGATGCATACGCATGATTGACGCGTATGCGTGATAAGGAAAACTTCCAAATGATGCGGACGCGTGACCTACGCGTACGCGTATCAGACGCCACGTGCAGAAAGTTGCAGAATTTGCCCCCAGCAATTTCTGGACCCTTTTTCGGCCCAAATCCAAGCCCAGAAACACAGAATAGAGGCTGGAGAATGAGGGAATCAAATGATCCATCAATCATAATTCACAATTGGAGGTTTTTAGATGTAGTTCTCTAGAGAGAGAGGCTCTCTCCTCTCTCTTAGGTTTTAGAATTAGGATTTCTCTTATTCTATGGTTATTTCTTCATTCCAGGTTCAATGTTCCTATACCTTATGTTCTCTTCTACTTTTATTCACTCTATTACTTTAGTTTGTTTATTTTTCGAAATTGGTTTATGAATCCCTATGTTTAATTTGATTTTCTATTTAATATAAATTGAGGTATTTCAGATTTATGATTGTTTACTTCTATTTATGATATAAATAATTTGGATTTTTCTCCTTTTGGCTTTGGTTGAGTTATTGGTGACACTTGAGTTGTCAAACTCAGCTGTTGATTGAAAATTCGAATTTGCTGATTAATTTGGATCCCTCTAAAGCTAGTCTTTCCATAGGAGTTGACTAGGACTTGAGGAATCAAGTTGATTAGTCCACTTGACTTTCCTTTATTTAGTAAGGGTTAACTAAGTGGGAGCAATAAACAATTCTCATCACACCTGATAAGGATAACTAGGATGGGATTTCCAGTTCTCATACCTTGCCAAGAGTTTTTCTAATTATTAATTTATTTTTCTTGCCATTTAAATTACTTGTTCCTTATTTCAAAAAACCCAACGATACTTTTTCATAACCAATAATAAATCATACTACCCTGTATTTCCTTGAGAGACGACCCGAGGTTTAAATACTTCGGTTATAAATTTTATTGGGTTTTGTTACTTGTGACAACCAAACTTTTGTACGAAAGGATTCCTTGCTGGTTTAGAAACTATACTTACAACCTGATTATTTCTATGAAATTCTTTACCACCAGAAATCAGTTCGTCAAAAATTGATGCGTGGCAGAAGTTAGACCAATTAAGAGATTATAATATAGTAGAACAGTGTTGTGAGTATAGCTCTTAACCAGCTAAAATCTGCCTCATCAATTTAGAAAGGTTGTCACAAAATTTAGAATAAAAATACTGGGAGTATGAGTCCCAGGTCGTCTCCCAACGAGTTGCTAAAAAGGGTGCTACTTTATTAATCAGGAGTTTCCAAGAGAATCTGATTCGGGCAGTGAACAATTAAACAATTGTAAATAAAGCAATAAAAACTAAAAGAGGTTTATAATATTCTAAATAAAAAGCCTTGACTGGGGAAATGATTAATTGGAAGTTCTATCCTTCTTGGGATCTCTTAAGTGTAGTATAAAAAAGGTTGTTGTTTTCACTTAGTTAACCCTTACTAAATAAAGGAAAGTCAAGTGATTGAGCTAACTCTTATTCGCAAATCCTAGTCCTCTCCCTTAAGAAGGTCTAGCGTTAGTAAATATAGAACTAGCCAACAACTTCCAGTTTAACCATCACTTAAGCCTTCCAACTCAAGTGTCTCTTCTTAATCAACCCCCATGTCAAGTAGGGGATCTACTCCATTGACATGAATATAACACTCATAGAAATATAAGAAGAAGACATGATAAATTAAATAAAATAGGGATTGAAAATTAATTAAAAATAAAAGTAATCCTTTGCATTAATAAATCCAAAATAATCCAATTACCACTATAAACAAGAATTAAGAATATGGAATAAATAAATAGGAAGTAAGAAAATAAACTAGAATAGTATCTTCAATGGAGGTGATGACTCTTCAATATCCAAAAGCAAAAGTAATAAACTATGAATGTAAAGAAAAACTAGAGGAAGAGAAATTCTCTCTCTAGATTCAGATCTAAAAACCTAAAACTATCCTAATGAGAATGTGTGAATGTGTGTTGAGTCTCTGCATGTTCCCTGGCTTTATTCTGTGTTTCTGGGCCGAAAACTAGGTCAAAACTCGGCCCGAAATCACCCTCAACGTTTTCTGTTATTTCTGCAGATCACACAGGTCACGCGTACGCGTCAGTCACGTGTGCGCGTCATTTGGCGAATTTCCTTGTCACGCGTACGCGTCGTCCACGCGTGCGCGTCTTTTGTGCAGACTCCAATCCACGCGTACGCGTCAGGCACGCGCATGCGTGGCTGCAAATTTCTCCATTCCGCGCGCTCGCGTGAGCCATGCGTGCGCGTCGGTGCTCGCTGGTCATCTCCTTAGTTTCTTGTGTTCCTTACATTTTTGCAAGCTTCCTCTCCATTCTCTAATCCATTCCTACCTTATAAAGCCTGAAACACTTAACACACGAATCACGGCATCAAATCGTATAAAGGAGAGTTAAAATATACAAATTAAATATCTCTAGGAAGCAAGTTTTCAATCATAGAACAAAACTAGGAAGGGATTATAAAATCATGCAAATCATATGAATAAGTGGGTAAAGACTTGATAAAACCACTCAATTAAACACAAGAGAAACCATAAAATAGTGGTTTATCAAGCATCAATAACATAAATAAAAGAAAGCAATCTTAAATCTGAAATACCTCAAATTATATTAAATAGAAAATCAAATTAAACATGAGAATTCATAAACTAAATTGTAACATAAAGTAATCAATAAAGGGAAATAGAAAAACTAGAATGCTGGAATAAATAAAAGTAGAAGAGAAATTAAATTAAAGGAACATTGAACATGGAATTGAGGAGAAACAATCCTAAAACTAAGAGAAATCCTAAATCCTAAAACCTAAGAGAGAGGAGAGAGCCTCTCTCTCTAGAAACTACATCTAAAACCCTCAAATTATCAATTATGAATGAATGATTGATGCATTCCTTTGATTCCTCCATTCTCCAGCCTCTATTCTGTGTTCTCAGGCATGGATTTGGGCCGAAAAAGAGCCCAGAAATTGCTGAGGGTGAATTTTGCAACTTTCTGCACGTGGCGTCTGTCACACATACGTGTCGCTCGTGCTTTACGCTAGGCACGCGTCCGCGTCATCCATGCGCGCGCGTCGCTGCCATTTTCTTTAAAACTTCATTTTCGCGCGTTCCTTCCACTTTTGCATGTTTCCTTTCTATCCTCTAAGCCATTCCTGCCCTATAAAGCCTGAAAATACTTAACACACAGATCACAACATCAAATGGTAATAAGGGATAATTAAAATTAACAATTTTAAGGCCTAGGAAACATGTTTTCACATATATCGCAGAATAAGGAAGGAATTGTAAAATCATGCAAATTATATGAATAAGTGAGTAAAGACTTGATAAAAACCACTCAAATTAGCACAAGATAAATCATAAAATAGTGGTTTATCAAACTTCATTATATTTCTGCGACAGCCACCCATCCTAACTTGACCCCGGCTAGGAGAGGAATTGATCCTTTACCTCGCCGTGGGAAATCGGGCAATAGCCTCGGCCCTAGTCAGGGAGGATGAAAATGGACAACAGCCCATCTACTTCATTAGTAAGGCTTTACAAGGGGCTGAACTAAACTACCAAAAGATAGAGAAGTTCGCCTACGCTCTCATACTCTCCTTCCGACGGCTCCGACCATACTTTCAGGCCCACACCATTAGAATATGGACCAACCAACCCATGAAGGGTATCCTACAAAAAACTGACTTAGTTGGAAGAATCATGCAATGGGCAGTGGAGCTGTCCGAATTTGACCTTAAGTATGAAGCTCGGACAGCCATCAAGTCGCAATACCTGGCCGACTTCGTCACCGAGTACACTGACACCCCAGACACCCCCGCTAACTGGAACCTCTATGTCGACGGCTCATCAAACAAAGCTAGAAGCGGAGCAGGTGTCTTCCTAGAAAGTGACAAGGGAATCCAACTCGAACTCTCTCTAAGGTTCGAGTTCCCTGCCTCAAACAACTAAGCCGAGTATGAGGCCCTACTAGCTGGTTTGAAACTGGCTAGGGAAATTAAAGCTGAAAAGCTTATAATATTCAGTGACTCGCAAGTAGTCACATCACAAATAGAAGGGAGCTATCAAGCCAAGGATTCCACCATGAAGAAGTACCTAGACAAAACCAAAGAACAGCTCGCAAAATTCATGGAATACGAGATCCGACATATACTTCGGGAACAAAATGCCCGAGTTGATGCACTTTCAAAGCTAGCCAGCACCAAACCAGGGGACAACAACAGAAGCCTCATTCAAGAAACATTGAAAAATCTGTCAACCTCAGAAGAAGAGAAGGTCCTAACCATATCGGACCAAGACCAAGGATGGATGAATCCCATAATCAACTACCTCAAATGTGAAAAACTTCCCGGAGACAAAAAAGAAGCAACAAGACTCATAAAGGAGGCACAGTACTACACCTTGATGGATAACATCCTATACAGAAGAGGGATCTCAACACCCCTCCTCATGTGTGTCCCGACCTCTACCACAAAAAAGGTCCTAGAGGAAGTGATAAACCCCGTTTTTAGGGTTTATCTTGTGTTGAATTTAAAGTATTTTGTCAACCTTTTTTCACATTTATTCAATGAGATAGCATGGTTTCATGATTGTCTCCTAATTTGTACTTAAAATGGGAAAACATACTTTTGGACCTTAAATGAGCTAATTTTGATTCACCTTTGATTCCACTAGATGCCTTGATTTGTTTGTTAAGTGATTTCAGGTTGAAAAGGCCAGGAATGGATCAAGGGAGTGAAGAGGAAAGCATACAAAGTGGAGAAATCATGAAAAGCCAAAGATTTGGAAAATACCCATGGACGCGCTCGAGCACAGGACGCTCACGCGTGGATTGTGAAAAGCTCCATGGATGCGTACGCACACTGTACGCGTACGCGTCGGTGGCCGCACGTGATTTTTAAATAGAAAACGTGCCTGGCGATTTCTGAAAAGACTCTGGCCCAGTTTGCAACAAACTTTAGTGCCAAAATGCATAAAAGGACCAAGGATTAAAGGGAATTCACACACACATCTAGGCTCATTCATTCACATTAGGATTAGTTTAGAGTTAGTTTTAGAGCGAGAAGCTCTCACTTCTCTCTAGGATTAGAATTAGGATTAGGTTGTGCTCTTAGATCTAGGTTTCAATTCATGCTTTCATCTACTTCTACCTTTCAATTCCTTGTTGTTACATTCATCATTATCCTATTTCTTTGTTGTAATTTCCTTTATGTTGTTCCTATATTTTGTTGTAGATTCCTTCTCTTCTCTTCCAATTCAATTTGAGGTAATTCATAATAATTGTGTTTCTTTTTATTGTTGTTGTTAATTTTTTGCCATAATTGTTATTATATTTCATTCTAGTTGTCAATTTACTATGCTTTTCTTTTGTGCCTTCCAAGTGTTTGATGAAATGCTTGGTTGGATTTTAGTATAGATTTTGTTCCTCTTGGCCTAGGTAGAGTAATTAGTGACTCTTGAATTATCTAATTCCTTTATTGATTGAAAATTAGAAGTTGCTAATTGATTTGGATACTACTAAAGCTAGTCTTTCCCTTGGGAGTTGGCTAGGACTTGTGGAATCAAGTTGATTCATCCACTTGACTTTCGTCCATGGTTAGAGGTTAACTAAGTGGTAGCAACGAACAATTCTCATCACAATTGAGGAGGATAATGAGGATATGACTTCCAATTCTTATAACCTTACCAAGAGCCTTCATAGTTGTTAGTTTATTTTCATTGCATTTTACATTTCTTGTCTCCTATCTCAAAAAACCCCAAAACATACATCATAACTAATAACAAGGCACTTTATAGCAATTCCTAGGGAGAACGACCCGAGGTTCCAATACTTTAGTTTATAATTTTAGGGGTTTGTACTTGTGACAAACAATCTTTTGTATGAAAGGATTATTTGTTGGTTTAGAAACTATATTTGCAAAGAGAATTCATGAGTGAAATTCTAAACCGTCAAAAATCCATTCATCAAAATGGCGCCGTTGCCGGGGAGTTGCAATGGTGTTGTGTTATTGGTTATTGTATATATGTGAATATTGTGAATAGGTTGCTTGTTTGATTTAGTAGCTAGATTTTATCTCCTTGTCTTTGTGCCTTTTATTTTTGTCTTTGCTATCATGAATTCTCACTTTGGCCATGAGTTTAGTTCTCACTATGTTGTAGGAAATGTTGACTTTAATGACAACATGTACCAAGGATGGAACACTTCAAGATGGGAGGAGCCTCAAGGAATTGATCACTCCTATTGGCAACAACCTCCGGACACTTATAGGTACAATTCACATCCTAGTGCATGCCAATTTAATGGCTATGGTGACTCTTTTTGTGACAATCAATTACCACCATCATATGCCTATGAATCTTATCCTCAACATAAACCTCAACCATACTCACAAGCCTTTCCATACCAAGCACCTCCCTATGACCCATATCCACCATATGACCAATCACCAATACCACATCCTTATGACCATTATGAGCAAGAACCTTTAGAAACACCACAACCCTATCAAGATCACTACCATGAACTACCTCAATACTCACCATCTCCATACCCTTACCAAGAAGAACCACCTTTCTACTATGAACCCTCGCTCCAAAATGATGAACCCTCTTATCCATCCCAAGCCCCAATAGATGACTCTCTTACCTTGTTACTTCAAGGACAAGCGGATATGCAAAGGAACATCCCTAGAGTTTGTGACTAACTTGACCAAGGTAGTGCATACTTTAGCCTACCAATGCTTGAACACTCAAGGTGCTTCCATAACAAGAATCAATTGAAGAGCATAGCATGAATGAGAGATTGGAAACTCTGGTGGAAAATGAGGGATGTTATTTTGTATTGGAGCAACTAGAGGAAGCCATGATTGTTGAAGAAAAGGAAGAAGTAGTTGAAGATTTAGGAGATGTTGAAAGTCCATAGGAATGTAGCATCATAGAGCACTATTCCAAGAAGCTTGATATTGATGTTGAGGAGGGTGCGCAACCTCCAAGGCATATCATAGTTGGAGACTTGAAAAAGCTTTATCAAGAGATGGATTCATTCATGGATGAATTTCTATCTACAATTGAACCCTTTCCCATTTGACATGAAGTTGAAATTATAGAAGAATGTGCACAACCTCCCATACTCATGGTGAGCAATGAAGAAGAAAGCGAATCGAAAGAGAACTACTAAGGGGAAAAGGTTGAAATGGTGTATATCAAAATTGAAGAATATGAAAAGGTTGATCAAGAGATGGATTCATTCATCAATGAATTCCTATCCAGAATTGAATCACCTCCCATTGGGCAGGATGAAGTTCTTAAAGACAACTCCAAGCCAAGTGATAAAATGGAAAAGGTTGAAATTGACGAAGCTTGCAAAGAGGTGGGGATAGTCAAGGAAGAGCACAAGGGAGTGGAGCTTGCAAGATCATTAGGACCACCCCTTCCTAAGTCACCATCCTACACAACATTCAAGTGGGTAAAATTCTTATCCCTAAGCTCTACTTTCTCACTTGAATATGGTTTGATTGAAAATGATGGTCAACTTAGAGCTCTTTATGGAGTTAAAAGTAGAAGAGAGTTGTGTAGTGGTTGGAAACTTCACACTAAGTTCATGATGGTTGCATGCTCAAACTTTTATAGTAATGGTTGGTGTGGAACCAAATTTCATGGGTCTAAGAAGTTTTTTAAAAGCTTCTTTGAGAATTCTAAGGTTATGCCACTGGGATCGAACAATGATGACCAATTTAAGGACGGATGTCAAAACAAAGTGTGGGATCCCGGATCGCACAAGAAAAATCAAATTTGGGAGCTCATGGTTTGTGAAAAACGCCATCAAAGCTTAAAGATATTAAAATTGAAGCATGGAGCTTATTGGAGACTCAAGCATTGGTGGATGTTCAAGGATAGCTGATGAGCGGATAATTTATACCCTTTTTGGCATTATTTTTACATAGTTTTTAGTATGTTTTAGTTACTTTTTATTATATTTTTATTATTTTTTATGCAAAAATCACATTTCTGGACTTCACTATAGGTTTGTGTGTTTTTCTGTGATTTCAGGTATTTTCTGGCTGAAATTGAGGGACCTGAGCAAAAATCGGATTCAGAGGCTAAAAAAGGACTGCAGATGCTGTTGGATTCTGACCCTCCTGCACTCAAAGTAGATTTTCTGGAGCTACAGAAGCCCAATTGGTGCGCTCTTAATTGCGTTGGAAATTAGACATACTGGGCTTTCCAGCAATATATAATAGTCCATACCTTGCCCAAGATTTGATGGCCCAAACTGGCGTCCAAAGCCAGCCTAAAACATCTTGGCGTAAAACGCCCAAACTGGCACTAGAATTGGAGTTAAACGCCCAAACAAGCACCAAAGCTGGCGTTTAACTCCAGGAACAGCCTATGCATGTGAAGGCTTCAATGCTCAGCCCAAGCACACACCAAGTGGGTCTCGGAAGTGGATTTCTGCACTATCTGCACTTAGTTACTCATTTTCTGTAAACCTAAGTTACTAGTGTGGTATAAAAACTACTTTTAGAAGATTCATTAGGAACCTTATGACATTTTTACACTTTATTTGTATCTTCTACAGTGTGAGCCTCTAAACCCTATAGGTGGGGCTGTGTTTCAATTGATTAATGCAATTACTACTATTTTCTATTCAATCACGCTTGATTCTATTCTAAGATACTCACTCGTACTTCAATCTAGAGAAGATGATGATCCGTGATACTCATCATTATCCTCAATTCTATGAACGTGTGTCTGACAACCACTCCGTTCTATCTGAGCTCAACGTAGTCATTGGGCAATAGCTTGAGTGCGTATCTCTTGGGTTTCTGATCCACGGACCGAGTCCGGAGGTTAGAACCTTCGTGGTATAGGCTAGAACCAATTTGCAGCATTCCTGGGATCCGAAAAGTCTAAACCTTGTCTGTGGTATTCCGAGTAGGATCTGGAAAGGGATGACTGTGATGAGTTTCAAACCTGCGAATGTTGGGCGCAGTGACAGTGTGCAAAAGGACAAGGATCCTATTCCGACGCTAGTGGAAACCGACAGATGATTAGCCGTGCGGTAGCTGTACATGGTATTTTTCATCCGAGACGAGAAATCCGACAGTTGATTAGCCGTGCAGAGATCGTACCTGGTATTTATCATTCGAGAGAATCACAAAGCTTGCCATTGAAAGAAGCCATGCGTGATTGGAGAAGAAGACAGTAGGAAAGTAGAGATTCAGACGACAGAGCATCTCTGGAACCTCAGCCTGTTTCTCATTACTGAATCATAAGTACTATTTATTTCTTGTTATTTATTTTTCATAAATACAATCATTTTTATCATTAATCTCCTGACTTAGATTTACAAATTAACCATAGCTTGCTTCAAGCCAACAATCTCCGTGGGATCGACCCTTACTCACGTAAGGTATTACTTGGGCGACCCAGTGCACTTGCTGGTTAGTTGTGCGGAGTTGTGAAAAGTGTAATCACAATTTCGTGCACCAATATCTTTAAGCACAAGCCACCTTGAGAGGAGCTCCCTATAAGTCCAACTTAAGCACAATAAACAAAAGTGCTAGGTGGGAGACTGACGAACGGATTTTTTGCTAGTAAAGAAATTCACAAATATATTCTCATTGTAAGTATAGTTTCTAAACCAACAAAGAATTCTTTCGTACAAAAACTTGTTTGTCACTTAAGCAAACCCAATAAAAATAATAACCGAAGTATTGAAACCTCGGGTCGTATCTCAAGGAATTGTAGGGAAGTATGATTTATTATTGGTTATGGAAAAGTATCTTTTTTGGGTTTTTGAAATAGAGAACAAAGAAATAAATTGGCAAGAAAGTAAATTAATAATCATGAAAACCATTGCAAGGTATGAGAACTAGAAATCTCATCCTAGTTATCCTTATCAATTGTGATGAGAATTGTTTATTGCTCCCACTTAGTTAACCCTTACTAAATAAAGGAAAGTCAAGTGGACTAATCAATGGGATTCCTCAAGTCCTAGTCAACTCCTATGGAAAGACTAGCTTTAGAGGGATCCAAACCAACCAGCAAATTCCAATTTTCAATCAACAAGGGAGTTTGATAACTCAAGTGTCACCAATTACTCAACCAAAGCAAAAGGAGAGAAATCTAAATTAAATTAAAAGCATCAATATTATGAATTGAAGAAAGCAATCTTAAATCTGAAATACCTCAAATTGTATTAAATAAAGAAATCAAATTAACATGGAGTTCATAAATCAATATTGAGAAAATAAACATACTAAAGTAATAGAATAAATAAAAGTAGAAGAGAAATTAAATTAAAGGAACATTGAACCTGGATTTGGGAAGAACAAACCTAAAACTAAGAGAAATCCTAAATCCTAAAACCTAAGAAAGAGGAGATAGCCTCTCTCTCTAGAAAACTACATCTAAAACCTAAAATTGTCAATAATGAATGAATGATTGATGAATGAATTTGATTCCTCCATTCTCCAGCCTCTATTCTGTGTTCTCGAGCTTGGATTTGGGCCAAAAAAGAGCCCAGAAATCGCTGAGGGCGAATTCTGCAACTTTCTGCACGTGGTGTCTGTCACACGTGCGCGTCAGTCACGTTTACGCGTCGCTCGTGCTCTGCGCTAGGCACGCGTCCGCGTCGTCCATGCATGCGCGTCACTGTCAGTTTCTCAAATACTTCATTTTCGCGCGTTCCTTCTACTTTTGCATGTTTTCTTTCTGTCCTCTAAGCCATTCCTGCCTTATAAAGCCTGAAAATACTTAACACACGGATCACGACATTGGATGGTAATAAAGGGTAATTAATATTAACAGTTTTAAGGCCTAGGAAACATGTTTTCACATATATCACAGAATAAGGAAGAAATTCTAAAACTATGCAAATTATATTAATAAGTGAGTTAAGACTTGATAAAAACTACTCAATTGAGTACAAGATAAAATAGTGGTTTATCAGAGGCACCCCACCATGGTAACTTTTTTTCATTTTCTCTTTTTGTACATATTGGTAATTAGTTTTACATATTGGTAATTAGTTTAATTTCATGTTTTGTCGAGTTTGTTGAGTATAATTGATAGTTTAGTATGTTAAATAAGGTTCTGTGGTGTTTTGGTAGCTGTTTGGAGGTTTGGAAGGCTTGGTTTGGTGCAAAAACATAAAAAAAATTTTGAACAAAAAAAAAGAGCACCATCCACGCGTACGCGCACCTCACGCGTACGCGTGCACTATGCATTTTCGCCTCTCCACATGCATGCACCATGTACGCGTACGCGTGGATTGCAAGAC
Source organism: Arachis ipaensis (assembly GCF_059453495.1). NCBI lineage: Eukaryota > Viridiplantae > Streptophyta > Magnoliopsida > Fabales > Fabaceae > Arachis > Arachis ipaensis. Next base: position 69,569,943 of record NC_142442.1, on the reverse strand, counting down.
TTTGCCTCCCAGCCATTTTCCTGAGAGTTGCGCCTACACTGCACCAGCACTATGCCTAAGGCACAAACCAACTCGCGCGTACGCGTACATGACGCGTACGCGCCATTGTCGAAATAAACCATTGACGTGGACGCGCCATGTACACATACGCGTCGCGTCTACTGCACCATCATCCACGCGCGCCATCCACGCGTACACGTGGATGCCCTTCCTTCACTATACTTATTTTCTTCTTTTCTTTCCATATCTTTCCTTCTCCTTTCTTCTTCCCTTCCCCTACCCCTCATCCAACAACTCCAAACACCAATGATAACCATTTATTTTAGTTAGTTAATTACTTAGTTAGTTAGTTGCTTAGTTAGTTTTAGTTTAGTTTTCATTTCATTTTCTCTTTTTCATTGTAAGTGTTGGATTGTTAATCTTGTTTACCGTTAATTGTTGCTGAGTACTAAACGGGTTGTCATCTCAACATCATTATGTTTATAATCATTGTTGGATTCCTTGATTGAGGTTATAATTTGCTACTTGATTTTGACTTTTTCATACTTACTCTTGAGAATACCAAGTGATGAGAATTGCCTTCGAGCTTGTAACTCTTCGTGAATTGCATGTTGTAGCTAGCCACCATGTAATTGGAATCTTTTTCCTCGATTCAATAAATTTCTTGATGGTTGATGTTGAGCATTTATCTTAATGCCTTGTACTTTTTGATCATATGCATCCATATATGTTTGGCTTGGATACTTTTGTGCTTCTTTATAGTTCGTCTCAACTTACAAGCTTACTTAAAGTAATTCAAGCACATTAGGATGAGTGACGTGCATGCTTCTATTGTGACTTAACCTCCTATGCTAGTATGTGTTCTAAAAGGCGCCTAATTTAGAATTCACACTAACTTTTATTAATGTCACACTAATCCACTCACTCAACCCTAGTGATTATTACCACCTTATTCCAACAATTATGCTTCCTTGCTCCTCTCTTTTCTCATCTTATGGTGTTATTTTCTATTTTTCATGATTGATGCACCACAAGCAAAAAAACGGAAGCGAGACAAAGAACACGCAGCACCGGTTGATCTACTAGCTGAAGGTGGCAACCCGGAGAGTCGCCGTACCCCCTTGCTCATCTTTGAATGCACCGAGGACGGTGCAAACTTTTAAGTGTGGGGAGGTTGTCCGACCGATCGGCAATTTTGGGTGACAAGTTTCTAATCCCAACACTTTTGCATTTCATTCTTAGGTTTTAGGATTTTTACCTTCATTTTCTTAATTTTTGCATATATACACAATAAGTTTAGTCAAAATAATAAAATTTTTCAAGAAATCTTTCTATAGGGCATCTCGATTGAATTGAGTGAAAACCTTTCATTAAACTTGCTTGAACTATATATGTTTTGTGGAACATGTTTTTGAGCTAAGAAAACACAACCTAGTGAGATTTGAGCCTAATTGTGTGGTTACATCTTATAACCACTTATTTTCCTTCTTGTGTGCATTATTCTCCTTCTATGATTGTGATCTTTGATTTGTTTAATTCTTTATGTCCATTATTTTGTGTATTCATGCATTTATATGATTGAGGCCATCATTTCATTTAGCTCACTTGCCCAAATAGCCTTACCTTTTATCTTCCATTGTTAGCCAACTTTGAGCCTACGATAAACCCACTTGTTTCTAATTTAGCACATTACAAGCCTTAAAGCGAAAAACAATAAATATCCTTTATTTGGATCTTTGATTAGCTTAGGCTAAAGCGTGTATCATTCAGGTGTGGGAAAACTTGGGACATTGGCTGGGATAAAAAGGTGTATTGTATTATTGTTGGTAATATTGGGAATTGGGTACATACTCATGGGTTAATTAAATGTAAAACCATATGTATTGATACTTTTGTATATACTTTATTACAAAAAGAAAAAAATGATAAAATAAAAAAGAAGAAAATAATATATATGTAGATATTAAAAGAAAAAGAAAAAAAATAATAGAAAGTGAAGAAAAAGAAAAGAAAAGTAATAAAAAGAGAAGAAAAAGAAAAGAAAAGTAATAAAAAGGGGACAAAATGCCCCAAGTGAAGCTCAATAACAATCAATGCATATGTGTTGTGATCAAGGAAAAACATACATGAGTATGTGAAAAAGTGAATAATGGGTAGTTAGGTTAGCTTTGGATTGTATAGGTTGTCATAGGTTAGGTGGGAAGTTTAAGTTGATCAAAGATTCAAATTTCAAGCTCACTTGACCAAATATGCATCCTACCTTGACCTTAGACCCATTACAACCGATGAATAAGACCTCATGATACTTGTATGCATGCATGGAATAAATGTTGATTGTTAGAAGAAAAAATAAATCTTGGAAAGCATGATTAGGGGAGAATTGAGTGAATAAACCCTAAACACTTGAGCGAATAGAGTGCAAACACATCCGGTGAGGGTTTGATGCTGAATTACATGTTTTCACCTATGATCATCTCTTTTCTTGCATGTTTATAAAAATATTTAATAACTCAATTCAATTGTAGATTAGACTTGCTAGTCCTTAGCCCTTATGCATATATGCTTCTTGGGAATTAATTTATTTTGATCAAGCAATTGCATTCATGTAGATAGTTGCATGTAGGTAGGTCACATTTAGTTAGTTTACATTGAATAAATATTGATACCCTTTGTCTTTCTCTTGGTTTAAGCATGAGGACATGCTTGGTTTAAGTGTGGAGAGGTTGATAAATCCTGTTTTTAGGGTTTATCTTATGTTGAATTTAGAGTATTTTGTCAACCTTTTCTCACATTTATTCAATGAGATAGCATGGTTTCATGATTGTCTTCCAATTTGTAATTAAAATGGAAAAACATGCTTTTGGACCTTAAATTAGCTAATCTTGATTCACCTTTGATTTCATTAGATGCCTTGAAAGTGATTTCAGGTTGAAAAGGCTAGGAATGGATCAAGGGAGTGAAGAGGAAAGCATACAAAGTGGAGAAAACATAAAAAGCCAAAGATTTGGAAAACGCCCATGGACGCGCGCGTGCACGGGACGCTCCCGCGTGGATTGTGAAAAGCTCCATGGATGCGTACCCGCACTGTACGCGTACGCGTCGGTGGCCGCACGTGATTTTTAAATAGAAAATGTGCCTGGCAATTTCTGAGAAGACTCTGGCCCAGTTTGCAACCAACTTTGGCGCCAAAATGCATAAAAGGACCAAGGATTGAAGGGAATTCACACACACATCTAGGCTCATTCATTCACATTAGGATTAGTTTAGAGTTAGTTTTAGAGAGAGAAGTTCTCACTTCTCTCTAGGATTAGAATTAGGATTAGGTTTAGCTCTTAGATCTAGGTTTCAATTCATGCTTTCATCTACTTCTACCTTTCAACTCCTTGTTGTTACATTCATCATTCTCCTATTTCTTTGTTGTAATTTCCTTTATGTTGTTCTTATACTTTGTTGTAGATTCCTTCTCTTCTCTTCCAATTCAATTTGAGGTAATTCATAATAATTGTGTTTCTTTTGATTGTTGTTGTTAATTCTTTGCCATAATTGTTGTTAGATTTTATTCTAGTTGTCAATTTACTATGCTTTTCTTTTGTGCCTTCCAAGTGTTTGATGAAATGCTTGGTTGGATTTTAGTATAGATTTTGTTCCTCTTGGCCTAGGTACAGTAATTAGTGACTCTTGAATTATCTAATTCCTTTGTTGATTGACAATTAGAAGTTGCTAATTGATTTGGATACCACTAAAGCTAGCCTTTTCCTTGGGAGTTGGCTAGGACTTGTGGAATCAATTTGATTCATCCACTTGACTTTCCTCCATGGTTAGAGGTTAACTAAGTGGTAGCAATGGACAATTCTCATCACAATTGAGGAGGATAATAAGGATAGGACTTCCAATTCTCATAACCTTGCCAAGAGCCTTCATAGTTGTTAGTTTATTTTCATTGCATTTTACATTTATTGTCTCCTATCTCAAAAAATCCCAAAACATACATCATAACCAGTAACAAGACACTTTATCGCAATTCCTAGGTAGAACGACCCGAGGTTCCAATACTTCGGTTTATAATTTTAGGGGTTTGTACTTGTGACAAACAATCTTTTGTATGAAAGGATTATTTGTTGGTTTAGAAACTATACTTTCAACGAGAATTCATTAGTGAAATTCTAAACCGTCAATAATCCGTTCATCAGGAAGTCCACAGTGGCATGTGCGGCAACTACCTTGGTAGTGCACGAGCTCTTTCTAAGAAGGTACTCCGAACTGATTTCTATTGGCCAACCTTACAAAAAGAAGCAACAGAGTTCGTCAGGACATGTCCCCCATGTCAGAAGCACGCCAACTTCCATATAGCTCCACCTGAAGAACTCATCTACGTCACCTCACCCTGGCCGTTCACAAAATGGGAGCTCGACCTCCTCAAACCATTCCCTCAAGGATTAGGACAAGTCAAGTTCCTCATTGTAGGAATCGACTATTTCACAAAATGGATTGAGGCAGAACCATTAGCCACTGCCACCGCCCAAAGAAGACGGAAGTTCCTGTATAGAAACATTGTCACAAGGTTTGGAATCCTATACTCCATCACCACTGACAATGGCACTCAATTCACAGATACAGGCTTCAAGAACTTGGTAGCCAACCTAAAAATCAAGCACCAATTCACCTCGGTAGAACACCCACAAGCCAATGGACAGGTGGAGGCCGCTAATAAAGTTATATTGGCCGGGTTAAAACGGAGGCTACAGAATGCAAAGGGAGCTTGGGCTGAAGAGCTCCCGCAAGTCCTATGGGCATATCAGATAACATCACACTCTACAACCGGAGAATCACCTTTCCAACTTGCTTACGAAATGGAAGCAATGATTCCCATAGAAATAGAAGAAGTATCCCCTAGAGTGATCCTCTACAATGACTACACCAACTCCCAAGCACAAAGGGAGGACCTCGACCTACTTCCAGAAGTCTGAGAAAGAGTCCGGATTAGAGAGGAAGCGCTAAAACGTCGAATGGATTTAAGGTATAATCGGAAGGTAATCCAGCGAAGCTTCGCTACCAACGATCTCATCCTAATCCGAAATAATATCGGAGCAGGTCGGTCAGGGGAAGGGAAGCTAGCAGCCAACTGGAAAGGGCCATACTGAGTAACAGAAGTACTAGGTAAAAGTTACTACAAGGTGGCCGACCTAGAAGGGCGGAAGCTACCAAGGTCATGGCACGCCTGTAACCTAAGAAGGTACTATATCTAGAAAGATATCTCAGGTTAAGGTGCACTCTTTTTCCTAAAAAGGGGAACAAACATCATACAAAGGCCAAAAGGGTTGAAAAACCTAAGGCCGAAGTGCTTAACCAAAAGGGGCGTTACCTAAAAGGCAAAAGCACAATCCCAACGCTAGGCTACAAAGTTGTCACAAAAGCTAAAAAGGTTCTATGCAAAGAACACTAAAATGTTATTGACATCGACTAAAAGCCCGAGCTGCAAAGACAGCCAAGGCAGCCAAAGACAAGGCATAGTTAAAAAGGCCAAAAAGGGAAACCCATAAGGCAAACGCCACCTCAAAGGGTGTCGAACCAAGGAAACCCAAAGCACCTATATAAAGGTTGAAGAGCGACCTCCAAACAAAGGTTGAAAAACAACCTCCAAATACAAGCATATTGACACAATCAAAGTCAATGCATCACTCAACACAAATTAAAAACATTAAAAACTTAAAGGCTGCCAGTTTAAAGTGTTTTTTAAAGTTGCTAGAAAGCAACCAAATGCCAAAGAGTTATCCATCAGAAATATTACAAAACTAAAAGTTAAGGTCCACGGACCGGACCACATCAAAATACACATTGAAAGAGATATAAAAAGAGAATTATAAGGGCTCCAAGTCCGCCCCAGTAGCTGTATTCTTGGAAGGAGGGAGAATCATTGAGATCGGGGTGGCTCCAACAACTCTGTTCGGGCCATTAAGGATCTCCACATCAGGATCAGGCCCAGGAGGGATCACCTCGGCAGAAGAAGCGGCAGTAGCAGAAGTTGAGGAAGCCTTAGTTGGCGGCACAAGAGGAGGACCTTCATCTTCATCATCTGGGGCAGGCACAATCTTGCGATCCTCCACCACGTTGCCCATACTAAATAAAGAAAGGTCGACGGCAGGAGCAAGAACTCGGACCTGGGCCTTTAGGTTTTCATACATGTCGGTCATACTACTCACCATATGGCCTTGCAGCTCAGCATAATCATCCTGAGCAGATTGAAGTCTCTCTTTAGTCTCCAATAGCTTGCCGTAAGTTCGAGTATAAATCTCTTTGTATTTTTTAGCTGTCTCCTCAGATAGGTTAGCAGCTGCCTCCGCTGCAGTAGCCCGAGCCTTCTCCTTCTCTACATCAATCTCTAACTTAGCAACCTTGGCATCAAGCTCGTCCTTCAGACTCTTCACCCTGTCATATTCAGCCTTGGCATCCTCCACAAAGGCTTTGGTAGCATGGACCGAGGTCTCCGGGACAACTCGAGATAAGGCCGTGCTAAGGTTGGCCATCCGAATACTGTTGCTTGAATTAAAATCAAGATGGTGGAGGATTGACACGTCGTCCTGAGGAACCTTTCCATGAGGAGCAATCAACTTCGTGGCAAAAGCCATATCATCAAACTCTTTATCATTCAGATTATAAGTCCCAATAATCTTTGGTTTCTTAGGAGGGGGACCAACAGTAGTAGGGGAGGAGGCAGCACCCGAGGTCGACTAAGGCGGTTCAGAAGAGGCTGGCCAAACTCGCGGGGTCGGGATAATCTTCCTCGGCCCCTGAGACTCAATTACCGATTTCTTTGGAGGCAGTTGCTCCGAAGAACCCTTCCCTGAAGTTTTCCTTGACAAGTTCTGGGTAGCCACTGCTTTCTTTGCTTTGCGAAACATTTTCATTGAATTGGAAGAAGACACCATCTCTAAAAAAATAGCCAGTAAAATAGTCATACAGTAGAATGACAAGATCACAATCAATAAAAGAAAACTAATATGAAAAAGAAGGTCAGACACTACCTAGTTCAGACTAGAGAAGGAAAGGGTCTCCTAGAAATCTCTGTGTCCAGATGAGGAGGTTCCCCCCAATGCTCCTCTAAAACACCCACCAAGGCCTGTTCTACTTCATCTAAACTCTCCCAAGGATACTTGAGGACTATAGGATTTTTTTACCACCATAAAAGAAAGGTTGGATCATCATTTTCATCCAGAAAGAAAAGGTTAGCACCCTCAACAGCTCAGACTTTGAAATAATGATTTTCAAAGTCCCAAAAGGAGTCATCAAACATGGAAAAGACTTTTCTACCTTGGGTAGCTCGAAATGAGATCCAAGAAGCTTTCTTCTTGGTTGCCCCAGGTTTAGTTAGCACAAACAAGAAGAGAAAAAGAGATATGGTAGGTCAGACACCTAGCTCTTGGCATAACAGTTGAAAAATCTTCATAAAAGCCGAGGAGTTTGGGTGAATCTGTGAAGGGGCCATAGTACAATTCCACAAGCGTTCGGTCTCAAAATCAGTAAAAAGAAGGGTAACACCTAACTGGGTAAAGAAGTAGTCATAGGCATAGAAAAAAGGACGCTTTGCCTGACCTAAGGGAGGGAAACTAACTCTCTCCTCAAGATCGGGCGATACTAGTTCATAATTCTTCTCATCATCCCTACTACTATAAATCCTATGAAACCTCCTAAACTTCTCACAGTACTTAGGGTCGGCTACAGTAACACACATCAGGACTATAGAATCTAACCAATCGGCCATACCAGTAGGGACCTTTGTGGACATCTCGACAATATTCTTACAAGAAGACATATAGCAACTACACCTACAGTAAGAAAATATAAATAGTCACTACCAAACAACTCGGACAGCAATAGAAAAGGAAGAAACAACCAACAAGCCATAAGTCTGGCAACAAAAGGGCACCCCAGGATTCACACAAAGCAAAGAAATCAACACCAAAAGCCCAGGGGCACCCTTTGGAGGCAACAGTACAGAACATAGAAAAAGAAATGTTGCAGAAAAACAAAACCCTAAGTCTCGACACCAAAATCCAAAGAGAAAATACAAACGGTTCACCCAAGCATCGACATTTTTGCAAAAATGAAGCAACAAAGATAAAAATATTTCAGAGAAACAAAGCATGCAACAACCATCAGAAGAAAAATAGAACAGTAAGGTAATACAAAGAGATAGCAAATAGAAGAACCAACCTGGAAGGCAGGAGGACAAATGCGCAAGCAGCAAGTCACGAACAACCACCACTGAGAGATGAAAACTCCAAAAGACTAAGAAAGAAACAAAATCTTGGGTGCTGGGGCAAACAGTGGGTGAAGGAAAGGAAGCTTCTTTCGCTCAGCAAATGAAACGCACGAACGATCCAAGAGCAAAACTCCAAGAAAGAAGCGAGCTTGGGGCAAAATCGAAGGGGTCAGACGAATAAAGTTTTGCAAAGAAGCAAAGAAGTAGGGAAGCAGAAGAGAGAAGGAAATGGAAAAAGCAAAACCTCTTCTTTGATTTAAACAAAGTTTAAAGAGGGAAAAGAAATGGCAAAACAAAATAAAAGCCCAATCAATAGACATTAAAAGCGCGTGCATATTCCCAAGGAAGTAAAAACACAGCAATTAAAAAGCAAAAGTAAAACGCTTCGCATTAAAGCAAAAACAACGCTAGACTCACACAAGGAGGAGAAAATCAAAATCAACCAAGTCAAATGCTCGAGCACGACTTCCCTAAAGGATCCAAGCTCGAGCAGGGACACTGTTCATACACCGGTCCGAGTTCTAAAGGCCGAGTTGGAGGATGACAAAGGGACCGACCTCATGAAAGCTTGGCCCATCGCCGACCTCTTCGCCAAAGAGCTCGGACAAACGCACTGAGACCCAAGAAGGCCCAGAGACAAGGAACCGCTGACCACTAGAAGGCGGTTAACCCAAAGATATGATCTCACCCCTAAAAGATAAGATAAGATAACAACTTATCTCAAAGGAAGATCATCGAGCATTCCTATAAATACACCGGAGCACCCAGATATAACTCATACTCCAATTCTATTAAAAACCCACCTAAAGCCCGTACTGACTTAAGCATCGGAGTCTCTTGCAGGTACCACCCCCTAACGGTGATCGAGGACCAGCAGCGTCTTAAGCTCCACCAAGTCGGGCACGGCAGTGGTGCACGAAATTGCGATCATCAATAATGGCGCCAAAGACTTGGTACTCTCAAACGTGAATCACACTTTGTCGCAACTTCTCACAACTAACCAGCAAGTGCACTGGGTCGTCCAAGTAATAAACCTTACGTGAGTAAGGGTCGATCCCACGGAGATTGTCGGCCTGAAGCAAGCTATGGTCACCTTGTAACTCTCAGTCAGGCGGATTCAAATGGTTATGGTGAATTGATAATAAAAATATAAATAGAACGTAAATTAAAGATAGAGATACTTATGTAATTCATTGGTGAGAGTTTCAGATAAGCATATGGAGATGCTTAGTTCCTTCTGAATCTCTGCTTTCCTATTGCTGTCATCCAATCCTTCATACTCCTTTCTATGGCAAGCTGTATGTTAGGCATCACGGTTGTCAATGGCTACATCCTGTCCTCTCAGTGAAAATGGTCCAATGCGCTGTCACTGCATGGCTAATCATCTGTCGGTTCTCGATCATGCTGGAATAGGATCCATTGATCCTTTTGCTTCTGTCACTATGCCCAGCACTCGCGAGTTTAAAGCTCGTCGCAGCCATCCCTTCCCAGATCCTACTCGGAATACCACAGACAAGGTTTAGACTTTCCGGATCTCAAGAATGGCCATCTATGGATTCTAACTTATACCACGAAGACTCTGATTAAAGAATCCCAGAGATACTCATTCAATCTAAGGTAGAACAAAAGTGGTTGTCAGGCACGCGTTCATAGGTTGGGAATGATGATGAGTGTCACGATCATCACATTCTTATTGAGGTGCGAATGAATATCTTAGAATCGGAATAAACTTGAATTGAATAGAAAAACAATAGTACTTTCCATTAATTCATGAGGAACAGCAGAGCTCCACACCTTAATCTTTGGTGTGTAGAAACTCTACTGTTGAAAATACATAAGAACAAGGTCCAGGCATGGCCGAATGGCTAGCCCCCAAAACGTGATCAAAGGATCAAAAGACAATCCAAAGATAAAAATACAATAGTAAAAAGTTCTATTTATACTAAACTAGTTACTAGGGTTTACAGAAATAAGTAAATGTTGCAGAAATCCACTTCCGGGGCCCACTTGATGTGTGCTTGGGCTGAGCATTGAAGCTTTCACGTGTAGAGGCTTCTCTTGGAGTTGAACGCCAGTTTGTAACCTGTTTTTGGTGTTTAACTCCACTTTGCAACCTGTTTCTAATGTTTAACTCCAGAATGCAACATGGAACTGGCATTGAACACCAGTTTGCATCGTTTAAACTCAAGCAAAGTATAAACTATCATATATTTCTGGAAATCCCTAGATGTCTACTTTCCAACGCAATTGAGAGCACGCCATTTGGAGTTCTGTAGCTCCAGAAAATCCACTTTGAGTGCAAAGAGGTCAGAATCCAAGCATCTGCAGTCCTTCCTCAACCTCTGAATCTGATTTTTGCTCAAGTCCCTCAATTTCAGCTAGAAAATACCTGAAATCACAGAAAAACACACAAACTCATATTAAAGTCCAGAAATGTGATTTTTATTTAAAAACTAATAAAAATATACTAAAAAGTAACTAAATCATACTAAAAACCATGTAAAAACAATGCCAAAAAGCGTATAAATTATCCGCTCATCACAACACTGAACTTAAATTGTTGCTTGTCCCCAAGCAACTGAAAATCAAATAGGATAAAAAGAAGAGAATGTACTATGAATTCTAAAATATCAATGAAACTTAGCTCCAATCAGATGAGCGGGACTTGTAGCTTTTTGCCTCTTGAATAGTTTTGGCATCTCACTTTATCCTTTGAAGTTCAGAATGATTGGCATCTATAGGAACTTAGAATTCAGAAAGTGTTATTGATTCTCCTAGTTCAGTATGCTGATTCTTGAACACAGCTACTTTATGAGTCTTGGCCGTGGCCCTAAGCACTTTGTTTTCCAGTATTACCACTGGATACATAAATGCCACAGACACATAACTGGGTGAACCTTTTCAGATTGTGACTCAGCTTTGCTAAAGTCCCTAATTAGAGGTGTCCAGGGTTCTTAAGCACACTCTTCTTTTTTTGGTTTGGACCATGACTTTAACCGCTCAGTCTCAAGTTTTCACTTGACACCTTCACGGCACAAGCACATGGTTACGGACAGCTTGGTTTAGCCGCTTAGGCCAGGATTTTATTCCTTTAGGCCCTCCTATCCACTGATGCTCAAAGCCTTGGATCCTTTTTATTTACCCTTGCCTTTTGGTTTTAAGGGCTATTGGCTTTTTGCTCTTGCCTTTTGGTTTAAAGAGCTTTTGGCTTTTTCTGCTTGCTTTTTCTTTTTCTCTCTTTTTTTTTTGCCATTTTTCTTTTCTTTTCTTTTTTTTTTGCAAGCTTTTGTATTCACTGCTTTTTCTTGCTTCAAGAATCATTTTTATGATTTTTCAGATCTTCAAATAACATTTCTCCTTTTTCCTTATTCTTCAAGAGCCAACATATTTAGCATTCATAAACCACAATATTAAAAGACATATGCACTTTTTTCAAGCATTCATTCAGAAAACAAAAAGTATTGTCACCACATCAAAATAATTAAACTAGTTTCAAGGATGAATTCGAAACCATGTACTTCTTGTTCTTTTGTTTTTAGAACTTTTTTCATTTAAGAGAGGTGATGGATTCATAGGACATTCATAACTTTAAGGCATAGACACTTAGACACTAGTGATCATATAGTAAAGACACAAACATAAATAAAACATAAAGCTCAAAAAATCGAAAAACAGTAAAATAAATAGACAAGGAGATTAAGGAATGAGTCCACCTTAGTGAGGGTGGCGTCTTCCTCTTCTTGAAGAACCAATGGTGCTTTTGAGCTTCTCTATGTCTCTTCCTTGCCTTTGTTGCTCCTCCCTCATAGCTCTTTGATCTTCTCTAATCTCATGGAGAATGATGGAGTGCTCTTGATGTTCCACCCTTAGTTGTCCCATGTTGGAACTTAATTCTCCTAGGGAGGTGTTGATTTGCTCCCAATAGTTTTGTAGAGGAAAGTGCATTCCTTGAGGCATCTCAGGGATTTCATGGTGGGGAACTTCCTCATGCTCTTGTTGAGGTCCATGATCTCTTGTTTGCTCCATATTTTTCTTAGTGATGGGCTTGTCCTCTTCAATGAGGATGTCTCCCTCTATGTCAATTCCAGCCAAATTGCAGAGGTGGCAGATGAGCTGAGGAAATGCTAACCTTGCCAAAGTAGAGGACTTGTCAGCCACCTTGTAGAGTTCTTGAGGTATAATCTCATGAACTTCCACTTCCTCCCCAATCATGATACTATGGATCATGATGGCCCGATCTACAGTAATTTCAGACCGGTTGCTAGTAGGAATGATTGAGCATTGAATAAACTCCAACCATCCTCTAGCTACAGGCTTAGGGTCCAATCTTCTTAATTGAACCGGCTTGCCTCTTGAGTCAACCTTCCATTGAGCTCCTTCTACACATATGTCCATGAGGACTTAGTCCAACCTTTGATCAAAGTTAACCCTTCTAGTGTAGGGGCATGCGTTTTCTTCCATCATTGGCAAGTTGAACGCCAGCCTTACATTTTCCAGACTGAAATCTAAGTATTTCCCCCGAACCATGGTGAGCCAATGCTTTGGATTCGGGTTCACACTTTGATCATGGTTCCTAGTGATCCATGTGTTTGCATAGAACTCTTGAGCCATTAAGATCCCGACTTGTTGAATGGGGTTGGTGAGAACTTCCCAACCTCTTCTTTGGATCTCAAGTCGGATCTCCGGATACTCATTTTTTTTGAGCTTGAAAGGAACCTCAGGGATCACTTTCTTCTTGGCCACAACTTTATAGAAGTGGTCTTGATGGACCTTTGAGATGAATCTCTCTATCTCCCATGACTCAGAGGTGGAAGCAATTACCTTCCCTTTCCTCTTTCTTAAGGATTCTCTGGCCTTAGGTGCCATTGATGGTTATGGAAAAACAAAAAGCAATGCTTTTTACCACACCAAACTTAAAATGTTTGCTCGTCCCCGAGCAAAAGAAGAAAGAAAGAAGGAGAAGAAGAGAAAGAATGGAGGAGAGGGAGAGAGGTGTGTATTCGGCCAAGGGTAAGAACAAAGGATGTGTTGTGTGAAAATGAAGAAGGAATGAGGGGTTTATATAGGGGTGGGGGAAGGTTTAGGGTTCGGCCATTAGGGTTGGGTTTGGGAGGGAAAAGAATTTCAATTTTAGAGGTAGGTGGGGTTTATGGGGAAGAGAAGATGGATGTGAGTGGTGAGGGGGAGATGGGAAAGAGTGATTGAGGTGATTGGTGAAGGGTATTTGGGGAAGAGGGTTATGAAAAGGTGTGAAGAGGAGAGAAGAAAAGGTAGGGATCCTGTGGGGTCCACAGATCCTGAGGGGATCCTATGGGGTCCATAGATCAAGTGGGGTCAAGGACTTAACATCCCTGCTCCAATTAGGCGTGTAAAACGCCCTTATTGTGCAATCCTGGCATTTAACGCCAGATTGCTACTTGTTCCTGGCGTTAAACGCCCAAATGTAGCCTGTTTCTGGCGTTTAACGCCAGGCAGATGCTTGTTTCTCGCGTTAAACGCCAGCTTGGTTCTTGTTTCTGGCGTTAAACGCCAGACAGTTCTTCCTCCAGGGTGTGCTGTTTTTCATTCTATTTTTCATTCTGTTTTTGATTTTTCAGTAGTTTTTGTGACTTCACATGATCATCAACCTAAAGAAAACATAAAATAATAATAGAAAATAAATAAATATAATTAGATAACATTGGGTTGCCTCCCAACAAGCGCTTCTTTAATGTCAATAGCTTGACAGTGAGCTCTCATGGAGCCTCACAGATGTGCAGAGCATTATTGGGACCTCCCATCACCAAACTTAGAGTTTGAATGTAGGGGTTCAACACCAAACTTAGAGTTTGGTTGTGGCCTCCCAATACCAAACGTAGAGTTTGACTGTGGGGGCTTTGGTTGACTCTGCAGTGAGAAAAGCTTTTCATGCTTCCTATCCATGGTTATAGAAGGAGATCCTTGAGTTTTAAACACAAGGTTGTCCTCATTCAGTTGAAAGACCAACTCTCCTCTGTCCACATCAATCATAGCTCTTGCTGTGGCTAGGAAGGGTCTTCCAAGGATGATGGATTCATCCTCATCCTTCCCAGTGTCTAGGATTATGAAATCAGCAGGGATGTAAAGGCCTTCAACCTTTACTAACACGTCCTCTACTAGTCCATAAGCCTCTTTTCTTGAGTTGTCTGCCATCTCTAATGAGATTCTGGCAGCTTGCACCTCATAGATCCCAAGTTTCTCCATTACAGAAAGTGACATTAAGTTTATTCCTGACCCCAGGTCACACAGAGCCTTCTCAAAGGTCATGGTGTCTATGGTACAGGGTATTAAGAATTTACCAGGATCCTATTTTCTTTTGAGGTAGTGTTTGCTGATCCAAGGCATTTAGTTCCTTGATGAGCAATGGAGGTTCATCCTCCCAAGTCTCATTGCCAAATAATTTGGCATTAAGCTTTATGATTGCTCCTAAATATTGAGCAACTTGCTCTTCAGCAATGTCTTCATCTTCTTCAGAAAATGAATAGTCATCAGAGCTCATGAATGGTAAAAGAAAGTTCAATGGAATCTCTATGGTCTCTAGATGAGCCTCAAATTCCTTTGGTTCCTCAAAGGGAAACTCCTTATAGGTCAATGGACGTCCCAGGAGGTCTTCCTCACTAGGATTCACGTCCTTCTCCTCCTCTCTGGGTTCGGCCACACCAAGTAAGGTTATGGCCTTGCAATCTCTTTTTGGATTCTCTTCTGTATTGCTTGGGAGAGTACTAGGAGAAGTTTCAGTGACTCTTTTACTCAGCTGGCCCACTTGTGCCTCCAAATTTCTAATGGAGGACCTTGTTTCATTCATGAAACTCAGAGTGGCCTTAGATAGATCAGAGACTATATTTGATAAGCTAGATGGATTCTGCTCAGAATTCTCTGTCTGTTGCTGAGTGGATGATGGAAAAGGCTTGTTATTGCTAAACCTGTTTCTTCCACCATTATTAAAGCCTTATTGAGGCTTTTGTTGATCCTTCCATGAGAAATTTGGATGATTTCTCCATGAGGGATTATAGGTGTTTCCATAGGGTTCACCCTTGTAATTCACCTCTGCTATTGCAGGGTTCTCAGGATCATAAGCTTCTTCTTTAGAAGAGGCCTCTTTAGTACTGTTGGATGATTCCTTCAATCCATTCAGACATTGAGAGATCATATTGACTTGCTGAGTCAATATTTTATTCTGAGCCAATATGGCATTCAGAGTATCAACTTCAAGAACTCCCTTCCTTTGAGGCGTCCCATTATTCACAGGATTCCTTTTAGAAGTGTACATGAATTGGTTATTTGCAACCATGTCAATGAGTTCTTGAGCTTCTGCAGGCGTTTTCTTTAGGTGAATGGATCCACCTACAGAATGGTCCAATGACATCTTAGATAATTCAGACAGACCATCATAGAATATATCCAGGATGGTCCATTCTGAAAGCTTGTCAGAAGGACACTTTTTGGTCAGTTCCTTGTATCTCTCCCAAGCTTCATAGAGGGATTCACCATCCTTCTGTTTGAAGGTTTGAACATCCACTCTAAGCTTGCTAAGCTTTTGAGGAGGAAAGAACTTGGCTAAGAAAGCCGTGACCAGCTTATCCCAAGAGTTCAGGCTATCCTTAGGTTGAGAGTCCAACCATATTCTAGCTCTGTCTCTTAGAGCAAACGGGAAAAGCATAAGCCTGTAGACCTCAGGATCAACCCCATTGGTCTTAACAGTATCACAGATCTGCAAGAATTCAGTTAAGAACTGAAAAGGATCTTCTGATGGAAGTCCATAAAACTTGCAGTTCTGTTGCATTAGAGAAACTAATTGAGGCTTTAGCTCAAAATTGTTTGCTCCAATGGCAGGGATTGAGATGCTTCTTCCATGTAAATTGGAATTTGGTGCAGTGAAGTCACCAAGCATCTTCCTTGCATTGTTATTATTTTCGGCCATGTCTCCTTCTTTTTCGAAAATTTCTATCAGATTTTCTCCAGAGAGTTGTGCTTTAGCTTCCCTTAGCTTCCTCTTCATAGTCCTTTCAGGTTCAGGATCAGCTTCAACAAGAATGTTCTTATCCTTGTTCCTGCTCATATAAAAAAGAAGAGAATAGAAAATATGGAATCCTCTATGTCACAGTATAGAGATTCCTTATGTAAGTATAAGAAAAGAATAATGGAGGAAGGAAAAGATAAGAATCCAAACACAAGGGAGAGGAATGAGTTCGAATTCTTGGGTGAAAGAGGGGTGTTAGTAGATGAATAAATAAACAGAAGGGGATGAGAGATGAGAGAATTTCGAAAATTAAATAAATTAAAATAAAAGTATTTTTGTTTTTAAATTGAATTTAAAATAAAAATTCAAAAATTTAAAAAGAAAAATAAAATTAAATCAAATTAAAATTTAAAACAAATAGTTAATTAAAAAGAAATTTTGAAAAAGAGGGAAGGTGATTTTTGAAAATTAGAGAGAGAGTTAGTTAGGTAGTTTTGAAAAAGATATGATTGAAACAAAAAGATAGGATTAGTTGGAAAGGATTTGAAATTTAATTTTGAAAAGATAAGAAGTTAGAAAAGATTTTGAAATTAATTTTGAAAAAGATATGATTGAAACTTAATTTGAAAAAGATTTGAAAAGGAAATTTAAAAAGATTTGATTTTTGAAATCAAAGTTGATTACTTGACTAACAAGAAACTAAAAAGATATGATTCTAGAGTTTAAAGATTGAACCTTTCTTACTAGGCAAGTAACAAATTTAAAAATTTTTGAGTCAATCACATTAATTGTCACCATTAATTTCGAAAATATGAAACAAAAATAAGAAAAGATTTTTGAAAATTATTTTGAAATTTTCGAAAATCATAAAAGAAAAATGAGAAAGATTTGAATTTTTTGAAAAGATTTGAAAAAAGATAGAATTTTTAAATTGAAAATTTGATTTGACTCATAAGAAACAACTAAATTTTAAAAGTTTTGAAAAAGTCAACTCAGATTTTCGAAAATTTATGAGAGAAAGAGGGAAAGATATTTTTTTGATTTTTGAATTCTTAATGATGAAAGAGAAAAACACAAAATTGACACAAAACATAGAAATTATGAATCAAAACAACTAATGCATGCAAGAACACTTTGAATGTCAAGATGAACACCAAGAACACTTTGAAGATCATGATGAACATCAAGAACTTATTTTTGAAAAATTTTCAAGAAAAGAAAACATGCAAGACACCAAACTTAGAAATTTTTAAAGTTCAGACACTAATAAATTGAAAATGCATATGAAAAACAAGAAAAGACACAAAACAAGAAAAATTAAAGATCAAACATAGAAAATCATCAAGAACAACTTGAAGATCATGAAGAACACATGCATGAATTTTCGAAAATAAAAGAAAATTATAAAAGCATGCAATTGACACCAAACTTAAAAATTGACACAAGACTCAAACAAGAAACATCAAATTATTTTTGATTTTATGATTTTATAAAGTTTTTTTTGGATTTTTTTTCGAAAATAAAAAATAAAAAGCTTAAAATTAAAATAAAATTACCTAATCTGAGCAACAGGATGAACCGTCAGTTGTCCAAACTCGAACAATCCCTGGCAACGGCACCAAAAACTTGGTGTTGTTGCCAGACCAAACTTGTCACTGTTGTTGCTGGAAACAAATGTGAAATTGTTGTTCCTTCTATCCCCGGCAACGGCGCCAAAAACTTGGTGCACGAAATTGCGATCATCAATAATGGCGCCAAAGACTTGGTGCTCTCAAACGTGAATCACACATTGTCACAACTTCGCACAACTAACCAGCAAGTGCACTGGGTCGTCCAAGTAATAAACCTTACGTGAGTAAGGGTCGATCCCACGGAGATTGTCGGCTTGAAGCAAGCTATGGTCACCTTATAAATCTCAGTCAGGCGGATTCAAATGGTTATGGTGAATTGATAATAAAAATATAAATAGAACGTAAATTAAAGATAGAGATACTTATGTAATTCATTGGTGAGAGTTTCAGATAAGCGTATGGAGATGCTTAGTTCCTTCTGAATCTCTGCTTTCCTATTGCTGTCATCCAATCCTTCATACTCCTTTCTATGGCAAGCTGTATGTTAGGCATCACCGTTGTCAATGGTTACATCCTGTCCTCTCAGTGAAAATGGTCCAATGCGCTGTCACTGCATGGCTAATCATCTGTCGGTTCTCGATCATGCTGGAATAGGATCCATTGATCCTTTTGCGTCTGTCACTACGCCCAGCACTCGCGAGTTTGAAGCTCGTCACAGCCATCCCTTCCCAGATCCTACTCGGAATACCACAGACAAGGTTTAGACTTTTCGGATCTCAAGAATGGCCGTCCATGGATTCTAACTTATACCACGAAGACTCTGATTAAGGAATCCCAAAGATACTCATTCAATCTAAGGTAGAACGGAAGTGGTTGTCAGGCACGCGTTCATAGGTTGGGAATGATGATGAGTGTCATGATAATCACATTCATATTGAGGTGCGAATGAATATCTTAGAATCGGAATAAGCTTGAATTGAATAGAAAAACAATAGTACTTTGCATTAATTCATGAGGAACAGCAGAGCTCCACACCTTAATCTATGGTGTGTAGAAACTCTACCGTTGAAAATACATAAGAACAAGGTCCAGGCATAGCCGAATGGCCAGCCCCCAAAACGTGATCAAAGGATCAAAAGACAATCCATAGATGTAAATACAATAGTAAAAAGTTCTATTTATACTAAACTAGTTACTAGGGTTTACAGAAATAAGTAAATGATGCAGAAATCCACTTCTGGGGCCCACTTGGTGTGTGCTTGGGCTGAGCATTGATGCTTTCACGTGTAGAGGCTTATCTTGGAGTTGAACGCCAGTTTGTAACCTGTTTTTGGCATTTAACTCCACTTTGCAACCTATTTCTGGCGTTTAACTCCAGAATGCAACATGTAACTGGCGTTGAACGCCAGTTTGAGTCGTCTAAACTCAAGAAAAGTATGGATTATTATATATTTTTGGAAAGCCCTGGATGTCTACTTTCCAACGCAATTGAGAGAGCACCATTTGGAGTTCTATAGCTCCAGAATATCCACTTTGAGTACATGGAGGTCAGAATCCAACAGCATCTGCAGTCCTTCCTGAACCTCTGAATCTGATTTTTGCTCAAGTCCCTCAATTTCAGCCAGAAAATATCTGAAATCACAGAAAAACACATAAACTCATAGTAAAGTCTAGAAGTGTGATTTTTATTTAAAAAATAATAAAAATATACTAAAAACTAACTAAATCATACTGAAAATCATGTAAAAACAATGCCAAAAAGCGTATAAATTATTCGCTCATCAGGCAGCCCTGGCCAGATCAGAAGATATCATCCGAGATCGACCTCCCTGTTTCAGGTAACACTCAGAACAAAGAGTCTATACATGTTACCTTTTGTGATACTAACTTGGTTCAAAGTATCTTGGAAGAATATGATACAGGAAATCAGGTTCAAGACAAAGAAGGAGAAGCCCTAAATCAAGAAAAAGTCATTTTTGGGCAACCTGAATCTGAAACAGATGCTGCTAGAAATTCTGCAGGAGACAATTCTGTTTTGTCTCCTAAATCAGGCAAAATTTCTGAGAATACCAGTTCTTTGGATCTTACAGTTACCGAAACTGCTCCTAAGTCTACAAGACCCCGTGAGTGGAGATTCTTAAAGAATTATCCATAGGAATTTGTTATTGGGGATGTCTCTCAAGGTGTCAAGACTCGTTCCTCCACTAGAAAAGCAAATGAAGAAACAAACTTAGCTTTTCTCTCTCAAATGGAGCCTCAAAACATCAATGAAGCACTCAATGACCCTTCTTGGGTAAAGGCTATGGAGGATGAGCTTGGTGAATTTGAAAAGAATCAAGTTTGGACACTTGTTCCTAAGCCAATTGGAAAGAAAGTGATCAACACTAAGAGCATATTTAGGAACAAGTTAGGAGAAGATGGTAGCATTACTAGAAACAAAGCAAGATTAGTGGCACAAGGATAGGATCAAGAGGAAGAGATAGACTTTGATGAATCCTTTACCCCTATTACCCGAATGGAACCCATAAGACTTCTTCTAGCTTATACCGCTCATTGTGGTTTCAAATTGTATCAAATAGATGTGAAATGTGCATTTTTAAATGGTGTAATAGATAGAGAAGTGTATGTGGTACAGCCACTTAGTTTTGAAAATAAGAAATTTTCTAACCATGTTTTTAAACTCTCAAAAGCTCTCTATGGACTAAGACAAACTCCTAGGGCTTGGTATGAAAGACTTAGTTCCTTTTTCTTGAAAAATGGATTTCAAAGAGGCACCACAGACACTACTCTATTTATTAAAAATTCTAATGATTCTTTCATTTTAGTCCAAATTTACATTGATGACATTATATTTGGATCAGCAAATAGGACCCTTTGTACTGAATTTGGAAAACTCATGACAAGTGAATTTGACATCAGTATGATGGGTGAACTTAATTTTTTCCCTGGGCTTCAAATTAAGCAAACTGAAAATGGCATTTTTATTCATCAAGAGAAGTATGCCAAGGAACTAGTTAAGAAATTTGGTATAGAAAATGCCAAACCCATGGGAACACTTATGCACCCTAACTCAAAGTTAGAAAAGGGTGAAACTGAGAAAGATGTTGATGAGACTAGGTATAGAGGAATGATTGGATCTCTTATGTACCTAACTTCCTTTAGACCCGATATTATGCAAAGTGTTAGAATGTGTTCAAGATTCCAATCAAAACCAGAAGAATCACATCTTTTAGTAGTTAAAAGAATTATGAGATATGTTCATGGCACATCCAATTTTGGTTTATGGTATCCTAAGATTGATGAATTTTCTGCAGTTAATTATTATGATGCAGACTTTGCTGGAGATAGAGTGGATAGAATAAGTACATTAGGCATATGTTGTTTTCTTGGGAAGTCCCTAAACGTCTGGTCAAGTAAGAAGTAGTCCACAGTGGCATTATCCACTGCAGAGGCTGAGTATATCA
Organism: Arachis ipaensis; assembly: GCF_059453495.1. Classification (NCBI taxonomy): domain Eukaryota; kingdom Viridiplantae; phylum Streptophyta; class Magnoliopsida; order Fabales; family Fabaceae; genus Arachis; species Arachis ipaensis. Next base: position 69,548,670 of record NC_142442.1, on the reverse strand, counting down.
CTGCTTCTTCTTGTTGCTCTCAGCTTATTTGGTTGAAAACCCAACTTGCTGATTATAAGTTAAATGCTAAAAATATTTCCTTGTTATGTGGCAATATGAGTGCCATAAATATTTCCAAAAATCCAGTCTTGCACTCTAGAACTAAACATATTGAGGTGAGATTTCACTCAATAAAGGAACATGTTAAAAAAAGGAATATTAGCATTCAATTTAGTAAATCAGAAGATCAATTAGAGAATATTTTCACCAAACCTCTAGCTAAAGACAGATTTTGCAAACTTAGGACAAATCTAGAGATTTTAAGTCATGATTATTTATTTGCGCCTTGCTGATGTATTTGTTGAAGTTTTTGTCTCTGATAAACCCCAATTTTGTGGTTTATATTGTGTAGAATTTGGGGGATTTTGTCAATATTTTCCACACTTATTGATAGAAATTGCATGGTTTTGTGTTCCCTTCCTAATTTTGCTTCATGATTGAAAACATGCTTCTTTTGCTTTAAAAATGCCATATTTTTATCCCCTTCTATTACCATTTGATGCCGTGATATGTTTGTTAAGTGATTTCAGAGTTCATAGGGTAGAAATGGACTAGAAGAGAGAAATGAAGCATGCACAAGTGGAAGGAACATGAAGAATTGAGCTTTGGAGAATCGGCTGCGACGCGCATGCGTGGCCCATGCGCACGCGTGGGTGCAAGAGGCTAGGAATGGCACGCGAGAGTGGATGCATTTGCGTGGAATGGCGAACTCCCATCGACGCGTACGCATGCCTGACACGTACGCAAGGCTCGTGAAACTCAGACGACGCATAAGCGTGACCGACGCGCACGCGTGACGCCCAGCACGTGACCTCATTAATGAAATTGTGGCTGGCAATTTCTGATGAGCTCCATGCCCAAATTCAGCTGGATTCTGCATGGAAAAGACCCAGGAACTCTAGGGGGAAAGGCGGGGATCATTCATTGTAGACTTTACACACATTTTGGCTAGTTTTTGGTTCTCATGCTCTAGAAAGGAAAAACTCTTACTCTTCTCTAGATCTAGTTTGATTTGATCTTCCCTTCTTGAAATTCTGAATTGGTTTTGTTGATTTTAGTTTTAATTACTCACTTTGAATTCTCTACTATAATTTTGTTTAGATCTTGTGTTAGAATTTGAATTTTCTTGTTGTTTCTCATATCTTTCTCATTTTATTAACTTTGCAGATCTTGAATTTCTATGAGTACATTGATGTTTCCCATGATTAATAGTGTTGTTGAGTTGTTCTCCATTGATAATTGTTAGTGGGTAGTTGTAATTTTCAATTAAGTTGCAATTTGAATATGTCTTTCGTTGATGCATCCCATGTGTTTGATGAAATGTTTTCTTTGATTATGGAGTAGTTTTCTTTACTCTTGGCCTAGGCTAAGGAAATTGGGTAAACTTGAGTCATTGGGTCTAATTGATTTGGTTATTTGAGAACCCTTAGTGGTCAATTTGATAACCATTGACACTAGCCTGCTACTAAGTCAATTGGTAGCTAGGTTAGGATTTATGGATTGATGTTGATCAAGCCATTTGATATACTTCAAGCATAGAAGTAAGCTTAATGAGCTTGGTTCCTCATAATTGTCAAGATATGGTTATTAGACAAGGATAGTGACCCTAATTCCTATGCCTAGCAAAGAATGCCTTTTATTATTCATACTCAAAACCCAAAAATACCAATTTCTTGATTATTGTTATAGTTAGTTTAGTTATTTACCTAGTTATAGAATAGAAATAGATTATGTTCTTTTGCTAGATTGAAATTGCCTTTACTTTGCTCTTAGTTACTTGATTCAATTCTTGCACTTCAAGATTTCTTGTATGTTAAGTCTAGTAGTTTAATTTCTTTATCATGACTCCTATCCCCGGAATTCTAACCAATATCGATGCACATGTTTGCCCATTTCTTGTGAGACGACCCGAGGTTTTAATACTTCGGTTTACATTTATTGGGGTTGAACTTTGTGATAACCATTTATTAAAATTTGATTTGAGGATTGTTGTTGGTTAGAACTATACTTAGAACGGGATTTTATTGAGAAATTCTTTACCGACAAGAATTCTTGCATCAAATTTTTGGTGCCGTTGCCAGGGAATGGTTGCAACGTATGCCTTGATATTGGTTATGTGAATATGTGAATAGTGGAGATAGTTTACATGCTTTTACTATTTTGTTTTTAGTCTAGATTTCTTTTCATGCATGAGCTATGACTCCCAAGTTTGATGACTCTGTCTCAACCGAACTCTAGCTTAGCCGAGCTTGATCCTGAGATTGAAAGAACTTTGCTACACACTCGGCGAGCTAGGCGGTGGTTGGACTACACGGCTAGTACTTCGGCCTCTCTAGAGGAACCCTCCGAACCACTAGACGGAACCGAGAGTGACTTAGAGTCCACTACTTCCTATTCTTCTATTGGCACCACTAATAGATCTTTACATCCTACAGGTGATATTTTCATGGCAAAGCTACATAGAATCACTTTGCACAAACAAAGGGCTCCGTATCTTATTCTTCAACCATTGCAAGCTAGGTATCCAAATCTTGATCCGAACTTTGAGTTGAAGAATAGTTTGATTAATTTTCTTCCCAAGTATTATGGACTTCCGGGACAAGACCCCATTAGACATCTGAGAGATTTTCAAGTTGCTTGTTCTACGGCTCGAAGGTATAGAGCCGATGAGATTGCCATTATAGTTTTTGCCTTCCCCTTCTCTCTTGAGGGGCAAGCAAAAGAGTGATTCTATTCCCAACCGGATGTGGTAGTGACCGAATGGGATTTGTTGAGAAGAGAGGTTTTAGACAAGTTCTTTCCATCGGAGAAGACCGACTATATCTGGAAAGAAATCTCTGGTATAATGCAAAAGGACCAAGAGACCCTATATGAGTATTGGATTCGATTCAAGAGGCTCTTGGAATCTTGCCCACACCATGGATTGGACACTCACTTGCTCATTAGTTATTTCACCAGAGGTCTTTGCACGGCGAATAAAAGATTGCTCACCGCTTCTAGTGGTGGTTTCCTTTCCAAAAATAAGACAGCGACGGAAGCTTGGAGCTTGATAAATGATGTCGCTGAGGCTACACAACATGTAAGGGTAAGGAGTAATCCCCTCAAGGGTGTGGTGCAAGCAACCCCTTCCGAATCAAGTTTGACCAAAGTGCTTGGGGATATGACTACTCTCCTCACGGAGATGCGCAAGAAACAAAAGGCATTCTACTCAATCCAAGCCGTCCAAGCCCCACCCCAACCACTCCAACTTGAAGGGCCTCCTAGAATATGTGGCTTATGCTCTAGAACTGCACATTACACCAACCAATGCCACCAAGTTCAAGAGGATTATACCCTTGCAGTAGCCAATGTGAACTATAACAACCGTCCACCCTATCACTCTAAGGGCCAAAACAATTACTCTCATAGTAATAGTTCCAACCAAGGTCAACATTCCCTTCCATGGTAAAGAAGGCCAAGAAAACTCCGGAGTTTGAACTAAACATGCTTCAAGTATTCAAGAAGGTCGAGGTAACCATCCCACTTCTCAATGCTATTCAACAAATTCTGAAGTATGCTAAGTTTTTAAAAGACTTGTACATACACAAAGATAGGATTGGTGAGTTGGAAACATTGTCATTGGGTAGTTCCATTTCTTCATTGATGAAGCCTATTCCGGAAAAAGTGTAGTGACCCCGGACCATGCTTAGTATCTTGCCGGATTGGTGGAGTTGCATTTCGTGACTACATGTGTGATTTGAGGGCTTGTGTGAGTATTATGCCACTCTCTATATTTGCGAGGTTGAAGTTAGCCCCATTGAAAAAGTCGGCCGCCAAATTTGCCTTAGCTGATAAGAGTGTGATTACCATAGTAGGGATAGCGGAAGATGTGCTTGTGGAAATCAAGGATTTGGTGTTTCCGGTTGATTTCTATATCCTTGGGATGCCTCAGACGGATAATAGAAGTTCTTCCTCCGTTTTGCTTGGTAGACCGCTCTTGAAGACCTCTAAATTCAAATTGAATGCCTTTACCGGCACATACTCTTTTGAGGTAGGTGACAAGACTATCAAGTTTAACTTAGAGGAGGCCATGAGACACCCACCTGAAGAACACTCCAATATCCGATGTGATGTGATTGATGAAGTAGTAGCAGAGATACAAAGAGAAGAACATGACAAGTTGTGCCACCTTGTTGTTGAAGGGGAGGACAAAAATGAGGATGAATAAGAGAAATTTGATGAGGATGAGCTTCATGATCTTAGTGAAAAAGAACCTCAACTTGAAGCAAAAAGTGAATTGAAGCCTCTACCTTCTCATTTGAAGTATGCATTCCTTGAGGATAACCAAAAGAAGAGAAGCTCCTATCAAAGAAGGCTCAACCCTACCATTCTTGATGTGGTGAAAAAGGAAGTCACAAGGCTACTTGATGCGAATATTATCTATCCGATTTTCGACAGTGAGTGGGTGAGCCCGGTCCAAGTCATTCCAAAGAAATCAGGAATCACTACTATCAAAACAGATGATGGTGAAGAGGTCACTACAAGAGTGCAAAATGCTTGGCGGGTATGCATTGAATATAGGAGGCTAAACGCTGCAACAAGGAAAGACCATTGCCATTCATTGACCAGATGTTGGACCGACTTGCAGGTAAATCTCATTATTGCTTTCTTGATAGTTTTACTGGCTACTTCCAGATACATATTGCTCCTGAGGATAAGGAAAAGACCACCTTTACTTGTCCCTTTGGCACCTTTACTTACAAAAGGATGCCATTTGGATTGTGCAATGCACCCGCCACTTTTCAGCAGTATACGACTAGTGTCTTTTCTGATCTTATGGAGAGTTGTCTGAAAGTCTTTATGGATGATTTTAGTGTATATAGGATTTCTTTTTATAGTTGTTTGGAGAACTTGGCCAAAGTCTTCAAGAAGTGTGTTGACACTAACCTTGTCCTCAATTTCGAAAAATGTCACTTCACAAGGTATAGTGTTAGGACATGTAGTTTCTGATAAGGGCATTTCTATGGACCCGGTCAAGGTTGATGTCATTACCAGTTTACCTCACCCCTCTTCTGTGAGGGAGGTCCGTTCCTTTTTGGGGCATGCAGGATTCTATAGGTAGTTTATCAAGAACTTGAGCAAGATTGCATTGCCATTATCGCGCCTACTCTAAAAGGACGTGGATTTTGAGTTTAATAGTGCTTGTGTGGAGGCATTTGAGGAGCTGAGGAGAGCTCTTACCATGGCACCAATTGTGAGGGGCCCTGACTGGACGCAACTGTTCGAGATCATGTGCAACGCGTCAAATCATGTCGTCGGTGCCACGCTTGCACAGCGCGATGGTAAGCTCCCTTACATCATTGCTTATTCCTCAAAAACATTGGATGCGGCACAATCCAACTATACCACTATGGAAAAAGAGCTCTTAGCCATTGTTCATGCATTGGATAGATTTAGATCTTACTTGCTAGGCTCCAAAATAGTGGTATACACGGATTATGCAGTTTTAAAGTATTTGTTGACAAAGAATGAGTCGAAACCTAGGCTCATACGTTGGATCTTGCTCTTGCAAGAATTTGACATTGAGATTAGGGATTGAAGTGGGTAACAAAATTTAGTTGCGGACCATTTAAGCCGCCTTGAAAATCTTAAATCTGACCCATTTCCGATTGATGACTCATTCCCTTTAGATGGTTTGCATGCTGTTTCAGATAGTTTTCCTTGGTTTGCACCTATGGTGAACTACTTGGTTGCTAATATTTTTCCTCCCAACTTTTCAAAACATCAAAGGGATAAGTTGAGGAGTGATTCCAAATATTACATTTAGGATGACCCTCACTTGTGGAAAAGGGGAGTAAACCAAGTAATTCGAAGATGTGTCTCGGAATCTGAATTCCAACCTATCCTTGAATTCTATCATTCATTTGAGTGTGGCGGCCACTTTGGCCCACAACAGATGGCTAAAAAGGTTTTGGATTGTAGATTCTGGTGGGCAACATTGTTCAAGGATGCTAACCAATTTTGTGTGTCATGTCACCAATGTCAAAAGTCCGAAAATGCATCCCAAAAGGATGAAATGCCTCAACAACCAATGTTGTTTTGTAAAATCTTTGATGTGTGGGGCATAGACTTTATGGGGCCATTTCCTAACTCAAGTGGATATATGTACATTCTGTTAGCGGTTGATTACGTATCAAAGTGGGTAGAAGTGATACCTACCCGCCTTGATGATGCTAATATTGTGGTTTCCTTCATTAGAAATAATATTGTATGCCGCTATGGGTCGCCACGAGCAATCGTAAGCGACCAAGGTTCTCACTTTTGCAACAGGAAGGTAGAAGCACTATGATAAAGAGAATTCTTGTCTGGTTCGGAATCGATTAAAGACAAGAATCAATTCGTTGGTAGCATAGTCCAAACAAATAAAGAATTCTCAAAATCAAATAATAAATCAAATACAAAATATTAACCGAGAGTATTTAGCTCCCGGGTCATCTTCCCTAGGAGTTGCAATGAAATATACTATTTGGCTATGAGAGAGAGCATGGGGGATTGGGAATGAAAGCAAGGGCAAGAAATGTAAATAGCAAGAATTTTAATGAGCATGCAAGAAAGTAAAGGAAAGCAAGTAAAGGCAATGCAAGGAATGTAAATGGCAATTCTTGGTAAGAATTGGGAAATTTATGATTCCTATCCTAGTTATGGACCACAAACATGGTAATTGTGTGGAATCAATCTAAATCAATCAATCCTCCTTGAGAGTTAGTCAAAAGAGTGTAATTGTTCTCAATCCATAAGTCCTAGTCAACTCACTAATTACTTAGTGAAAGACTAGCGTCAATAGAAACCAAACTAATTAACCATTCTCACACAATACGGAATGGACATCCACAACTCAATTCTACCCAAACATCCAATTTCTCAACCAAAAGTGAGAAAACTTACCAGGCAAGAAATTAAAAGTCAAAAGCAATAAAAGTCAAAGCAAGTAAAATTAAAGTGCAAGTAAAGGAAACTTAAAATGCAAGAAACCTCTTGGCAAGTAATTGAAGGCTAAGGCTACCTATCCTAGTCATTGACCACAAACATATGATGATTATGAAGAGTTAATCCTACTTAGTCAACCTTACATTGAAGATAAGTCAAATAGGCATAGTTAATTTCAATCCCTAATTCCTATGTCAACACTAAGGGGTCACATAGAGTCAAGGAAAACCAAATCAACTAACTCACTCTAATATATCAACAAGAATGGACATCAATGACTCAAGGATCACCAAAGACAATAATTTCAAGCCAAGAGTGGAAAAAAACTAAGTAAAAACTAAGCCATGCATTTTATCAAACACTTGGTGTGCATGAGAATAAAATAATATTAAAATACATTAAAATAAATGCTAAAATACCAAAAGCAAGAACATGACAATAACAACTAAAGAAAGCAATAAATGACATTGAAACATAAATTTGCATTAATTAGAATTAAAATAACAAAAGAGTGCTCATAACATAAAAGTGGCAAAATAAAGGAAATAACAAGAGAAATGAAGAAGAGTAAAGAAGCAATAACAATAAATGACAAGGAAAACTAAATAGAAACAAGAGTTAAACATAGAAATTACAAGAAAATAAACTAAGAGACCCTAATTCTAGAGAGAGGGAAGAGCTTCTCTCTCTAGAAACTAAGAGAAAGCATAATAAAAACTAAACGTAATTGCCCCCCTTCATTCCTCTTCACTTTGGCCTTAAATAGCTTCAAAAACTGAGTTGGAATGCGTTTTGGGGGCCCAGAAATTGCCCCCAGTAGTTTCCAATTAATGACCTCACGTGCAGGGACCTGTGCTGACACACAGATGTGTGCGTCCGCACACTTGCTGTTTTCTGACCTATGCAGACGCAGAAGTACCTGTACAGACACACAGGTAGACTTATGTCTACTATAGCAAATTATATATCAAATCGAAGCCCCAGATGTTAGCTTTCCAATGCTACTGGAACCGCCTCATTTGGACCTCTATAGCTCAAGTTACGACCAATTTAGTACCGGGAGGTCAGGATGGACAGCTTTCCAAATCTCATTTCTTCGTGGTTTCTTCCCTTTTGCATGCTCTTCTCCTCACTTATCCAACCCATGCTTACCTTAGAAACCTGAAATCACTTAACAAATACATCAAGGCACCAAATAGGATTAAAGTGAATAAAATTAACTAGAACTAAGTACAAAAGAGCATATTTTCACTTTTAAGCACAATTTAGGAAGAAAACTGAAAAGCATGCTATTTGGATGAATAAATGTGGGTTTATGTGATGAAATCCACTCAAATCAAACTAAAAGATATCGTAAAATATGGACTCATCAATTCTCCCACACTTAAACCAAGCATGTCCTGATGCTAAACCAACCAAAGGATATGAATGAAGGGGTAATTATTGATGCAACTATCTACATGCATGTAACTATACTAAATGCTATCTATATATCTACACTATGATTCCAATTGGGTTTGGCAAAAATAAACAAAAGAATCTCAATCAATCCAAAGTAGAACTTTAGGGCCAAGATAAGAAAATATAGCAATATAATCAATGTCCAAAGATTTGATTTGAAATTTTCAAAATTAAGTTCAACAACTTGCAAGAAGATACAAAATAAGAAATGGAAACATAGAATTGAGCAATGGAAACCCTCACCGGATGTGTTTACACTCTAATCGCTCAAAAGTGTTTACGGTCAGTCACTCAATTCCTCCTTTAATCATGTTTCTCAAAGATTTGCAAGTCATCTAACAATCAACTAATATTTGATGAATGAATGCAAATATCATGAGGACTTTTGTGGGTTGTAATGGGGCTTAGGTAAGCGTAGGATTAATATGGTGAAGTGGGCTATTAGATTGGATCTTTGATTAGCTCAAGTATCCCACCCAATCCTATATATCATCCCATATACATAACAAAACAATCCTAGCTACCCATTTATCCCTTTCTCACATTCACTCATGCATGCTTCTTTTTAATTCAACCACATATGCATCTCTTATTTACATTCTTATTATCATTTCTCTTTCTTTTATTTTTCTCTTTTTTGTTTTTTTGTTTTTTTATCTTTCTTTTTTTTTCTATACAAAGTATATACACCAAAATTTTTTCTTTTATCAACACAAAGAGATGCATATGTCTTACTTAATAGATGCATGAGTGTTTACCCATTTTTTAAATATTCTCAATGAACACCCAACTAACTTTCTACCAATATTTCCCATAAATTCCCCCACACTTGATTAACACACACACTCAAACCCAAGCTAATCAAAGATATAATCCATGAACATAATGGTTTTTCACTTAGGGCAAATGATGTGCTTAAAATAAGAACAAAGGGGAATTAAAAGCTCAAAAAGTGGTTTACAAAGATAGATGCAAGGGTTGGCCATATGGGTTAGTGAGCTATACAAAGATAGCCTCAATCATACTAAATGCAATCCAAAACAACAAATATAGGACATATAAACTAAAGAAAATCTAAGATTACAATCATAAAAGGAGTTTATAACACATAAGAACAAAATTTTGTGATTGAAAATATGCAACCACACAATTTAAGCTCAAATCTCACTTGGTATTTTGTTCAAGCTCTTTTCTATGTTCCATAAAAAGATGCTTCAAGCAAGTTCAAAAATAAGTTTTCAAATCTAATCAATGGGATGCCCACAAAGAGAATTTTCTTTTTTGAAAATTCTTTGTTGTTTTACCAAACTTATTCAATCTAATCATACAACATGCAAATAAAACTATAAGCAAGCTAAGATATATACAATCAATCTAAGAAAAATATAATGCAATAAAAGACTAACAAATATTCACAAAAATATAACTAATAAAAACTAGAAAATAATGCAAAGTGTTGAGAAAGAGAAATTTACGTCCCAAAAGTTGCGGATCCTCCCCCACACTTAAACGTTGCACGGTCCTCCGTGCATGCACTCAATCCGGGGGTGAAGACACGCTCTACAAGGCTCCACCTTCAGCTGGTGGGCACCGGGGCTCCGAGTTGCTATAGAAAACAAGAATTGAGGAAAATTAAGATATGTGGGGTGATATGATAAAAGACAATGTGTGTGTATTCTAAATACGCATAGTTTAGAATCCACACATTGATCGGTTGACAAGGTCAACCACATAAGGAAAAGAAATAGCATGTTCCTCAATCAAGTGGCTTAGGTTTTAAGTAAAGCATAAGCAAGAGTGAATGCACAAATAACCCTAGGTAACTACAACTGAAGTGAATTGAGTATATGAGATATTGAATATTGAAATTGTGCAAGTAAAAGCGCAAAATTAATAGAACATGGCACAATTAACAATAACTAATTCAATGACGAAAAGAGACTACTTATTCACCCTTAGGATTAAGGTAATAATCACATGTATAACGTGTTTGTTACAAAAAGTGACAAGTCTTGATATAAATCAAGTCAAATCAACTCAAAAAAAAGCAAAGCATTAACAAGGAACAAATACCTTGCTATGTGATTATATTCACTTAAGAACCATGATGACTAAGTAGCTCAACTCAATTCACTAGAGTAAAAGTGCACAATCCAAGATGCCAAACAAGGATAAAGTCTAATGCATATGGTCATGACAACATATGAATCAAGCTAACAATATATATAGGCAATTAGACAAAAACTCAATGCTCAGTGCACATATCCATCAAACTTGAAACCAAATTCAAGTAAGAAGCAACCCAACAGTCAACATCAACCAAACACTTGCAATTTATATAATCAAGAACAATTAAACTAAAACAAATATAATAACTAAAATAAAAATGAAATGTAATAGAAAGCATCTAGAATAGGTAGAAAAGAGGGAAAAATCAAGAGAAGAGAGGGGTGGAAAAGAAAAGAAGAGAAGAAGTATAGAGAAGAGAAGAAAATAAGTATAATGGGTGAAAACAGGGGCGTGCGTACGCATAGGTATGTGTGCGTACGCACACAAGGTGGAATAAGGGAGGGTGTGCGAGCGCACGGCATGGTGCTAGTGCTGCGAACAGAAGGGGAATTAAGGGGTGTACGTGGGCACAAGGGTGTGCGAACGCACAGAAGAATTTTTTTTTTTTGGGTGGAAAAGATCATGTGTGCGTGTGCACACAGGTCCGTGCGCGCGCACAACAGCGTAAGGGGCAGGGGTTCACGTGCATACACTATGCCAACGTTTCACCAGAGTGGTTGCAAGTTGGCGTGCGAACGCACACGTCTGTGCGTCCGCACAAAGGGTGCGAAAAAGGGTATATGTGCGTACGCACGAGTGGGTGTGCACGCACAGGTCACAAAAAGCAACTGAGCGTGCGCACAAGGCGTGCTGGCACTGCAAACAGAAGGCAAAATGATACGTGTTCATGCGCACAGGTCGGTGCGCACAGATCGCAGAAAATAGAAGTTTTGTGCGCACACATAGATACGTGCGTACGCACAGATGCCCTGTTTTGCAAAAAATTTTCTTCAAAATTCTAAGGTACCAAGCCTTATTTCAATCAAAACCAAGCACCACAATATGCAAGAACCCTTAAATTCATGATCCAAACTAAAATCAACATACAAATATCAAACTTAAACTAATTCTAAGCTAACCAACCAAACAAACATGCCATAAACCAAAATATATACAAAAAGAGAAGAGTAGGAACAATGTTACCAAACACTTTTATTTAATATCTTTAAGTTAGACAATTAGGAGAGCCTTTGCTATGGTGGATTGTGCTTGACTTCTCCACCAATGGCTTGAATGTCCAATGTTCTCTAGGATCCCAATCCTAACCATTGACAAAAACAACAAAAAAGCAAGCTACTTACATATTAACATATTTACAATAGCCAACAACAACACCATTGCAACTCCCCGGCAACGGCGCCAAATTTGATAAAGAGAATTCTTGTTTGGTTCGGAATCGATCAAAGACAAGAATCAATTCGTTGATAGCATAGTCCAAACCAACAAAGAATTCTCAAAATCAAATAATAAATCAAATACAAAATATAAACCGAGAGTATTTATCTCCTGGGTTGTCTTCCTTAGGAGTTGCAATGAAATGTACGATTATTGGCTATAAGAGAGAGCATGGGGGACTGGGAATGAAAGCAAGGGCAAGAAATGTAAATAGCAAGAATTTTAATGAGCATGCAAGAAAGTAAAGGAAAGTAAGTAAAGGCAATGCAAGGAATGTAAATGGCAACTCTTGGTAAGAATTAGGGAATTTAGGATTCCTATCCTAGTTATGGACCACAAACATGGCAATTGTGTGGAACCAATCCAAATCAATCAATTCTCCTTGAGAATTAGTCAAAAGAGTGTAATTGATCTCAATCCAAAAGTCCTAGTCAACTCACTAATTACTTACTGAAAGACTAGCGTCAATGGAAACCAAACCAATTAACCATTCTCACACAATACGGAATGGACATCCACAACTCAATTCCACCCAAACATCCAATTTCTCAACCAAAAGTGAGAAAACTTAACATGCAATAAATTAAAAGTCAAAAGCAATAAAAGTCAAAGCAAGTAAAATTAAAGTGCAAGTAAAAGAAACTTAAAATACAAGAAACCTCTTGGCAAGTAATTGAAGGCTAAGGCAACCTATCCTAGTCATTGACTATAAACATATGATGATTATGAAGAGTTAATCCTACTTAGTCAACCTTACATCGAAGATAAGTCAAATAGGCATAGTTAATTTCAATCCCTAAGTCCTATGTCAACACTAAGGGGTCACATAGAGTCAAGGAAAACCAAATCAACTAACTCACTCTAATATATCAACAAGAATGGACATCAATGACTCAAAGATCACCAAAGACAATAATTTCAAGCCAAGAGTGTAGAAAAACTAAGTAAAAACTAAGCCAAGCATTTTATCAAACGCTTGGTGTGCATGAGAATAAAATAATATTAAAATACATTAAAATAAATGCTAAAATACCAAAAGCAAGAAAATGACAATAACAACTAAAGAAAGCAATAAATGACATTGAAACATAAATTTGCTTTAATTAGAATTAAAACAACAAAAGAGTGCTCATAAAATAAAAGTGGCAAAATAAAGGAAATAACAAGAGAAATGAAGAGTAAAGAAGCAATAACAATAAATGACAAGGAAAAGTAAATAGAAACAAGAATTAAACATAGAAATTAGAAGAAAATAAACTAAGAAACCCTAATTCTAGAGAGAGGGGAGAGCTTCTCTCTCTAGAAACTAAAAGAAAGCATAATAAAAACTAAACCTAATTCCCTCCCCCCTTCATTCCTCTTCACTTTAGCCTTAAATAGCTTCAAAAACTGAGTTGGAATGGGTTTTGGGGGCCCAGAAATTGCCCCTAGTGGTTTCCAATTAATGAGCTCACGTGCAGGGACCTGTGCGGACGCACAGATGTGTGCGTCTGCACACTTGCTGTTTTCTGACCTGTGCGGATGCACAAATACCTGTACTTATGTCCACTATAGCAAATTATATATCAAATCGAAGCCCTAGACGTTAGCTTTCGAATGCCACTGGAACCACTTCATTTGGACCTTTATAGCTCAAGTTACGACCAATTTAGTACCGAGAAGTCAGGATGGATAGCTTTCCAAATCTCATTTCTTCATGGTTTCTTCCCTTTTGCATGCTCTTCTTCTCACTTATCCAAAACATGCTTGCCTTGGAAACTTGAAATCACTTAAAAAATACATCAAGGAACCAAATGGGATTAAAGTGAATAAAATTAACTAGAACTAAGCACAAAAGAGCATGTTTTCACATTTAAGCACAATTTAGGAAGAAAACTCAAAAGCATGCTATTTGGATGAATAAATGTGGGTTTATGTGATGAAATCCACTCAAATCAAACCAAAAGATATCGTAAAATATGGACTCATCACACTACTCAAGCGATATGGGGTATTACACAAGGTTGCAACCGCTTATCACCCCCAAACCAATGAACAAGCAGAGGTGTCCAATCGAGAGATAAAGTACGTGGGGATGAGACAATTCTGGGAAAATGAAGAACCATCTTTCCAAATATCATTGATAAACCACTATTTCATGGTTTATCTTGTGCTCAATTGAGTGGTTTTTATCTACTCTTTACCCACTTATTCATACTATTTGCATGGTTTTACATTTACCTTCCTAATTATGTGCTTTGATTGAAAACATGCTTCTTTGATCTTATATTTGCTTATTACTAATCCTCTCTTATTACCATTATATGCCTTGATATGTGTGTTAAGTGTTTTCAGATATTATAAGACAGGAATGGCTTGGAGGATGGGAAGAAAGCATGCAAAAGTGGAAGGAATGCAAGAAGTTGGAGAAATTGCTAAGCTGTCTAGCTTGACCTCTCTGCACTCAAATGGCTATAACTTTAGCTACAGAGGTCCAAACGACGCGGTTCTAGTTGCGTTGGAAAGCTAACATCCGGGGCTTCGATTTAATATATAATATGCTATAGTTACCCTGACGTTAGACGATGCGACCGCGTGATCCATGCGGTCGCGTCGCAGTGACGAAAAACCAGCATGGCAAAATTCGAAACCAGCGAATTCTGGACTGTTTTTGACCCAGTTTGCGGCCCAGAAAACACAGATTAGAGGCTATAAAGTGGGGGAATGCATCTATTCATGAGGAGGCTCTCATATTCACAATTTTAGGAGTAGATGTAGTTTTTAGAGAGAGAGGTTCTCTCCTCTCTCTTAGGATTAGGATTTAGGATTTCTCTTAGTTTTAGGAGTGACTCTCAATCCCAGGTTCAATGTTCTTTTACTTTATATTTATCTCTTACTTTAAGATACTTTAATGCTTATATTAGTTATGTTGCCTATTTGGCTTATGCTACATTCATGTTATGATTTTCTTAATTAATATTATTTGAGGTATTTCAGATTTAAGATTATTTTGCTTTTAATTTAATTTAGATATTTCCCTTTTGGCTTTGGTTAAATAATTGGTGACTCTTGAGTTATCAAACTCATTGTTGATTGAGAATTGGAATTTTTCAAGAATTAATTCATCCACTTAACTTACCTTCATAGTTAGAGGTTAATAAAGTGGGAGAAAAATCCAATTCTCATTACAATTGATAAGGATAACTGGGATAAGACCTCCAGTCTTCATACCTTGCCAAGAGTTTATTTTATTATTATTATTTTAATTTATTTATCATTCAACATATTCCCACCTTACTTCCTAAACCCCAATTTACAAACTTATAACCAATAATAAGAATATACCTCCCTGTAATTCCTTGAGAAGACGACCCGATGTTCAAATACTCGGTTATCAATTTTAAAAGGGGGTTGTTACTTGTGACAACCAAAACGTTTGTATGAAAGGACTTTTGAAGGTTTAGAAACTATACTTGCAACGAGGATTTATCCACAAATTTCTAGACCACGCAAAAGTACCTCTCATCAAAATGGCGCCGTTGCTGGGGAATTGCAAACGTGTGCCTTATTATTGGTTATTGTAAATATTTTATTTTCGCTTGTTTATTTGTTTTTATTTTTATTTTTGCTTTTTCTTAAGTTAAGAGGTTATTGGTTTTTATTTTTAAAATTTTTATCTTATCTTATCTTATTTCAAAAATCAAATTTCAAAATTCAAATTTAAAAATTCTCAAATATTTAAATTTAAAAATTTTTAAATTTCAAAAATCAAATTTCAAAATTCAATTTTAAAAAAATTTTCAAAAATTTAATTTTCAAATTAAAAATTTAAATAACCTTTTAATTTTAATTTATTTTTATTTTTAATTTCTATCTACTATGAACTCTCACCCCTTTGGCTATGAGTCTGGTTACAATTATGTTGCAGGAAGAAGAAATTACAATGAGAACAGGCATCAAGGTTGGAACAATCAAAGATGGGAGGAACCACAAGGATTTGATCAACCCTCATGGCAACAACCACCTCCAGTGGACTATCAACAACCACCACCATATGCCTATGAACCCTTTTCCCAACATGACTTTGGACCACCATACTCACAAGCCTCTTTCCACCATTCACCTCCATATGACCCTAACCCACATCCACCATACCAACCACCTTATGAACCAAATGAACCATACATAGATCCACCCCAAACCTCCATGGAGAGAGCACTTACCGATCTAAACTCTACTATACGAGCTCTCGCCGCCCAAATCAGACCACCAAATACCTTTAACAATCAACCCTCGAGGTATAGTGCACTTCCTTTTCAATCACAGAATGATCTCCTCATCCCACCACCACCTCAATATTTGTCATCTCCATATCCATCAATCCAAGAGCACTATGATCCTACCTATGATAACCGAGTGCATCAAGAGACAAAGGATCGTTTCAAGGAAACAGTGGATCAATTTCAGGCAACCACTCAACAATTGGAGCAAGCATTAATTCAATGGGCTTCTAGGCGCTCAAATATACAAGGATCAGCCACAGCTCCTTGTGGACAGTCTAGTGAAGAGCGTAGCATGAAGGAGATACCAGAAACCCCAGTGGACAAGACAGAGAATGAATTCGTACTAGAACAAGTAGAAGAAGCTGTCATTGTTCAAGAAGAAGAAGAAGTGGTTGAAGACTTAGGAGATGCAGAACCTCCATGGGAAAGTCAAGACATAGAGCCTCCTTCCAAGACGGTTGAATTTGATGCTGAGGAGGGTGTACCACCTCCAAATCATATCATAGTTGAAGACTTGGAAGAGGTTGATCAAGAGATGGAGATTCAAGAAGAAGAAGCACAACCTCCCATGCCCTTGGAAAGCAATGAAAAGGATATTAAATTGGAAGAAAGATACCAAGAGGAAGAGGTTGAAATTGAAGAAGCTTGCAAAGAGGTGGTAATTATCAGAGAAGAGCACAAGGGAGTGGAGCTTGCAATTTCATTAAAAACCCCTCCCCCTAAGTTGTCATCATCCTTCACAACATTCAAGTGGGTAAAATTCATATCCCGTAGCTTTCTAATCCCACTTGAATATGGGCTACTGGAGACGGATGGTCAACTTAGAGCTCTTTGTGACATTAAGAGTAAGAGGAAGATAGCCAGTGGTAAGAATTGTCCTGGAAGGTTCATTATGGTTGGAAGCTTTAAGTTTAAACGCAAAGGTTGGTGTAGAGCTCAATTGAATGGGTCTAGGAAGCTGTTTGGTAGCTGCAGTGAGAATTCAAATTACTTATCACCCGGCTGGAAAAATACAGATCCCGACAAAGATGGGTGTAAAAGCAAGATTTGGGATCCTGGAATCTGTTCTGACATCCAACACCCTGGGAGCCTAAGAATCTTTTGAAGCTGCTCAAGGGTTTTACATGCCTAGTTTGGGACCCCAGAGGTTACTGGAATCACAAACACTGGTGGAGATTCCTGGATGAGTTCAAGCATAAGCCACCATAACAGGGAGCTCACCAAATGTCCAACTTAAGGACTTTAACTAAAAGTGCTAGGTGGGAGACAACCCACCATGGTATGATCGTTCTTTTTCATTTTTATTTAATTTTATTTGATTTTGAGTTTTATTTTATTTTATTAAATTGAACTTGGAGTTTTGCACCACATTCATATTAACACTGCATTCTGCATATTTTCAAACTAAAAAAAAAAGCGAGCACGCGACGCGATCGCATCAGCGACGCATCCGCATCGCAAGGAGATGGAAGACAATATTAATATAAACAGAGAGTTTCGCAGGAGCAGCGCTGGAGGCGTGCCAATGGCACAAATCACCCCACGCGCCCGCGTCGCTAACGCGACCGCGTCACCTGGGAATAATGGCCTCCCACGCGACCGCGTCACCCACGCGACCACGTCGCCAGCGTCGCACAACCTATCCAGATTAGTGCCAATTTTCTTATCTTCTCTTTTCTAATCCTAATTTCTTCCTTCTCTCTCCTTTCTCACTTTCTTTTTCTTCTTCTCATCCTTTTTCCCTCTCATTTTATTTTACTTCATTTATTTGCATATTTCATTCATTGCATTATTCTCATTGGTGTTGGAGTTTTATTTGGATAAGTGCCTTATTTTATTTGAGCACGTGGCTACTCGGAGAAGAGATTTGACAATTGACATTTACTTATGGTTCTCATATACATTTGAATTACATTATTTTCATCCCTATTTTAACTTGCACACCCAATGTATTTGGGATTATCATTCACAATTGTCATCATTACACATGCTCTTTAATTTGGCACATTTATTACTTGATGCTTGAGCTATGTTTCTCATGCCTATTATTTGCATGTTTTTACCCTCTTGCATCTAATTATTTTGAATTGCCCTTTTTAATCTTTATCGTTGTCTTCCCTACATGTTGTAGCTACCATGTAGATGGACTATCATCTTTCCTTTGGCATTCCTTATCACTTGGAATTTCCTCCCTTCCGGTCTTAGTTTTCTATATTTCACACTCTTCCTTTTTCTTCTTCCTTAGGCATGGGTACCAAGAAAGGAAAAGAGAAGGCCACTGATAAGACACCAGCAAGGAAAGGAACCAAGAGATCTCCAACTAAGGCGCCTCCATCTACAAGCGTCAGTTGGAGCAACCCGTCCACCTGCACATCTCAGCATGCACCGAGGACGGTGCAATCTTTAAGTGTGGGGAGGTCGATACCGATCTTCATGGGTTAGTTTTTTCCTGACTCAACACCAAAATTTTTATTTTATTTGTTTGTTCATTGTTGCATTTGCATGTTTGATTGTATATTTGTTTGATTTTTTTTGCATATTTTACCACCTGGTTGAAGTAATATTTTCTTTTTCAAGAAACCTTTTAGAGCATTTCACTAATTTGAATAAAATTTTTTGTTACACTTGTTTGAAGAAATATTATATTGGAACATGGTTTAGAGCTCGAAAACACAAAACCTGTGAGATTTTGAGCCTATTTGAATTGGTTGCATTTTATCAACCAATATTTTATTTTTTTTTTGTGTGTTTTTCTCTCTAAAATTGTGATCTTTGTCTTGCTTAATTCTATATTTCCATGGTTTGATGTATGCATACACTTATATGATTGAGGCCTTTATTTCACTGAGCTTACATACCCATATGGCCTTACCCTTTCATTATCCTTTGCAAACCAATTTGAGCTTATTTTACCCATTTTATTCTTTATTTTAGCTCATCACTAACTCTAAGCGAAAAATAATAATGTCCTTAATTTGAATCCTTGGTTAGCTTAGACTAGTGAGAATGCTTATGATTTAAGTGTGGGGAAAAGGTTTGGAAACATTTGGTTTGAGAATTGAGTATGTTAGAATTTTCTGAAAATGTGAAAGAATGTTGAGAATATGTTCATGCATTCAATAAATTAATCATATGCATTGAAGAAAAAAGAAGAAAAAGAGAGAGAAAAAGAAAAGAAAAAGAGCAATTAATAAAAGGGGACAAAATGCCCCAAAGTAAGTAGTGAAAGCAATGCATATGAGCTGTACTTGAAATCAGAATGCATGAATATGTGGAAAACATGGTTAATGGATGGTTAGATGTTGTATTATGATTACATGGATTGTTTAAGTTAGGTGGAAAGTTTAAGTTAATTAAGGATTCAGATTTTAGTCCACTTGACCAAATACAGTCCTACCTTGACCCTAACCCCATTACAACCCTTAAAAGACCTCTTGATTTGTGTATTTGTGCATTAAATTTATGTTGATTGTTAGATGAAGAGCAAGCCTTAGAAAGCAAGGTTAGTAGAGAATTGAGAGATCGAACCTAAAGACAATTGAGTGATTAGAGTGTATACACTACTAGTGAGGGTTCGATGCTTAATTCCTTGTTCCCTGCTTTCATGAGCTATTTTCTTCTTGCAAGTCTATTTGTACTTCATTTTCATGATTTGAATTAGTGAAATCCAGTTCATATTTTCTCTTGAAAGATTTGTTTACTTTTAACTAAGTAGGTAGAATCATTTTGCATGTAGTTGCATTCATAGGATTGCATTTCATACATTCTACCATTCCTTTTCATCCTTATAGCTTCTCTTGAGCTTAGCATGAGGACATGCTAGTGTTTAAGTGTGGGGAGGTTGATAAACCACTATTTCATGGTTTATCTTGTGCTCAATTGAGTGGTTTTTATCTACTCTTTACCCACTTATTCATACTATTTGCATGGTTTTACATTTACCTTCCTAATTATGTGCTTTGATTGAAAATATGCTTCTTTGATCTTATATTTGCTTATTATTAATCCTCTCTTATTACCATTAGATGCCTTGATATGTGTGTTAAGTGTTTTCAGATATTATAAGGTAGGAATGGCTTGGAGGATGGGAAGAAAGCATGCAAAAGTGGAAGGAATGCAAGAAGTTGGAGAAATTGCTAAGCTGTCCAGCCTGACCTCTCTGCACTCAAACAGCTATAACTTTAGCTACAGAAGTTCAAACAACACGGTTCCAGTTGCGTTGGAAAGCTAACGTCTAAAGCTTCGATTTGATATATAATATGCTATAGTTCCCCTGACGCTAGGTGATGCGACCGCATGATCCATGCGGCCACGTCGTAGTGACGAAAAACCAGCATGGCAAAATTCGAAACCAGCGAATTCTGGACTATTTTTGACCCAGTTTGCGGCCCAGAAAACATAGATTAGAGGCTATAAAGTGGGGGAATGCATCCATTCATGAGGAGGCTCTCATATTCACAATTTTAGGAGTAGATGTAGTTTTTAGAGAGAGAGGTTCTCTCCTCTCTCTTAGGATTAGGATTTAGGATTTCTCTTAGTTTTAGGAGTGACTCTAAATCCCAGGTTCAATGTTCTTTTACTTTATATTTATCTCTTACTTTCAGATACTTTAATGCTTATATTAGTTATGTTGCCTATTTGGCTTATGCTACATTCATGTTATGATTTTCTTAATTAATATTATTTGAAGTATTTCATATTTAAGATTGTTTTGCTTTTAATTTAATTTAGATATTTCCCTTTTGGCTTTGGTTAAATAATTGGTGACTCTTGAGTTATCAAACTCATTATTGATTGAGAATTGGAATTCTTCAAGAATTAATTCATCCACTTAACTTACCTTCACAGTTAGAGGTTAATAAAGTGGGAGAAAAATCCAATTCTCATTACAATTGATAAGGATAACTGGGATAGGACCTCCAGTCTTCATACCTTACCAAGAGTTTATTTTATTATTACTATTTTATTTTATTCTTTTTGTGCAACATACTGCTTCCTTACTTCCAAAACCCCCAATTTACAATCTTCATAACCAATAATAAGAACATACCTCCCTGCAATTCCTTGAGAAGACGACCCGAGGTTTGAATACTTTGGTTATCAATTTATTTAGGAGTTTGTTACTTGTGACAACCAACACGTTTGTATGAAAGAACTTTTGAAGGTTTAGAAACTATACTTGCAACGAGGATTTATCCGCAAATTTCTAGACCACGCAAAAGTTCTCTCATCAATCATTTTTTGGGCTCATTTGCACGCTCTGAATCTTCTGAGCCAACCCATCAGTTCAGAGTTACTGTGGTCCAATATGTTTCCTTAAACTCTATCATCTCTGCGCCCAATAAGTGTTACATTATCCATGTGTTATTTTGTGTTTTCTCATTTAATAAAAAAGTTTTTTTAATCAGATTTGTTTTATTTTTTAATAAAATCAAATAACTTTTCATGATGTCAAGTCTTTTCAAGGTCTAGTCATAGATGGTGCAGATGCATGTTTTCAAGAAACCTCTTTTCTTGTTGCATTTACCAAACCTCTTTCTTCATAACTGCTCCCACAACCTCTTTGGTTTCCACTCCCACTGCCATCATTGTAAAGTTTGAATGAAACCCTTAATTCTCAAAATGAGGAAGAAAACCATCATTCAATGGAGTCCTCGTGACAAAGTTTTCAAACTTCCTGATAAACCAAGAACCTCTCCCCGTTCAAAAAATCAAACATTTACCCCCATCACCTTCTCCTTCGAACTCTCCTCCTCGCACCGATCCAATGGTGCGAATGAAATCCAAGGTATCCCTCTTCCTCCAAGGCGACGGCTCCACCTAGTGCTCCCTCCAAACCAAGTACTTCAAAGGGGAAGTGCCCTGCTGGTGAGGAACCTGCGCCTGAACCATCACAACCTAAGCCTAGGTCTGCTCCTAATCGTCCTCAAAGAGGTAACCCTCGTATCCCTCTAAGACTGGTTAAAGAGCCCCCCATTGATCCTTTTGTACACAAATCACGTTTTATGCCCTCCCACTCAAATTACAACCCTCTTTGTTTTTGCTCTGCCATGAACAATGATTTCTATGAGGGTGTTGTCGTTCATCGTAACATATGTCCCTCATTTTTAGTTGATTTATCAAATCTGAAAAAGAAAAGTTTTGTTTTTGCTGATAATTTTGAATTTCTGGACTGGCACCATTTTTTCAAAATCAAAAAACATGTTTACCCAGTCTTAGTCAAGGAGTTCTATGCAAACATGACCTATCATGAGGGCAGCATTCACTCCTATGTAAAAGATCATGACCTTGTTCTGAACAATGAAACCATCAATGATTCTCTGAAATACATCGATGTTAGAATGATGGGGTAGGTATCTCTGGTAAGTGGGATGACAGGGTAGTTATCTCTTACAATGATGCTCTGGCCCATGTGTATGAACACATCTCCTTGATTAATGGCATCACACCAACTCATAAAGTGGTGCACGGAATTGTGATCACACTTTTCACAACTCCAGTACAACTAACCAGCAAGTGCACTGGGTCGTCCAAGTAATAAAACCTTACGCGAGTAAGGGTCGATCCCACAGAGATTGTCGGCTTAAAGCAAGCTATGGTTATCCGGTAAATCTTAGTTAGGTGGATTCAAATGGTTATGAGGTTTTGATAATTAAAAGATAAATAAAACATAAAATAAAATAAGATACTTATGTAATTCATTGGTGGAAATTTCAGATAAGCGTTTGGAGATGTTTAGTTGCCTCTGAACCTCTACTTTCCTATTGTCTTCATCCAATCATGCGTGCTCCCTTCCATGGCAAGCTGTATATTGGTGGATCACCGTTGTCAATGGCTACCATCCGTCCTTGATAAACCACTATTTTATGGTTTATATTGTGTTTAATTGTGTGGTTTTATCATGATCCTTACCCACTTATTCATTAAATTAGCATAAAATTATAATTCCTTCCTGAATTTATAACATGTTTGAAAACTGCTTCCTAGAGACTTTAATTATGTATTTTTAATTCTCCTTTATTCCATTCGATGCCGTGATCTGTGTGTTGAATGTTTCAGACTTTATAGGGCATGAATGAGTTGGAGATTGGAAAGGAAGCTAGCAAAAATAGAAGGAACACAAGAATTTGAGGAGATAACCAGCGAGAAGTGACGCGGTCGCATGGCTCACGCGACCGCGCGAAGGAGAGCAAATCGTAGTGACGCGGCCGCATGGCTCACGCGGCCGCGCGAATTGGAAAAGCTCAAGCGACGCGGTAGCACGGACGACGCGAACGCGTGGCAAGGAAAAGCGCGAATGACGCGACCGCATGGGTGACGCGATCGCGTGACATGTGCGATCTGCATAATCTGCAGAGTTCGCTGGAGGCGATTTTGGACCTTATTTCGACCCATTTTTCGGCCTGGAACAGCAGACTAGAGCCAGAGAATATGCAGAAACAAAAGAGAACATTCATTCTAGACAGTTTGAGAATTTTTGGATCTAGTTTTACTCCTTTAAGTTTCTCTCTCTAGGTTTAAGAATTATAATTTTCAATTGGTCTTAGCATTGGAACATTGAGAAGAGTTATTTCCTCATCAAGACTTCGTCATTCTAGTTCGTTCTCTTAACTCGGTTTTATTCTTCCATGTTCTTTGCTTTGTTCAATTTTGTCATTTGAATACTTTCATGATTTTAATTTATTTCTTCCATTTTAATTTATTTTCCATTCCAATAATCATGTCTTCTTTTAATTCCCTTTCATGTGTTATGGATTTATTATTTACAATGAGTGAGTAATTCCCTCACTTGATGGGGAGTTGATTGAAAGGAACTCTTTAGTTGGAAGGATTGAAAGAAAAATTGTAATTGGGTTAACCGTTGGATTGTTATCTAATCACTAACACCAATCCCTTTGAACTAAGTGGGTTGCAACTCGTGAACAGATCTAGCATTCCAACTTGTTTGACTTTTCTTTACCTAGTAAAGGATAACTAAACAGAACAACCATTAATTATAAATTAATCTTGAGATCATTCCATCAATAATAGAGATTCCAACTAATCAACTCCCAGTCAAGGCCTTTATTCATATTATTTAAATTTTCTCAATTTAATTTTCCATCTACTTAACTCAACTTCTTGGAACATCTTATTAATAAAATAGCACACTTTTCTGCAACTCGTTGGGAGACGACCTGGGACTCCAACTCCCAGTAATTTTTAATTTAAACTCTCTGTGACATATTTCTAAATTGATAGGCAGATTTTCGGTGAGTTAAGAACTATACTTACAACGTAACTATTTTAATAATTTTTAATTCACCAACTTCTGCGTCTCATCAGTCCTCTCGGATGAAAAATACTAGGTACGGTTTCTGCACGGCTAATCAACTGTCGGATTTCTCGTCTCGAATGAAAAATACCAGGCACAACTACCAAATTTTGCTGAAAGCTTTCCCATTTTCTCTTGAGGGAAAAGCAAGAGAGTGGTACTACACTCAACCTCTAGCAAATGTATCCAACTGGGATACACTCAGAAAGGAGTTTTTGGAGAAATTCTTTCCATCTGAAGTTACTGATAAACTGAGGAAGGATATCTCCACAATTGTTCAGGATGACAATGAGACTCTCTTTGAATACTGGGAGCGCTTCAATAATCTTCTGGAAGCATGCCCCCACCACATGATTGATAAGATAGTGTTACTTAGCTATATCACACAGGGCATGAGGCCCCAAGATAAGACCACATTGGAAAGTGCTAGCAATGGGTCTATGAAGAAGTACAAGACCACTGATGAGGCTTGGCAATTGATCAGTGATTTAGCTGAATCTACTAGGAACCACAGACAAAAGCAAGGCCGTTCAAAAGCCGTTGCAGAAGTATCCTCTAGCAGAGAGACTGCTGCTCTAGCTCAGAGTATATGTGAGATGACCAACTTGCTGAAGCAGATGCAATTGAATCAACAACAAGCTCAGCAAGCTCAACCTCCTTCGCCACAGCAAAACCAACAATCAGTCCCGCAGAGAATTTGCGGAATCTGTGCTGATTATAGCCATTACACTGATGAATGCCCGCAGCTCCAACAAGAAGACAACATGGTGGCATCCACTTATAACTTCTATGACCGCCCCAACCAAGGGTACAATCAAAGTGGAAATAATAACCATGGATGGCAGGACAATTCTAACCTGAATTGGAGGAACAACAATAACAGAGGAGGCAGAGATAATCAAGGAAATCAGTGATGGAATAATAACAACAACAGGCAGCAGAATCAACCTTACAGAGCACCTCACCCGAGGCAAAACCAAGGACCACAGAACAATCAACAGCAGACCTCTCAATTTACTCATTCTTCTTTATCTCCTAATGAAGATTTACTACAATCTTTTGAGCAAAGACAGCAGACCATGGAAAATAACATCATGAATAATATTAATGCCAGTCTGAACGGTCTGACCTCTACTTTGCAAGCTCTTATGTCACAGATTGGGTCAACACAAAATTCTAGTAACCAACCTTCAAGTTCCACTGGAATCCCCTCTCAACCATTACCCAATCCAAAGGGAGGCATTAATGCCATCACCCTAAGGTCCGGAACCACACTGCAGGAGAGGAATCAGGAGGAGCCAAGCTCACCAGAACACGCCTCAGCTGAAGAGGTGGTAGAGATAGAAGATGTTGAAGAGGAAGAGGATATACAAGACATAGCCGAAGAAGAAGAAACTCAACCACAAGAGGAAGCACCAAAAGGCGCAGACACCACAGAAAACACTACTCCTATTCCATTTCCACAACTTGCAAGGAAGCCCAGGAAGCAGCTGGAACCCGACCCCAAAATGGTAGAAATATTCAAAAAGGTTGAGGTAACTGTTCCTCTTTTTGATGTTATTCAGCAGGTACCTAAATATGCAAAATTTTTAAAAGACTTATGTATCCATAAAGACAAAATTAATGAATTAGAAACTATTCCTTTAGGTAGCTCTATATCTACTTTAATGGGAGGATTACCTGAAAAATGTAGTGATCCAGGTCCTTGTATAGTTAGCTGTACTATTGGTGGTGTAGTAATTTATGATTGCATGTGTGATTGAGGAGCATGTGTCAGTATAATGCCTTTGTCTATATATGATATTTTGAGGCTCCCTCCCTTAAAAAGGTCGGCAGCTCGTTTTGTGTTAGCAGATAAAAGCATTATTACAGTGGCTGGAGTTGCTGAAGATGTTTTGGTGAACATTAAAGGGCTTACATTTCCCACTGATTTTTATATCTTGGAGATGCCCCATAATAATTCAGATAAGCCATCATCAATCCTACTTGGAAGACCATTCCTGAAGACATCAAAATTCAAATTGGATGCTTTTTCAGGAACATACTCCTTTGAAATAGATGGCCGCATAGTAATTTTCAATCTGAATGGAATCATTGACAACCCCCCAGAAGATCGTTCTATCTTCCAGTATGATGTCATAGATGAAAGTGTAGCTGAAGTTCACAAGGAAGAGTTTGAAGAGAGGCACACTGGACAAGGTCCAAGTGTGGGGACCCTTTTAACTGACAATGAGGGCACTTCGCCATTTTCACAAGCCCCAGATAATCCAGAGCCTGCTCATGATCAGAAGTTAGAATTGAAACCCCTTCCCCCATATCTCAAATATGCTTATCTTGAAGATGAGCAGAGGTTTCCAGTTATCATTGCAAGGGAACTTACTTCTCAACAAGAAGAGCAGTTACTTGATGTGCTGAGGAAGCATAAGAAGGCAATTGGGTGGAGCTTGGCAGACATAGTAGGCATCAACCCTCAAGTATGTGAGCACAGAATATTTTTAGAAGAGGGAGCAAGACCTGTCCGTCAACCCCAAAGAAGATTGAATCCCACCATCTTGGAAGTTGTCAAAAAGGAAGTGACCAGACTATTAGAAGCCGGCATCATATATCCCATTGCAGACAGTGAATGGGTAAGCCCAGTACAAGTGGTGCCCAAGAAGTCTGGAGTCACTACAGTGAAGAATGAGCATGGAGAGCTCATAGCAACTAGAGTTCAGAATGCTTGGAGAGTCTGCATTGATTACAGGCGTCTCAACCAAGCTACCCGTAAGGATCACTACCCACTTCCATTCATTGATCAAGTGCTGGATTGCCTGTCAGGTAAATCACATTATTACTTTTTAGATGGTTACACAGGTTATTTCCAAATTCACATAGCTCCTGAGGATCAGGAAAAGACTACTTTTACATGTCCTTTTGGGACTTATGCTTACAAGAGAATGCCCTTTGGCTTGTGCAATACACCAGCTACCTTCCAAAGGTGCATGATGAGTCTTTTCTCTGATCTTATTGAGGACTGTATGGAAGTTTTTATGGACGATTTTAGCATTTATGGTGATTCTTTTAGCCTTTGCTTAGATGGATTATCTAGAGTATTAGATAGATGTCTTAATACAAACCTTGTATTAAATTTCGAAAAATGTCACTTTATGGTAAAACAAGGGATTGTATTAGGACATGTGGTATCTAATAATGGCATTTCTGTAGACCCAGCAAAGGTGAATGTTATTTCTAGTTTACCTTACCCCTCTTCTGTGAGGGAAGTTCATTCATTCCTTGGCCATGCAGGTTTTTACAGGAGATTTATTAAGGACTTTAGTAAGGTCGCACTTCCCTTATCCAGATTACTGCAGAAGGATATTGAGTTCGAGTTCAGTGAGGATTGCAAACAAGCGTTTGATAAGCTGAAGACTGCTCTAACTCAAGCTCCAATTGTGAGAGGACCAGACTGGAGCCAGCCGTTTGAAATCATGTGCGATGCTTCCAACCATGCAGTAGGAACAGCGCTGGCTCAACGTGAAGGTAAGGATCCTTTCGTTATTGCTTATGCGTCTAAGACTTTAGACAGTGCCCAGTCCAACTATACTACTACTGAAAAAGAGCTTCTTGCTATTGTTTTTGCTCTGGATAAATTCCGGGCTTATTTACTTGGTACTAGAGTAGTAGTGTATTCAGACCATGCAGCTTTAAAGTATCTATTAGCTAAAAAGGAGTCCAAACCAAGACTCATACGTTGGATACTGCTGTTACAAGAATTTGATTTAGAAATAAAGGATAGGAGTGGTAATCAAAATTTAGTGGCAGACCACTTGAGTCGCCTTGAGCATATTAAGGATGATTCTACTCCTATAGATGATAATTTTCCTTTTGATAACCTGCAAGCAGTATCTGAGGTAGTCCCTTGGTATGCACCTGTTGCTAATTATTTAGTTAGCCGCACATTTCCTCCAAATTTTTCTAAGCATCAAAGAGACAAGCTGAAAAGCGAGTCTAAATATTATATATGGGATGACCCATATTTATGGAGATGTGGCGCTGATCAAGTAATTAGACGTTGTGTGCCTCAATCAGAATTCCAGTCCATTTTAGAGGCCTGTCACTCATCTGAGAGTGGAGGACATTTTGGCCCTCAAAGAACAGCTAGAAAGATCTTAGACTGTGGATTCTGGTGGCCTACTCTTTTTAGAGACGCTGCTGAGTTTTGCAAATCTTGTCTCCCATGCCAGAAATTTGGTAATATATCCAGGAGGGATGAGATGCCTCAACAAATTATGCTTTTCTATGAAATTTTTGATGTTTGAGGCATTGACTTCATGGGTCCATTTCCAAATTCTAATGGATATTTTTATATATTGTTAGCTGTGGATTATGTTTCCAAATGGGTGGAAGCAATTCCTACCCGCACTGATGATGCTAACACTGTTGTTTTCTTTGTGAAAAACCATATTATATGTCGCTTCGGATCACCACGAGCAATCGTGAGCGATCAAGGCACCCATTTTTGTAACAGGAGACTAACAGGATTAATGAAGAAGCATGGGATCATTCATAAAGTTGCAACAGCTTACCATCCTCAAACTAATGGGCAAGCCGAGATGTCAAACAGAGAAATTAAGCGCATCTTGCAAAAGATAGTAAAGCCTCAAAGAAAAGACTGGAGCACCAGGCTACAAGATGCACTCTGGCATATAGAACAGCATACAAGACACCCATTGGGATGAGTCATTTCCGCTTGGTTTATGGAAAAGCTTGTCATCTCTCAGTTGAAGTAGAACACAGAGCTTTTTGGGCAGCTAAGGAGTGCAATATGGGAATTGAGAAAGCCGGAGCTGAAAGGAAGTTGCAACTGCAGGAACTGGAGAGCCTTCGCCTAGAAGCTTATGAAAACTCCAGAATATACAAGGAAAAGATGAAGGCTATACATGATCAAAACATCAAGAAGAAAGAATTCCAACCTGGGGATTTAGTCCTCCTTTACAAATCTCGACTAAGGCTCATGCCAGGCAAGTTGAGATCAAGATGGGAAGGTCCATACAGAGTAGAGAAGGCCGAACCGTACAGCGTTTATCACCTAAGCCATCCTTCAAGCTCTGAACTTATTAAGGTTAATGGACAACGCCTGAAGCTATACCATGGCAAGAAGATACAGAGAAACAAGGAGCTTGAGATCTTCCTCTTGGAAGATCCCCACATAGCAGAAGATTGAGCTAGTGGAGCGTCCAACTTACGGACATTAAAGCAAAGTGCTAGGTGGGAGACAACCCACCATGGTATGATCGTTCTTTTCTTTATTTTTAGTTTTTCCTATTCAATAACTCTTCTCTTTCTTAGTACTTTCGTGCATCTGCATTTACATGTTTTTATTTTCAACAAAAAAAAATTTTGCTACGCGACGCGATCGCATCAGCGACGTGTTCGCGTCACAGGAAGAGTAAAGAAAAATTAAAAATGAACAGAAAGTCACGCTGGAGTGTGGCTGGAGACGTGCCAATGGCACAAATCAACCTACGCGACCGCATCGCTGACACGATCGCATAGCATGGGAATCATGGCCTCCCACGCGACCGCGTGCCCCACGCAGCCACGTGCCCTGAGTTTTTGACGTAAAAGGGTGCACTATGAATTATTGTGCGAGAGTGATGCTGGATTGGTGCTGGAAGCACAATCCTTATCACGCGACCGTGTCGCCAACGCGGCCGCGTCATCCATTTTTTTGGCGCACACTCACGCGATCGCGCCGTCCCAATTTTGGCAAATAAATTAATTTGAACAGAGAGTTGTGCTGGTGCGAGGCTGCACTCGCGCCAGAAGCATAACATGGGTCACGCGACCGCGTGACCGACGCGATCGCGTCACCATACTTGAAGCGCATCCACGCGAACGCGTGCTCTACGCGGCCGCGTCACATGCGCCGCACAGCTCAACCTAAATTGCCAAATTATCTTATCTTTCTCTCCTCCAAATCCTAATTTTCCTTTTCCCTCCTTATTTCTTCCTTCTCCCTTCCCCCTTCTATCTTTCCTTTCACTCTCTATGTCACATCCATTAACAAGGTTTTACCTTCTTCTTCCCTCTTTCTTTTTCTATCATTCTTATTATTTTATATGTTATTTTCTTCTTCTTTTCTTTTTCTTTTCATTATTCATATTTTCCTTCTTCTTTCTTTCCTTTTACATGGTGTTAGAAATTTTTATTTGAGTCTTATCCCTCATTATATGCTTGTGGATTATTACAATTTGTTTGACAATTATTTTTATTCTATTTAAAGGATTGCTTGCATGTTCACCTTTATACTTTCTATATCTTATTTTCCATGCATGCCATGTGTTTGTGAAAAAGCTCAAATGGCATTATGCACTTCTCTATGTTGTTATACTATTTAATGCTTGCTTTTCACAAATTCTCTTTACTATTGTATTAATTGAATTTAATTGTCAATACAAACGTGATGGTTTGTTACAAAGTATTGCTTGGTTTAGGGTACTTATGCCCTTTGCCGGCATGCCAATAAACACCTTGCAATCACTTGTCTTTCTATGCACTAGCTATTTTCCATTGTTGGCTTTTCACATGTACTCGCGAGCATGTGATAATGTCAGTATATCTTAATGTGCATCCATCACCCTCTTTTCCGTTTCCTTCCTTGCTGTATATCTCTTTGAATTTAATTTACTTTCTCTTCCCTTCTTTCAGGATGGCCACCAAGAAAGAAAAAGAGAAAGCTACTTCCAAACCACCAGCAAGAAGAGGAACTAAAAGAGTATTAGTGGCAGAGCCTTCTTCAACCACAGTCAAACCCTCAACAAAAAGAGTTAAGAGGATAATAAAGGTTGATGAGAAGGAGAAAGCCTTTCCAGCAAAGGACACTGCGCGATTTTCCAATTGCTACTGTGAGCAGATGTTCCCTATCCTAACAAAAAGAAACTATAACAATGAATACCTTCTTATCCTCCCGTCCAATATTGCTACCTTTGTTGAGCCGCAAATTGATCGAAGACAATGGGGTTTCCTACGGAGACAGCCAAGGCAGGTCAATCTTTCTTGGGTAGTTGAGTTCTACTCTAACTTCTACATGCCAACCCTGCAGTCTGTTTATGTCTGGCAGAAGCAAGTCCCCATCACAGAAGAGGCCATTCAGCAAGCTCTGAGTCTTTCCCCTATTCCAGAAGGAATGGACGCCTTCCAAGAAGCCGCACTTAAGCGCTAGAGGTATCAATTTGACTAGGACTCTGTTCTCGGAGTTATCGCATTACCTGGCAGCCGTTGGATCTACGAATACCACCGTACCTGCCCTAAGAGAATCTTGGCTTCGGCACTCACCTTGGAGGCTCGCGTCTGGGCATAGATCATGTCCTATTACGTCTTTCCGAGCACTCATGAGTCCTCCTTCACTGCGGACATGGCTGTTCTACTATGGTGCATCCTTACAGACCAACCTCTACATCTCTCAAGATATATCCGGAATGCTTTGGGACACGTACAAATTGTGGGCAACTTACCTTTCCCCGCCTTGGTCTCAGATCTTGTCTCAACAGCTGGAGTCTCCTACAGAGCTGGGGACACCAAAGTCGTGCTTCCACGGGATGATCAGTATGTCCCTAACGGGAAATACCTCAGACTCCCAGCAGCCACTACAAGCCTTCCTACTACTCCAATTGAAGATAATCCTTCTTCAACACCACAAGCGCCTACAACTGATGAATTGCTCCAGCAGATAATCGAAAGGTTGGATCGGCAAGAACAGAAAGCAAAGATGAGAGAGCGCCGTAACGAGCGCCGATTCAAACACCTCAAGGAGCTACTCAAGGGACACTTCAGGGACTCGGATACCCCAGACTCCACTTCTTTTACCAGCACAGGGAGCCATAATGGTCCTGACTATGGAGATACTGCCACCAGCCCACCCCTGTTCATGACAGACGGCACCGAGGACGGTGCAAAGCCTTAAGTGTGGGGAGGTCGGTCAGTACCTGACTTCCGGAGGTAATTTCTTTTCCCTAGCACCAATAATTAGGATATTTTAGTTAGATTTTCTTTCTTTTATAGAATAGAATAAATTGCATAGGTTAGGATAGTTGCATGCATGTTCTACTTGATTGAAAAGACAGTAAGTTTCTTTTAAGACTCTATCTTTGGAACAAAAAAATTTCACTAAGTTTTCAAAATTTTATGATAAATTTTCCTGAGTTGTATTTGGAACATGACATTTGAACTAAAGAACACACAACCTGTGAAAGATTTGAGCCTTTATGTATGGTTACATTATTTAACCATAATTATTTCTTTCTTGTGTGTTTACTTCTCTATGATTGTAATCTATATTTTGTTTTATCTTATATGTCCAATATTTATTATATTTGCATGCTTCCATATGATTGAGGCCATTATTTGTTTAAACTCACTTATCCAAATTAAGCCTACCCTTTTCAATTACCTTTGTTAACCACTTTGAGCCTTTAAATCCCATTTGTTATATATTTTACCACATTACTAACCTTAAGCTGAAAAATAATTGTATATCCCAAATTGAATCTTTGGTTAGCTTAAGATGGAATTGTGTGTGCTAGTTAAGTATGGGAAATTGTGGGAACAAAAGTTGTTAAGGGAATGTGTCATGAGAATTTAATGGAAATTTGGATACCTACTCATGTGAACTTATAAGAATTAAAAATCTATGTGCATTGATAAGCTATATTTATTTTAATGTCAATATATATATATATATATATATATATATATATATATATAAATAAGGGGACAAAAATTACCCCAATGTTAAATTCAGAATTCAAAAGATCAATGCACATATGATAGAATCAAATAAAAAGTTGATACATGAGTATGGATAGAAAAAGAAAATTCTGGGTAGCTAGGTATGAACTTTAAGATTACATTAAAAATATATAGGTTGGGTTGAAGCTTGGGTTAATTAAAGATTCAATTTATTAGCTCACTTGACCAAATGTATACCCCTACCTGTACCTTAGCCCCATTACAACCTTGAAAAGACCTCATGATGTTTGCATTGGTATATTAACTGTTGTTGATTGGTTAGGAGAAGAACAAAAGTTAGAAAGCATGATTAGAGAAGGATAGAGTGATTACCCTATACACTAGAGATTAGAGCGTACATACATTATCAGTGAGGGTTCAATGCTTGAATTTTCATGTTCCCTGCTTTCATGAGCTATCTTCTTGCACTTTTATCTGTTTTACTGTATAATGATAGAATTAGTGGAATTTGATTTGTAATTGTTTTGAAGAGCATATTTACTTTTGATCAAGTGGTCAAGAATCATATAGTTGCATTTATTTATATATATATAGGCTTGCATTGCATTTCATCAGTTTCTACATGTTCATACTTATTTCCTTATCTCCTTCAATTAAGCATGAGGACATGGTAATGTTTAAGTGTGGGGAAGTTGATAAACCACTATTTTACGGTTTATATTGTGTTTAATTGTGTGGTTTTATCATGATCCTTACCCACTTATTCATTAAATTAGCATGAAATTATAATTCCTTCCTGAATTTATAACATGTTTGAAAATTGCTTCCTAGAGACTTTAATTATGTATTTTTAATTCTCCTTTATTCCATTCGATGCCGTGATCTATGTGTTGAATGTTTCAAACTTTATAGGGCATGAATGAGTTAGAGATTGGAAAGGAAGCTAGCAAAAATGGAAGGAACACAAGAATTTGAGGAGATAACCAGCGAGAAGTGATGCGGTCGCATGGCTCACGCGACCGCGCGAAGGAGAGCAAATCGCAATGACGCGGCCGCATGGCTCACGCGGCCGCGCGGATTGGAAAAGCTCAAGCGACGCGGTAGCGCGGACGACGCGAACGCGTGGCAAGAAAAGCGCGAATGACGCGACCGCATAGGTGACGCGATCGCGTGACATGTGCGATCTGCATAATCTGCAGAGTTCGCTGGGGCGATTTTGGACCTTATTTTGACCCAGTTTTCGGCCCGGAACAGCAGACTAGAGCCAGAGAATATGCAAAAACAAAAGAGAACATTCATTCTAGATAGTTTGAGAATTTTTAGATCTAGTTTTACTCCTTTAAGTTTCTCTCTCTAGGTTTAAGAATTTTAATTTTCAATTGGTCTTAGCATTGGAACATTGAGAAGAGTTATTTCCTCATCAAGACTTCGTCATTCTAGTTCGTTCTCTTAACTCGGTTTTATTCTTCCATGTTCTTTGCTTTGTTCAATTTTGTCATTTGAATACTTTCATGATTTTAATTTATTTCTTCCATTTTAATTTATTTTCCATTCCAATAATCATGTCTTCTTTTAATTCCCTTTCATGTGTTATGGATTTATTATTTACAATGAGTGAGTAATTCCCTCACTTGATGGGGAGTTGATTGAAAGGAACTCTTTAGTTGGAAGGATTGAAAGAAAAATTGTAATTGGGTTAACCGTTGGATTGTTATCTAATCACTAACACCAATCCCTTTGAACTAAGTGGTTTGCAACTCGTGAACAGATCTAGCATTCCAACTTGTTTGACTTTCTTTTACCTAGTAAAGGATAACTAAACAGAACAACCATTAATTATAAATTAATCTTGAGATCATTCCATCAATAATAGAGATTCCAACTAATCAACTCCCAGTCAAGGCCTTTATTCATATTATTTAAATTTTCTCAATTTAATTTTCCATCTACTTAACTCAACTTCTTGGAACATCTGATTAATAAAATAGCACACTTTTCTGCAACTCGTTGGGAGACGACCTGGGACTCCAACTCCCAGTAATTTTTAATTTAAACTCTCTGTGACATATTTCTAAATTGATAGGCAGATTTTCGGTGAGTTAAGAACTATACTTGCAACGTAACTATTTTAATAATTTTTAATTCACCAACTTCAGCGTCTCATCAGTCCTCTCGGATGAAAAATACTAGGTACGATTTCTGCACGTCTAATCAACTGTCGGATTTCTCGTCTCGGATAAAAAATACCAGGCACAACTACCACACGACTAATCATCTGTCGGTTCCCACTTGTGTCAGAATAGGATCTCTCTATCCTTTTGCACACTATCATTGCGCCCAACATTCGTGAGTTTGAAGCTCGTCACAGTCATCCCGTTCCAGATCCTACTCGGAATATCACAGACAAGGTTTAGACTTTTCGGATCTCAGGAATGCTGCCAATTGGTTCTAGACTCTACCACGAAGGTTCTAATATCACGGACTCGGTCCGTGAATCAGAGACCTAAGAGATTATACTCCAGCTGTCGTCCAATGACTACGTTGAACATCATGTAGACCGCTTGTGGTTGTCAGGCACGCAAATCTTGGCTAAGCGAGTAACGAAGATAGTGGGTGATTGTCACAGGTCACTCCTTCATTCTGACTTAACTGAATTAAGTACGAGAGTATATCTTGGAGAAGAAGTAGGCGTGAATTGAAAGAGAAACAATAGTACTTGCATTAATTCATGAAAAATAGCAGAGCTCCGCACCTTAATCTATGAGGTGTAGAAACTCCACCGTAGAAAATACATACGAGAAAAGGTATAGGCATGGCCGAATGGCCAGCCTCCTTAAAATGATCCAAAAATCCAAAGATCCGATCTGAATACAATAGCAAAACGTGCTATTTATACTAAACTAGTTACTAAGGATTACCGAAAATAAGTAACTAAGTGCAGATAGTGCAGAAATCCACTTCTGGGGCCCACTTGGTGTGTGCTTGGGCTGAGCATTGAGCTTTACACGTGCATAGGCCTTTTATAGAGTTAAACGCCATCTTGGATGCCAGTTTGGGCGTTTAACTCCAGTTATGGTGCCAGTTCTGGCATTTTACGCCAGAAAAGGGTCTCTGGCTGGTGTTTGAACGCCAGTTTGGGCCATCAAATCTCGGGCAAAATATGGACTATTATATATTTCTGGAAAGCCCAAGATGTCTACTTTCCAACGCAATTGAAAGTGCGCCAATTGGCCTTCTGTAGCTCCAGAAAATCCACTTAGAGTTTAGGAGGGTCAGAATCCAATAGCATCTGCAGTCCTTTCTCAGCCTCTGAATCAGACTTTTGCTCAGATCCCTCAATTTCAGCCAAAAAATACCTGAAATTACAGAAAAACACACAAACTCATAGTAAAGTCCAGAAATATGATTTTTGCATAAAAACTAATAAGAACATAATAAAAAATAACTAAAACATACTAAAAACTACCTAAAAACAATGCCAAAAAGCGTATAAATTATCCACTCATCACAACACCAAACTTAAATTTTTGCTTGTCCCCAAGCAACTAAAAACAAAATATGATAAAAAGAAGAGAAAATACAATAAATTTCAAAATATCAATGAAGCTTAGTTCCAATTAGATGAGCGGGACTAGTAGCTTTTTCTTCTGAACAGTTTTGGCATCTCACTTTATCCTTTGAAGTTCAGAATGATTGGCATCCATAGGAACTCAGAATTCAGATAGTATTATTGATTTTCTTAGTTCAATATGTTGATTATTGAACACAGCTACTTTATGAGTCTTGGCCGTGACCCTAAGCATTTTGTTTTCCAGTATTACCACCGGATACATAAATGCCACAGACACATAACTGGGTGAACCTTTTCAGATTGTGACTTAGCTTTGCTAGAGTTCCCAGTTAGAGGTGCCCAGAGTTCTTAAGCACACTCTTTTTGCTTTGGACCATGACTTTAACCGCTCAGTCTCAAGCTTTTCGCTTGACACCTTCACGCCACAAGCACATGGTTAGGGACAGCTTGATTTGGCCGCTTAGGCCAGGATTTTATTCCTTCGGGCCCTCCTATCCATTAATGCTCAAAGCCTTGGATTCTTTTTACCCTTGCCTTTTAGTTTAAAGATCTATTGGTTTTTTTCTGCTTGCTTTTTCTTTTTCTTTCTTTTTTTCTTTGTTTTTCGCATTTTTTTCCACAAGCTTTGTGTTTTTCACTGCCTTTTCTTGCTTCAAGAATCAATTTTATGATTTT
The DNA here is from genome assembly GCF_059453495.1 of Arachis ipaensis. Taxonomy (NCBI): domain Eukaryota; kingdom Viridiplantae; phylum Streptophyta; class Magnoliopsida; order Fabales; family Fabaceae; genus Arachis; species Arachis ipaensis. Next base: position 69,511,148 of record NC_142442.1, on the reverse strand, counting down.
TCAGATTATCAATAACATTTCTCTTTTTTTTCATTATTCTTTCAAGAGACAACAATTTTAACATTCATAAACTTCACTATCAAAAATAGGCACTGTTCAAGCATTCATTCAGAAAACAAAAAGTATTGCCACCACATCAAAATAATTAAACTATTTTCAAGATAGAATTCGAAACTCATGTACTTCTTTTTCTTTTTTAGAAAACATTTTTCATTTAAGAAAGGTGAAAGATTCATGGAACATTCATAGCTTTAAGACATAGACACTAAACACTAATGATCATGTAATAAAGACATAAACATAGTCAAAACATAAAGCATAAAAACCGAAAATAGAAAAGAAAATAAACAAGGAGATTAAAGAATGGGTCCACCTTAGTGAGGGTGGCTAGTTCTTCCTCTTTAAGATCATATGGAGTGCTTGAGCTCCTCAATATCTCTTCCTTGCCTTTGTTGCTCCTCTCTCATGGCTCTTTGGTCCTCTCTGATTTCATGGAGGATAATGGAGTGCTCTTGTTGGGGTCCATGAGTGGGCTCTCTTGTTTGCTCCATCCTCTTTCTAGTGATGGGCTTTTAAGATGACTTTCTCCATCTTCCATGACTCAGAGTTGGAAGCAACTGCCTTCCCTTTCCTCTTCCTAGAGGTTTCTCCGGCCTTAGGTGCCATTAATGGTTATGAAAAAACAAAAAGTAGAGCTTTTTCCACACCAAACTTAAAATGTTTGCTCATCCTTGAGTAAAATAAGATAGAAAGGAGTAAAAGAAGAATGATGCAATTAATTTTGAAAACTTATTACTGTATGCAAGAAAAATTAAAAAGAGTTGAAAAGAATTTGAAAAGATATATAAGTTTTGAAAACGTTTTGGAAGGAATTAAAAAGAATTGAAAAAAAAAGAATTAAAAAGAATTGGAAAGATTATTAATATTTGAAAATAGAAATTGAAAGATGAACGTTTAAAATATGTTTGATGCAAAAAATTATGAATTAAAACATGAAAAATTGAAAAAAATTGAATTGGAAACAAAATTACCTCCCTTGTGTCATCCTGGCGTTAAACGCCCAGAATGCTATCCATTCTGGCGTTTAACGCCCAGTTGACTGCCTCTTTGGGTGTTTGATAAACCACTATTTTATGATTTATCTTGTGCTAATTTGAATGGTTTTTATCAAGTCTTCACCCACTTATTCATATAATTTGCATGGTTTTACAATTCCTTCCTTATTATGTGATACATGTGAAAACATGTTTCCTAAGCCTTAAAAATGTTAATTTTAATTATCCTTTATTACCATTCGATGTCGTGATCTATGTGTTTAGTATTTTCAGGCTTTATAGGGCAGGAATGGATTAGAGGATAGAAAGGAAACATGCAAAAGTGGAAGGAACGAGCGAAAATGGAGTTTTGAAGAAAATGGCAGCGACGCGCACGCATGGACGACGCGGACTGATAAACCCCTATTTTATGGTTTATCTTGTTCTCAATTGATTGGTTTTTATCAATTCTTTGCACACTTATTAATACAAATTGCATGGTTTTACTTTCCCTTCCTTATTTTATAATATATGTGAAAACATGTTTACTATGCTTTAAAAATATTAATTTTAATTATCCTTTATTACCATTCGATGTCGTGATCTGTGTTAAGTACTTTCAGGCTTCATAGGGCAGGAATGGCTTAGAAGACAGAAAGGAAACATACAAAAATGGAAGGAAAGAACAAAAATGGAGTTTTAAAGAAAAGGTAGCGACGCGCACGCCTAGACGACGCGGACGCGTGCCTAGCGCAAAAAGGCAGCAACGCGCACGCATGGTCGACGCGCACACATGGACGACGCGCACGCGTGCCTTGAGCAGAATGTAAATAACGTGGATGCATGAACGACGCGTTCGCGTGATAAGAAAAACTCCCAGATGACGCACACGCATGACCCACGCGCACGCGTGACGGACGCCACGTGTAGGAATCTGCAGAAAACGCCCTCAGCGATTTCTGGACCCTTTTTCGGCCCAAATCCAAGCCAAAAACATAGAATATAAGCCAGAGAATGGAGGAATCAAAAACAATGATTAGAAGGGAAGAGACAATATTAATATTCAAAATTTTAGGTTTTAGATGTAGTTTTAGAGAGTGAGAGGCTCTCTCCTCTCTCTTATGTTTTAGAATTAGGATTTCTCTTATTTTATGGTTATTTCTTCATCCCAAGTTCTATGTTTCTTTAATTTATGTTTCTTTTCTACTTTTAGATACTCTAATGCTTTTATTTGTTAATTACTTATGTTGCCAAATCGGCTTATGATTCTTCTTATGTTAGATTTGAATATTCTATTTAATGCATATTGAGGTATTTCAGATTTAAGATTGCTTTCTTCAAATTTATGTTATTAATGCTTTTAATTTAATTTAGATATTTCTCCTTTTGGTTTTGTTTAAGGAATTGGTAACACTTGAGTTATCAGACTCAGCAGTTGATCGAAAATTGGGATTGCTGATTGATTTGGATCGCTCTAAAGCTAGTCTTTCCACAGGAGTTGACTAGGACTTAGGATCAAATTGATTGGTCCACTTGACTTTCCTTTATTTAGTAAGGTTTAACTAAGTGGGAGCAAAATCCAATTCTCATCACACCTGATAAGAATAACTAGGATAGGATTTCCAGTTCTTATACCTTGCCAAGAGATTTTTCAATTATTAATTTATTTTTCTTATCATTTAAATTACTTGTTCCTTATTTTAAAAACCCAAAACAAAATATACTTTTTCCATAACCAATAATAAATCATACTTCCCTGCAATTCCTTGAGAGACGACCCAAGGTTTAAATACTTCGGTTATCAATTTTATTGGGTTTTATTACTTGTAACAACCAAAACTTTTGTACGAAAGGATTCTCTATTGGTTTAGAAGCTATACTACCAACGCGAATATTCTTATAAAACTTCTTTACTGACAGAAGTCCAGTTCGTCAAAATGGCGCCGTTGCCGGGGAATTGCAAACGTGTGCCTTATTATTGGTTATTGTAAATATTCGCTTTTTACTTGTTTATTTGTTTTTATTTTTGTTTTTATTTTTGTTTTTATTTTTGCTTTTTCGTAAATTAAGAGGTTATTGGTTTTTATTTAGTTATTAAAATTTTCAAAAATAATGTTCCTTGTTCTTTCTTGATTTTCAAGTTGTTCTTCGTGTTCATCTTGAACTTCAAGTTGATCTTGGTTGTTTTCTTCGTTTTGATCTAAAAATTTTAAGTTTGGTGTCATTTTATTGTTTTTCTCTTTCCTCATTAAATTCAAAAATATCTTTTCTCTTTATTTTAATTGATTTTTTCGAAAATTACAAAAAAAAATTCTGATTTTTATTTTAAAATTTTTTATCTTATCTTATCTTAGTTTTAAATTTCAAAATTCAAATCTTTTTCAAAATCTTATCTTATCTTATTTCAAAATCAAATTTCAAAATTCAATATTTAAATTCCAAAATTCAAAATTCAAATTTTAAAATTTAAATTTAAAATTTTAAAAATCAAACTTTTTCAAAATTTAAACCTTTTTCAAATCTTTATTTTATATTGTTGTCAATGTTTCTAGTTTTAGGAGTTTATTTTCATTAATTTTTTATTAGTTTTTGTTTTTATTTTCTTTAGCTACTATGAATTCTCACCCCTCTGGTTTCAAGTTTGGTTCCAATATTGTTGTAAGGAATGAAAACTATAATGAAAATAGGCATCAAGGTTGAAACAATCACAGATGGAAGGAGCCACGAGGATCTGATCAACCCTTTCGGCAACAACACCTTCCAAGATACCATGGACAACGACCATCCTACAATGCATGCCCAGACATTAGTTATGGTGGACCTTTTCGTGACAACCAACCTCCACCTAATTACTATGGTCAAGAGTCATTCTGAGGTGCGTACCAAGATGATAGATATGTTGGACCCCCTTGTAGTTACCAACAAGCCCCATCATATGCCTATGAACCGCCTCCTCAACATAGCTTCGAACCACCATACTCACAAGCCACTCACAATCATTCACCTCTATATGACCCTAACCCATATCCACCCCAGCCTCCACTGGATGACAACACCCTTGGTGTTATTCACCAAGGGCAAACAGAGCTTCATACCACACTTGCCTCTATCACTAGTCTCACCTCTACTCTTCAAGCACTTATATCCCGCATGGACCAATCCTCTACCTCGAATACTCGGCCCTCAAGCTCTGGTGCACCACCACCCTCTATGGAAGAACATCCATGCCCACCAATCCAAGAGCAAGATGATACCAACTATGCTATTGACATGGAGCAAGAGAGAAGGGATCATCTTAGGGACGCAATGGATCGGCTTCACGTAGCCATATTTCAAGAGAAGAAAGAGGAGACCCAAAATGTAGAGATAGTAGAGACCCTTGAGAAAAGTTGTCATGAAGTGGAAGACATCAAGGAGGAGTTTGATTTTGTACTAGAACAACTGGAGGAAGCTGTAATTATTGAAAAGGAAGAAGTGGTTGAAGACTTAAGAAATGCTGAACCTCCATGGGAAAGTCAAGTCCTAAAGCCTCCTTCCAAGATGTTTGAAATTGATGTTGAGGAGGGTGTACAACCTCCAAGGCATATCATGGTTGAAGACTTTGAAGGGGATGATCAAGAGATGGATTCAATCATTGAGGAATTCTTATCTACATTTGAATCCTCTCCCATTGGACTTGACATGGAGATTAAAGAAGAAGAAGCACAACCTCCCATGCCCTTGGTGAACAATGAAGAAGAGATCAAATTGGAAGAAAGCTACCAAGAGGAAGAGGTTGAAATTGAAGAAGCTTACAAGGAGGTAGAAGTTGTCAAGGAAGAGCTCAAGGGAATGCAGCTGGAAATCACCTTGCCAAAGTTGTTGGAGACCTCTCCCCCAAAGCCATCACCATCCATCCCTTCATTCAAGTGGGTAAATCTCTCATCTCTAAACTTAATTAGCTCACTTGAATATGATTTGCTTGAGACAGATGGGCAACTTAGAACTCTTTGTGGCTATAAGAGTAAGAGGGAGATGGTTAGTGGTAAGAATTATCATGCAAGGTTCAATATGGTTACATGCTCCAAATTTAAGTATAAGGGTTGGTATAATTCTCAAATGAATGGGTCTAGGATATTGTTTGGATGTCTCCGTGAGAATTCCGACTGTTCACCACCCAAGTCGAAAAATGATGATCAACAAGAAGACGGGTGCAAAAGCAAGGTTTGGGACCCCGGAATTCATTCTGGCAATCAACACTCTTGGGACCTTGTCACTTGCTTTAACTTGCTTGAAGGATTTACGTAACTAGTGTGGGATCCCGGAGTCTATTGGAATCACAAACATTGGTGGGGATTCCTGGATGAGTTCAAGCAGAAGCCACCATAACAGGGAGCTTATCAAATGTTCAACTTAAGGACTTTAACTAAAACTGCTAGGTGGGAGACAACCCACCATGGTATGATCATTCTTTTTCAGTCTTAGTTTTATTTTGTTTTGTTCTTAGCTTTATTTTATTCTATTTTTTCTTAGTGTTCATTCATAATGCCTGCATCAGCATCTGCAATCTACATTTTGCATACTGCATAAAAAAAATAGGCACGCGGCGCGCAAGCATCGCTGACGCGTCCGCGTCATAGGTGCCTTGGACATGAGAAGAAAAGAAGCAGAAAGTCACGCGAAAGCGTCGCTGGAGGCGTGCCTTAGGCACAAATATGCCCACACAACCGCGTCATACTGAAAAAGAGCCTCCCACGTGTCCGCGTCATCTACGTGAACGCATGGCCCTGCAAAATCAACGTAAAGAGGTGTATGGCAGAGAGTTATAATGGAGCTGGGCTGGAATGATGCTAGAAGCACAAGCCCTACCATGCGAACGCGTGACCCACGTGAACGCGTGACCCACGCGTCCACGTCATTTTTCAAAATATGGCCATTCACGTGATCGCGTAACCCACGCGAATGCGTCACCCATATTTTCGGCAAAATGCAACAGAGAGTTGTGCATACGCGAGGCTGCACTCGCGCCACTAGCACAAATTGAGTCACGCGTCCGTGTACCACACGCGTCCGCGTCACCTGAAAAATATCGCCAACCACGCGAACGCGTGCACCACGCGAACGCGTGCACCACGCGAACGCGTGCACCACGCGAACGCGTGCACCACGCGTCCGCGTCGCCTACGCCGCACAGCTTATCCAGATCAACGCCAGAAATCTTATCTTTTCTTCCCTAATCCTAATTCTTTCTTCTTCCTTTCTTACTTTCTTTTTCTTCATCTCTTTAACTTCTCATCCTTCTTCACTTTCATTCTATTTTACTTAATTGCATACTTTCATCCATTGCATTTTAATTTTCTTTTCTAAATTGGTGTTAAATTTTCTTATTCAACTGTTACATCTTCTCTCGCATTACTCTGGTGCTTCATGACTTATTTTAAATTGTTGGGTAGTATTAATTATACGTCAATGCTAATTTTTATGACACTTGTTTTCCTTTTGCATTGACATGAACTTACACTGTCTTTCATGACTCACTATCTCCTCCCCTTTGTTGCAACTTTTGCACTATTATGCCAATTGCACATATTATTTTCTCCCTTGCATGTTGTAGCTACCATGTAATTGAGACCCTTATTATTTGGCATTAACACCCATATTTCATTTATTTTCTATCTTTGTTTCTGGGTTACTTTTTTTCTTTTCCTCTTCTTTCAGGCTGGCCACCGAAAAGAAAAGGAAAAGAACTTCTATATGGGGCAACAGACAAGTCCATCTACACAATCTCTAGAGAAAAGCATTAGTTGTAGCAGCCCGTCCACCTGCACATCTTAGCATGCACCGAGGACAATGTAATCTTTAAGTGTGGGGAGGTCGATACCGATCTCCATGGGTTAGTTATTTTCTTCTCAACACCAATATTTTAATTTTTCTTATTTGTTCATTGTTGCATTTGCATGTTTGATTTTGTGCATATTTTACCACTAGGTTAAAGTAATAATTTCTTTTTCAAGAAAATTTTTATAAAATTTCACTAATTTGATTTAAAATTTTTGATAAACTTGTTTGAAGGAATATTATACTGGAACATGGTTTAGAGCTGGAACACAGAAAACCTATGAGATTTTGAGCCTATTTGATTGGTTGTATTTTATCAACCAATATTTTTTTTTTTGTCTGTTGTTCTCTCTAAAATTGTGATCTTCATCTTGCTTAATTCTATATTTCCATGGTTTGATGTATGCATGCACTTATATGATTGAGGCCTTATTTCACTGAGCTTACATACCCATATGGCCTTAACTTTCATTATCCCTTGCAAACCAATTTTGAGCCTATTATACCCCTTTGTTCTTAACTTTAACACATCATTAACTCTAAGCGAAAAACAATAATGTCCTTAATTTGAATCCTTGGTTAGCTTAGACTAGTGAGAGTGCTCATGAATTAAGTGTGGGAAAATTGGGTTTGAAAACATTTGATTTAAGAATTGGGCTTTGTATACCTTTATGAAAATGTGAAAGAAATGTTTAGGACATGTTCATGCATCCAATAATTTAATCATATGCATTGAAAGAAAAAAGAAGAAAAAGAGAAAAAGAAAAGAAAAAAAAAAGAACAAATAAATAAAAGGGGACAAAATGCCCCAAAGTAAATGATGATAGCAATGCATATGTACTGTACTCGAATCAGGATGCATGAATATGTGGAAAACATGGTTAATGGATAGTTAGGTTTTGTATTATAATTACATGGATTGTCCTAAGTTAGGTGAAAGGTTTAAGTTAATTAAGGATTCAGATTTTAGTCCACTTGACCAAATACAATCCTACCTTGACCCTAACCCTATTACAACCCTTAAAAGACCTCTTGATATGTGTATTTGTGCATTAAATTTATGTTGATTGTTAGATGAAGAGCAAGCCTTAGAAAGCGAGATTAGTAGAGAATTGAGAGAGTCGAACTTAAACACATGAGTGATTAGAGTGTATACATTTCCTGTGAGGGTTCGATGCTCGATTCTTTGTTCCCAGCTTTCATGAGCTATTTTCTTCTGCAAGTTTACTTGTACTTTATTTTGTGATTTGAATTAGTAAAATCCAGTTCATATTTGTTCTTAAAAGATTTGTTTACTTTTAACCAAGTAGGTAGGAATATTTTAGCATGTAGTTTCATTCATATAGATAGGTTGCATTTCATACATTCTACCATTCCCCTTCACTCCTTTATAGCTTCTCTTGAGCTTAGCATGAGGACATGCTAATGTTTAAGTGTGGAAAGGTTGATAAACCCCTATTTTATGGTTTATCTTGTGCTCAATTGATTGGTTTTTATCAAGTCTTTGCACACTTATTCATACAAATTGCATGGTTTTACTTTCCCTTCCTTATTTTATAATATATGTGAAAACATGTTTCCTATGCTTTAAAAATATTAATTTTAATTATCCTTTATTACCATTCGATGCCGTGATCTATGTGTTAAGTATTTTCAGGCTTCATAGGGCAGGAATGGCTTAGAAGACAGAAGGGAAACATACAAAAATGGAAGAAAAGAACAAAATGGAGTTTTAAAGAAAAGGTAGCGACGCGCACGCGTGGACGACGCGGATGCGTGCCTAGCGCAAAAAGGCAGTGACGCGCACGCGTGGATGACGCGGACGTGTGCCTTGAGCAGAACGCAAATGACGCGGATGCGTGAATGACGCGTTCGCGTGATAAGGAAAACTCCCAGATGATGCGCACGCATGACCCACGCGCACGCGTGACGGACACTACGTGCAGGAATCTACAGAAAATGCCCTCAGCGATTTTTGGATCCTTTTTCGGCCCAAATCCAAGCCAGAAACACAGAATATAAGCCAGAGAATGGAGGAATCAAAAACAACGATTAGAAGGGAAGAGACAATATTCATATTCATAATTTTAGGTTTTAGATGTAGTTTTAGAGAGAGAGAGGCTCTCTCCTCTCTCTTAGGTTTTAGAATTAGGATTTCTCTTATTTTATGGTTATTTCTTCATCCCAGGTTTTATGTTTCTCTAATTTATGTTTCTTTTCTACTTTTAGATACTCTAATGCTTTTATTTGTTAATTACTTATGTTGCCAAATTGGCTTATGATTCTTCTCATGTTAGATTTGAATATTCTATTTAATGCATATTGAGGTATTTCAGATTTAAGATTGCTTTCTTCAAATTTATGTTATTATGCTTTTAATTTAATTTAGATATTTTTCCTTTTGGTTTTTTTTAAGTAATTGGTAACACTTGAGTTATCAGACTCAGCAGTTGATCGAAAATTGCGATTGCTGACTGATTTGGATCGCTCTAAAGCTAGTCTTTCCACAGGAGTTGACTAGGACTTGAGGATCAAATTGATTGGTCCACATGACTTTCCTTTATTTAGTAAGGGTTAACTAAGTGGGAGCAAAATCCAATTCTCATCACACCTGATAAGGATAACTAGGATAGGATTTCCTGTTCTCATACCTTGCTAAGAGATTTTCTAATTATTAACTTATTTTTTTTGTCATTTAAATTTCTTGTTCCTTATGTTGAAAACCCGAAACAAAATATACTTTTTCCATAACCAATAATAAATCATACTTCCCTGCAATTCCTTGAGAGACAACCCGAGGTTTAAATACTTCGGTTGTCAATTTTATTGGGTTTTGTTACTTGTGACAACCAAAACTTTTGTACGAAAGGATTCTCTGTTGGTTTAGAAGCTATACTACCAACGCGAATATTCTTATAAAAATTCATTACTGATAGATGTCCAGTTCGTCACGGACGCGTGCCTAGTGCAAAGCACGAGCGACGCGTACGCATGACTGACGCGTACGCGTGACAAGGGAAATCTCCATATGACGTGCACGCGTGACCTACGCGTATGCGTGACAGACGCCACGTGCAAAAATTTCAGAAAACGGCCTCAACGATTTCTGGGCTCCTTTTCGGCCCAAATCCAAGCCCAGAAACACAGAATAGAGGCTGGAGAATGAGGGAATCAAGGAATTCATCAATCATTCATTCATTCACAGACAATTGAGAGGTTTTAGATGTAGTTTTCTAGAGAGAAAGGTTCTCTCCTCTCTCTTAGGTTTTAGGATTAGGATTTCTTCGTTTTCTCAATTCCAGGTTCAATGTTCCTTTAAATTAATTTCTCTTCTACTTTCAATTACTCTATTACTTTAGTTTGTTTATTTTCCCAATTTGGTTTATGGATTCCTATGTTTAATTTGATTTTCTAATTAATAAAATTCGAGGTATTTCAGATTTATGGTTGCTTTCTTCTATATATGATATAAATAATTTGGATTTTTTCTCTTTTGGCTTTGGTTGAGTAATTGGTGACACTTGAGTTTTCAAACTCAGCTGTTGATCTATTATTGGAAATTGCTGATTGATTTGGATCCCCCTAAAGCTAGTCTTTCCATAGGAGTTAACTAGGACTTGAGGAATCAGATTGATTGGTCCACTTGACTTTCCTTTATTTAGTAAGGGTTAACTAAGTGGGAGCAATAACAATTCTCGTCACACCTGATAAGGATAACTAGGATGTGATTTCCAATTCTCACACCTTGCCAAGAGTTTTTCTAGTTATTAATTTACTTCCTTGCCAATTTATTTCCTTGTTCCCTATTTCAAAAAACCCCAAAAAGATACAATTTCATAACCAATAATAAATCATACTTCCCTGCAATTCCTTGAGAGGCGACCCGAGGTTTGAATACTTCGGTTATCAATTTTATTAGGTTTGTTACTTGTGACAACCAAAACCTTTGTACGAATGGATTCTCTGTTGGTTTAGAAGCTATACTTAAAACGTGATTATTTTCATAAAATTCTAGACCACACAAAAGTCAGTTCGTCAAAAAGGCGCCATTGATGGGGAATTGCAACTGTGTGTCTTATTATTGGTTATTGTAAATATTTTCTTTTGCTTGTTTATTTGTTTTTATTTTTGTTTTTAAATTTTTATTAGCTACTATGAGTTCTCACCCCTCTGGCTTTAAGTTTGGTTCTAATATTGTTGTAAGGAATGCAAGCTATAACAGGAACGTGTATCAAGGTCAAAACAATCAAAGATGGAAGGAGCCACGAGGATCTAATCAACCCTTTCGGAAATAACACCTTCTAAGATACCTTGGACAACGACCATCCTACAATGCATGCCAAGACAATAGTTATGGTGGACCCTTACATGACAACCAACCTCCACCAAATCACTATGGTCAAGAGTCATTCCGAGGTGCGTACCCAGATGATAGATATGGTGAACCCCTTGTAGTTACCAACAAGTCCCATCATATGCCAATGAACCACCTCCTCAATATAGCTTTAAACCACCATACTCACAAGCCACCTACAACCATTCACCTCTACATGACCCTAACCTTTATCCACCCCAATTCCAATCCAATTACTCCCAAGAACCACCACTTCCATATGCACCATGTCCATATCCATCGACCCAAGAATCACAGGCTCGCCTCAAGGAAACAGTAGATCAATTTCATGCAACCCTTCATCAACTGGAGCAAGCGATAAATCAATTAGCTTCCCGATGTTCGGGTACTCAAGGAACTCCTATGGCTTCATGTGGAGAATCTAATGAAGTACGTAGCATGAAGGAGACACTAGAAGCTCCGGCGGACAGTAAGGAGCATGGCTTTGTATTGGAACAAGTAGAGGAAGCTGAAATTATCAAGGAAGAAGAATTGGTTGAAGACTTAGGAGACGCTGAACCTCCATGGGAATCAAGAATTGTGGAAAATTCCACCCAGAAATTTGCAATTGATGCTAAGAAGGATAGTGCACAACCCCCAAAGCATGTATCTTATGAAGAGCTGGACGGAACAGATCAAGAAGCAAGTTTCCTTGGTAATGATGATCATGAACTAAGCTCTCCTAATGATGAACTTGCATCCGAAATTGAATTCTTTGAGATTGAAGAATCTGCCCCAAAGTGAATATGAAGATGATGTGGAGGTAGATTTTTCTCAACCCCCAACCTATGACTTGAGTGATGAGGAAGAAATCGAAGACTTTGATCAAGACGTGGTTGCAATTGAAGAGGTTTGTAAGGAAGTGGAATTATTCACAGAAGAGTACAAGGGAGTGGAGCTTGAAAGACCACTGGAAACACCTCTCCCAAAGCCATTACCACCCAATACAAACTTCAAGTGGGTAAAATCCTTAGCCTTTATCTTCACATTTCCACTTGAATATGGTTTGCTTGAAACCGATGGCCAGCTTAGAGCTCTTTGCGGCTTTAAGAGCAAGAGGGAGATGGTTAGTAATAGGAGTTGGCATACAAGGTTCAAAAAGGTTCCACGCTCCAAGTGGAAGTACAGGGATTGGTATAGAGCTCGATTGAATGGGTTTCGGAAGATGTTTGGGTATCTCAGTAAGAGTTCAAGTTGTGTACCGCCCGGTTGGAATAATGTAGATAAAAGCGAAGACGGGTACAAAAGCAAGGTTTGGGATCCTGGAATTTATTCTGACAATCAACATCCTTGGAGCTTGAGCACCTGCTTTAACCTACTCGGAGGCTTTACGTGCCTAGTTTGGGACCCTGGAGGCTATTGGATTTCCAAACGTTGGTAGAGATTTCTGGATGAGTTCAACCACAAGCCACCATAACAAGGAGCACATCAAATGTCCAACTTAAGGACTTTAACTAAAGTGTTAGGTGGGAGACAAGCCACCGTGGTATGATCGTTCCTTTTCAATCTTAATTTTATTTTGTTCTGTTTGTTTTTATTTTATTTTCCCTAGTATCATTCATAACATCCGCATCAGCATCTGCATCTTGCATTCTGCATATTAAAAAAAAAACCCACACCACGTGTGCGCATGGGTCACGCGTGGGCATCGATTCCAAATCAGCGTCACTATCCAACGCCCAGAAATTTGGGCTGGAATCATGCGGATGGTATGCGTTCGGCACAATTGGGCCATGCGTGCGCGTTAATGATGCGTACGCGTCAATTTCACTTACACACACAACGCGTGGGCGTGGGCGACGCGCACGCGTCACCTGAAAATTTTTTCCCCCTTTAATTGAAATAGAGAGTTGCGTCAAAACGACGCTGGAATCGTGCGTTTAGCATGATTCTGGTCGACGCGTCCGCGTGCTTCATGCGTACGCGTCATCTTCACCTACCCCTCTTCACGCGTTCGTGTCAATGACGCTTCCGCGACGTTTCAATTTCACCTCATCCACGCGCACGTGTGACCCACGCGTATGCGTGGATTTGAATTCAATAACCCCTTACGGGAAAAACCCTAGCCCCCCTCGCGTCACTTTCCCTCCCCCCCCCAAACGTTCTCCTCCACCCTCTCTCCCTCCAAAACTCCATAACAACCACCACCGCTGCACCAGAGCGCCGCCCACCACCACCGCGAACGTCGCTACCCTTACCCCTCCCTCTTCTCCTCTTCTCCTTCTCCTTCCACCGTCACTAACCCCACTGCCCCATTGCCAAACCAACCCTGCCGCCGCACCCAATCGCCGGCCACCACCACCCCAACGCCACCCTCCCCTTCTTCTCTTCCTCTCCCTATCCCTCCTCCCCCTTCTCACCCGTTCCCCATCACCGACCTGAAGCCCACCGCCATGCCACCACAGTGCCACCACCGTGAGCACCGGAGCCACCGTACCACCACCAGCGCCATCATCCACATCCCTTTCCCTCTCCATTTCAGTTTCTTTCACTGTGCACACCAGGTTCCACTGCACTCCAATTCCTTCTCCATTCAAGTTAGTTAGTTTGCATATTTTAATTCAGTTTAATTTAGGTTAGTTAGATATGCATGTTCTTAGTGGATTCCAGGTGGTTAGATAGCTAGGATGTGGTTAGTAGATTTAGGTCTGACAATTGCACCGTTCTTGCTGCTTGCTTTATCTGTTTTGCAATTTTGAGATTGTTGTGCTGTTGATGCTGCTAATATAGTGTTCATTACTGTTTAATGATATTTTGACATTATTCCACCTAAATTGCATTTCTTGTTGCAAATTGAATTTGTTTCTTTTCTGAATTCATGTTACTTGCTATTTGCTACTCTTTTATGTACTACTTTAACGTCATATGAACTGAATTTTTGCTACTGTTATTACCTAGGAATGTCCAATTCATAGCCGGCATGCTGCCAAAATTTTTGAAAAATTTAGTTTTATTGAACTTGACACTTTTGAACTTGAGACTTCTACTACTCATACCAAGGAATTGGTTGCGTTTAGGAATTAACCAGCTACTTTGTTCTGCTTAATGCTGCCTGCGTCATGTGAATCACCTTGTTCTTCATGATAATTGACAAATGTTGCACTTCATATGAGCTTGACTTGATTTGTTGATGCTATTGAGATCTTATCTGCGCTAACTTGGTTCCTTAATTTTAGATTCTTAATATCTGATTTTAATGAAATTCAACTCTGAATTACAATTTCCCTTTCATTGCTATTTTATCAGTGACCATTAATTCTTTGAATGCATATTCTTTGCTCATTATCAATTGCTGGATTTATCATAAGAGAAAACTGGCTGCATTTAAGAATCATTGCTTCTTCCTATTTTATTAACTCACTTGCTTGATTCCTATGAATTTACACATGGTTATAGTGTTTCTAATTGATAAGGGATTCGTAGGATTTCCTGAATGCTTGATTGAGTATCGAATTAGCCAACTGCTTCGCCTTGCTTTATGCTTCCTGATTCATTGATTTTTGTTCTTCATGATATCTGCCACTCACAACATTCATCTGGCTGTTGATTCCGCTATTTGTTTTTCCGGGAACGTTCCTTTTACTGCCGGAATGCTGCCCAATTTTTCTGCAAATTATTTCACTCAACTCCCATTCATGAATTGGCTTTGGTACTTTTGAGTTTTGCACTAACTGGTTTCAACCCATCCAATTCATGGATGGATGGGCTAGCATTACTACTCCTTCTAGTTCCCTTCTTAGTTAAATCGCATTATTGTTGATTTTATTCATTTTTGCACTTCTTTCATCATGTGCATTGTATGCTTGAATGTGAGCCTACTTGTTCTTAAACCATTTGCACTTCTAGGAACTACATCACCATGCCACTAATTCTAACCTACTTCTTTGGCTTTTAACTTAACTGACCATTAACCTAACTGACTTTTAACCCCTTTCAAGGCATGTTAATTGTTGTTTCCTAACAAACAAGCATTATGCATCTCATAGTTCTTGGATTGTGATTCTTAATTAAATTCCTTGACTTTTCTCTTGCATACATTCCAAAATTCTACATCTATCTGACTCACTTCATGCTTTGATATTCATTCCTCTTTTACTCATCTATGCTTATTTTGCTTGAATCATATTTGCCTTCCTGTTTTTCTTGCTTTAGTTTAATAAATTGTATCCTGGAACCTCTGCTTTTCAGGATGTCAGATCTAAAATGCAAAGGAAAAGCTAAAGCAGGCACAGGCAAAAGAAAAAGTGGAGAATCATCTACCACTATTTTAGATATACTACATGATGATTCCTGGCGTGAGAAAAACTTTACTCCGCAAGAAAAGGCAGATCAACTAGTGCCTGCCACTGATCCGATCAAGTTCGCAAACCACAACTGTGAACTGAAATATGAGGTCTTTGGGACTAAAAGGCACCTATACCTGGAAAAGACCCTCCGAATTCCAGCTGAACTACAATAGTATACCACAGAACAGATAAAACAGAGAGGCTGGTTCTTTCTGGAGAGGAATTTGACTGAGGTTAATGCATCTTGGGTCAGAAAATTTTACTACAACTATTTTAAAATGACCCTGGATACCGTCCAGCTCAGAGGAAAACAAGTTTTAGTTACTGAGGAGGCAATTGAAGATATCCTCCATTTCCAGCCTAAGTCAGATGAACCAGATGGTTACCAGAAGGCTGAGGAAGATATGAGGTTTATGCGTTTTGATTGGGAAGCAGTGAAGCGCACCATAGCTATTGACCCTGCTGTCCCATGGGTTATGGGTAAGTCAACAGTGCACCCAAAAGGCATAAAAATTATTTATCTGAATGATGAGGCTCGGCTACTGCAACAAATTCTAAGCAACTATGTGATGCCGAGCACTAACGAGACTGAGGTGCCAGCTGCCATGATTACTCTTATCTGGTGCGTGATGGAAGGCAAGGACCTGTACCTTCCCTGATTCATCCGTCACTCCATGGCTAAAGTCCATGTTCACGGCACTCTACCTTTCCCATATCTGATCACCTAGTTGGGCTGCCAAGTTGAGGTACCCTGGGAGCATGAGGATGAGAAGCCACCAGCCACAGACTGCAAGAAGATCATCCCACATGGCAAGAAGTTGGAGGCTCTGGGCTACAGACTGCCCTCTCTCATTGCCTCCGCTGATGCAGCCATATCTTCTGATGACCCTTCAGCACCTGCCGCACCACACACACCCACAGTACCCTCACTGCCTCCCAGCCCATTTACCACTTAGTGCACCGCCTCTTTGAGCGGCTAGACCAGATGGAGCGCCACAACCAGCGGAAATATGAGAGGTCTGAGCATCGCAGCAAGTGCCGCTATGAGCATTTGAAGTTGATTATCCGGTCGGGCCACACTGACATCCCCTCTGAGCCTGACACACCATCAGAGCCATCTGAGGAGGAGGCAGATGAGCAGGAGGACGATGCATGAGCAGAGGCTGAGCAGGCAGCGCTCCAGCTTGAGGAGCCCCAGCAAATACAGCCAGCAGATCCACAGGTCCCTATACAGACAGAGCCTCCGATACAGCAGGTAGATCCCCAGAAACCCACACACCCTACAGAGCCAGCAGAGCACCCTTCCGGAGATGACGCTTCTTCAAACCCAGCTTGATTGAGCATTGGTACGTGAAATCGTGATTGTTCATTCCCTAGCTACAGCGCCAAAAACTTGGTGTGGGAGAACGTGATCTCATCTTTTACACAAATCCGCGTAACTAACCAGCAAGTGCACTGGGTCGTCCAAATAATAAACCTTATGTGAGTAAGGGTCGATCCCACGGAAATTGTCGGCTTGAAGTAAGCTATGGTCATCCTTGTAAATCTCAGTCAGGTGGATTCAAATGGTTATAAGGTTTTGATAATTAAAATATAAATAAAACAGAAAATAAGATAGAGATACTTATGTAATTCATTGGTGGAAATTTCAGAAAAGCGTCTGGAGATACTTTATTGCTTCTGAACTTCTGCTTTTCTACTGCCTTCTTCCAACCATGCATTACCTCCTTCCATGGAAAGATGTATGATCCTTCCATTGTCCTTTTGTACACTATCACTGCACCCAACATTTGCAAGTTTGAAGCTCGTCATAGTCATTCCTTCCCAGATCCTACTCAGAATACCACAGACAAGGTTTAGACTTTTCGGATCTCAGGAATGCTGCCAATGGTTCTAGCCTATACCACGAAGACTCTGATCTCACAGAATGGAATGCTCTGTTGTTAGGAGAGGCAATCATGCGTCGTGAACCAGGAGGCCAAGAGATATACACTCAAGCTATTGCAAATAGAACGGAAGTGGTTGTCAGACACGCATTCATAACTGAGAATGATGATGAGTGTCACGGGTCATCACATTCATCAGGTTGAAGTGTGAGTGAATATCTTAGAGAAGAAGTAGGCGTGAGTTGAATAGAAAAACAATAGTACTTGTATTAATTCATGAAGAACAGCAGAGCTCCACACCTTAATCTATGGGGTGTAGAAACTCCACCGTAGAAAATACATAAGTGAAAGGTCTAGGCATGGCCGTGAGGCCAGCCTCCAAACATAAAATATGGCACAAACCTCTTAAATAAATCTCTAAAAGTAGTTTTTATAATAAACTAGTAGCCTAGGGTTACAGAAAATGAGTAACTAAGTGCAGATAGTGCAGAAATCCACTTCTGGGGCCCACTTGGTGTGTGCTTGGGCTGAGCATTGAAGATTTTTCGTTCTTAGGCTGTTCTTGGAGTTAAACGCCAGCTTTGGTGCCAGTTTGGGCGTTTTACGCCATGATATTTTAGGCTGACATTGAACACTAGTTTGGGCTGTCAAATCTCGAGCAAAGTATCGACTATTATATATTTCTGGAAAGCCCAGGATGTCTACTTTCCAACGCAACTGAGAGCGCACCAATTGGGTTTTTGTACCTCCATAAAATCCACTTCTAGTGCAGGGAGGTCAGAATCCAACAGCATCTGCAGTCTTTTTTCAGCATCTGAATCAGATTTTTGCTCAGGTCCCTCAATTTCAGCCAGAAAATACATGAAATCATAGAAAAACACACAAACTCATAGTAAAGTCCAGAAATGTGATTTTTGAATAAAAACAAATAAAAATATAATAAAAAGAAATTAAAACATACTAAAAACTATGTAAAAACAATGCCAAAAAGGGTATAAATTATCCGCTCATCATAACACCAAACTTAAATTGTTGCTTGTCCCCAAGCAACTGAAAAAAAAATAGGATAAAAAGAATAGAATATACAATGAATTTTAAACTTATCAATGAAAATTAGTTTCAATTAGATGAGCGGGACTTGTAGCCTTTTTGCTTCTGAACAGTTTTGGCATCTCACTTTATCCTTTGAAGTTCAGAATGATTGGCATTTATAGGAACTCAGAATTCAGATAGTGTTATTGATTCTCCTAGTTTAGTATGTTGATTCTTGAACACAGCTACTTTATGAGTCTTGGCCGTGACCCTAAGCACTTTGTTTTCTAGTATTACCACCGGATACATAAATGCCACGGACACATAACTGGGTGAACCTTTTCAGATTGTGACTCAGCTTTGCTAGAGTCCCCAGTTAGAGGTGCTCAGAGCTCTTAAGCACACTCTTTTTGCTTTGGACCACGACTTTAACCGCTCAGTCTCAAGCTTTTTACTTGACACCTTCACGCCACAAGCACATGGTTAGGGACAACTTGATTTAGCCGCTTAGGCCAGGATTTTATTCCTTTGGGGCCCTCCTATCCACTGATGCTCAAAGCCTTGGATCCTTTTTACCCTTGCCTTTTGGTTTAAAATGCTATTGGCTTTTTCTGCTTGCTTTTTCTTTCTCTTTCTCTTTTTTTCTCTATTTTTTCGCATATTTTTTTCTTTTTTTTTTCGCAAGCTTTTCACTGCTTTTTTTTGCTTCAAGAATCAATTTTTTGATTTTTTAGATTATCAATAACATTTCTCCTTTTCATTATTCTTTCAAGAGCCAACAATTTTAACATTCATAAATAACAAATTCAAAAATATGCATTGTTCAAGCATTCATTCAGAAAACAAAAGGTATTGCCACCACATCAAAATAATTAAACTAATTTCAAGATAGAATTCGAAATCATGTACTTCTTGTTCTTTTTAAATTAAAACATTTTTCATTTAAGAAAGGTGATGGATTCATAGGACATTCATAGCTTTAAGACATAGACACTAGACACTAATGATCATGTAATAAAGACACAAACATAGACAAAACATAAAGCATATAATTCGAAAAACAGAAAAAATAAGAACAAGGAAATTAAAGAATGGGTCCACTTTAGTGTTGGCGGCTAGTTTTTCCTCTTGAAGATCTTATGGAGTGCTTGAGCTCCTCTATGTCTCTTCCTTGCCTTTGTTGTTCCTCCCTCATGGCTCTTTGGTCTTCTCTAATTTCATGGAGGAGGATGGAATGCTCTTGGTGCTCCATCCTTAATAGTTCCATGTTAGAACTCAATTCTCCTAGAGAGGTGTTGATTTGCTCCCAATAGTTTTCTGGAGAAAAGTGCATCCCTTGAGGCATCTCAGGGATTTCATGATGAGGAATTTCCCCATGCTCTTGTTGAGGTCCATGAGTGGGCTCTCTTGTTTGCTTCATATTTCTCTTAGTGATGGGCTTGTCCTCTTCAATGAGGATATCTTCCTCTATGACAATTCCACCTGAATTGCATAGGTGACAAATGATATGAGGGGAGGCTAACCTTGCCAAAAGTGGGTGCAGTAAAGTCACCAAGTATCTTCCTTGCATCTCCACCACTGTTGTTATTTTCGGCTGCCATGTCTTCTTCTTTTTTGAAAATTTCTGTTAAGTCCTCTCCAGAGTGTTGTGCTTTAGCTTCTCTTAGTTTCCTCTTCTGAGTCCTTTCAGATTCAGGATTAGCTTCAACAAAAAATATTCTTATCCTTGTTCTTACTCATATAAAAAAGAAGCGAACAGAAAAGAATAGGAATCCTCTATGTCACAGTATAGAGATTCCTTTATGTGAGTAGAAGAATAGAAGAATAGAATGAAGAAGGGAGAAGAAGAATTCGAACACAGAGAGAGGGAGAGGGTTCGAATTATAAGAAGAAGAGAGGTGTTAGTAAATAAATAAATAAATAGAAAGAGATGAGAGAGAGAGAATTCGAATTTTAAATTAAAATAAAAGGAAAATATTTTTGTTTTTATTTTTAATTATTGGTTAGTATTCGAAATTATTAAAGAGGAATGAAATTAAATTAAAATTTAAAATAATTAGTTAATTAAAAAAATTTTGAAAAAGTGGTGATGAGTTTTTGAAAATTAGAGAGAGAAAAGTAGTTAGGTAGTTTTGAAAAAGATATGATTGAAACAGAAAACTTTTAAAATCAAACAGAAAGTCAAGTAGTTAATTGAAAAAGATTTGAAAATCAATTTTGAAAAGATAAGAAGTTAGAAAAGATTTTGAAATTGATTTTGAAAAATATATGATTGAAATTTATTTTGAAAAAGATTTGAAAAGGAAATTAAAAAGATTTGATTTTTTAAAATTAAAGTTGATTACTTGACTAATAAGAAACTAAGAGATATGATTTTAAAATTTAAAGATTGAACCTTTCTTAATAGGCAAGTAACAACTTAAGATTTTTGAATCAAAACATTAAATGTTAGCATTAATTTCGAAAAACATGAGATAAAAATAAGAAAAAGATTTTGAAAATCAATTTTTGAAATTTTCGAAAAACATAAAAGAAAAATGAAAAAGATTTGATTTTTGAAAAAGATTTGAAAAGATAGAATTTTTAAATTGAAAATTTGACTTGACTCATAAGAAACAATTAAATTTTAAAACTTTTTGACTAAATCAATCAAAATTTTGAAATTTATGAGAAGAATAAGGAAAAGATATATTTTTTATTTTTGAATTTTTATGAGGAGAGAGAAAAACACAAAAATGACACAAGACATAAAAATTATGAATCAAAATAAGAAAAATATGCAAGAACACTTCGAATGTCAAGATGAACACCAAGAACACTTTGAATGTCAAGATGAACACCAAGAGCTTATGTTTCAAAAATTTTTAAGAAAAGAAACACATGCAAGACACCAAACTTAAAATTTTTTAAACTTTAGATAATAAGAATTCAAAAATGCATATGAAAAACAAGAAAAGACACAAAACAAGAAAAACATAAGATCAAACAAAGACAGTCATCAAGAACAACTTGAAGATCATGAAGAACACATGCATGAATTTTTCGAAAATTTAAAGAAAAAGTAAAAAGATGCAATTGACACCAAACTTAAAACTTGACACTAAACTCAAACAAGGAACACAAAATTTTGGTTTTTATGATTTTATTAAAAAAAATTTTTGTAAATTTTTCTAAAATTATTTGGAAAAAGAAAATAAATAAAATTTAAAATTTTTAATAAGAATTCCAGGAATCATGCAATGTTAGTCTAAAGCTTCAGTCCAAAAATTTAGACATGGCTTAATAGCCAGCCAAGCTTTAAGTGAAAGCTCCGGTCCAAAAGATTAGACATGGCCAAATGGCCAGCCAAGCTTCAGCATACAAATCAGACATACAACAGCCAATTAGATGGGAATGATAAGTGGAAGCATCAGTCCAGAAAAAAAATTAGACATGGCTTAACAGCCAGCCAGGCTTCAACATATCACCTGAAACTCTAGAATTCATTCTTAAAAATTCTGAAGAACATAGATAATTTATTTATTTATATATATATTTTTTTTGAATTTTTTGAAAATAAAAAGCTTAAAATTAAAATAAAATTACCTAATCTGAGCAACAAGATGAACCGTCAGTTGTCCAAACTCGAACAATCACCGGCAACGGTGCCAAAAACTTGGTACGCGAAATCGTGATTGTTCATTCCCTAGCTACAGTGCCAAAAACTTAGTGTGGGAGAAAGTGATCTCATCTTTTACACAAATCCGTGTAACTAACCAGCAAGTGCACTGGGTCGTCCAAGTAATAAACCTTACGTGAGTAAGGGTCGATCCTACGGAGATTGTCGGCTTGAAGCAAGCTATGGTCATCCTTGTAAATCTCAGTCAGGCGGATTCAAATGGTTATAAGAAGCGTCTGGAGATATTTTATTACTTCTGAACTTCTACTTTCCTACTGCCTTCTTCCAACTATGCGTTACCTCCTTCCATGGCAAGCTGTATGATCCTCTCGGATGAAAACAAATCCATATGCGCTGTCACCACACGGCTAATCATCTGTCGGTTCCCGCTAGCGTCGAAATAGGACCATTGTCCTTTTGCACACTGTCACTGCACCCAACATTCGCAAGTTTGAAGCTCGTCACAGTCATCCCTTCCTAGGTCCTACTCGGAATACCACAGACAAGGTTTAGACTTTCCGGATCTCAGGAATGCTGCCAATGGTTCTAGCCTATACCACGAAGACTCTAATCTCATGGAATGGAATGCTCTGTTGTCAGGAGAGGCAATCATGCGTCGTGAACCAGGAGGCCAAGAGATATACACTCAAGCTATTGCAAATAGAACAGAAGTGGTTGTCAGACATGCATTCATAAGTGAGAATGATGATGAGTGTCACGGGTCATCACATTCATCAGGTTGAAGTGCGAATGAATATCTTAGAGAAGAAGTAGGCGTGAGTTGAATAGAAAAACAATAGTACTTGTATTAATTCATGAAGAACAGCAGAGCTCCACACCTTAATCTATGGGGTGTAGAAACTTCACCATAGAAAATACATAAGTGAAAGGTCTAGGCATGGCCATGAGGCCAGCCTCCAAACGTAAAATATGGCAAAAAGCTGTTAAATAAATCTCTAAAAGTAGTTTTTATACTAAACTAGTAGCCTAGGGTTATAGAAAATGAGTAACTAAGTGCAGATAGTGCAGAAATCCACTTCCGGGGCCCACTTGGTGTATGCTTGGGCTGAGCATTGAAACTTTTTCGTGCTTGGGCCGTTCCTAGAGTTAAACGCCAGCTTTGGTGCCAGTTTGGGCGTTTAACTCCAATTCTGGTGCCAGTTTGGGCGTTTTACGCCAAGATATTTTAGGCTGACTTTGAATGCCAGTTTGGGCCATCAAATCCAGGGCAAAGTATGAACTATTATATATTTCTGGAAAGCCTAGGATGTCTACTTTCTAACTCAACTGAGAGCGCACCAATTGGGCTTCTATACCTCCATAAAATCCACTTCGAGTGCAGGGAGGACAGAATCCAACAGCATCTGCATTCCTTTTTCATCCTCTGAATCAGATTTTTGCTTAGGTCCCTTAATTTCAGCCAGAAAATACCTGAAATCACAGAAAAATACACAAACTCATAGTAAAGTCCAGAAATGTGATTTTTGAATAAAAATTAATAAAAATATAATAAAAAGTAATTAAAACATACTAAAAACTATGTAAAAATAATGCCAAAAAGGGTATAAATTATCCGCTCATCAAGCATCGAGGACGATGCTATTATACAAGTGTGGGGAGGTCGTCATCTCTGGAAAATATTATTTTGGTGAACTACTTTCAGACTCTTTATCCTATTTTATTTCTTTTTCTGTATTTTTATTTTACTTTTATTTTATTTTATCTTATTGTCCTTTCAGTACTTGCACATTTTCTTTTACTATACTTTTTGTCTATTTCTACTTTATTACATTTTTCACTTTGGGCTGTATATATATCTTAGATATTTAGCTTAATTTGCACTCTTAGCTTATTATTTGTGATAAAGAAAATGTGGATTATTTAGTTTAGTTACCCTTTTAGCATATGATAATTTGGTTTAATTGAAAATAAAGAAAAAACTAGAAATTTTTAGATTTTCATAATCATAACAATCCACTTAGTATATATATAGACATATAATGATAAATGTTGGTAAAGTGACGACATTTTTCAAGAAATATATTTATTTTTATAAAAGCCATTCAAACATTCACATTGATTAGAGTTGGAACTCTTTACTTGCATGATACACATAACTAATATATGGTTTTTGAGTCAAAGAACACACAACCCGTGAGTTTTTGAGCTTAATTGCGTGGTTACATTATCTAACCATAGTTTTCATGTGTGTTTTCTTCTCTATGCTTGCAATCTCTTCTTTGTTTCATTATATATGTCCAATATTCAATGTATTTACATGCTTGCATATCAAGGCCATGTTTCTTTAAAAAGCTCACTTATCCCCAAATAGCCTACCCTTTCAATCGCCTTTGTTTGCCACCTTGAGCCTTTTAATCCACATTTATTCTGTATTTTACCACATCACTAGCCTTAAGCAGAAAAACAAATGAAATACCCCAAATTGAATCTTTGGTTAGCTTAAGATAGAGATTATTTATCAATTAAGTGTGGGGAACCGTGGGAACATGGGTTGATAGGAAAGGATTAAATTGACAAAATAATCAGACTTTGGGTGCATGCTCATGTGAAACTTAAATAATTAAAATACCATGTGTATTGATATTTTATGTTTATGTTATAAAAAAAATCCCTCTAAGTAAATAAATAAATAAGGGAACAAAATTACCCCAATAATGAGTTTAGTAAAAGATCAATGCACATAGGATAAAATTAAAATAATTTGGTATCTGAGTATGTGATACAAAAGTGAGAAAATTAGGTAGCTAGGCATAATTTAAGAATAGTATAAGAGTATGTATATGTTAGGTGAGATCTTAGACTAATCAAGGATTCAATTTACAGCTCACTTAGCCATATATATATATACCCTCACCTTTGCCTTAACCCCATTACAACCTTGAAAAGACCTCATGATGTTCGCATGTGTACATTAAATATTTATTGATTGGTTAGATGAAGAACAAAGTTTTAGAAAGCATGACTAGAGAAGAGTAGAGTGATTAACCCCAAACACTGAGTGATTAGAGTGCATATACAAATCAAGTGAGGGTTTAATAGCTCATTTCCATATATCCATGTTTAATTATTGATTGTCTTGCAAGTTTGTGAACTCTTTTGATTAACTCAACTCAATTGTGAATGTATTTTAATATGATTTGGCCCTTGGTTAAGCGTATATGATTCCTTGAAAATTTGACTTAATTTGACCACATGTAAGCTTTATATATCTAGGTGGATAGTAGTTAGAATTGCATGATTCATTTAGGTAGCTTGCATTTAGGATAGATTGCATTGCATAGATTCCACCATTCTACCTTCACTCTTTTTCAGTTTCTCTTGAATTTAGCATGAGAACATGCTAATGTTTAAGTATGGGGAGGTTGATAAACCACTATTTTATGATTTATCTTGTGCTAATTTGAATGGTTTTTATCAAGTCTTCACCCACTTATTCATATAATTTGCATGGTTTTACAATTCCTTCCTTATTATGTGATACATGTGAAAACATGTTTCCTAAGCCTTAAAAATGTTAATTTTAATTATCCTTTATTACCATTCGATGCCGTGATCTGTGTGTTAAGTATTTTCAGGCTTTATAGGGCAGGAACGGCTTAGAGGACAGAAAGGAAACATGCAAAAGTGGAAGAAACGCGCAAAAATGGAGTTTTGAAGAAAATGGCAGTAACGCGCACGCATGGACGACACGGACGCGTGCCTAGCACAGAGCACGAGCGACGGATACGCATGACTGACGCGTATGCGTGACAAAGGGAAATATCCGTATGATGCGCACGCGTGACCTACACGTACACGTGACAGACGCCACTTGCAGAAAATTGCAGAAAACACCCTCAGTGATTTCTGGGCTCCTTTTCGGCCCAAATCCAAGCCCAGAAACACAGAATAGAGGCTGGAGAATGAGGGAATCAAGGAATTCATCAATCATTCATTCATTCAAAGACAATTGAGAGGTTTTAGATGTAGTTTTCTAGAGAGAAAGGTTCTCTCCTCTCTCTTAGGTTTTAGGATTAGGATTTCTTCGTTTTCTCAATTCCAGGTTCAATGTTCCTTTAAATTAATTTCTCTTCTACTTTCAATTACTCTATTACTTTAGTTTGTTTATTTTCCCATTTTGGTTTATGGATTCCTATGTTTAATTTGATTTTCTATTTAATACAATTCGAGGTATTTTAGATTTATGGTTGCTTTCTTCTATTTATGATATAAATAATTTGGATTTTTCCCCTTTTGGCTTTGGTTGAGTAATTGGTGACACTTGAGTTGTCAAACTCAATTGTTGATTGATTATTGGAAATTGCTGATTGATTTGGATCCCCTTAAAGCTAGTCTTTCCATAGGAGTTGACTAGGACTTGAGGAATCAGATTGATTGGTCCACTTGACTTTCCTATATTTAGTAAGGGTTAACTAAGTGGGAGCAATAACAATTCTCATCACACCTGATAAGGATAACTAGGATGGAATTTCCAATTCTCATACCTTGCCAAGAATTTTTTTAATTATTAATTTACTTCCTTGCCAATTTATTTCCTTGTTTCCTATTTCAAAATACCCCAAAAAGATACAATTTCATAACCAATAATAAATCATACTTCCCTGCAATTCCTTGAGAGACGACCCGAGGTTTAAATACTTCGGTTATCAATTTTATTAGGGGTTATTACTTGTGAAAACCAAAACTTTTGTACGAAAGGATTCTCTGTTGGTTTAGAAGCTATACTTACAACGTGATTATTTTCATAAAATTCTTTACTAGCAGAAATCAGTTCGTCAGCGTTTAACGCCTAGCCAGATACCCTGGCTGGCTTTAAACGCCAAGAATCCTTCTTTACTGGGCATTTTTCTGAATGCCCAGAATGCTGCCATTTTTGGCGTTAAATGCCCAGAATGCTGCCCATTCTGGAGTTTAACGCACAGAATGTTGCCTGCATGTGCGTTAAATGCCCATTTTGCTATCCTTACTCGCGTTTAAATGCCAATAAGCCTGTCCTCCAGGGTGTGCTATTTTTTATGCTGTTTTTTATTTCAGTTTAATTCTGCAGCTGTTTTATGACTCCACATGATCATCAACCTAAGGAAAACATAACATGGCATTGGAAAACAAATGTCTATAAAAAATAAATATAATTTAATAACATTGGGTTGCCTCCCAATAAGCACTTCTTTAATGTCAATAGCTTAACAGTGAGCTCTTAGAGAGCTTCACAAAGACTCAGAGCTTAATGGTGGCCTCCCAACACCAAACCTAGAAGTTGAGTGTGGGGGCTCTGTTTGACTCTGTATTGAGAGAAGCTTTTCATGCTTCCTCTCCATGGTTACAGAAGAAGATCCTTGAGCCTTAAACACAAGGTAGTCCTCATTCAATTGAAGGACTAACTCTCCTCTGTCCACATCAATCACAGCCCTTGTTGTGGCTAGGAAGGGTCTTCCAAGGATAATGGATTCATCGTCATCCTTTCCAGTGTCTCAGATTATGAAGTCAGCAAGGATGTATAGGCCTTCAACCTTCACTAAGACATCCTCTACAAGTCCATAAGCCTGTTTCATTGATTTGTCTGCCATCTCTAGTGAGATTCTTGCAGCTTGTACCTCAAAGATCCCTAGTTTCTCCATTACAGAGAGTGGCATGAGGTTTATTCCTGACCCCAGGTCACACAAAGCTTTCTCAAAGGTCATGGTGCCTATGGTACAAGGTATTAAGAACTTTCCAGGATCCGGTTTCTTCTGAGGTAACTTCTGTTGAACCAAGGCATTCAGTTTCATGATTGCTCCTAGATACCGAGCTACTTGCTCTTCAACAATATCTTCATCCTTATCAGAGGAAGAATCTTCATCAGAGCTCATGAACTGCAGCATTAAGTTCCATGGAATCTCTATGCTCTCTATATGAGCCTCAGATTCCTTTGGTTCCTCAATAGGAAACTCCTTATTGGTTAGTGGACGTCCAACAAGGTCTTCCTCACTAGAAATCACTTCCTTTTTACTCTCTTCAGGTTCGGCCACTTTGGCTATAGTTATGGCCTTGCACTCTCTTTTGGGATTCTCTTCTGTATTGCTTGGGAGAGTACTAGGAGGAGTTTCAGTAACTCTTTTACTCAGCTGACCTACTTGTGCCTCCAAATTTCTAAT
Source organism: Arachis ipaensis (assembly GCF_059453495.1). Taxonomy (NCBI): domain Eukaryota; kingdom Viridiplantae; phylum Streptophyta; class Magnoliopsida; order Fabales; family Fabaceae; genus Arachis; species Arachis ipaensis. The sequence continues at coordinate 69,482,887 of NC_142442.1, read as the reverse complement.
GGAGGACCTTGTTTTAGTCATGAAACTGAGAGTGGTCTTAGATAGATCAGAGACTATGGTTGCTAAGTCAGAGAGGCTGTGCCTAGAATTATCTGTCTGTTACCGAAAAGATGATAGAAAAGGCTTGCTATTGCCAAACGTATTTCTCCCACCATTATTATTATTGAAGCCTTGTTGAGGCTTCTGTTGATCCTTCCATGAGAAATTTGGATGGTTTCTCCATGAAGAATTATAGGTGTTTCCATAGGATTCTCCTATATAATTCACCTCTTCCATTGTAGGATTCTCAGGGTCATAAGTTTCTCCTTTAGAGGAGGCTTCTTTAGTACTGTCAGATGCAGCTTGCATTCCAGTCAGATTCTGAGAAATCATATTGACTTGCTGAGTTAATATTTTATTCTGAGCCAATATGGCATTCAGAGTGTCAATCTCAAGAACTCCTTTCTTCTGAGTCATCCCATTATTCACAAGATTTCTTTCAGAAGTGTACATGAACTCGTTATTTGTAACCATCTCAATGAGTTCCTGGGCTTCTGCATGGGTTTTCTTCAGATGAAGAGATCCACCAGCAGAGTGGTCTAATGACATCTTGAACAATTCAGACAGGCCATCATAGAATATACATAAGATGCTCCATTCTGAAGGCATGTCAGAAGGACACCTTCTGATCAATTGGTTGTATCTTTCCCAAGCTTCATAGAGGGATTCACCTTCCTTCTGTCTGAAGGTTTGGACTTCCGGTCTAAGCTTGCTCATCTTTTAAGGTGGAAAGTATTTGGCCAAGAAAGCATTGACCAACTTTTCCTAAGAGTTCAGGCTTTCTTTAGGTTATGAGTCCAACCATATCTTAGCTCTATCTCTTACAGCAAAGGGGAAAAGCATAAGTCTGTAGACCTCGGGATTAACCCCGTTGGTCTTAACAGTGTCACAGATTTGCAAGAATTCAGCTAAGAATTGATGAGGATCTTCCAATGAAAGTCCATGAAACTTGTAATTCTGCTGCATTAGAGAAACTAATTGAGGCTTAAGCTCAAAGTTGTTTGCTCCAATTGCAGGAATTGAGATGCTTCTTCCATAGAAATCGGAAGTTGGTGGAGTAAAGTCACCAAGCATCTTCCTTGCATCTCCACCATTGTTGTTGGGTTCGGCTACCATGTCTGCTTCTTTTTCAAAATTTTCTGTAAGGTCCTCTCCGGAGTGTTATGCTTTAGCTTCTCTTAGCTTTCTTTTCAGAGTCCTTTCAGGTTCATGATTAGCTTCAACAAGAATGTCTTTATCCCTGTTCCTGCTCATATAAAAAAGAAGAGAAATCCTCTATGTCACAGTATAGAGATTCCTTCATGTGTCAGAGGAAAAGAAGAATAGAATGAAGAAGGAAGAAGAAGAAATTTGAACACAGAGAGAGAGAGAGAGGGTTCGAATTATTAGATGAGTAGAAGAGAAGTGTTAGTGAATAAATAAAATAAATAGAAAGAGATGAGAAAGAGAGAAAATTTGAATACTAATTAAAAGAAAAAAAAATATTCTTGTTTTTATTTTAATTATAAGTTAGAATTTGAAATTTAAGAAAAGAAATAAAAGCAAATTGAAAACTAAATAAATTAATTAATTAAAAAGATTTTTGAAAAATTTGTTAGTTAGTTTTCAAAATTAATGAGAGAGAAAAGTAGTTAGGTGGTTTTGAAAAAGATAAGAAATAGTAAACTTTTTAAAATTAAAACAAACAAGTCAAGTAGTTAGTTGAAAAAGATTTGATTTTTAAAATTAAAGTTGATGACTTGACTAACAAGAAACTAAAATATATGATTCTAGAATATAAAGGTTGAACCTTTCTTAACAAGAAAGTAACAAACTTGAAATTTTTGAATCAAAACATTAATTGTTAGTAAAGTTTTTGAAAATTTGAAATAAAAATAAGAAAAAAATTTTGAAAATTTATTTAAGAAATTCGAAAATATTAAGAAAAGAAAAAAAATGAAAAAGATTTTATTTTTGAAAAAGATTTGAAAAAATAACATTTTTTAAATTGAAATTTTGACTTGACTAATAAGAAACAACTAAATTTTAAAAATTTTTGACCAAATCAACTCAAAATTTCGAAAATTATGAGAAGAATAAGGAAAAGATATTTTTTTTACTTTTGAATTTTTAATGAGGAGAGAGAAAAAAACAAAATGAAACAAAATATAAAAATTTAAGATCAAAACAAATAATGCATGCAAGAACACTTTGAATGTCAAGATGAATACCAAAAACACTTTGAAGATCATGACGAACATCAAGAACATATTTTTTAAGATTTTTTAGAAAAGAAAGACATGCAAGACACCAAACTTAAGAACTTTTGTACTAGGGACACTAGTAATTCGAAAATGCACAAGAAAAACAAGAAAAGACACAAAACAAAAAAAATTAAAGATCAAACAAGAAAAATCATCAAGAACAACTTGAAGATCAAAGAAGAACATAATGCATGAATTTTCAAAAATTTTAAGAAAAAATAAAAAAAAATGCAATTGACACCAAACTTAAAATTTGACACTAGACTCAAACAAGAAACACAAAATTTTTTTTTTGGTTTTATGATTTTATTAAATTTTTTTGTATATTTTTCGAAATTATTTTGGAAAAAGAAAATAAAGAAATTCAAAATTTTTAATAAGAATTCTAGGATTCATGCAATATTAGTCTAAAGCTTCGGTCCAAAAGAATTAGACATGGCCATATGGCCAGCCAAGCTTTAGCATAGCATTACATACAACAATCCAATAAATAAGAATACAAAGGCTCCTGCAATGATAAGTGAAAACCTCAATCCAAAAGATTAGACATGGCTTAGCCAGCCAGGCTTCAAAATATCATCATGAAGCTCTAAGGTGGAATTCATTCTTAAAAATTTTTTTAGAATTTTTCGAAAACTAATTTTTTTTGTTTTTTTTTTCAAAAATAAAAATAAAAAGCTTAAACATGAAATAAAATTACCCAATCTAAGTAACAAGATAAACCGTCAGTTGTCCAAACTCGAACAATCCCCGGCAACAGCGCCAAAAACTTGGTGCACGGAATTGTGATCACACTTTTCACAACTCCGGTACAACTAACCAGCAAGTGCACTGGATCGTCCAAGTAATAAAACCTTACGCGAGTAAGGGTCAATCCCACAGAGATTGTCGGCTTGAAGCAAGCTATGGTTATCCTGTAAATCTTACTTAGGCAGATTCAAATGGTTATGAGTTTTGATAATTAAAAGATAAATAAAACATAAAATAAAATAAGATACTTATGTAATTCATTGGTGGGAATTTCAGATAAGCGTTTGGAGATGTTTTGTTGCTTCTGAACCTCTACTTTCCTATTGTCTTCATCCAATCATGCGTGCTCCCTTCCATGGCAAGTTGTATGTTGGTGGATCAGCGTTGTCAATGGCTACCATCCGTCCTCTCGGATGAAAATTACCAGGTGATGAGTATTTTGGTGGAAAAATGAATTTCTCCCAAAACACACAAATCTAACCGGCAAGTGTACCGGGTCGCATCAAGTAATAAAAACTCACGGGAGTGAGGTCGATCCCACAGGGATTGAAGGATTGAGCAATTTTAGCTTAGTGGTTAATTTAGTCAAGCGAATCAAGATTTGATTGAGTGTTTTGTGATTTTCAGAAATTAAATTGCATGGAATTAAAGAGAACAGGAAATAAATTGCTGAATCTTAAAGAACAAGAAATTAAATGGCAGAAACTTAGAATGCAAGAAATGTAAATTGCGGAATCTTAAAGTGCAAGAAATGTAAATGACTTGAATTGTAAAGGGGATTGGGACTTGGATTTGCAGAAATTAAACAAGGAAAAGTAAATTTGCATCAAGCAGAGAAGTAGAAGAGGGTTGGGTTAAATCGGATCTTGAAGCAGAAAAGTAAATGAACATGAAAACAGTAAACAGAGAATTAGAAATTGAAAGTTCAGATCTCAGGACCCAGAGACTAGAAAACCGAGTCTAGATCTTAATGCCTTCCTAGATCCAACAAGAACAATTGCAAGGGAATTGTAAATTGCAAGGAAAGTAGATGAAGAGCAATTAACAGACATTAAATTCAATCAAGCAGTAAATAAAGCAGAGAGATCCAAGGATGAGATTGAAACAGAATTTCTTCAATTCTCCAACCCAAGATCCAAGACAATTGTAATTGAAATTGAAAGCAATAAAACTAAGAGGAAGAGAAGTGAATTCTCCTTCCCCAAGACTAAGAAATTAAAGATCACTCAATATCCAAAGCTCTCCGAAAACTATTATGAAAATTCAAAGGGAAAAGCTCCCCGAAGAACTTGAATTCTATCCTATTTATACACTTTCTTCAAATGATCTTCAAGCCTTAAGTTGGGCCTTTGCTCTTGGTGGAATTGGGTTGAAAGAGGCCTTGGTTGATTGCTCTTGGAGTTTGGAGAAGAACCAAATGAACCGGGTTGGAGTTTTGCAAAAGTTGGAGTAAAAGTTGGAGCAAAAGTTAGGGTCTAACTTTTGGTCCAACTTTTCATATCAGCCCCCATATTTTGCTGATACCCACGTTGGTGCAAAAGTTAGGGGTCTAACTTTTGCTCCAACGTTGGCCTTCCTTGGTGCACTTATGGCGCCAACGTTAGCCCAAAAGTTAGGGGCTAACGTTGGCGTAAACTTTTGCTCCTTCCCTTGTATTTTTCATGTGCCAACGTTAGCCCAAAAGTTAGGGGCTAACGTTGGCGCAAACTTTTGGTGCCCAGGGGTGATTTTCATGTGCCAACGTTAGCCCAAAAGTTAGGGGCTAACGTTGGGGCTAACTTTTCACCCAAAAGTTTGTGCAAAAGTTTGAGGCTAACTTTAGGTCCAGCTTTTTGCTTCCTGGTTCAAGTTCACTTATTCCATTATCCTCTCTTTACTCCTAGCTATTCCTTCTTGCTTCAACCTTTCTCCAAGCTTTCTTCACCTATCATTAATCAACCAAACACATCAAAGCTATGCTTAAAATCATGAGATATTCATTCTTTCATAATATGTGACAATTATAGTTTAAAACCTCATGAAATAGCATGAATTCATACATGGTTGATTAAATCAAAGGAAACATGAAAATCTACCCAATTAGCTTGCTTATGGCTCAAGAAAGTGCATAATTCAATTGAAAACTAAAGAAAAAGGCTAGTGAAACTAGGCTAAGATGACTTGTCATCACAACACCAAACTTAAAGCTTGCTTGTCCCTAAGCAAGAAAAGATTTATTGAGAAGAAAGAATGAAATGGAAGAGGATGTTCATGCTAGCAGAGTATTATTGATAGTTCATGGGATTTTGTGTGGATATGTAAATACTCACTTCTTATTGACTCCTAGGCCTAGAAAGTCTCCTTCAAGCTTCAAGTAACATACTGCTATGACCTCTCATTATTCCTTTATCCTTGGCTATTACTTTGTTTATAAGCTTTATTTGAGTGTCATGTGTAGCAAGTTCATTTCCTTTTCTTTATACTTGACACATTATTCACTATAGACACTTGGCTCACATTCCTTCTTAGAACATTGATGCCCAGCACCTCTTTGGGCTACTAAGTGCCTTGTAGTTAGGTTGTTCTTGATAGTGGACTTTCAGCTGATGATCCCGGGTTAGTTAATCCAAGTCACCGAGTGTTGATGCACTCCAAAGAACTTAGTAATTGAAGCAGATCCTAATACAAAGACACCACAGGCATATATTCTAAGGTTCAAGCTATTGGTGTCCAGCTTTGTTTCTTTTTGTTTTTCTTTTGTTCTGTCACTTCTTTTTTTTTTCTTTCTTTTTGTTTTTCTTTCTAACCAAGGATTTTTATTCGATTGAGATTCATAGACAGTAGGCCACTCTATACTTAGAAGGAGATATCCTGGCTCTTTATTCACTAAAAGTGAGCTATTATACAATCACACACATACCACCACTTACTTTTATTCTACTTCTATCTAACAGAGACTATCTTACTTCATATTCAAACATTTCATTTATTGAACTTAAAGATGCAGGGGACAAAACATACTTTTTGCTAAGTGAAAGTAAACACACAAGCACACACATAGACTAGCTTACTTATTCTAAGAGAAACAAACAAAATGCAAAGACTACTAATTATGATAACTACTTAAAGATGCAAGGACCACTTAAAACAGACACAATGCATGCTTTCTTAGTGTTGAACAAGGATCAAGTCCACCTTTTATTTGTCATGCTTTTTCTTTCTTCTTTCATACACCTGGTTGCTGGTGTTCCCTGTATCCATATCTGTTGTCTGTTGATCCCGCCAGAACCCAGCTCTATTCATTGCTTGCTCTACTCTATCTTCAAGTCTCATAGCATTGCTTACCTCTACCTCACTTCTCTTTTTGAAGAATTCATCAAAAGTTGGGAAAGCTGGATCCATGTTGTGCAAATGTTCTCCAATATAGTTTAGTTTGATTTGGCTATTGATGTTGTAATCGGCTTGTACTTCATACCTTGCATCTTAGAGTGTTGTGAACTCTTTGAGAGCCCTCAAATTTTCAGCTTGCATTTGTTCCAGCTTTCCAAATGATTCATGAGATTGAAAAGCATGTTCTTCTTGCATCACAAGGAATCTTGACTCGAATTCACTTTGTTTGTTCATCATTCTTAGCTCCCGTTCTTCTTGTGCTTGTTGGTTTTTCATGTATAGTAAATGATATTCCTCTTGCCTTTCTTGAATTCTCATGTACTGTTGTGATAATCTTCCAATTGCTTCCTGCATTTGAGTCATATCCATATTGCCATGTGGGAAAAAGTGCGGCTGTTCCTCCTCCTCTTGTGGCTCTTCTTCTATGTGTGGCTCATCTTCTTCCATTGGTTCTTCTCTTTCCCTTCTTCCATGTGGTCTTCGGCCTTGATATGCTTCAGGGGGCATCATCATTCGTTCAATGGTTATGGGCATGCCTTGGCTTAACCACATTGGATTCTCCTCTTCCATTGGAACTTTAGCCTTTGCACACAACCTCCAAATAGTACTCGGATAGTACAACCAAGATCCGGCCGAATTCTTCTCAGCCAGCTTTTGAATGTCTTTTGCAAGGATTTCATGAACTCTTATCTCTCCTCCCACAATGATGCAATGCAACATCACGGCTCTCTCCCTGTTAACTTCTGAGGTGTTCACTGTGCCCAGAATTGATCTTTTCATCAACTCATACCATCCTTTTGCTTCCGGGGTGAGGTTACATCTCTTCAGATACTTATATTTGTTCTTGTCATCTCCTTCCCACTCTGAGTTCTCCATACAAATGTCTCTCGCAATCTCATCATAATCCTGATCCTCATTCAATCTTTGTTGGTATCCCGGTTCACTAAAGCGGACTGACTTTAGTCTCAAGACTTTCTTGATTGCATCCGGGCTAAAGTCTACTTCCACCCCCCGCACATAACTCTTGTACGTTGGGGGCTCACGCATGTCAAGCCTTGAGACATTTGCATAGAACTCTCTTATGATATTGGCATTGATTCGGGTGGCTGGTGATGCAAGTTCCTCCCACCTCCTCTTTCGAATTTTGTCCTTCATTTCTTGACATCCATCATCCGGCAACAAGAGTGGAATTTCAGGATAGATTCTTTTCTCGTTCATCCATTCAATTTTTATTTGATAGAACCAAGACTTGAATCTCCGTTGGTCATATTCATGTGTGTCTTCCTCCACCATGGGATCTTTCCCTTTTCTTCGTTTGGTTCTTGAGGAGGAGGCCATGATCACTTGGTTGGTTGAGTCTTGTGAGGTTAGAAGGAGTGTGAAGAATGTTGGAGAGTTTGATGTGTGTTTGGAGCAAGAAGAAATTTAGGCCGAACTTGCTATGACAAGAAATGATGAAGGCAAGTTTAAATGGTTGGAGTTTAAAGCAAGAGAAATGTTGAACCGAGCTTGTTATGTTGAGGAGTGATGAAGAGAATGAAGTTCCAAAGGTTAGAGTGATTCGGTCATGTGCATGGCTTGAAGGTGGTATGTTTTTAAATGAACAATGAAGGGCTAGGATGCAATTAGACTTATGGGAATCAAAGGTGTGCATGTAAGGATGAATGAAGACAAAACTTGCTTCTTCACTTGCTTTTGCCGTGATCATTCTCAAGGAGTGGCAGATTTTCTTTTTGAAGCATGTGATGAGATTTTGTCCTCATGCTATGCTTTCCTTTGTCTTGTCTCTTTCATTGAAGATTCTTTGACCACCTAGTCATCACCACAAGACAACATATATTAGTTTTGTCCAACCGTGGCAAGAATGTCCCTTTTATTAATATTATATGAATCATCAATTCTCATATCCATTTGAACCGTGACTCTCCTTGGAGGACACCAAACTTAATGGTTGGTCATGTATAAAGAAATTGTGTCTCTTCCTTCAATTAGTGAAATCCCACTGTCACTCTTAGTTAAATGTTTATAAGAATTGCTTTCTTCTTAATTTTCTTTTTCTCTTTTTTTTCATGAAGGATCAATTGTGTCCCTAAATCGGTGCATCAAGGTTTGATGAACACCAAACTTGTTTCTTGTCAAAGGGTACGTCACAATTGATGCTTTCATTACTGGAAAAGAATCTTTCCATTTATAAGATTTTGGAAAACAACAATTGTATGATTATTGATGCATGAATTTCTAATTTTCATGAAGCTATGTGGACACCAAACTTAGTGTTTGGCCATATGCTTTGTCAAGACACTCCAAGCATGCAAAATGGAATTATTTGTAACATTGGTTTAGTGTGCTTGAAGGCACACCAAACTTAGCATATGTTTCAAAACAGTGCATGCAGTCAATGGACATGTTCATGAAAAGAGAAAAGAATTCATGCTCAAATGATCATAACTTATTGAATTTAAAATGACATGAATCTTAAAGCATGGGTTGCCTCCCATGGAGCGCTCTTTTATTGTCATTAGCTTGACATTGAGGCTTTCTTTTATGGTGGTTGGTGCTTGTAGGGCCTCAATTTGTCTCCTCTGATCGTGATCCTCTTCTTTGTTCTCTGGTGTTCAATTTCAGCATGCTCTAATGAGAGTATGTTGCTGACAGTGTAGTAGTCCTCGGTTTGTTGATTTGCCCCCAGCTGTTGATATATCAGTTGCACTTTGTCACCTTTGGAAAGCCCCTCTGTTGGAATCTTTCTGTTCTTCCAACCCCTTTTTGCTTTGTTTCTGCGTTTCATCTTTCCTTTTGTTGATCTTTCTTTTCTGGCCGTAGGCTTTCCTTGGGGACCTCTCTTTTCAGTGGCTAGTATTCTAATATCCTCTTGGGCTTCTTCATCAGTCTGCACAATCCTTAGCATTGGGATGTTGCTGTGACCTTCCTGGTCATTTTTCATATAGTCTTTCTTCTCCTTGCTAAATTGTGCCTCTGGTAATACCTTCAGAGTGACACTCTGGTCATGCATCCTGAGAGTTAATTCCCCTTCCTCTATGTCTATGATAGCTCTAGCAGTGGCCAAGAATGGCCTTCCCAGTATAACAGAGTCACCATCATCATTGTTTGATTCTAGAACCACAAAATTAGCAGGGTATATAAAACTGTCCACCTTGACCAAAAGATTTTCAATTACACCCCTGGGGTATACCATTGACTTATCTACCAGCTCCAGAGACATTTGTACTGGTTTGACCTCCTCTATATGCAGCTTTTTCACCAGGGAGGATGGTATTAAGTTAATACTTGCTCCGAGATCGCACATTGCTTTAGTGATGGTCAATTCCCCAATGGTGCAAGGCAACAGGAAGCTCCCTGGGTCCTCAAGCTTGGGAGGAAGCCCCTTTTGAATCAAGGCCCTGCATTCCTCAGTAATCACTATGGTTTCTTTCTCAAGCCAACTTCTTTTCTTGTTGATAAGATCCTTCAGAAACTTGGAATATAGAGGCATTTGCTCAAGTGCTTCAGCCAAGGGAATATTGATTTCCAGCTTCTTAAAAATCTCAAGGAACTTGTGAAAATGCTGGTCTTTAACCTCTTTGTTGAACCTCTGGGGATAAGGCAGTGGAGGTGTGATGCTCTTTCCTATTTGCTGCTGTCCCTGAGCCACTTTCTTTGAGCTATGTGGCTGGTTGTCCTTCTCTTTAAGTTTCTCAGTGCTTTTGTTTGGCATCACAACTTGCTCCTTAGCTTCATCGTCCTTTGCTTGCTTCTCATCCTCTGTTGGTTCTTTGATGCTCTCTGCTTGTTTCTTTGTAGTGTCATTGTTGCTTATCAATGTTCTCCCACTCCTTAATTGTATTGCCTTGCATTCCTCCTTGGGATTTGGGATTGTGTCACTGGGCAGTGAGTTTGAAGGTCTCTCAACAGATACTTGCTTGGAGAGTTGCCCAATCTGCCTCTCTAGGCTCTTTAATGATGCTTCATGGTTTTTGTTTGTTATTTCCTGGTGTTTCATCATTTTCTCTATCAAGGTCTCTAAGTTGGTGAGTCTTTGAGGTTCAGGTGGTGCTTGTGGTGGGTTGTGAGATGTGGGTGGTGGGTGGTAAACATTTTGGTTAGTGGAATGGTTGTTGGATTGGTACTGGTTGAGATTAGGGTAGTTGTTTTGAGGTTTTCTGTATGTGTTTTGGTTAGTCTGCTGCTGGTTGTAGTTTTGGTTGTTTCTTGGGTTGTTTTGGTTTGAGTTCCTCTGCCATGGTTGTTGGTTTTGGTTGTGAGTGTCTCCCCATTTGAGGTTGGGGTGATTTTTCCATGAGGGATTGTAGGTATCACCATAGACTTCATTTGGACTTGAATGCATGTACTGGACTTGTTCCTGCTGTTGCTCCTCTTGGATTTCTTCATTTTGCCCCCATGTGGCTGATGGTTGGTTGGTGTTAACTGCTGCAACTTGGAGGCCATCAATCCTCTTGGTCATTTGCTCAAATTGTTGTTGAATTTGCTGCTGCATTAATTTGTTTTGAGCCAGGATTGAATCCACTCCTTCTAGCTCCATTACTCCTCTCCTTTGTGATGGTTGGCGGCCTCTTTGATGAGCAAAGAAATATTGGTTGTTGGCCACCATATCAATGAGTTCTTGAGCCTCCTCTGCAGTTTTCATGAGTTGCAAGGAACCTCTAGCTGAATGATCCAAAGCTTCCTGGGATTTCAGTGTTAAGCCTTCATAGAAGTTCTGCAGCTTCTCCCACTCATTAAACATGGCAGGGGGACATTTCCTGATTAGAGCCTTGTACCTCTCCCATGCCTCATAGATGGGTTTAGCCTCCATTTGTGTAAATGTTTGTACCTCAGCCTTCAACCTTATAATCCTCTGAGGTGGGTAAAACTTGGCAAGAAACTTGGTTACCAAATCATCCCAGTTGTTGATGCTGTCCCTTGGAAAAGATTCCAACCATTGAGTGGCCTTGTCCCTGAGAGAAAATGGGAATAGCATCAGCTTGTAACTGTCAGGAGGCACACCATTAGTTTTGACAGTGTTGCATATCCTCAAGAAAGTGGATAAGTGTTGGTGCGGGTCTTCAAGTGGTCCTCCCCCAAAAGAGCAATTGTTCTGAACCAAAGTGATAAGTTGTGGCTTGAGTTCAAAATTGTTAGCATTGACATTTGGAGCTAAGATGCTGCTTCCACAATGTCTAGGATTTGCAAAGGTGTAGGAGGCCAAAACTCTCCTCTGGGGTGGGTTGTCATTATTGTTGTCTGCTCCACCTGGTGGATTGGTTGAATGTTCCTCTATCTCTTGAAATTCCTCGTCTGATTCCTCTTCTCCAACAATATTTTTCCCTCTTTCAGCTCTTCTTAACCTCCTGAGAGTTCTTTTGTCTTGTTCATGAAAATTGGGTGTGGTTCTTCTTGTGCCTGACATACACGCAGAGCATGAGAAATGCACAAAACCAGTGACACTTCAATCTATTGCTAGATTGAAGTGTTAGTTAGTTTAAGCAAAAAATCAAACAGTTAGTGGGTTAATCAAAATTAAAGAAAAAGTGCTTGATCTAGATTACCACCTCACTTAATCATTGTCAATCAAATCAATCCCCGGCAACGGCGCCAAAAACTTGATGAGTATTTTGGTGGAAAAATGAATTTCTCCCAAAACACACAAATCTAACCGGCAAGTGTACCGGGTCGCATCAAGTAATAAAAACTCACGGGAGTGAGGTCGATCCCACAGGGATTGAAGGATTGAGCAATTTTAGCTTAGTGGTTAATTTAGTCAAGCGAATCAAGATTTGGTTGAGTGTTTTGTGATTTTCAGAAATTAAATTGCATGGAATTAAAGAGAACAGGAAATAAATTGCTGAATCTTAAAGAACAAGAAATTAAATGGCAGAAACTTAGAATGCAAGAAATGTAAATTGCGAAATCTTAAAGTGCAAGAAATGTAAATGACTTGAATTGTAAAGGGGATTGGGACTTGGATTTGCAGAAATTAAACAAGGAAAAGTAAATTTGCATCAAGCAGAGAAGTAGAAGAGGGTTGGGTTAAATCGGATCTTGAAGCAGAAAAGTAAATGAACATGAAAACAGTAAACAGAGAATTAGAAATTGAAAGTTCAGATCTCAGGACCCAGAGACTAGAAAACCGAGTCTAGATCTCAATGCCTTCCTAGATCCAACAAGAACAATTGCAAGGGAATTGTAAATTGCAAGGAAAGTAGATGAAGAGCAATTAACAGAAATTAAATTCAATCAAGCAGTAAATAAAGCAGAGAGATCCAAGGATGAGATTGAAACAGAATTTCTTCAATTCTCCAACCCAAGATCCAAGACAATTGTAATTGAAATTGAAAGTAATAAAACTAAGAGGAAGAGAAGTGAATTCTCCTTCCCCAAGACTAAGAAATTAAAGATCACTCAATATCCAAAGCTCTCCAAAAACTATTATGAAAATTCAAAGGGAAAAGCTCCCCGAAGAACTTGAATTCTATCCTATTTATACACTTTCTTCAAATGATCTTCAAGCCTTGAGTTGGGCCTTTGCTCTTGGTGGAATTGGGTTGAAAGAGGCCTTGGTTGATTGCTCTTGGAGTTTGGAGAAGAACCAAAGTGAACCAAATGAACCGGGTTGGAGTTTTGCAAAAGTTAGAGTAAAAGTTGGAGCAAAAGTTAGGGTCTAACTTTTGGTCCAACTTTTCATATCAGCCCCCATATTTTGCTGATACCCACGTTGGTGCAAAAGTTAGGGGTCTAACTTTTGCTCCAACGTTGGCCTTCCTTGGTGCACTTATGGCGCCAACGTTAGCCCAAAAGTTAGGGGCTAACGTTGGCGCAAACTTTTGCTCCTTCCCTTGTATTTTTCATGTGCCAACGTTAGCCCAAAAGTTAGGGGCTAACGTTGGCGCAAACTTTTGGTGGCCAGGGAGGTTTTTCTTATGCCAACGTTAGCCACCACGTTAGGGGCTAACGTTGGCGCAAACTTTTGGTGCCCAGGGGTGATTTTCATGTGCCAACGTTAGCCCAAAAGTTAGGGGCTAACGTTGGGGCTAACTTTTCACCCAAAAGTTTGTGCAAAAGTTTGAGGCTAACTTTAGGTCCAGCTTTTTGCTTCCTGGTTCAAGTTCACTTATTCCATTGTCCTCTCTTTACTCCTAGCTATTCCTTCTTGCTTCAACCTTTCTCCAAGCTTTCTTCACCTATCATTAATCAACCAAACACATCAAAGCTATGCTTAAAATCATGAGATATTCATTCTTTCATAATATGTGACAATTATAGTTTAAAACCTCATGAAATAGCATGAATTCATACATGGTTGATTAAATCAAAGGAAACATGAAAATCTACCCAATTAGCTTGCTTATGGCTCAAGAAAGTGCATAATTCAATTGAAAACTAAAGAAAAAGGCTAGTGAAACTAGGCTAAGATGACTTGTCATCACCAGGTACGGTTTCTGCATGGCTAATCAACTGTCGGATTTCTCGTCTCGGATGAAAAATACCAGCACAGCTACCGCACGGCTAATCATCTGTCGGTTCCCACTTGTGTTGGAATAGGATCTCTCTATCATTTTGCACACTGTCACTGCGCCCAACATTCGTGAGTTTGAAGCTCGTCACAGTCATCCCGTCCCAGATCCTACTCGGAATACCATAGACAAGGTTTAGACTTTCTGGATCTCAGGAATGCTACCAATTGGTTCTAGCCTCTACCACGAAGGTTCTAATCTCACGGACTCGGTCAGTGAATCAGAGACCTAATAGATTATACTCCAACTGTCGTCCAATGACTGCGTTGAACATCATGTAGACCGCTTGTGGTTGTCAGGCATGCGAATCTTGGCTAAGCGAGTAACGAAGATAGTGGGTGATTGTCACAGGTCACCCCTTCATTCTGACCTAACTAAATTAAGTACAAGAGTATATCTTGGAGAAGAAGTAGGCGTGAATTGAAAGAGAAACAATAGTACTTGCATTAATTCATGAAGAACAGCAGAGCTCCGCACCTTAATCTATGAGGTGTAGAAACTCCACCGTAGAAAATACATAAGAGAAAAGGTCTAGGCATGGCCGAATGGCCAGCCTCCTTAAAATGATCCAAATGTCCAAAGATCCGATCTGAATACAATAGTAAAACGTGCTATTTATACTAAACTAGTTACTAAGGATTATAGAAAATAAGTAACTAAGTGCAGATAGTGCAGAAATCCACTGTTGGGGCCCACTTGGTGTGTTCTTGGGCTGAGTATTGAGCTTTACACGTGCATAGGCCTTTTCTAGAGTTAAACACCAGCTTGGATGCCAGTTTGGGCGTTTAACTCCAGTTCTGGTGCAAGTTCTGGCATTTTACGCCAGAAAAGGGTCTCTGATGGCGTTTGAACGCCAGTTTGGGCCATCAAATCTCGGGCAAAATATGGACTATTCTATATTATGGGAAAGCCCAAGATGTGTACTTTCCAACGCAAATGAGAGCGTGCCAATTGGCCTTCTGTAGCTCTAGAAAATCTACTTCGAGTGCAGGAGGGTCAGAATCCAACAGCATCTGCAGTCCTTTCTCAGCCTCTGAATTAGACTTTTGTTCAGATCCCTCAATTTCAGTCAGAAAATACCTGAAATTATAGAAAAACACACAAACTCATAGTAAAGTCCAGAAATGTGATTTTTGCATAAAAACTAATAAAAACATAATAAAAAATAACTAAAACATACTAAAAACTACCTAAAAACAATGCCAAAAAGCGTATAAATTATCCGCTCATCATAAAGCTATTGGTTACACTCGTGCTCAGTTGCATCGCATAGTGAACCATATCATCCTTCCTCAAATCGGCTCATATCAAAGGGTGTCTTTCTGTGATACTATAGTTTTGTATGCTATTCTCACAAAAACTGAAATTTATTTTGCATACTTAATGGTAAGGTATATGTTTGATGGTATTAGAAGTGAGAAAGATAAAGCTCTTCCTTATGGCATGTTCTTAACATGCATTTTGTGAACATTTTGCTATCAACTTGTCAAATGAGCCATATGAAAATAGACACTCATATCTAAAAGAAGGTGGTTCAGTGAAACAGTAGAAAAAGGGACCAACTCGAATTGAAAAGGTGGTCCTTGATGATGATGATGATGATGACTATGAACCTGAAGGATCCCCTCCTCCATCTGCCTCTAGAACTTCAGCTTCAACTGGACATAAATCCATTTTATATGGAGTGGTGAAAGATGTAGTCCAAGAATTTGTTTCTCAATCTAACCATCTAATTGCAATGAGCAAAGAACGGAGAAAACTTGCTGTCAAGCATGAAAACTTCCTCAGATGTCTTGTTATTGCAGCCTATTTTTTTTTAATATTGTCTCATGAAACACTTGTAATTTGTTTTGGACTTTCTCTTTTAGTTTAGATGACTGTAAACTCTTAACCTATACTATGTTTCATCTCCTTTTTATCCATTACGGATTGTGCACTCTAACAGCTCTTTTGCAGGTTTGATATTGTTTTCAATTCCACCCATGATGAAAAAAGGGGGACTAGTAAAGGAAGAAAATCAATTAGTGTTTGATTAATATTTAATGTCTAATAAGTGTTTCATATTTTTTGTCATTTATGTGAATTCTCTGCTTGTCTTAAATTCTTCCTTGCATATGCTCGGTCATGACACAATCAATTGTTAATTCATTTTCTCTAGAATAAAAAATTTAAGTTCATTGGCTGGATTTTGATACCAAAGGAAGTACAGCACAATTGCTTCTTTTTTAATTGGATTTATGTGTGTTTGGTTAGGTTGATTAAAAGGCATACCAAAATCTGTTTGTACATATGTGTATGCTATGAATTATGTGCTATTGCATGATAATGCCTGAACAGGAAATTATAGAAGAACACAAATTTAGGGGGAGCAACTCTTGAAAAGAAAAGGGGGAGTAAGTCAAAGCATGTGACATCACCTGAAGGGAAGTACTTTAAACTTATTGAATTCAATCTCTTTGATCAATTTTATATCTATGTTTGTCATCAAGGGGGAGATTGTTGAGTTAAAAAATTAACTAACTCAATTGATGATGACACATATTGATCTAATAGGTCAAACACCTAATTAGTTTTGATTGTCTTGGTTAATGATTGTAGACCAAAATAGCAGCAACCCAAAGAGATCTCGATAGGCTCTCTAACTCTCAAACCTAAAGAAATAAAGAAAATAAATCAACTGGGATGAATGAAAAGTATATCCAACCCAAGTCCAGGAAGATTCCACCAAGATGAAGCATTCCAAAGCCAATGCTCACAAGTTTGCTTCGGTCAGAATCAGAAAGAAAGAGAGAACTTCGTTTTTCTTGTTCATTCACCAGAGAAGAAAGAAAGAGAAAGGGTAAATCACAAAAGCAAATGTCTAATCACCCTAATCAAAGCAAGCTAATATAAGTCAGAAGATAAAGGTGATTATTTTTATTTACATGCAATTTATTTTCTTCACTCCTTCTCCAACTTTCTGCGATACCTTTTCTGGATTAATGAAGAAAGTAGTGTTTGATTACTTCTGCTAGAAATCAATGGCTTACAATGTTACCTGGAGGCAAAGCACATTTTCAGTGGTTAGATTTAGGATTGTCACTAGGTAAACAAAGTCCTTGCTGCTCTGCCCTCCTCAGTTAAGCCAAAAACCAGAGTCAAAATCCCTAATTTTGGGGGTTGATTAAAGAAAAAAGAGATAATAACATGCGGTTCAAGAAGCTAGGGTTTGACTTTTGAAGGAACCAAAAGATGTGGCAAAAAAAAGGAGATACAAAAAGAAAATCAAGTCCGAAATGAAAGGGAAGGAGAAAGCACCAGAATCTAATTTTGAAAGAGAGCTTCACTGAGGAGAGTTCAACATTTTGGACAATGTTTTTAAGTTGAAGAAACATTCCACCAAGATGAAGAGCCCTATCAAAGATAGTTAAATCTGGTTTAACTTATAGCAACAAAGGCTGTGATGCGTCAATCTCCTTCATGTCTTACAGTTTTATATTTCATTTTAATATATATCTTTCTGTATTTTCTTTGAGAGGTAAAGGGCTGAAAGAGAGACAATGAGACAAAGCCTAAGTGTGAAAAAGGCTGAGTGAAACACTTGAGAGAAAAGCCTAGAGTGATTTTAGATTTCTTTAGGTTGTTTCTTCTATCTTGTGTCTTGTACTAATGAGGTTCCCCTTGCTAAGTTGGGTAAGCACTTAGAGTGAAAAGTTAGGTATTAGCATAACCAAGTTAAGTTAGGTAGAAACTTGAGAGAGAAAGGATTGAGTGAATCCTAAGAAATTGATGTATGTAATACTTTAACTATAGTGGAAATTCCACCACTGTTGTGGTGGAAACTGGATGTAGGTTGCATTGCATAAGGCAACTGAACCAAGATACATGACCATGTTATCTTCTTTCTTTCTTCTATGATTATGTTTTCTGATATTTATGAGACAACATGTCAGTTGTAACACCCTAATTACCCTAAGCCTTACCTCATGCCGTAAAACAAAGGTCAATCAAAAGTTACGACAATCCTAAGGCTTATACATAAATATATATGGAAGGAAATAATAATTCTAGAAGCCCGATGAAGAAATAAGCTCAAAAACAAAGTTACAAAAGTGCAAAACATTCACACAAAGCTAAAGCATAAGATACAAGGTATAGATGCAAGAGAATAGAACATATATAGATATAAGAGTATAATAATCATAAGGAACTAGCCACAGCTCGCAGAGTTTAAGCCGACTAGTATATACAGACATACAAAGTTTTGAAAGCGAAACAGCTTATACAAAGTACCTCTCTCAAAGTAAGCCTCCTAAGGCAATATAAATACAAAAGTGAGAGAACTAGTCAAAATAGCCAAAATGTCAACAAAATGGAATAAGGTCCTCCACTCTGCTACCATCAAACAACTCACCGAGGTGGGTTGCGACTTGCATCTGAAAAACATCAACAAAGTATGGAATAAGAACCGGAGGTTCTTAGTATGCTAACAGTGCCCAATAATGTAAGATGTAAAGTTTCGGGACGCCGAAAGAAATCCTAGAACTTCACACCAAACAGATATTCAAGCTTAACAAAATAAATAACTTAAACCGTAAATAATAAACAAAGGTATCTTAACTTAGGGGATTTCTAACTAAAGCTAGTCACTGCTGTCCCACAGCCTTCACCAACCTACCCTCCGAGTGATCCCATCGCCACTGCCTACCTAACCTCCTCAGCACCAGAAAATCACAGATAATGTAAGCAAGTAAAACACAGGTAGTAATCATATATAACAAGTAATTCAAGAAGCAAGTAGGCATATTACACAATTAGGCAAACTCAAGTAATCAAAGCAAACAAGCACATAAGAGATGCACATGATGAATGCCTGTCCTATTGGCTCGTGATATCACTTGTCGGTCCATAAATACCAACCCGACACATCCTCCGGGATGTAGCCTTTTCTGCCACGCCAAAGATATAGTGCCCTGCACACTCATGCAGCAGCAAATCTACTACGCCAGTGATATAGTGCCCTACATACTCATGCAGTAGGGAGTCTACTACGCCAGGGATATAGGCCCCGCACACTTCATGCAGCAGAGAAGGAAACAACAACAACTACCTCATATAGTAGAGAAATCTGCTACGCCAGGGATATAGGCCCCGCACACTCATGCAGCAGAGAAATCTGCCATGCCAGGGATATAGACCCCGCACATTCTCAACAACAACTAGTCATGCAGTAGAGAAATCTGCTACGCCAGGGATATAGGCCCCACACACTCTCAATAACAACTACTCATGCAGCAGAAAAATCTGCTACGCCGGAGATATATGCTCCGCACACTCCCATATAATCCAATAATTTCCTCATTTATTTCTAAGCCCTCAACTCATCATAACCATCACCAGTTTTCAACTTCTCAAAAATCTCTTCAACCATATACTTCACAACTCAACACTCACCACTCAAACTAGAAATTACACAAAACTTCCGAACCTAGGTCACCGGCTTTAAACTCATAACTAAAATACACTTTTTATTTCTTTATTATTTCTCCCTTGATTTAAGATCCTAAAACTGGGAAAAAGGTTTTAAACAAGTGTTACAGAAGTTTGCAAGCTTGCTGGAAAGGTAAAACGGTTAAAAACAAGGTTTTCATTGCAAAATAGGGCAGTGTGCGTACGCATAGGGTTGTGCATACGCACGCCCAGAAGGATTTTCAAGACATGTGTGTGCGCATAAGGTTGTGCGTACACACAGAGAATAAAATTTTCCATTCTGCGTACATGCACAGATACATGCGAACGCCTTCAACAGAATGCACCTTCCAGAGTGTGCGTGCGCACCGGAGTGTACGTGCGCACAAAAACTAGAAATCACAAATTCTGCAATAACACAGAATTCAAATTTCTGGCACCAACTTTTGATGATCATATCTTTCTCTACAAAATTCCGATTTCTACAAAAATCATTCAATTTCAAAAGGCATAACTCAAGATATGATCTATCAAAGTTCACCAAAAATCAATTTTACCCAAAATCTCTAAACCTTAATTTTAACCAACTCTCAATTCAAAACCAACTCAAAGCCTACTCAATCATCATAAAACACCACCACCACAAACAACATCTTACCATTTCATATCATTCCCCTCAATTTCACACCTAAATCACTCAACCATTACACCATATATCACTACCAATCCATAATTTTCAATTCAATCATAAATCCACACTCATAATCATCATCAACCAACAACAATATCAACAACCAATACAAATCCTCATCAATTCCAATAATCATCACCAAATAATATCTAACATTAACCAAATCCATCATAATCTTTATTCCTCAAGTTATCCTCATAAAACTCACATCCTTCACCAATTGTCATCAACATCAATATTCATACTCCTCATCAATTAATCCCAACATTCATATTACCACAATCAACATACACACTCATCATCATCAACCAACATCATAATATATCATTAACACCAATAACCCTTATACCCCTTATCAACATCCCAATCATCATCAAATATCATCAATTCAATCCTATCCTAAGGTCAACTAGCCTAAGTGTCCAGAAACATTACATATTACATAAAGAAAACCGACACCATACCTCGGCCGATTCCCAATATACGCAAAACACCAAAAGTTTGATTCCAATAAGATCAACAAGCCTCAAACACCAACACCATCTCCAAGACTCATCAACTATCAAGCCATACACATATAACACACTAACATCAAGCTTAGGGTTTACAAAAATAACTAAACACAAAGGGTTTAGTAAAACCTTACCTTACTCAATGAGATTAGGGACAAAATCCAACAATACTCCAATGCTAAATCACCCCTAAACAACCAAAATACAAGAAAACTCAAAAATACAAAGCCATTTTTTAGTTCAAACGGGAAAACAAAAACTGGGCAAAGTACAAAGAAATACTCACCCCAAAACCTAAATATAATTGAAGAACTTGACAAGAGATTTGCGTGGCCACAAACAGCTCGTCAATCGAAGCTCCGTAGCTCAAGTTATGGCTTGAGGAAGATGGAGGTGAATAGTGAAACCCCTCTCCTTTATTCTCTCAACTCAGCGGCACCCCATTTCTTATTTTGGGGTGGAATGAGCTGAACTGCTCATTTAATGAGCATATATATGTTGGGCCTTGGGCCCGATCCAACCCGTTAGCGTTTTTAGCCCGTTTGGCCCACTTTGCGCTAAAACCTTTAAGATTTGTGCCTGGTTTTCAATTATAAATTATTTTTGTCCTTTTCAAAACAATAAATTCAATTTCAAAAATCTTATTTTTCAAAATACGCAGTACCAGACAGTCTAGAGCCGGTATTACCGGTTTAAACACCGGTACATATTTTTATAAAAACTTTTCATAAAAGATACATTTTCCAACTCAGAAAAATTTATTGAAATCAAATTTCACATTTAAATTTTCAAATTAAAACTTCTAAACCTTGAATCTACTCCGGACACTTAAAAATTATTATTTTATTAAAATAGTTTTACTGAAAAGCTCCGATTCTTACATCAGTAATCAGCAGTAATAACACCAAATCAGCAAATTAAATTAATAATCCAACACTCATCACCTGAGACAGAAAATTAAACTAACTAACTAACCAAAGAAGATAATGGTGGATGGAGAATGATAGGGCGGATGGTGGTTGAAAGAAGGAAAAAAGAGAAGAGAAGAGAAAAGAAGAAAAGAAATGGAGAGAAGAGAAGAAAGGAAAAGTATGAAGGACAGGAGATCACGCGTACATGGGACATGAAAAAAATGAGAGGTGACACGTACGTGTCTGACATGCGTAGGCGTGAGAAGAGAAAATAGGGAATGACTGATAAACCTATATTTTATGATATATTTTGTGGCTAATTTGAGTGATTTATTCAATCCTTCACCCACTTATTCATATTAATTGCATGGTTTTACTTTCCCTTCCTTATTATGTGATGTATGTGAAAAACATGTTTCCTATGCTTTAAAAGTAATTATTTTAATTTCCCTTATTTACCATTCGATGCCGTGATTCATGTGTTGAGTAATTTCAGATCTTCTAAGGCAAGAATGACTTAAAGGATGGAAAGAAAACATACAAAATTGGAAGGAAAGCATAAAACGGAGTTTTTGAAGACACAGGCAGCGACGCGATAGCATGGACGACGCGGCCGCATGCCAGCGCGAATTAACAGCGACGCGACCGCGTGCTTGATGCGATCGCGCGCCTTAAGCGAAAGGCATATGACGCGGACGCATGACTGACGCGACCGCGCGACAAGGAAAACTCCAATTGACGCGACCGCGTGACCCACGCGGCCGCGTGAAAGAGGCCACACACCAGAAATTACAGAAAATGCTCCCAGCGATTTCTAAAGCCCTTTTTGGCCCAATTCCAAGTCCAGAAGGTACAGATCAGAGGTTATGAAGTGGGAGAATGCATCCATTCAGAGAGGAGTCTCCAATTAGTTACTATTCATGATTTAGATGTAGTTTTGAGGGAGAGGCTCTCTCCTCTCTCTTTTAGGATTTAGATTTAGGATTTTATTCGCTTTTAGGATTATCTCTTTCTATCAGGTTCAACATTCCTTTTTATTTATCTTTTCAATCTAATTTATGAATTGTTCTATGTTACAGATTACTCTTTTGAATTAATGTTATTTGAGGTATTTCAGTTTACAATTGTTTCTTTTATTTATATCGCTGTTGCTTTCCATCTGAAGGCATTTTTATTCCGGTAGATTTACTTTTCCCTTTTGGTCTTGGTTAAGAAATCAGTAACTCAAGAGTTATCAAACTCAAATATGATTGATAATTGTTATCTTTGCTAATTGAATTGAACTTCAACAATCCTAATCTTTCCTTAGGGATTAACTAGGATTTGAGGATCTAACTAATTAGTCACTTGACATTTCTTCACTTTAAGTAAAGACTAACTGAGTGGGATTAAGATTCAACTTTCATCATCATTGATAAAGGTAACTAGGATAGGACTTCTAATTTCTCATACCTTGCCAAAAGTTTATTTTACAGTTATTTATTTATTTTACAGTCTTTTACTTAATTCAATTACAATTTAAATTACTTGTTCCTCATCTTAAAAAACCCCAATTTACAATCTTCATAACCAATAATAAGAACATACTTCCCTGCAGTTTCTTGAGAAGACGACCCGAGGTTTAAATACTTCGGTTATCAATTTATTTAGGGGTTTGTTACTTGTGACAACCAAAACGTTTGTAAGAAAGGTTGATTGCTTGGTTTAGTAACTGTACTTACAACGAGAGTTTACTATAACTTCTAAACCATCAATCTTCTAGCTCTTTGAATGGTCTTTCAATTTGTCTTTATTTTCCCTTTTTATTTCCATTAGCTACTATGAATTCTCACCCCCTCTCGCTTCGAGTTTGGTTCTAATATTGTTGAAAGGAGTGAAACTTATAATAGGAACATGCATCAAGGTCAGAGCAATCAAAGATGGATGGAGCCAAGAGGATCTGATCAACCCTTTAGGCAATAACACCCTCCAAGATATCATGGACAAAGACCATTCTACAATGCATACCAAGCAAATAGACATGGTGGACAACCCTGTAGTTACCAACAAGTCCCACCCTGTGCTTATAGGCCATCCTCTTAACATAACTTCAAACCACCACACTCACAAGCTTCTTTTCACCATTCGCCACCATACGATCCTCATTTACCCCGATTCCAATCCAATTACTCCCAAACACCACCACTTCCCAATGTACCACGTCCAAATCCAGCACCCGGAGAATCAGAGGTTCACCTCAAGGAAACAGTAGATCAACTTCAAACAACCCTTTATCAATTAGAGCAAGCAATAAGTCAGTTATCTTCTAGACGTTCGAACATTCAAGGACCTTCCACAACTCCGTATGGACAATCTAATGATGAGCGTAGCATGAGGGAGATACTAGAAACTCCAGTGGATAGAACAGAGCATGACTTCGTACTGGAGCAAGTAGAGGAAGCTGTCATTACACAAGAGGAAGAGTTAGTTGAAGACCTAGGAGACGCTGAGCCTCCATGGGAATCCAGAGTTGTGAAGAATTCTGTCAAGGACGTTACAATTGATGCTGAGGAGGATAGTACACAGCCCCCAAGGCAAGTCTTTTATGAAGAACTGGACGAAATAATCCAAGAAGCAAGTTTCCTTGATGATGATGATCTCAAGTCAAGTTCTCCCAGTAGTGAACTTGCACCAATAAGTGAATTCTCTGAGATCGCAAAATCTTCCCCAAGTGAATGCAAGGATGATGCGGAGGTAGATTTCTCTCAACCTCCCGTTTATGACTTAAGTGACGAGGAAGACATAGAAGGCTTTGATCAGGACATGGATGCAATTGAAGAAGTCTGCAGGGAAGTGAAGAAATTCACAGAAGAGCACAAGGGAGTAGAACTCACAGAACCACTGGAAACACCTATCCCAAGGCCATTACCACCTAATACAAGCTTCAAGTGGGTACAATCCTTAACATTTATCTTTACTTTTCCACTTGAATATGGTTTGCTTGAAACAGATGGCCAGCTTAGAGCTCTTTGCGGCTTTAAGAGTAAGAGGGAAATGGCTCGTACTCAGACCTCGTGCACAAGGTTCAATAAGGTTCCACGCTTCAACTTGAAGTGTGGGGATTGGCATCATGATCTATCGAATGGATCTCGGAAAACGTTTGGTCACCTTAGTGAAAATCTACTTTCTAAACCGCCCGGATGGAAAAATATAGATCAAGACAAAGGCAGATTTAAAAGCAAGGTTTAGGATCTTGGAATCTATTCTGACATTAGTCACCCTGGGAGCCTGAGAATATGTTTGAAGCTGCTCAGAAGCTTCACATGCCTAGTTTGGGACCCCGGAGGCTATTGGCATTCCAAACGTTGGTGGAGATTTCTGGATGAATTTAAGCGCAAGCCACCATAACAGGAAGCTCATCCAATGTCCAACTTAAGGACTTTAACTAAAAGTGCTAGGTGGGAGACAACCCACCATGGTATGGTCATTTCTTTTTTAGCTTTATTTCGTGTTATTTATTTTTATTTCCTTTTTCAATCGAACCTGAATATTATTTATTCGCATTGCATACTGCATACTTGCATACCTGCGTAAAAAAAAGGTGTGCGCGACGCGACCGCATCACCCATGCGATCGCATCACTTACGAAAAACACTACCCACGCGTCCACGTCATTCACGCGGCCGCGTGATTTGGAGATCGGCGTAAATCCCCAACGTCCAGAGAGTTAGGCTGGAATAGTGCGGCCATTGTACGTTTCGCATAAAATGACCTACCCGGTCGCGTCTCTGATGCGATCGCGTCACTTGCACAACACCAATCCCACGCGATCGCGTGAGCGACGCGATCGCGTCGCATGGATTGCACCACCACCCCAAAGGAGACAGAGAATTACGCTGAAACGACGCTGGAATTGTGCGTTTAGCACAATTTCCAGCGATGCGGTTGCAAGCCTCACACGACCGCGTCATTCATAATTTACTCATTCCATGCGATCGGATCACTCACGCGATTGCGTCGACCCCCATTTCACCCCGGCCACGCGATCGCGTGGATTCAAATTTAATAACCCCCAACCACGCGAAACCCTACCCATTCGCGCCCCCCTTCCAGCCCCCTCTCCTTCCTCTCTTCTCTTCGGAACCACCACCCACATCTTCCAGCCACCACCACCGCCCACCGCAACCCCCGACGACCACTCAGAAGCCGCCACCACGCCATCCCCCTTCCTCCTTCTCCCTCTTTCTTCTTCTTTCCTCTTCTCCCTCCACCCCCGCTGCCCCTCCTCCATGACCACCACCTCACCGCACCGCCGTCACCGCCGCGCCCCCCTATCGCCACCAATGCCCCCCCTTTCCCTTCCTTTCCTTCCCCCTACCCCCATTACCCTTCCCGAAACTCCCCTGCCTCCGAACAGCCGCCACCGCTGCCGTGCCGCTGTCACCACCGCGTCAGCCGCCACCACCACCACCCCCAATCACCTCTCTGCCCCACCTTCTCTTATACGCCTTCCAGGTTCCGCTGAACGCCACCCTTCCTCCCATTCATCATTAATTTCTTAATTTTCTGTTTATGTTCATATTTAGGCTAGTTAGTTATGCATATTATAGTGGATTCTAGGTTGTTAGGTAGCCTAGGATGTGGTTAGTAGATTTAGGCCTGTTTAATTGCGCTGTTCATGTTTCTTGTTTTCTAATTTTTGCAATTCTGCTATTGCTGTGTTGTTAATATTGTTCATATGATGTAATTTCTTGTTCATGCTGCTTTTTACACTGCTTTTCCATGTTCTTATTCCCTTTATGTAATTGCAGCTATATTTTAATTCATATGAGCTATTCTGATTGCTATTTATTTTTTGGGAACATCCAATTTTAGCCGGAATGCTGCCCAAATTTCTGTAAATTGTTTTGATTTTCATTTCTGTTTTGGTTTTTGGCAAACTTGCACTCTGCTTTACTCAGCTTTTACCAAACCAATTCATGAATGACAGGGCAAGCTTCCTTATTCTTTTTCATTTCCTGGTTTATAAATTGCATCTTGGATGATTCAATTCCACTCTTTGCTATTCATTTGATTCATCTTTAACTTCCTTGTTTGAATTTGAGTTATCTGTTGCTTTAATTTGTGAATTCTCATTATTTAGGAAATGCTCTTCATGCCACTTACTCTAATCCACTTTTTACTAATTTACTAATTTTAACTCCCTAACCTCTTTTTCATTCCTAACCCACTTACCTTTCAAAACATCTCTTCTGGTTTTTCACTATTCTCTCTAACATTCTAAACAAGGCATGACGGACGTTTTTCCTACTTAACATGAATCCTTTTACATTTTGGATTGTGAATTTTTATTCTCGAACTTTTAACTCCTATACAATCCTTAATGCACATTTACTTAACTCATTTTCATTATTCTATTGCTTCTTTGCCATTATATGCTTCTTTCGATTCTTTGCCTACCTACTTTCCTATTTTTATTATATCCTGGTTTACTATTTTTCAGGATGTCTGACACCCAAAGAAAAGGAAAAGGAAAGGCAACAACTGGCAAACAGAAAAGAGGAGAAGCCTCCATGTCCATACTGGACCTCATGCATGATGACTCCTGGCGGGAGAAACACTTTACCCTGCAGGAGAAGGC
The DNA here is from genome assembly GCF_059453495.1 of Arachis ipaensis. Classification (NCBI taxonomy): domain Eukaryota; kingdom Viridiplantae; phylum Streptophyta; class Magnoliopsida; order Fabales; family Fabaceae; genus Arachis; species Arachis ipaensis. Next base: position 69,455,793 of record NC_142442.1, on the reverse strand, counting down.
TGACCAACTACTTCCTGCTACTGATCCCATTAAATTTGCAAACCGATACTACGAGCTGAAGTATCTGGTGTTTGCAAACTCCAGGAACCTGTACCTGGAAAGGACTCTGAAGATCCTAGAAGAACTCTAGCAATACACCTTTGATCAGATCAAACAAAGAGGCTAGTTCTTCCTGGAGAGAAACCTGACTGAGGTTAATACATCTTGGGTAAGAGAATTCTACTGCACTTACTTCAAAACTTCCCTAGATGCAGTGAACCTAAGAGGGAAGCAGATTCTGGTTATTGAAGAGGCTATAGAGGATGTTCTGAAGCTTCTGCCTAAATCCGATCAGCCAGATGGATATCGAAAGGCTAAGGAGGACATGCGCTTCATGAAATTTGACTGGGATACAGTCAAGGCCAGGATAGCCCTTGACCCGACTGTCCCATGGGTCATGGGTCAGAACACCACCATGCCTAAGGGAATCAAGCAGGCATACTTGAACGATGAGGCTCGGCTATGGCATCAGATCCTAAGCAACTTTATTATGCCGAGTACTCACGAGACGGAGCTACCTGCCGCTATGATCACCCTCCTATGGTGTGTGATGGAGGGTAAGGACCTGTACCTGCCACGCTTCATTCGGTACTGCATGGCCAGGGTCCATGTCCGAGGCACTTTCCCCTTCCCATATCTGATTACACAGCTAGGCCGTCGAGCTGACGTGCCTTGGGAGGATGCTGATGAGAGGCCACCTACTGCAGAATGCAAGAAAATTATCCCTCACAGCAGGAACTTTCTGGCTTTGGGCTACAGACCTCCATTCTTCACTCCTACTGATGAGACAGCCACACCATCTGCCGGCCCCTCTTCCTCCACAGCTAGCCCTGCTACCACCACTGCACCTCTACCTGCCTCAGAGCCGGTTTATCACCTAGTGCACCGCCTGTTTCGACAGCTAGACCAGATGGAGCGCCGCAACCGGCGCCGATATGAGAGAGCTGAGCGTCGCAGCAAGCGACACTATGAGCACCTGAAGCTGATGATACGATCTGGCGATATCCCCTCCGAGCCTGACACACCATCAGAGCCATCTGAGGAGGAGGCGGATGATCACGAGGCAGATACCCACCCCTGGAGAGAGGCTGAGCAGGCAGGAATAGAGCAGGCTGCATCACAGCAAGATGCCCCGCATCAGATTCAGGTTTCCGACCTTGAGATCCCTATTCAGTCAGCACCTCCTCTGCAGCAGGCAGATCCTCAGACCACCACCACAGAGACTCCAGCTACCCACCCTTCCAGTGATGATACTCCTTCACACCCTGCTTGAGTGAGCATCAGGGACGATGCTTCATTTTAAGTGTGGGGAGGTCGCCATCTCTGGCCTTTTTTTTGGTGAACCACTACAGACTCTTTCATTTTATTTTGCTATTTTTCTGTATTTTTCTCCTTTATTTTTATTTTTATTTTCTCAGCACTTATACATTGCTATTTTCATGTATTTTTACTCTATTTCTACATGTTGCACCTTAGTTCATATTTTAGCTATTTAGTTTAGTTGTAATTCCAACTTATTAGTTATACAAATTGTGGATTGATTAGTATAGTTTACCCTTTTTTTTAGCATAAGATAACTTAGTTTAATTTGAAAATATAAAAAGGAAGTAAACTAGAGACTTGAACATAATAGAAATAACCCACACCTTGTATATATAGCATTCCATGTTAGTTACATAACAACATTTCATCAAGGAGAGACATAAACTTTAAAGCCACTCAAAATAAATTTTACATTGAGAATAATGGGAACTCTTAATTTTTACTTGCATGACATATATAACTGATATATGATTTCTGAGTTAGAGAACATACAGCCTGTAAGTTTTGAGCTTAATTGTGTGGTTACATTCAAACCATAATTTTTATTCCTGTGTGTTCTACCCTTCTTATTTATTCTGGTGTTCTTTACTTTGTTTTAATCTATATGTCCGATTATAGAATAGAAATACATACCAAGAGAGTGATTGAGGCCATTGTTGATTTTAGCTCACTTATCCCAAATTAGCCTACCTTTTACGTCACCCTTGTTAGCCCCCTTGAGCCTTTAAATCCCCTCTTATTCTACAAACCACATTACTAGCCTTAAGCAGAAAAATAAAATAAAAATCCCAAGTTAAATCCTTGTTAGCTTAAGATAGAAATCGTGTAATTGTTTAAGTGTGGGAAACCTATTGGGAACATGGATGATAAAAATAAAGGGTAGAAAGTTGAAAAGAATAAAATAATTCAAAATAAAAATTTTTTTGGGAAGCATGCTCATGTGAAATCAAAATAATTGAATTACCATGTGCATTAAAAAAATAAAAAAATAAAAAAATATTTATTTTTCAGTATTTGAATAAAGGGGATACAAAAAAATTCCCCAAATGCAAAATAAAGCAATGCACATGGGACAAAATTAAAACTAATGCATGAGCATGTAACATCAAAAGTGGGAAAAAATGGGAAAATAGGTAAAGAAGCTTTGCTTTGCAAGTTATGTATGTTAGGTGAGATCTTAGACTAATCAAGGATTCGCTCAATTAGCTCACTTAGCCTTATACATATACCCTTACCTTTACCTTGGCCCCATTACAACCTTAATTAAAGACCTCATGACTTTTGTATGCCTATATTCTATAATTGTTGATTGGTTAGATGAAGAACAAAGTTATAGAAAGTAAGGATAAAAAGAAGAATAGAGTGATTAACCCAATAAACACTAAGTGACCAGAGAGTAAACACAAAATCCAGTGAGGGTTCAATAGCTCATTAACATATATCTCTGCTTGAATTATTAATCGTCTTGCAAGTTTATAAAATATTTTCCCATCTCAATTGTAAAAGTGCTTTATCATTATCTGAGGTCTGGCTATATATATGATTCCTTGAGAAATGTGAATTAATTCAACTACATGTGAGCTTTATATACAAGTGAATAAAAATAATTAGAATTGCATGATGCATTTAGGTAGTTGCATTTAGAATAGATTGCATTGCATGAGATTCCACCACTTCAACCTTACCTTACTCTTTATCTTGGATTTAGCATGAGGACATGCTATTGTTTAAGTGTGGGGAGGTTGATAAACCCATATTTTATGATATATTTTGTGCCTAATTTGAGTGATTTATTCAATCCTTCACCCACTTATTCATATTAATTGCATGGTTTAACTTTCCCTTCCTTATTATGTGATGTATGTGAAAAACATGTTTCCTATGCTTTAAAAGTAATTATTTTAATTTCCCTTATTTACCATTCGATGCCGTGATTTGTGTGTTGAGTAATTTCAGATCTTCTAAGGTAGGAATGACTTAAAGGATGGAAAGGAAACATACAAAATTGGAAGGAAAGTATAAAACGGAGTTTTTGAAGAAACAGGCAGCGACGCGATCACATGGATGATGCGGCCGCATGCCAACGCGAATTAACAGCGACGCGACCGCGTGCTTGACGCGATCGCGTGCCTTAAGCGAAACGCATATGACGCGGACGCATGACTGACGCGACCGCGCGACAAGCAAAACTCCAATTGACGCGACCGCGTGACCCACGCGGCCGCGTGACAGAGGCCACGCACCAGAAATTACAGAGAACGCTCCCAGCAATTTCTGAAGCCCTTTTTGGCCCAATTCCAAGTCCAGAAGGCACAGATCAGAGGTTATGAAGTGGGGGAATGCATCCATTCAGAAAGGAGTCTCCAATTAGTTACTATTCATGATTTAGATGTAGTTTTGAGGGAGAGGCTCTCTCCTCTCTCTTTTAGGATTTAGATTTAAGATTTTATTCGATTTCAGGATTATCTCTTTCTATTAGGTTCAACATTCTTTTTTATTTATCTTTTCAATCTAATTTATGAATTCTTCTATGTTATAAATTACTCTTTTTAATTAATGTTATTTGAGGTATTTCAGTTTACAATTGTTTCTTTTATCTATATCGCTGTTGCTTTCCATCTGAAGACATTTTTATTCTGGTAGATTTACTTTTCCCTTTTGGTCTTGGTTAAGAAATCAGTAACTCAGGAGTTATCAAACTCAAATATGATTGATAATTGTTATCTTTGCTAATCGAATTGAACTTCAACAATCCCAATCTTTCCTTAGGGATTAACTAGGATTTGAGGATCTAACTAATTAGTCACTTGACTTTTCTTCACTTTAAGTAAAGACTAACTGAGTGGGATTAAAATTCAACTTTCATCATCATTGATAAAGGTAACTAGGATAGGACTTCTAATTTCTCATACCTTCCCAAAAATTTATTTTACAGTTATTTATTTATTTTACAGTCTTTTACTTAATTCAATTGCAATTTAAATTACTTGTTCCTCATCTTAAAAAACCCCAATTTACAATCTTCATAACCAATAATAAGAACATACTTCCCTACAGTTCCTTGAGAAGACAACCCGAGGTTTAAATACTTCAGTTATCAATTTATTTAGGGGTTTGTTACTTGTGACAACCAAAACATTTGTAAGAAAGGTTGATTGCTTGGTTTAGTAACTGTACTTGCAACGAGAGTTTACTATAACTTCTAAACCATCAATCTTCCAGCTCTTTCAATGACGCATATGTGTAGGTCACACGTATGCGTGGGAAGAAATTGTGCTAGGCGCACAGTTCCCACACACTATGCACACAACTTTCTATTTGGACCGTGCGATGGCACAGTCCACTCACGATCCTGGCATGGTCAGATTTTAAGGTGTCACGTGTACGTGTGGGTCAAGAATACGCGTGATAAGGCCCCCTTTTTTTATTTGAAAAGCATAAAATAGAAGCAAAACTATCCCAACCACTATATACATTCTTAAAACCAACCAAAACTCAAATCTAATAAAATCCTTATCTTTTTCAAAAAAAATTTCAAATACTCTACTATGCAATTCAAACAAAATTTCAATTCGAACATAGGTGAAATTCAAAACAACTAACTTACAACTTAAGGCATAAATCTAACCAAACAAACTAACAACCAAGGCAATATATACAAGAATGATATCAAAGCAAGAAATTACCTAACAATGACAACTCAATTCATTCATCAACTATATATATACAAGAGAATGGAAAGAGGTTACCATGATGGGTATCTCCTACCTAGCACTTTTATTTAAAGTCCTTAAGTTGGACATTTTGGGAAGCTCCGTGTCATGGTGGCTTGTGCTTATACTCATCCTTGAACTTCCACCAATGATTGGACTTCAAATAAGCTCCAAAGTTCAAAGTTAATAGCACCAAGCTTTGATAAAGTTTCACACAAGATAAAGGCTCCCAAAATTAATGCTCAGATGTATACCAGTATTCCAAACCTTATTTCTACACCCATCTTCAAGTTGATCTTCATCATTCCACATGAGTGATAAGCGCGTATCATTCTCACTTAAGCACACAAACGTCCTCCTTGACCCAAGCAATTGAGCTCTACACCAACCTTTGCATTTCAACTTTGATCTCTCAACCATAATGAACCGCGAATTATGTTTTCAACCACTTACCATCTCCCTTTTGCTCTTAAAGCCACAAATAGCTCTAAGTTGACCATCCATCTAAAGAAAACTATATTCATGCGAAAAAGTAAAGTTTAGGGATAAGATATTTACCCACTTGAATGAAAGAATAGATGGTGATGGCTTAGGGAGAGGTGTTTCCAATAGTCTTGCAAGCTCCACTCCCTTGTCCTCTTCTTGATTTACCTCCACCACTTGGCAACATTCTTCCAATCCAATTCATTCTTCATTGGGAGAAATGGTTCATAATAGGAAGGTAGTTCATCTTGGTAAGGGCATGGAGATGGTATATATGGAGGTGGTTATTAGGAGTAATTGTGTTGGAATTGTTGTGGCTCTAAGTATGGTTCATATGACTCATAAGGTAGTTGGTATGGTGGATATGGGTTAGAATCATATGGAAGTGTTTGGTGGTATGGGGCTTATTGAGTAGGGGGTTCATATGGATATGCATTAAGGGATGGGTTGTAACTATATAAAACTGGAGGAGGTTGTTGACAAGAGGGTTGATCATAAGCATATGGCTCCTCCCATCTTTGATTTTTCCATCCTTGATGCATATCCTCATTGAAATTCCTATTTCCTACAATATAGTTAGAACCAAACTCATAGCCAAAATGGTGAGAATTCATAGTAGCAAGAGAAAATAAAAACAAACATTAACAAGAGATAATGAAAAGAAACTCCTAAAACTAGCAAAAACTAATAAAGAAGCAAAAGCAACTATTCACAATATTAACATATATACAACAACTAATAACAAGCGCACATATGAAATTCTCCGGCAACGGCGCCAAAAACATGATAGAGGAAAATCATTGGTATAGAATTTTCACAAAAATAATCTCGTCGAAGTATAGATCCAAACTGATAGACAACCCTCAATCAAAGTTTAATTTGTTTGTCACAAATGCAAACCAATAAAAACCAAGAGTATTTAAACCTATGATCGTCTCTCAAGGAATTACAGGGAAGTGTGCATATTATGGGTTATGAGGTATTTTGGAGTTTTAAAATGATAGACAAAAAATGTAAATAATAAGAAAGTAAGCTAACAACTAAAATAATATAAATGCTAAAAGACACTCATGACAAGGATTAAGATTCAAGGTTTCCCATCTTGTATCATTAACCACAACATGGTAATTACAAAGGGTTAATTCCACTTAGTTTTCCTTGAACATTGGAGGGTTAAGTCAAGTGGACATAATTGATCCTAAAACCAATTAACAATCCTAAATCACCAATGAAACTGGACATCAATGATATCAAGGGATCAAAGTCCACAATCAAAAGCCAAGAGTATAAAAATTTACTCTAAAATCCAACCAAGCATTTTATCAAACACTTGGAAGGCATAAAAGAAAAGCATGGTAAAATTGCAAGAAATAAGAAGATGTAAAACTACCAAATGCAAGAAAACAATAATGACAACTCAATTAGACAATAAGAAACATAAAACATAAATTGCATTAATGGAAATTAAAATCAACAGGAGTCATGAACACAAAAGCAACAAAATAAAGGAAATAGCAAGTAAAACTAAAAAAGCAAAATGTAACAACAAGAAATTGAAAGGAAACTAAATCAAAGCAACAATTAAAAGCTAAACCTAAGAGAAATCTATCCTCAAGCTACCCTAATTCTAGAGAGAAGAGAGAGCTTCTCTCTCTAGAATATGACCTAAAGCATATTTCTAAACTAAACCTAATTTCTCTCCTCTTGTTCCTTCTTGAATTTGGCCTCAAATACTTCAGAAATGAGTTAGATTTGGGTCTAGATGAGCTCAGAAATCACCCCAGCATGTTCCTTTAAGTTGGTCACGTACTGCTTGTCATGCGTACGCATGGGTCACGCGTACGCGGAACTGGGCATATTACCAAAACCTCATTTCTTCATGAATTCTCCATTTTTACATGCTTTTTCTTCACTTCGTTGATCCAATCCTTGCCTCCTAAGCCTGAAATCACTCAACAAACATATCAAGGTATCGAATGAAATTAAAGTGGATTAAATTTAGCAATTTAAGAGCCTAAAAAGCATGTTTTCACTTTTAAGCACAATTTAGGAAAAATTCATAAAACCATGCTATTTCAATGAATAAATGTAGGAAAAGATGATAAAATCCACCGAATTCAATATAAGATAAACCATTAAATTGTGGTTTATCAAATTTTCTCCATTCTTAAACTGTTTTAAGGCTCTCATCACTATCTTTAATTTAAGATAAAATTTATCAAATTTGGAACTTCGAGCACCAAGTTAGGGCCCGTCGAAGTTAGTCAAAAAACCATTTTTACCAAAAATCTACATAATGTCATTTTTATAAAATCTCTGATTTACGTCATTCCAAACTATCACAAGCCACTTCTAGACACCATCAACACACAATTATCAATACTCACTCACCTTCTAACCATTCAAGCCTAATCAACCCAATTTCAAATCATATAGCATAAACCATCAAAATGTACATTCCCAACAACAATCACAACTCATCAATTATCTATTCAAACTTATCGTTTCAACCACAATTCACAACATGGCACTTACACCACTTGTCGTAACTTATCAAATAAGGGATACCTCACTCTATCACGGTCTCTGGCCCATTTTTCATATCAAAGCCTCAAAAAGCAATCGATCACAACATTTATTCAATCACAATTATATTCAAACTCAATCAAATTCATTTCACAAATTCACACTATATCTCAATAATTAATTAATAATCAACCAACCAATTCCATTCAAACCTATCCTAAGGCATTTTACCTAGGTTTTCACATAACTTTACATAATCCCTATCTGAAACCAAAACCCCTACATTTTTTATGGTAGTGTCCAACCCTTGAATCCTTCATTTCCAGCCAAACCAAGCTTTCACAAAAGTTCACAATCACCAAGCACCCATTCATGCACCAAAATAACCAAACAAGCCAAGCTACTCCATATAATCTAATTACACCAATCATTCAACAATTACTCAAGGATTTTCACTCAAAATTAGGGATAATGAAGGGATTGAACTTTTTTACCTTGTATCACTCAATCTCGGGACAAAACCTCACTAGAGATTGTGTTTAAGCCTCCCCTAAAGTATCAAAATCATAATATTTCAACATTCACATTCCCAAAATTCAAAATGAAGAGAGAATTCAAAAATGGCTTAAGGTTCTTGGGAGTACTCGCCTTAAAAGTGGTATAGAATCGAAGAGCACAACGAGGTGGTCGCGTAACCACAAACGAGTCTTTGATCGAAGCTACGGATTGAAAGTTTTGTAGGTTTGAAGATTGAAGTGAATAGTGAAAATGGGGTTTAGGGCAAGTTCCCTTTCCCTCTTCTCTCTATACGTCTCTCTCTCTCTCTCTCTCTCTCTCTCTCTCTCTCTCTCTCTCTCTCTCTCTCTCTCTCTCTCTCTCTCTCTCTCTCTCTCTCTCTCTCTCTCTCTCTCTCTCTCTCTCTCTCTCCTGGGGAAGAATGAGCTGAATTGTTAATTGTGAATGGCTTATAAGCCTTGGACTTGGACCCAACATGGGCCCATTTGTGATTTTTAGTCCATTGGCCCTATCTTAGACCAAAACCTTTAAAATAAGTGTCTGGGTTTCTATTCTAAATATTTCTCTCATCATTTCATAGTTTTAATTTATTTATTATTTAACTGGATTCTACACCCGACTCCCGTCGCCCAGTACGCCACGTGCATCGCTGTTGGAGGGAATTCTCACGGTCGATCATGACTCCGCTATAGGGAGAAGTTGCGCGAGTGAAGCAATCACGCCCTCCCCCTCCCCCCCCCCCCCGAGCTACTGATGTTGTCCTCGTCTTATCGTGCCGATCGTCACCGCATCTCTGCAGTGCACCAAAAAACATCCACTCATATAAAAAACATACACATGCTACAAAAAGAAACATCCACTAATATATAAAAGATATATCCAATAATAAAAAGAAAAAAATCCCAAATCTTATATATCCAGCTGAGAGTAAAGAAACATCCACCAAATAAGAGAAACATCCGCAATCCTATAATAAGAAATAGAGTTAAGTACAATTTTTGTCCCCAAGGTAGGGATTGAAATTTTTTTTCGTCCCTAACAATTTTTGCATTCGAATTCATCTCTAACGTTTAACTTGGTTTTAAATTCATCCTTCAAACCAAATTACCATTCCCCTTCTTCACCAAAATTCTCATTTTCTATTCTTCTTTTTCTTCTTTTCCATCACAGCATCATCTCTTCTTCTTTTATCTTCTTCTTCATCAAAGCATCAGCAACAACAATAAAACAATGTAATAAAAAAAAAAGCAGAAATAAAAATGAAAAAAACAAATTTGAATCAGAAAAAATAACAACAAGAAAAGAAACAATGGATAATGGAATAGAAGAAACAGGTGTAGAAAGAACCAGAAGCATTAACAAAAGAAATAGAAGCAGAAGCAACCAAAAGCATCAACAACAACAATGGATAGTGGTAGCAAAAACAGAAGCAGAAAAACCATGGAAGCAGAATGGAATTAGAATCAATAACAATAATAGAATAAAAAATAATGTAATTAACAAAATTAACAAATCCACAAATAAAAAAATTAACAATATAATTAACAGAAGAAACAGAAGAATCATGTAATTAACAAAATCAACAAATTAGAAGTAGAATTAAAACCCTAGGGAGGACCAGTAGCGAGGACGCGAAGCACAGGGACGAGTGACGTGGAGCAGCAACAACCGGTGAGCGAGTGAGGAGGAGGAGCAAGTCCCCTGACGAACAGATTTTCTGCTAGTAAAGAATTTTACAGATAAATTCTCGTTGAAAGTATAGTTTCTAAACCAACAGAGAATCCTTTCGTACAAAAGTTTTGGTTGTCCCTTAAGCAAACCCAATAAAATTAATAACCGAAGTATTTAAACCTCGAGTCGTCTTCTCAAGAAATTGCAGGGAGGTGTTTTTTTTATTGGTTATGGGTTTTTGATTTCTGAGAAATTTTAAGAGTTGAATAACAGAAATAAATAATTGTAAATTAACGCAATAAAAATTAAAAGAGATTTATATATTCTAATTAAAAAGCCTTGAATGGAAGAATGATTAATTGGAAGTTCTATCCTTGTTGGAATTATCTCAAGTGTAGTATAAAGAGGTTGTTATTTTCACTTAGTTAACCCTTACTAAATAAAGTAAAGTCAAGTGATTGAGCTAACTCTTATTCGCAAATCCTAGTCCTCTCCCTTGGGAAGGTCTAGCGTTAGTAAATGGAGAATTAGCCAACAACTTCCAATTTAACTATCCACTTGAGCATTCCAACTCAACTGTCTCCTCTTAATCAATTCATCAATTAAAGCTAAGAATGTAAAAAAGCTAGATTAAAATCATAAATATGAAATATCTCAAATTGCATTAAATAGAAATTCAAATCTAACTTTGGAAGGTTCATAAACCAAATTAGGAAAATAAGTAATTAACAAGTGAAATAGATAAACCAAAGTACTAGAATAAATAAAAGTAGAAGAGAAACTAAATTAAAGGAACATAGAACCTAGAATTGAGAAGGAATGAACCATAAACTAAGAGAAATCCTAAATCCTAAAAACTAAGAGAGAGGAGAGAGCCTCTCTCCCTCTAAAACTACATCTAAAACCTAAATTATGAATAATGAATGTTGTATGATTGAATGAATGGATTCCCCCACTTTATAGCCTCTAATATGTGTTTTCTGGGCTGAGAACTAGGCCAGAAACAGCCCAAAAATTGCTGGGGGCGAATTCAAATACGTGCAGGTCGCTGGTTTTGCGCAGATCCATTCGTGCGTGTGGTAGGGTAATTCACTCTGCTCTTCTCTTATCATGCTTTCTAAACTTTGTTCTTCATCTAACCAATCAACAAATATTTAATGTACCAATACAAACATCATGAGGTCTTTTCAAGGTTGTAATGGGGCTAAGGTAAGGGTGAAGATATATGTATGGCCAAGTGAGCTATAATATGAATCTTTAATTAACCTAAGCTTTTCACCTATACACACACTCTATGTACTTCTAAAATCATGCCTAGCTACCCAAAATTCCCACTTTTGCATTACATACTCATGTATCAACTTTTCTTTAATTTTATCACATATGCATTGATTTTTCATTAACTTAAAATTGGGATAATTTTGTACCCTTATTTAATTACTTATTTATTTGTTTATGCTAGAAATATATATATATATATATATATATATATATATATATATATATATATTATTTTTTCTTGTTTTTTTTATATAAAAGCAAACCATAACATATCAATGCACATGGATATTTGATTTTTCTGGTTTCACATGAGTAGGTACCCAAATTCCCAATATTTTTTTATTTAAACACTGTACACTTTCATTAACCCAAGTACCCACAGTTTCCCCACACTTAGTTAACACACTATCTTAAGCTAACCAAAGATTCAATTGGGGTATTTAATTTGTTTTTCTGCTTAAGGCTAGTGATATGGTAAAATATAGAACAAGGGGGATAAAAAAGACTCAAGGTGGCTAACAAGGGTGATTTAAAAGGGAAAGCTATTTGGGATAAGTGAGCAAAAACAAGTAATGGCCTCAATCATATGTAAGTATGTAAATACATTAAATAGTGGACATATAGAATGAAACAAAGCAAAGATTGCAATCATAGAGAAGGAAACACACAAGAATAAAATATTATGGTTAAATAATATAACCATGTAATTAAGCTCAAATCTCACAGGTTGTGTGTTCTTTTAGCTATAATTTATGTTCCAATTTACAGTCTTCAAACAAGTTTAACACAAACTTTTTGGTTTAAATTAGTAAAATATTATAAAATAGAGTCTTGAAAGAAATTTATTACTTTAACCAGGCAGTAGTAAAATATGCACAAAATTAAACAAACATGCAATCAAACATTCAAATGCAATAACTAACAAATTAACATTGGTGTTTGAAAAAGGAAGTAACTAACCCCTAGAAGTCGGTATCGACCTCCCCACACTTAAAGATTGCACCGTCCTTGGTGCATGCTGAGATGTGCAAGTGGAAGGATTGCTCCAACTGATGCCTTTCTCTATAGATTGTGCAGATGGACTTGTCTGTCGCCCCATGGAGAAGCTTCTCGATTCCCTTCTCGGTGGCCATCCTGAAAGAAGAGGAAAAAGAAGAAAAGTAACCCAAAAATAAAGATAGGAAATAATTTAAAATATGGTTGGGTTAATGCCAAATAATAAGGGTCTCAATTACTTGGTAGCTACAACATGTACGTGAGAAAACAATAGAAGCAAATGGCATATCAATTTTGCAAAAATTTGCAACAATGGGGAAGAGGCAGTATAAATTCATGTCAATGCAAAAGGGGCACAAGTATCATAAAAATTGGCATTTGACAAATAAATAAAATCACCCAATCAATGTAAAACAAGTCACTAAGCATAAAAATAATACCAGAAAAGACACAACAGTTGAATAAGAACATGTGACACCAATGTAAAAAGAATAATTTTAGAAAAGAAAATAAAAAATATGCACAAAATTAAAATACAGTGAATGAAAGTATGCAAATGCAATAGAAAAAATAGAATGAAAGAGAATAATAATGAGAAGGTAAATAAACGAAGAAAAGGAAAGTAAGAAAGGAGGAAGAAAGAAAGAGAAAAGAGAGAGAAAAGGAGAAGAATGGAATCTGCGAAGCGATGCGTAAGCGTTGCCCACGCGTACGCATGGGTGTGCAAAAGAAGAGGCGACGCGTAAGCGTCGTCCACGCTTTCGCGTGGTTGAGCAAGAATTCTAGTGACGCGTAAGCGTCGATCACGCGTACGCATGACCACTGGTTGTGCTAAACGCACAATACCAGCACCAAGGTAGCACAACTTTCGGCCAAATCACCCATTGACGCCGATCTGGCGATCCACGCGTACGCATCGCTGACGCTTACGCGTGGGGTGACTAAAATACGGGTGACGCTGACGCGTCGCCCACGCGTACACGTGGGTTGGCTCGTGCGCAAGGCACCCTTCCTGCACAGCTCCCACGTGACTCTCTGTAAGGTTTAGCGTCGCATGTGACGCACGCGTGGTTCACGCGCACGCATGGGATGCGCTTTTGTTTTTATGCAGAATGCATAATGCAAAATGCAGATGCTGATGCAGACATTATGAATGGATACTAATAAAAATAGAATAAGATAAAACCAACAATAAAATAAAGAAAAATAAAACTGAGACTGAAAAAGAACAATCATACCATGGTGGGTTGTCTCCCACCTAGCACTTTTAGTTAAAGTCCATAAGTTGGACATTTGATGAGCTCCCTGTTATGGTGGCTTGTGCTTGAACTCATCCAGGAATCCCCACCAATGCTTGGACTTCCAATAAGCTCTATCAATACCAAGTGAATTCCTCAAGCTTTGATGGAGTCTTCACAAGCTTTGAGCTCCCAAAATTGATCTTCTTGTATGCCGGGATCCCAAATCTTGATTCTACACCCGTCCTCAAGTTGATCATCATGGTTCCATCCGGGTGGCAAGCACTCTGAATTCTCTACGGAGTACCAAACTCTTCTTTTGGATCTAACCAAATTATCACCAGTTGAGCCCTTACATATATCTCTTGAAGTATCAACCTTGATGAGCCTTGATTTGCAACTTCAACCACTAAACATCCTTCTCTTACGCTTAATGCCACAAAGTCTCCTAAGTTGGCCATCCGTTTCAAGAATACCATATTCAGGTAGAATGGTAAGGCAAATAGAGACAAGCCTTATCCACTCAAATGAAGGAGTAGATGGCAACCTAGGTGGAGAAGTCTCCAACGTTCTTGACAAAGCGTACTCAACTCCCGTCCGCCCTTTTCTAAGAATTTCTGCTTCCACATCATTCTCAGACTCAATCAGAGAAGAGTCTTCATATTCAAGGAGTTCATTTGTGGATGTAGATTTATCACTAGGAGGACTTGATGCATGATCCTCATCACCAAGGGAACTTACTTCTTGATATATCCCATCCAAGTCTTCATAAGGAATATGCCATGGAGGTTGTGCACTGGCTTTCTTGACATCAATTTCAATCTTATTGGAGGAGTACTCTACAATTATAGATTCCCATAGAGGTTCAGCATCTCCTAAATTTTCAACCACTTCTTCCTCTACAATTATTATGGCTTCCTCCACTTGTTCCAATACAAAGCCATGTTCCTCATTTTCCATCGGAGTTTCTAGTGTCTCCTTCATACTACGCTCTTCTTTTGATTCTCCACATGTAGCCGTGGGAGTACTTTAAGTGCTCAGATGTTGGGAAGCTAATTGATTTACTACCTCGGTCAAGGCAGTCGCAAATTTTAGTACTCCTCGTTCCATCTCTCTTTTCCCTTGAAGAAGAACACCAAGAGTGTCATGCATTGAAGGTTGAGGTGGATATGAGGGCTCATTACTTGGGAAGAAAGGTTCATGATAAGAGGGTGGTTTATCATAATAAGAATGTGGTGGTTCATCACTCTCCATCTTTTCCACTTGTTGCACAGCACACTTCAATTCCTTGTTCTCAAGTTGAGATTCTTTAGCCATGAAAGCTCCGGGTGCTATTTGGTTTACCGCTCAGTCCAATTGATGCAAGGTTGCTTGAAATTGATCCACTGTTTCCTTGAGATGATCCCTTGACTCTTGTTATGCTTGGATATCATAAGTAGGACCATAAGGCTCTTGGATTGATGGATATGGATGTGGTGTATATGGAGGTGGTGGTTCTTGGGAGTAATTGGGTTGGAATTGGGGTAGATCTATGTATGGCCCATATGGCTCATAGGGTGGTTGATATGGTGGATAAGGGTTAGGATCATGTGATGGTGTTTGGTGGAAAGGTGCTTGTGAGTGTGGTGGTCCAAAGTTATATTGATCATGAGGAGGTGGTTCATAAGCATATGGTGGGGCTTGTTGGTAACTACAAGGGATCCACCATATTTATCATCTTTGTACGCTCCTTGGAATGGCTCTTGACCATAGTAATTTAGTGGAGGTTGTTTGTCACGAAAGGGTCCACCATAACTATTGTCTTGGTATGCATCACAGAATGGTTGTTGGTTATAGCGCATTGGAGGGGGTTGTTGCCAAGAGGGTTAATCAAATCCTTGTGGCTCCTCCCATATTTGATTCTTCCAACCTTGATGCCTGTTCTCATTATAGCTTCCATTCCTTATAACAACATTGGAACCAAACTTGAAACCAGAGGGGTGAGAATTCATAGTAGCAAGTAAAAATAAAAACTAATAAAAATTAAAGAAAATAAACTCCTAAAACTAGAAATACTAACAAAGAAATGAAAAGAAAAATTATTTACAATAATCAATAATAAGGCACACGTTTGCAATTCCCCGGAAACGGCGCCATTTTGACGAACGGATTTTCTGCTAGTGAAGAATTTTACAGATAAATTCTCGTTGAAAGTATAGTTTCTAAACCAACAGAGAATCCTTTCATACAAAAGTTTTAGTTGTCACTTAAGCAAACCCAATAAAATTAATAACCGAAATATTTAAACCTCGGGTCGTCTTCTCAAGAAATTACAGGGAGGTGTATTTATTATTGGATATGGGTTTTTGTTTTCTGAGAAATTTTAAGAGTTGAATAACAGAAATAAATAATTGTAAATTAACACAATGAAAATTAAAAGAGATTTATATATTCTAATTAAAAAGCCTTGAATGGAAGAATGATTAATTGGAAGTTCTATCCTTGTTGGAATTCTCTCAAGTGGAGTATAAAGAGGTTGTTGTTTTCACTTAGTTAACCCTTACTAAATAAAGGAAAGTCAAGTGATTGAGCTAACTCTTATTCGCAAATCCTAGTCCTCTCCCTTGGGAAGGTCTAGCATTAGTAAATAGAGAATTAGCCAACAACTTCCAATTTAACTATGCACTTGAGCATTCCAACTCAAGTGTCTCCTCTTAATCAATTCATCAATTAAAGCTAAGAATGTAAAAAGCTAGATTAAAATCATAAATATGAAATACCTCAAATTGCATTAAATAGAAATTCAAATCTAACATTGGAAGGTTCATAAACAAAATTGGGAAAATAAGTAATTAACAAGTGAAATAGATAAATCAAAGTACTAGAAAAAATAAAAATAGAAGAGAAACTAAACTAAAGGAACATAGAACTTAGAATTGAGAAGGAATGAACCATAAACTGAGAGAAATCCTAAATCCTAAAACCTAAGAGAGAGGAGAGAGCCTCTCTCCCTCTAAAACTACATCTAAAACCTAAATTGTGAATAATGAATATTGTATAATTGAATGAATAGATTTTCTCACTTTATAGCCTCTAATCTGTGTTTTCTAGGTCGAGAACTGGGCCAGAAACAGCCCAGAAATCACTAGGGGCGAATTCAAATACGTGCAGGTCGCTGGTTTTGCGCAAATCCACGCGTACACGTGGAATCACGCATGCGCGTCACTTATCTTCATAGAAACTATGGCAAATTATATATCATTTTGAAGCCCTGGATGTTAGCTTTCCAACGCAATTGGAACTACCTCATTTGGACCTCTGTAGCTCAAGTTATGACTGTTTGAGTGCAAAGAGGTCAGATTGGACAGCTTAGCAATTTCTTCAACTTCTTGTATTCCTTCCGCTTTTGCATGCTTTCTTTCCATTCTCTAAGCCATTCCTGCCCTATAAAGCCTGAAATCACTTAACACACATATCAAAGCATCGAATGGTGATAAGAGAGAATTAATTTTTGGTAATTTAAAGGCTTGGGTAGCAAGTTTCCAATTATAGAACAAAATTAGGAAGGAAAATATAAAACCATGCAATTTATATGAATAAGTGAGTAAAGAATTTATATAAACCACTCAATTGAGCATAAGATAAACCATAAAATAGTGGTTCATCATCCCCCCTCGCGAATCTGCTAGCGTCGACGTTGAACACTGGCATCGACGTCCATCCGTCCCTCGCCCTTCCCCTTTCTTCTTCCCCTCGTCCGTCCCTCACCCTTCCTCTTCCCCCTTCTTCATCTTCCCCTCTGCCCTTCCCCCTTCTTCTTTTTCCCTTCTGGCCGTCCCCATTCCCCGTGTTCTCTTTATTTTATTTTGTTAATTTTATAATTTCTTTTGTTAGGGTTAATTTAATAAAAAATTTTAAGATTTAGGTCAAAAGGACGATTTTAAAACTAAGTTAAACCTTAGGGACGATTTTGTATGCAAAAAAAGGTTGGGGACGAAAATAATTTTCGGTTTATATCTTAGAGACCAAAATCGTACTTAACTCTAAGAAATATCTATCTACAATACAAAGAAATATATCCATCTAAAGAGCACAAAAGCCTCTTTAAATCAAGAAAGAACACCCACAAATCTGCATTAAGAAACATCCAACTACAAGTCACTATTAAAAAATGCGCAATGGATTCTTAATAGATTTTTCATTGATAAAAAATAAAAAAATTAAAAACTTATCGACAAATTCTTCGATAATTTTGTCGATAAAATTAGAATTTAAATTTAAAAATATCATGACAAAAAATCCATCCAGTAATCACTTAATAAATCCCTAGGAAATTTCAATCAAGTTAAACACTTTTCGCATAAACAGAAATTCCATTGGCACAAAACACTTAAACACACAACATATTTGATGCTCCTCTATAAGACTCTCTCACTCTCTCTCTCTCTCTCTCTCTCTCTCTCTCTCTCTCTCTCTCTCTCTCTCTCTCTCTCTCTCTTCTCGCTCACGTCGCACGAGCTCCCTCCTCTGTTGCTCAAGTTGCACGAGCTCCCTCTATCGCCGCTGGCATCGCACGAGCTACCTCTGTCGCCTCTCAGCTTTAGTCTCTCTCTGTCTCTCACCATCCATCCTCGTCGTTCACAGCATAGTTAACAAACCCAGACCGGACCGGTGATAAACCCCATTTGTAGGGTTTATCTTGTGCTTGATTTAGGGGATTTTATAACCTTTTACCCACATTTATTCAATGAAATAGCATGGTTTCAGGATTGTCTCCTAATTTGTACTTAAGAGTGAAAACATGCTTTCTAGGTCTTAAAATAGCTAAATTTAATTTATCTTGATTCCATTAGGTGCCTTGATATATTTGTTAAGTGATTTCAGATTTAGGAGGCAAAGATTGGATCAAGGGAATGAGGGAAAAGCATGTAAAAATGGAGAACTCATGAAGGAATGAAGAAATCGCAAAAGCTGTCAAGCCAACCTCTTCGCACTCAATCGACCATAACTTGAGCTACAAAGATCCAAATGATGCAGTTTCCATTGCGTTGGAAAGCTAACATTTGGGGCTTCGAAATGATATAAGATTTGCCATAGTTGCATCGCAATTAGGGGCGCGCACACGCACTGTACGTGTATGTGCCGATGGTTGCATATGATTCACTTAATGCAACTCGTGGCCAGCAATTTTAGAAGCCTTGTGGGCCCAATCCAACTCATTTCTGATGCTATTTAAGCTAAGGATTGAAAGGAAATTAACACACTTTTGATCATTAGTCATAGTTTAAGTTTTAGAAGTAGTTAGAGTTAGTTTCTAGAGAGAGAAGCTCTCACTTCTCTCTAGAATTAGGATTAGGTTTTAGATCTAGATCTACTTCTTCTCCTCTTCTAATTTTCCTTTTTCATCTTCAATTGTTCTCTTGTAGTGTAGAATTCTTCTTCTCTTGTAATTCCTTTGTATTGTTAGTTGTAGTTTATGAACTTTCTTTTGTAGATCTACATTTCTTCTTCAATGCAATTGGTAAGTTCTTTGTTGTTTCATAATTGTTTCCCTTTTCTATTGTTGATCTCTTGCTATTCTAGTTAGATCTTTCTTTAATTCTTGCAATTCATGTTGTTTACTTTTATTGCCTTCTATGTTTTTGATGAAATGCTTCTTCTAGTTATTAGTTATATTTTGTTCCTCTTGGCCTAGGTAGAGTAATTAGTAACGCTTGAGTTATCTAATTCCTTTGTTGATTGATAATTAGAAGTTGCTAATTGATTTGGATACCACTAAAGCTAGTCTTTCCCTTGGGAGTTTTGTGGAATCAAGTTAATTCATCCACTTGACTTTCCTCCATGATTAGAGGTTAACTAAGTGGTAGCAATGGACAATTTTGGTCACAATTGAGAAGGATAACTAGGATAGGACTTCTAGTTCTCATATCTTGCCAAGAGCTTTGTTAGTTGTTAGTTTATTTCCTTTTCCATTTATATTTCTTGCCTATTATCCCCAAAACCCCAAAATACATCTCATAACCAATAACAAGAACACTTTATTGTAATTCCTAGGGAGGACGACCCGAGGTTCAATACTTCGGTTTATAAATTTAGGGGTTTGTTTTAGTGACAAACAAACTTTTGTATGAAAGGATTAATGTTGGTTTAGAAACTATACTTTACAACGAGATTTCATTTATGAATTTCTATACCATCAATAATCTGTTCATCAAAAATGGCGCCATTGCCGGGGAGTCGCAATGATGTTGTGTTATTGGTTATTGTATATATGTGAATATTATAAATAGGTTTGTCCCTTGCTTCTTTGTTAGTTTTTACTAGTTTTAGGATTTAATTTTCTTGCTTTTTATTTGATTTTTGTTTTCATTTTCTCTTGCCATCATGAATTCTCACCTTGGCTATGAGTGTGATTACAACTATGTTGTAGAAAATGGGAGCTAAAATGAAGATATGCATCAAGGATGGGATAACCAAAGGTGGGAGGAGCCTTATGCATATAATCAATCTTCATGGCAACAACCTCCACCAATAGACTATGAACAAGAGCCATTCTTTGATGCATATCAATCCAATAGCTATGGTGAATCTCCTTGTGACTTTCAAGAACCACCACCATATACCTATGAGTCATATCCTCAACATATCCCTCAACCATACTCACAAGCCTCTTTTCACCAACCACCTCCTTATGACCTTAACCCACATATACCATACCAATCACCTTTTGAACCACATGAGCCATACAGAGAACCACCATTCCAATATCAATACTCCCAAGAACCACCTCGATACACACCACCACATCTTTATCAAGAAGAATCACCTTCCTATTATGAACCCTTTCTCCAAGACAATGAACCCTCTTGCCCACTCCAATCCTCAATGGATGAAATCCTTAGCCTTATACTTCAAGGGAAAGGAGAAATGCAAAGGGAGACACTAGAATTTGTGACTACCTTGACCAAGGTAGTAAGCATTTTAGCCTCCCAATGCTTGAGCACTCAAAGCACTCCCATGGCCACATATGGAGAATTAATTGAAAAGCATAGCATGAAGGAGAAATTGGAAACTCCGATGGAAAATGAGGGATGTTATTTTGTATTAGAGCAATTGGAGAAGCCTATGATCATTGAAGAAGAGGAAGACGTGGTTGAAGACCTAGAAGATGCGGAACCTCCATGGGAAGCTAAAATCATAGAAAATTCCTCCAAGAAGGTTGAACTTGTTGTTGAGGAGGAGCATGCACAACCTCCAAAATAATTGTTAAATGAAGACTTGGAAGGAATGGAGCAAACATTGAGTTCCCTTGGAGATGAAGATCATACATCCGAACTTCTTGGTGGTGAATCCTTTGAACTTGGAGAACCTTCTCCCAATGAGATAGAAGGTAATATGGAGGTAGACTTTTCCCTTCCTCCCATTTATGATCTGAGTGATAGAGAAGAGTTAGATGAAATTGATGAACAAAGGATTGAAAGTGAAGAAGTTTGTGAAGAGGTGGAAGTGATCAAGGAAAAACACAAGGGAGTAGAACTTGCAAGGACATTGGAAATACCTCCCTCCAAGCCATCACCATCTATCCTTTCATTCAAGTGGGTAAATTCCTTATACTTAAGCTTTTTTATTCCCCTTGAATATGGTTTGTTTGAGACGGATGGTCAACTTAGAAATATTTGTGGCTTTAAAAGCAAAAGGGGGATGGTTAGTGGTTGGCATTGTAAATTAAAGTTCATTATGATGACATGTTCAAAACTTCATAGCAAGGGTTGGTATAGAACTAGATAGCTTGGGTCTAGGAGAGTGTTTGGTCGCTCTATTTAGAATTCATCTTGTTTGACACCCGGATGGACTAATAATTGGGAATCAACTTTAAGACGGGCGTAAAAATAAAGTGTGGGATCCCGGATTACAAGAAGAGGATCAACTTTGGGAGCCCCTAGCTTGTGAAGAACTCCATCAAGGCTTGGTGCAACACATGAGAAATCTTAGGGTACCATGGAGAACCAAGCATTGGTGGGAGTTCCAAGATAAATTTAAGCACAAGCCTCCTTGATAAGAAGCTCCCCATAAGTCCAACTTAAGGACAATAAACAAAAGTGCTAGGTGGGAGACACCCCACCATGGTAATATCTTTTCATTTTCTCTCTTGTACATATTAGTAAAAGTAGTTTAATTTCATGTGTTGATTAGTTTGTTGAGTTTATTTGGTAGTATAATATGTTAAATAAGGTTTTAGGGTATTTTGGTAACTGTTTGGAGGTTTGGAAGGCTTGGTTTGGTGCAAGAACTTGAAAAAATTTTGAAAAACAAAGCACCATCCACGCGTACGCACGCCTCAAGCATTTTCGACCATTCACGCGCACGCGTACATGGCGCGTACGCGTGGATGCAAAAATTCTACCCCCAGCCAAAAACCCGAGAGTTAGGCCTGTACTGTGCGAACATTGGGTCTAAGGCACAAACCAACCCACACGTACGCGCACCTGGCGTGTATGCGTCCTTGATGCTAATTGCACAATGCACGCGCGCGTCGAAAGCGCCACCTGCCCCTTGGTACATGTTCCAGAGAGTTGGGCCAACCTTGGGCTGACACTGTGCCCCGCGCATAATCCCACCCACGCATGCACGCACGCATGCATGACGCGTCCGCGCCGGTAAAAAAAAAAAGAAAGAGTTTTTTTTCCTCATCTTCCATTTTCTTTTGTCCATTGCATTCGCATCCTTTTATTCTTTGTATTTTCATTTTGTTTTTATAGCTTGTTTGTACTTTATTATTTTCCGAGTTTCTTATTTTAATAATGGTGTTGAATTCTCTTACTCAATTGTTGAGAATTTCTTGCATTATTTTGGTGCTTCGTGACTTATTTGATATTATTGGGTGATGAAACTTCTAAATCAATGCTTCAATCTTTTATGACATTTGTGTCTTTGTGCATTGATAGGACCTCATATTGTCTTTCATAACCCACTCTTTCTTGTTTGAACTTGATGCTCAACATGCTCTTTATGCTTTGACTTTACTCTTGCATCAAGTATTAGTTGATATGCCTTTGCTTATATTGCTTTCTCGTCTACATGTTGTAGCTACCATGTAGTGAGAATCTTACTCTTATTTGGCATTAGCCCCCGCCTATGTTCTATTTGCTTTGATATCTTTGTTGTAGGATTAATTCTCTTTCTTTTTCTCTCCTTTTAGGTTGGCCACCAAAAGAGGGAAAAAGGAAAAGTTTCTAAATGGGGCAACAAACAATTTCATACGCACAATCCTTTGAAGAAGCTCATCAGTTGTAGCTACCCATCCACATGGCTCTTCTTTGCATACACCGAGGACGGTGCAATCTTCTAGTATGGGGAGATCTCCATGGGTAACAACTTCCTTTTTCAACACCAATGTTAGATTAGTTATTGCATTGCATGATAGGTTGCATGTTAGTTAGAATTTGTACATATTTCACCACCTCTTTCTTATTAGGACTACCTGGTTAGGGTGATGATTTCTTTTCCAAGAAACTGTTTTAGGGCAACCTACCAATTTGAAAAATTTTTTTTGAACTTGCTTGAATGAATATATTTTGGAACATGGTTTTTGAGCTAAGAACACACAACCTTGTGAGATTTGAGCCTAATTGCGTGGTCACATCATATAACCACTTATTTTCCTTTCTTGTGTGCACTATTCTCTTTCTATGATTGTGATCTATGATTTGTTTGATTCTCTATGTCCATTATTTTGTGTATTCATGCATTTATATGATTGAGGCCATCATTTCATGTAGCTCACTTACCCAAATAGCCTACCTTTTATCTTCCATTGTTAGCCAATTTTGAGCCTACCTTTTTCAAGCCGACCTTTTCGCACTCAATCGACCATAACTTGAGCTACAGAGGTCCAAATGATGCGGTTCTAGTTGTGTTGGAAAGCTAACATCCAGGGCTTCGAAATGATATAAGATTTGCCATAGTTGCATCGCGATTAGCGGCACGCACACGCACTATATGCGTACGTGCCAATGGTTGCACATGATTCACTTAATGCAACTCGTGGCCAGCGATTTTAGAAGCCTTGTGGGCCCAATCCAACTCATTTCTGATGCTATTTAAGCCAAGGATTGAAGGGGAATTAACACACTTTTAATCATTAGTCATAGTTTAAGTTTTAGAAGTAGTTAGAGTTAGTTTCTAGAGAGAGAAGCTCTTACTTCTCTCTAGAATTAGGATTAGGTTTTAGATCTAGATCTACTTCTTCTCCTCTTCTAATTTTCCTTTTTCATCTTCAATTGTGCTCTTGTAGTGTAGAATTCTTCTTCTCTTGTAATTTATTTGTATTGTTAGTTGTAGTTTATGAACTTTCCTTTGTAGATCTACATTTTTTCATCAATGCAATTGGTAAGTTCTTTGTTGTTTCATAATTGTTTCCCTTTTCTATTGTTGATCTCTTGCTATTCTAGTTAGATCTTTCTTTAATTCTTGCAATTCATGTTGTTTACTTTTATTGCCTTATATGTATTTGATGAAATGCTTCTTCTAGTTATTAGTTAGGTTTTGTTCCTCTTGGCCTAGGTAGAGTAATTAGTAACGCTTGAGTTATCTAATTCCTTTGTTGATTGATAATTAGAAGTTGCTAATTGATTTGGATACCACTAAAGCTAGTCTTTCCCTTGGGAGTTGGCTAGGACTTGTGGAATCAAGTTAATTCATCCACTTGACTTTCCTCCATGAGTAGAGGTTAACTAAGTGGTAGCAATGGACAATTTTGGTCACAATTGAGGAGGATAACTAGGATAGGACTTCTAGTTCTCATATCTTGCCAAGAGCTTTGTTAGTTGTTAGTTTATTTCCTTTGCCATTTATATTTCTTGCCTATTATCCCCAAAATCCCAAAATACATCTCATAACCAATAACAAGAACACTTTATTGAAATTCCTAGGGAGAACGACCCGAGGTTCAATACCTCGGTTTAGAAATTT
Source organism: Arachis ipaensis (assembly GCF_059453495.1). Taxonomy (NCBI): domain Eukaryota; kingdom Viridiplantae; phylum Streptophyta; class Magnoliopsida; order Fabales; family Fabaceae; genus Arachis; species Arachis ipaensis. Next base: position 69,431,057 of record NC_142442.1, on the reverse strand, counting down.
AGGGGTTTATTTTAGTGACAAACAAATTTTTGTATGAAAGGATTAATGTTGGTTTAGAAACTATACTTTACAATGAGATTTCATTTGTGAATTTCTATACCATCAATAATCCGTTCATCAACCAGTCGATTTAACTGGAAAATTGATGAATCGGATCTTAAACCGGTCCGGGTTAACATTCTAACCGGACAAGCAAATGAATCGGTCAAACCTGAGAAACCCGGTCAACCCCATCCTAAACCGAGGATCGAACCGGACCGGTTGTCCCGCTGACGTCAGCACGCGCATCACTCAGATTTCAAAAAATTGGAGTATATGCTAGGTGCTTGGTTCGAACTTGAGACCTTAAAGGGTTTAAAGGAGCCTACAACCACTAGACTAAGTTTAGTCTTTGTAATATGTAGTGCCTTTTATGAATATATTACAAACTATTAGACATATCCTAATTAATAACCTTAAATGTATTAACTCATTTAGTCATGCAAATTGAAGATATTTTTTTATCTTTTTATTCTAATGAATAGTGTTTATATTAATTTAATTTATTTTTTTGTTTTATATTTACTCTTTCTTAAATTAATTGTTTTTAATTATATATAATTATTAAAATAAACATTAAACTTTGTTAAATATCTATAAATTAAAAAAGATAAGTAAAAAAAATTTTATTAATCATAATATATTTTTTGTTATTGATAATTATATGACATCTATTAATATTAATATTTTTCAACATATATTTGAATAATATAATAGATACTAATTAATTAATAAATTATAAAATAAGTTAATTTAATATAAAAAAATTAATTCTTATATAATTATTTAATTATGACCGAGTTAACAGACGTAACCTGTGATCTATCGGTTGAACCAGTAATCTAGTAACTCAGTAATCTGGCCAGGTCGATTGCCAGTTCGGTTCTGATAACTATAGTTCACAACCTCGCCAAGTTATCGTATCACCAGATCTGAAACCTACATGTATGTCTTTATTATTTTAGATTCTGGAATTGCTATTGATCTATGTTTTTTGTTGAATTCAAATGTTCATACATTATTATTGCATCTAAAACTCGATTTGTTTCACTTTTATTTTATGGTTTAGATTTTTGTTCTTGAATCCTCTTTAAGGTTTGAATTTGGTTTTGAAAGTAGCTCCATTAATTCTTATGGCTAAAAATTTGCATTGAAGATGATGTATTGTGTCTTCTGCAAGTTCTGCTCTTGAAGTAACTATAATTACCAATTCATAAAATGTAATGTGCTAAGTACATAGATTAAAATTAATTTATGATTAGAATGAGGTTTTCAGAAGAGATATGTGTACTAAATAAAAAAGTCTCACTTAAAGAAAAAATTTGTTACAATGAAAATTTATCGCTAGCTCTAATGTTTGAGAAATACTAGTATCACTACAAAAAAAAGGGTTTAAAATGGCATTGATATTATGGCGGTTTTAAAGAACTGACATAATATCTAGATATTATGGTATTTTTTGTTGCTGCCATAATTGGCTTTGTATTTGGTGGCGGTTTTGGTGATTAGGGCAGTTTTGAACCGCCGTTATCACACATATATAAAATGAAAAATTACAATTACCCTAACTTGTTGAAACAGATACACGGCTCGCTCTCCCTTCTGTCTCTTCTCCCTCATCTCCTCCTCTGATCCTCTCTCCGTAGCTACCGTCGTTTTCACCCTCCACCATCGCTTCCTCTTTAATAGAATCGAAGGTAAGTTGCACTCACCTCAAATCTCATATCTCAAAGTTGTTTTCCCATAGCCTTCTTCTCAGATCTCAGATCTTCTTTCGTATCTCAGATCTCAGAACGCCACAGCCTCTTTGCCAACTGTTCTTTCACATTGCCGAGCTTGTTGTCGCCGTCGACGGCTCCTTCTCACCATTGCTACTCAGCTCCTCTCCTTCCACAGCGTTGCCGCCGCCTCTACCTCCTCCATTGCATGTAATTAAATTTTATGTATTAGGAATTTTAAATTAGGGATTAATTTGTTCAATAATTTTCTTGCTAGAACCTTATTATATAGTTATAATGATGAGAAGACACAGATATAGTTGCTTGATTTTCTATATTATGTGAAATTTCTAATGTTTTATTATTATTATTATTTTATGCTGCATGTTCACGAATCTTCGTAGCACAGGTTAGCTTAACATCTCTTCTTCCTTTTGATTTTCCTTTTTTGCACTTATACTAATATCATAAAATTTTCCTTTTCTGTACTTGGACAAAATTAATGATGACTAGTAATTTTATTCACTTATGCAATTATGTTTTGTGATTTCATAGTTAATCTCCGTGATCTTTTTTAACTTATTGATGATTGATATTTTGATAGCTAATTAATAATAACATATTGAAACCCTTCTTGTTTTGATAATTGCATTGTATATAATTGGAGGCAACTTAGTTCAATTTGGTTCGGATGAAAGTGGTGGCACCTAAATAGCAGCAGCACCAATGATAATAAAGGGTGGTGGGGCCTTAGGTGGAAAAATAATAATTCACGCCTTCATGAGGGGAATACAATTATTTTTACTTAGTTTTATGGTTTGCATTGATTGAATCAACAAAATTTGTTAAGAAAATTGCTTACCCTGTATCTGATTTTTGCTGTTGTTCTCATTCACTCAAAGTTTATTAGTGTTTTCATATGTGATGTTGATATCTTTATTCTTTTTGGCAGGGTTCTTCCCGGTAGAAATCTCCAACCTGTAGCATATAGGTAATTGAGAGAAAATTGTTTTGTCGGTATAGAATTTCACAAATAAATTCTCGTTGCAAGTATAGTTTCTAAACCAACAAACAATCCTCAATCAAAAATTTGGTTGTCACAAGTACAAACCCCAATGAAAATTAACTGAAGTATTCAAACCTCGGGTCGTCTCACAAGGAATTGCAATAAAATGATCAATTATTGGCTATGGAGATGCAAGGGGGTTTGATTTGGTAAAAGGGCAAGAAAATAAATGACAAGGAAAGTAAATCAAGTAACTAAAGAAAGCAATTAATAAAGAGAGATATTCGTGGCAAGGATTGAGAATATAGGCTTTTTATCCTAATCACTAATCATAACAATACCTAACAAGAATTTATCTTATTTCGTCATCTCTAACATGGAAGAAGGTGTAAAGTTATCTTCCATGAGAGAAAGTCAAATAAGACTAGTTAATCTCAATCCGAAAATCCTAATCAACTCACTAATTGAATTAGCAAGAAATTAGAGTTAATGAAAATAATATTAACTAACAACTCTAGATCACTAATCTAAATTGGGTATTAATGACTCAAGATTGCCTAATTCCTCTTTCTAAGCCAAGAATGCTCAAAAAAGCTACTCTAACATCCTACCAAGCATTTTGTCAAACACTTGGAAGGCATAAAAAGAAAGCATGGTAAATTGCAAGGAAACATAAAATCTACAACTACCCAATGCAAGAAAAGTAAAATTCACAACTCAAATCAACAATAAAGGGAACATAAAACCTCAATTACATTAAAAGGAATCCAAATCCACAAGAGTTCATCAACATAAAAGAGGTATAAAAGGGAAATTAAAATGAAAACTAAGAGAATTAAACTACTAAAGCATGAAAATGTAATGAAAACAAGATGAGAACAATACATTGAACTTAGATCTAAGATGGAAATAAGCCTAAGAACCCTATTTCTAGAGAGAAGAGGGAGCTTCTCTCTCTAAAAACTAACTTACATGATGCTATCCTACAACTAAGTGCTCCCCCTTTGCCCAAGCTTCAATTCTGCATGAAATAGCCTCAGGAATGAGTTGGATTTGGGCCTGGGAAGCTCAGAAATCGCCCCCAGCATTTTCACTTTAATGAGGTCACGTGCGAGCTGCGACGCGTACGCATGGGTCACGCGTACGTGTCGCCATGCGACTTCATCTTCACGCGTGCGCGTCGATGTATGCACTCTAAATCCTTGATTTTCCATGAATTCTCCACTTTGCATGCTTTTCTCTTCACTCCTTTGATCCATTCCTAACACTTTTCAACCTGAATTCACTGAGAAACACATCAAGGCATCTAGTGAAATCAAAGGTGAATTAAAATTAACAAATTAGAGGCTTAAAAGGCATGTTTTTACACTTAAGCACAAATTAAGGGAGAATTACAAAACCATGCTATTTTATTGAATAAATGTGAGAAAAGATGATAAAATCCCCTAAAATTAACACAAGATAAACCACAAAATTGGGGTTTATCAAACCTTCCCACGCTTAAACCAAGCATTTCCTCATGCTAAACCAAGAAAGACAAGGAAAATGGGTATGAACATTTATTCAATGCAAACTACCTAAATGCAATCTATCTATATGAATGCAACTAAATGCAAAGCGATTCTACCTACTTGGTTAAAGATGAATCAATCTCCAAGAACATATATAAGCAAGTAGGGCTAGGATCATATGACGATTCATGAATCCTACCAATTCAAATATAAAAATTAAAGTTCAAATAGACTTGCAAGAAAAAAGTTCATGAAAGTCGGGAACAAGGAATTGAGCATCGAACCCTCACCGGAAGTGTATCCGCTCTAGTTGCTCTAGTGTATAGGGTTGATCACTCAATTCTCTTCTAATCATGCTTTCCAAGATTTGTTTTTCATCTAACAATCAACAATTATTCAATGCATGCGTACATATATAATGAGGACTTATTCATAGGTTGTAATGGCGCTAGGGTAAAGGTAGGGATGCATATGGTCAAGTGAGCTTGAAATTTGCATCTTTGATTAGTCTAAGGTCTCACCTAAAACATATAACAACTTATACAATTCAATGCTAACCTAACTACCCATTCTTCACTTTTCACACACTCATGCATTCTCTTTTTTATCACCACACATACGCATTGATTTTTTATTGAACTTTACTTTGGGACATTTTGTCCCCTTTTTATTGCTTTTCTTTTTTTTCTTTTTCTATTTTTTTCCTTTTTACATATATATTTTCTTTATTTTATTTTTCTCATTTATTTTCAAACTAAAATATATATATATATATATATATATATATATATAAGAATATCAATGCATATGGTTTAACATTCAATGCATGAGTATGTACCTAATTCCCAACATTTTCAATAAAAATACAAAATACATTTTTACCTCAACCAATGTCCCAAGTTTCCCATACCCAAATGATACACACTCTCACTGGCCTAAGCTAATCAAAGATCCAAATTAAAGGACGTTTATTGTTTTTCACTTACGGGTAGTGATGTGCTAACATTAAGAACAAAAGGGATTAAATAGGCTCAAAATTGACTAACAATGGTTGATGAAAGGTAGGCTATTTGGGTAAGTGAGATAAATGAGATGATAGCCTCAATCATATAAATGCATGTATACATGGAATAATGGACATAAAGAATCAAACAAATCAAAGATTACAATCATAGAAAGAGAATAATACACACAAGAATGAAAATAAATGGTTATAAGATGTAACCACGCAATTGGGCTCAAAACTCACATGCTTGTGTTCTTAGCTCAAAAATCATGTTCCAAAATAAATTCTTCAAGCAAGTTCAACAAAAAAATTTTTCAAATTGGTAGGATGCCCTAAAAACGGTTTCTTAGAAAAGAAATCATCACCCTAACCAAGTAGTTGATGAGCGGATAATTTATACGCTTTTTGGCATTGTTTTTAGTATGTTTTTAGTAGGATCTAGTTACTTTTAGGGATGTTTTCATTAGTTTTTATGTTAAATTCACATTTCTGGACTTTACTATGAGTTTGTGTGTTTTTCTGTGATTTCAGGTATTTTCTGGCTGAAATTGAGGGACTTGAGCAAAAATCAGATTCAGAGGTTGAAGAAGGACTGCTGATGCTATTGGATTCTGACCTCCTTGCACTCAAAATGGATTTTCTGGATCTACAAAACTCAAAATGGCGCGGTTCCAATTGCGTTGGAAAGTAGATATCTAGGGCTTTCCAGCAATATATAATAGTTTATACTTTGGCCAAGTTTAGATGACGCAAAAGGGCGTTGAACGCCATTTCTACGCTGCAGTCTGGAGTTAAACGCCAGAAACACGTCACGAACCAGAGTTGAACGCCAGAAAAATGTTACAACCTGGCGTTCAACTCCAGAAAGAGCCTCTGCACGTGTAACATTCAAGCTCAGCCCAAGCACACACCAAGTGGGCCCCAGAAGTGAATTTATGCATCAATTACTTACTTCTGTAAACCCTAGTAACTAGTTTAGTATAAATAGGACTTTTTACTATTGTATTAGACATCTTATGATTTTTAGTTCATCTTTGGATCATATTGATCACGTTTTGGGGGCTGGCCTCTCGGCCATGCTGAACCTTTCACTTATGTATTTTCAAACGGTAGAGTTTCTGCACTCCATAGATTAAGGTGTGGAGCTCTGCTGTTCCTCATGAATTAATGCAAAGTACTACTATTTTTCTATTCAATTCAACTTATTCCGCTTCTAAGATATTCATTCGCACTTCAACATGAATGTGATGAACGTGACAATCATCATCATTCCCCCACGAATGCGTGCCTGACAACCACTTCCGTTCCACCTTAGATTGGATGATTATCTCTAGGATCTCTTAATCAGAATCTTCGTGGTATAAGCTAGATTGATGGCGGCATTCATGAGAATCTGGAAAGTCTAAACCTTGTCTATGGTATTCTGAGTAGGATTCAGGGATTGAATGACTGTGACGAGCTTCAAACTCGCGAGTGCTGGGCGTAGTGACAGACGCAAAAGGAGGGTGAATCCTATTTCAGTATGATCGAGAACCTCAGATGATTAGTCATGCCGTGACAGAGCATTTGGACCATTTTCACAAGAGGATAGGATGCAGCCATTGACCACGGTGATGCCTCCAGATGATTAGCCATGTAGTGACAGCGCATCGGACCATTTTCACAGAGAGGATGAAAAGTAGCCATTGACAATGGTGATGTCCTTACATAAAGCCAGCCATGGAAAGGAGTAGGACTAATTGGATGAAGACAGCGGGAAAGCAGAGATTAAGAGGAACGAAAGCATCTCCATACATTTATCTGAAATTCTCACCAATGAATTACATAAGTGTTTCTATCTTTATTTACTATTTATTTATTATTAATTTTCGAAAATACTATAACCATTTGATATCCGCCTGACTGAGATTTACAAGGTGACCATAGCTTGCTTCAAGCCGACAATCTCCGTGGGATCGACCCTTACTCACGTAAGGTTTATTACTTGGACGACCCAGTGCACTTGCTGGTTAGTTGTATCGAAGTTGTGAATGAAAAACGATTTATTAAGACGTGCGTACAGAGTTTTTGGCGCTGTTTCCTGAGATCACAATTTCGTGCACCAAGTTTTTGGTGCCGTTGCCGGGGATTGTTCGAGTTTGGACAACTGACAGTTCATCTTGTTGCTCAGATTAGGTAATTTTCTTTTTGTTTTATTTTCAAAAAATTTTTTCAAAAATCTTTCAAAAATTTCTCATCTGTTTTCGAAAATTATTCTAAAACTTTTTAAGAATGAATTCTAGTGTTTCATGAAGCATGTTGAAGCCTGACTGGCTGTAAAGCCATGTCTAAATTCATTTGGACTGGGGCTTCCAACCCAACATTATCAAGAGCAAGCTAGTTGTTGCTAATCCACCTGCTGCTGTTCCAGATCCAAAAGATTTACATGCTAAAGCTTGACTGGCTATTAAGCCATGTCTAACCCTCAGATTGGAGCTTTAGAATAAGAGTGCAAGATTCCTGGAATTCATATTAAAAATTTTGGAATCCTTATTTTTCTTTTTCACACTAATTTTCGAAAAATATAAAATAAAAATACAAAAAAATCACAAGATCATAAAAAATCAAAAATATTTTGTGTTTCTTGTTGTTTGAGTCTTGAGTCAATTTCAAGTTTGGTGTCAACTGCATTTTTTCTAAAAATTCTCTGCATTTTTCGAAAATTCATGCATTCATAGTGTTCTTCATGATCTTCAAGTTATTCTTGATAAACCTTCTTGATTGATCTTCATATTATATTGTTTTGTGTTGTATGGTCTTTTTCATATGCATTCTTGAATTCTTAGTGTCTAAGCATTAAAGATTTCTAAGTTTGGTGTCTTGCATGTTTTCTTTGCATAAAAAAATTTTTCAAAAATAAGTTCTTGATGTTCATCATGATCTTCAAAGTGTTCTTGGTGTTCATCTTGACATTCATAGCATTCTTGCATGCATTCATTGTTTTGATCCAAAATTTTCATGCATTGAGTCTTTTTCATGTTTTTCTCTTTCATCATTAAAAATTCAAAAATAAAAAAAATATCTTTCCGTTTATTTTCTCATAAATTTCGAAAATTTGGATTGACTTTTTCAAAAAATTTTAAAATTCAATTGTTTCTTATGAGTCAAATCAAATTTTCAATTTAAAAATCTTATCTTTTTCAAAATCTTTTTCAAAAATCAAATCTTTTTCATTTTTCTTATTTATTTTCGAAAATTTTAAAAAAATATTTTTTCAAAAATCTTTTCTTAATTTTATCTTATAATTTTCGAAAATATTCTCATTAATTAATGTTTTGATTCAAAAATTTCAAGTTTGTTACTTGCTTGTTAAGAAAGATTCAAACTTTAAGTTCTAGAATCATATCTTGTAATTATTTGTGAGTCAAGTTATTAATTATGATTTTAAAAATCAAATCTTTTTCAAAACTAATTCTAATCATATCTTCCTATCATATCTTTTTTTAAAAAATCATATCTTTTTCAAAAATTTGATTTTAAAATATCCTTTCTAACTTCTTATCTTCTTATCTTTTCAAAATTGATTTTTAAATTTGTTTCAACTAACTAACTAACTTTTTGTTTGTTTCTTATCTTTTTCAAAACTACCTAACTAACCATCTCTCTCTAATTTTCGAAAATATCTCCCTCTTTTTCAAAAATTCTTTTTAATTAACTAATTGTTTCAAAATTTAATTTTAATTTATTTCTTCTTCTAATTGTCGAAAATTCTCTTTCTCTCTTATCTCCTTCTATTTATTTATTCATCTACTAACACTTCTCTTCATCTCACATCTCTGCTCTCCTCACCCTTGTGTTTCTTTCCTTACATTACATTCTTTTCTTCTTCTTTTCTTCTATTCACACAGGGACCTCTATACTGTGGTAAAAAGGATCCCTATTATTATTTTTCTGTTCCCTCTTTTTCATATGAGCAGGAGCAAGGACAAGAATATTCTTGTTGAAGCAGATCCAGAACCTGAAAGGACTCTGAAGAGGAAACTAAGAGAAGCTAAATTACAACAATCCAGCAAGCACCTTTCAGAAATTTTCAAACAAGAAGAGGAGATGGCAGCCGAAAATAATAATAATGCAAGGAGGATGCTTGGTGACTTTACTGCACCTAATTCCAATTTACATGGAAGAAGCATCTCCATCCCTACCATTGGAGCAAACAACTTTGAGCTGAAACCTCAATTAGTTTCTCTGATGCAGCAGAACTGCAAGTTCCATGGACTTCCATCTGAAGATCCTTTTCAGTTCTTAACTGAATTTTTGCAAATCTGTGATACTGTTAAGACTAATGGAGTAGATCCTGAAGTCTACAGGCTCATGCTTTTCCCTTTTGCTGTAAGAGACAGAGCTAGAGTGTGGTTGGACTCTCAACCCAAAGATAGCCTAAACTCTTGGGATAAGCTAGTCAAGGCTTTCTTAGCCAAGTTCTTTCCTCCTCAAAAGCTGAGCAAGCTTAGAGTGGATGTTCAAACCTTCAGACAGAAAGAAGGTGAATCCCTCTATGAAGCTTGGGAGAGATACAAGTAACTGATCAAAAAGTGTCCTTCTGACATGCTTTCAGAATGGACCATCCTGGATATATTCTATGATGGTCTGTCTGAATTGGCTAAGATATCATTGGATACTTCTGCAGGTGGATCCATTCACCTAAAGAAAACGCCTGCAGAAGCTCAAGAACTCATTAACATGGTTGCTAATAACCAGTTCATGTACACTTCTGAGAGGAACCCTGTGAGTAATGGGACGCCTCAGAAGAAGGGAATTCTTGAAATTGATACTCTGAATGCCATATTGGCCCAGAATAAAATATTGACTCAACAAGTCAATATGATTTCTCAGAGTCTGAATGGAATGCAAGCTGCATCCAACAGTACTCAAGAGGCATCTTCTGAAGAAGAAGCTTATGATCCTGAGAACCCTGCAATAGCAGAGGTAAATTACATGGGTGAACCCTATGGAAACACCTATAACCCCTCATGGAGAAATCACCCAAATCTCTTATGGAAGAATCAACAAAAGCCTCAACAAGGCTTTAATAGTAGTGGAAGAAACAGGTTTAGCAATAGCAAGCCTTTTCCATCATCCACTCAGTAACAGACAGAGAACTCTGAACAAAATACCTCTAATTTAGCAAACTTAGTCTCTGATCTATCTAAGGCCACTCTGAGTTTCATGAATGAAACCAGGTCCTCCATTAGAAATTTGGAGGCACAAGTGGGCCAGCTGAGTAAGAAGATCACTGAAACCCCTCCTAGTGCTCTCCCAAGCAATACAGAAGAAAATCCAAAAGGATAGTGCAAGGCCATTGATATAACCATCATGGCCAAATCCAAGGAGGAAGGGGAGGACGTGAATCCCAAGGAGGAAGACCTCCTGGGACGTCCAGTGATCAATAAGAAGCTTCCCTCTGAGGAACCAAAGGAATCTGAGACTCATCTAGAGACCATAGAGATTCCATTGAACCTCCTTATGACATTCATGAGTTCTGATGAGTATTCCTCTTTTGAAGAGAATGAGGATGTTACTGAAGAGCAAGTTGCCAAGTTCCTTGGTGCAATCATGAAGCTGAATGCCAATTTATTTGGTAATGAAACTTGGGGAGATGAACCTCCCCTGTTCACCAATGAATTAAATGCATTGGATCAACTGAGATTGCCTCAAAAGAAACAGAATCTGGAAAGTTCCTAATACCTTGTACCATAGGCACCATGACCTTTGAGAAGGCTCTATGTGACCTGGGGTCAGGAATAAACCTCATGCCACTCTCTGTAATGGAGAAATTGGGAATTTTTGAGGTACAAGCTGCTAAAATCTCATTAGAGATGGCAGACAATTCCAGAAAACAGGCTTATGGACAAGTAGAGGACATGTTAGTAAAGGTTGTAGGCCTTTACATCCTTGCTGATTTCATAATCCTAGATACTGGGAAGGATGAGGATGAATCCATCATCCTTGGAAGACCCTTCCTAGCCACAGCAAGAGCTGTGATTGATGTTAACAGAGGTGAACTAGTCCTTCAATTGAATGAGGACTCCCTTGAGTTTAAAACTCAAGGACATCCTTCTGTAAACATGGAAAAGAGGCACAGTATGCTTCTCTCAAAACAGAGTCAACCAGAGCCCCCACAGTCAAACTCTAAGTTTGGTGTTGGGAGGCCACAACCAAACTCTAAGTTTGGTGTTGAACTCCCATATTCAAACTCTAAGTTTGGTGTTGGGGACTCTCAACAATGCTCTGAACATCTGTGAGGCTCTATGAGAGCCCACTGTCAAGCTATTGACATTAAAGAAGCGCTTGTTGGGAGGCAACCCAACTTTTATCTAATTTTAGTTTTATTGTTCTTTCATGTTTTATTAGGTTCATGATCATGTGGAGTCACAAAATAAATATAAAAATTGAAAACGGAATCAAAAACAGCAGAAGAAAAATCACACCCTGGAAGAGGATCTTACTGGCGTTTAAACGCCAGTAAGGAGCATCTGGCTGGCATTCAACGCCAGAACAGAGCATGTTTCTGGCGTTGAACGCCAGAAACAAGCAGCATCCTGGCGTTCAGACGCCAAAAATGCACAGTGAAGAAGAGCTGGCGCTGAACGCCAGAAACAAGCATCTGGCTGGCGTTCAACGCCAGAAATATGCTGCATCTGGGCGTTGAACGCCCAGAACAAGCATCAGTTCGGCGTTTAAACGCCAGAATTGCATGCAAAGGCATTTTACATGCCTAATTGATGCAGGGATGTAAATCCTTGACACCTCAAGATCTGTGAACCTCACAGGATCATCTCAGGATCTGTGGATCCCACAAGATCCCCACCTTCCCTCTTCATAATCCTAGTTTCTTCCACATCTTCTTCTTCATCTATTCTTTCTTCTCCTGCTCGAGGGCGAGCAACATTCTAAGTTTGGTGTGGTAAAAGCATTGCTTATTTTGCTTTTCCATAACCATTGATGGCACCTAAGGCCAGAGTAACCTCAAAAAAAACAGAAAGAGAGAGAAGAGAAAAGGGAAGACAAAAGCTTCCACCTCCAAGTCATGGGAGATGGAGAGATTCATGTAAAGAATCTATAGCTCAGTGGTAGAACATTTGACTGCAAATCAAGAGATCCCTGAGATACCTCAGGGGATACATTTTCCCCACTCAATTATTGGGAGCAACTAAGGATAGGAGCACCAAAATCACTAGGGATCAAGCAACAGAGACAAGGAAGAGACATAGAAGAGCTCAAGGACATCATTGGTTCCTCAAGAAGGAAACATCACCATCACTAAGGTGGACTCATTCCTTGTTCTTAAATTTTCTGTTTTTCATTTTCTTATGTTAAATGTTTATCTATGTTTGTGTCTTTATTACATGATCATTAGTGTCTAAGTGTCTATGCCTTAAAGTAGTGAATATGAATCCATCACCTCTCTTAAATGAAAAAATGTTTTAATTCAAAAGAACAAGAAGTACATGAGTTTTGAATTTATCCTTGAACTTATTTTAATTATATTGATGTGGTGACAATACTTTTTGTTTTCTGAATGAATGCTTGAACAGTGTATATGTCTTTTGAAGTTGTTGTTTAAGAATGTTAAATATGTTGGCTCTTGAAAGAATGATGACAAGGAGACATGTTATTTGATAATCTGAAAAATCATAAAATTGATTCTTGAAGCAAGAAAAAGCAGTGAATACAAAAGCTTGCAGAAAAAAAATTAGGCGAAAATAAAAGAAAAAAAACAGAAAAAAATATAGAAAAAGAAAAGCAAGCAGAAAAAGCCAAAAGCTCTTAAAACCAAAAGGTAAGAGCAAAAAGCCAGTAGCCCTTAAAACCAAAAGGTAAGGGTAAATAAAAGGATCCCAAGGCTTTGAGCATCAGTGGATAGGAGGGCCTAAAGGAATAAAATCCTGGCCTAAGCGGCTAAACCAAGCTGTCCCTAACCATGTGCTTGTGGCGTGAAGGTGTCAAGTGAAAACTTGAGACTGAGCGGTTAAAGTCAAGGTCCAAAGCAAAAAAAGAGTGTGCTTAAGAACCCTGGACACCTCTAATTGGGGACTTTAGCAAAGTTGAGTCACAATCTGAAAAGGTTCACCCAATTATGTGTCTGTGGCATTTATGTATCCAGTGGTAATATTGGAAAACAAAGTGCTTAGGGCCACGGCCAAGACTCATAAAGTAGCTGTGTTCAAGAATCAACATACTGAACTAGGAGAATCAATAACACTATATGAACTCTGAGTTCCTATAGATGCCAATCATTCTGAACCTCAATGGATAAAGCGAGATGCCAAAACTATTCAAGAGGCAAAAAGCTACAAGTCCCGCTCATCTGATTGGAGCTATGTTTCATTGATAGCTTGGAATTTATAGTATATTCTCTTTTGTTTATCCTATTTGATTTTCAGTTGCTTGGGGACAAGCATCAATTTAAGTTTGGTGTTGTGATGAGCGGATAATTTATACGCTTTTTGGCATTATTTTTAGTATGTTTTTAGTAGGATCTAGTTACTTTTAGGGATGTTTTCATTAGTTTTTATGTTAAATTCACATTTCTGTACTTTACTATGAGTTTATGTATTTTTCTATGATTTCAGGTATTTTCTGGCTGAAATTGAGGGACTTGAGCAAAAATCAGATTCAGAGGTTGAAGAAGGACAGCTGATGCTGTTGGATTCTGACATCCCTGCACTCAAAGTGGATTTTCTAGAGCTACAGAACTCGAAATGGCGCGCTTTCAAATGCGTTGGAAAGTAGACATCCAGGGCTTTCCAGCAATATATAATAGTCCATACTTTGGCCTAGTTTAGACGACGCAAAAGGGCGTTGAACGCCAGTTCTACGCTGTAGTCTGGAGTTAAACGCCAGAAACACGTCACGAACCAGAGTTGAACGCCAGAAAAATGTTACAACCTGGCGTTCAACTCCAGAAAGAGCCTCTGCACGAGTAACATTCAAGCTCAACCCAAGCACACACCAAGTGGGCCCCAGAAGTGAATTTATGTATTAATTACTTACTTCTGTAAACCCTAGTAACTAGTTTAGTATAAATAGGACTTTTTACTATTGTATTAGACATCTTATGATTTTTAGTTCATCTTTGGATCATATTGATCACGTTTTAGGGGCTGGCCTCTCGGCCATGCCTGAACCATTCACTTATGTATTTTCAAACGGTAGAGTGTCTGCACTCCATAGATTAAGGTGTGGAGCTCTGCTATTCCTCATGAATCAATACAAAGTACTACTATTTTTCTATTCAATTCAACTTATTCCGCTTCTAAGATATTCATTCGCACTTCAACATGAATGTGATGAACGTGACAATCATCATCATTCCCCCACGAACGCATGCCTGACAACCACTTCCGTTCCACCTTAGATTGGATGATTATCTCTTGGATCTCTTAATCAGAATCTTCGTGGTATAAGCTAGATTGATGGCGGCATTCATGAGAATCCGGAAATTCTAAACCTTGTCTGTGGTATTCTGAGTAGGATTCAGGGATTGAATGACTGTGACGAGCTTCAAACTCGCGAGTGCTGGGCATAGTGACAGACGCAAAAAGAGGGTGAATCCTATTCCAGTATGATCGAGAACCTCAGATGATTAGCCGTGCCGTGACAGAGCATTTGGACCATTTTCACAAGCGGATAGGATGCAGCCATTGACCACGGTGATGCCTCCAGATGATTAGCCATGCAGTGACAGCGCATCGGACCATTTTCACAGAGAGGATGAAAAGTAGCCATTGATAATGGTGATGTCCTTACATAAAGCCAGCCATGGAAAGGAGTAGGACTGATTAGATGAAGACAGCAGGAAAGCAGAGATTAAGAGGAACGAAAGCATCTCCATACACTTATCTGAAATTCTCACCAATGAATTACATAAGTGTTTCTATCTTTATTTACTATTTATTTATTATTAATTTTCGAAAATACTATAACCATTTGATATCCGCCTGACTGAGATTTACAAGGTGACCATAGCTTGCTTCAAGCTGACAATCTCCGTGGGATCGACCCTTACTCACGTAAGGTTTATTACTTGGACGACCCAGTGCACTTGCTGGTTAGTTGTATCGAAGTTGTGAATGAAAAACGATTTATTAAGACGTGCGTGCAGAGTTTTTGGCGCCGTTGCCTGAGATCACAATTTCGTGCACCAGTAGTCCTAACATAAAAAAGAAGTGGTAAAATATGTACAAATTCTAACTAACATGCACCCTATCATGCAATGCAACAACTAGCTAACATTAGTGTTGAAAAAGAAAATTGTTACCCATGGAGATCGGTCAGACAACCTCCCCATACTAGAAGATTGCACCGTCCTCGGTGCATGCTAAGAAGAGCAAGATGGATGGGTTGCTACAAGTGATGAGCTCTTTCAAAAGGTTGTGCGGATGAACTTGTTTGTTGCCCCATTTAGAATGCTTTTCCTTTCCCTTTTGGTGGCCATCCTAAAAGGAGAGGAAAAAGAAAGAAAGTTAAGCCCACAACAAAGATATTAAAGCAAATAGAACATAGGCGGGGCTAATGCCGAATAAGAGTAGGGTTCTCACTACATGTTAGCTACGCATGTAAGTGAGAGAACAATATAAGCAAAGGCATATCAACCCCTACTTGATGCAAGAGTAAAATCAAAGCATGAAGAGCACTCAGAAACATCAAGTTCAAACAAGAAACAGTGGGTCATGAAAGACATGCAAGTTCATATCAATGCACAAAGGATGCAAGAGTCATAAAAGATTAAGAATTGATTTAAAAGTTTGATCACCCAACAATATCAAACAAGTCAAGAAGCACCAAGATTACCCAAGAAATTCTCAACAATTGAGTAGGAGAATTCAACACCATTATTAAAATAGGAAACTTCGAAAACAAAATAAGAACAAGCTAAAAAAACAAAATTAAAATACAATGAATGAGAGTATGCAAATACAACATATAAAAAAAATGAAAAATTAAGAAAAAAGAGAAGTGGAATTTTGAAAAGAGAAAAGTAAGAAAGTAAGAAAGAAGAAGAAGGGAAGAAGAAAGAGGAAAGAAGAGGAAAGGGGAAAGAAGAAAGAAGAAAGAAAAGAAGAGAAGAAGGGAGAAAGAAAACAGGGTAGAACAGGGGAAAACAAGGCGCGGAGAGCGACGCATGATGAACGGATTTCTTGACGGTTTAGAATTCATAATAAATTCTCGTTGCAAGTATAGTTCCTAAACCAATCAATAATCCTTTCATACAAAAGATTTGTTTGTCACAAGTAACAAACCCCTAAAATCTATAAACCGAAGTATTGAACCTCGGGTCGTTCTCCCTAGGAATTTCAATGAAGTGTCTTGTTATTGGTTATGAAGTTTGTTTGGGGTTTTTGAGATTTTAGACAAGAAATATAAATGGCAATAAAAGTAAACTAATGACTATGAAAGCTCTTGGCAAGATTGTGAGAATTGGAAGTCCTATCCTTGTTATCCTCCTCAATTGTGACCACAAATTGTCCGTTGCTACCAGTTAGTTAACCTCTAATCATGGAAGAAAGTCAAATGGATGAATCAACTTGATTCCACAAGTCCTAGCTAAATCCCAAGGGAAAGACTAGCTTTAGGGGTATCCAAATCAATTAGCAACTTCTAATTGTCAATCAACAAAGGAATTAGATAACTCAAGCGTCACCAATTACTCCACCTAGGCCAAGAGGAACAAAATCTATACTAAAATCCAACCAAGCATTTCATCAAACACTTGGAAGGCACAAAAGGAAAGCAAGGTAGATTGGCAACAACAATGAAGTCTAACAACAATTATTGCAAGGAATTAATAACAACAATCCAAAGAAACACAATTATCATGAATTACCTCAAATTGAATTGAAAGAAAATAGAATGAACAAAAGTAGATCTACAAACAAAGTGAAAGGAATTATAACAAACAATAGAAGAATGATGATTGTAACAACAAAGAATTAAGAAGAAGAAGTAGAAGAAAGCATGAATTAAAACCTAGATCTAAAATCTAAACCAACTCCTAATCCTAATCCTAGAGAGAAGGGAGAGCTTCTCTCTCTAAAACTAAACTAAACTAGCCTAATGTGTGTGTGTTTTAATGTCTACATGATGCCTTCCCCTTCATTCCTTGGTCTTTTTAGCCTTTTCCCGCCAAAAACTAAGCTCCAAATGGGGCTAGAAACCCTCTAAAATCGCCAGGCACATGTTCCTCTTTAAAAATCACGTGCGGCCTTCGGCACGTACGCGCACAGCGTGCGTACGCGCCCCTGGGGTTTTTCGCAATCCGCGTGCAGGCGCATAGTGCACGCGCGCGCCCATGGGCTTTTTCAAATCTTTGGCTTTTCATGATTTCTCCACTTTGTATGCTTTCCTTTCACTCATTTGATCCCTTCCTAGCCCTTTTCAGCCTGAAATCACTAGCAAACACATCAAGGCATCTAGTGGGAATCAAAGGTGAATCAAAATTATCAAATTAAAGGTTTAAAAAGCATATTTTCATATCTAAGCACAAGTACGAAGACAATCACAAAATCATGCTATTTCATTGAATAAATGTGAGGAAAGGTTATCAAAATGCTCTGAATTCAACACAAGATAAACCCTACAAAGGGGGTTTATCAACCTCCCCACACTTAAACCAAGCATGTCCTCATGATTAAACCAAGAATGAAGCAAAGGGTATGACATTTATTCAATGCAACTAAACTATCTAAGTGCAAATTATCTAAGTGCAACTAACTATATGAATGCATGTGCTTGGTTAAAGCACATCAACTTCCAAGAGAATATATGTAAGCACAAAGGGCTCAAACAATAGAAACCAAATTCAACCCACAATTGTATTGGATTATCAAAAAGGATTTACAAACTTGCATGAATATAGATGATAGTGGTGAACACATGTAATTGAGCAATTGAACCCTCACTGGATGTGTATCCGCTCTATTCACTCAAGTGTTTTAGAGGTTGATTCACTCAATTCTCTCTTAATCATGCTTTCCAAAATTTGTTCTTCATCTAACAATCAACAACCATTCAATGTATGCATACAAATATCATGAGGTCTTTTTCAAGGGTTGTAATGGGGTTACGGTCGAGGTATGATCATGTATGGATAAGTGGACTAGAATTTGAATCTTTGATTAGTCTAGACCTTCCCACCTAACCTATATACTAACCTATACAATTAAGTACTAACCTAACTACCCATTCTTCTCACTTTTTACATACTCATGCATTTTCTTTTTTATTATAACACATATGCATTGATTTTATTGAGCTCCGCTTTGCTTTGGACATTTTGTCCCCTTTTTATTTTTTTCTTCTTTTTTTTCTTTTTTTCTATATTTTTATTATTTTTTTTCTTTTCCACATTTTCTTTTCTTTTTCTTTTGTCTTTCTCATTTGTTTTTCTCATTCGTCATTTTTTTTCTTCCTTTCAAGCTATATACAAGGACATCAATGCATAAGGTCTATACATTTAATCAATACATGAGCATGTACCCAATTCCCAAATATAAATACAAAACACTCCTTTATCCCAACCAATGTTCCCCAATCTCCCCAAACTTGAATATAAAACACTCTCACTAGCCTAAGCTAATCAAAGATCCAAATAGGGGACTTTATTGTTTTCCGCTTTAGGCTTGTAATGTGCTAAAATGAAGAATAATTGGGTTAAGCATAGGCTCAAAATTGGTTAACAATGGAGAGTAAAAGGTAGGCTATTTGGGTAAGTGAGCTAATGACATAATGGCCTCAATCATATAAATGCATGAATACAAGGAATGATTGGACATATAGAATTAAGCAATTCAAGGATCACAATCATAGTAAAAGAATAATTTCACACAAGAAGGAAAATAAGTGGTTATAAGATGTAACCACACCAATAGGCTCAAAACTCACAATCTTGTGTTCTCAGCTCAAAAACCTGATCCACAAAAGTATGAATTCAAGCAAGTTCCTCAAAAATTTTCCAATCAATTGGGGTGGTGTCCCTTTTTATAAATTCTTTGGAAAAATTCATTGTTTTAACTAAGCTTATTCTAAATGCAATGTTGTGATTAAGAAATTTTAAAATTCCTTAGTTTACCCTCTTTTCTAATCGAAACAATTTCTTTTATGCCAAAAAGGGTTTAACTAAGTTTTCAACAATTCAAAATATTTTCCAAATCACAACCACAAGGCTAAAATGAAATATATACAATAAAAGTGTGCAACAACCAAAATAAAAGTATCCATACCAGCAAATATATAAAATAATCTCAAAATAGTGCAAAATGAAGCAAAATAAGATAAACTAAGTGATAATGCCCGAAAAGTGTTCACCAAATCCACCGACGGCGACGGCGGTGACCTCCCCACACTTAAGATGAAGCATCGTCCTCGATGCTACTGATCGGGCTCGTGGTGAGGGTCAACGGTCGCATCTACCTCCTGCTAGATCTCAGACTGGGGCACTAGCTCCTCGGCATACTGCGGAGTATCCTGGGTAGCCTGTGTCTCCGGAGGTGCCTCTTGTCGAACCGGCTCCTCAACATGCTCCTTCGCGCGCTCTGCCTCATGCTCGGCCGCATGATCAGCCTCGTCAGAAGCGGGAGAGTTTGGGAGAGGGGGTAGCTCAATGCCCTGTAATACAAATACCTGGTCTATGCGATCGAGACGGCGCATGATACGACGCTCACTACGCTCCATAAAGCGAAACATGCGTTGTACTAGCAGGTATGTCGGCTCAGGTGCCGGTGGTGGTAAAGGTACTGCTGCTGGTACTGTGGAAGAAGATGGTCCTGCTGCTGCTGTGGAAGAGGAAGGTCTGGCTGCCTCTACTGCTGCTCTAGCCCAAGAGCGGCGTCTAGATGGGAGCTTCTTGTGTACCCACATACCCGACGGGATAGTAACCTCCTTGTCGTCCTCGTCTGGGGGTGGTGGTATCACGTCATCATCCCTCCATGGGGCGCCAGCCAGCTCAACCATCCTAGTGACCATGGTGGGAAATGGTAGAAGGCCACGGATGTGTGCTCGCCACATACCTCTCCTGATCAGCCGGGGGAAATATACCTCCTTCCCCTCCATGACACAGTCAATCAGAAGAAACATATCCATCGGAATCTCAAAAAAGTGTGTAGTGGGTAGGACATAGTGGGCAAATATCTTCTGCCAAGTCCTAGCCTCTCTAGATAGATAAGTAAATAACATCCCCTTGGGCTTTGTGTTGTTAGAATCCATCACCCAAGGGGCGTCCGGTGTGGCAATAACACACTTCAGCTCCTTATAATCAAAAGTCATAGCATTTATAGCTATCTCTACCTGCTGGTACGCATATGTGTCACCAGTCCGGGTGAACACTGTAACACACTCTCAATGGCATCCTCAGTCACTAAAACCTACCCACCCCGTAGGTGGAAGGACTCAAGAGTAGTGTAGAAGAGGTTGCAGTAAAACTCCTTGACCCACGAAACATTTATCCTCCCCAAATCTCTGTCAACGAACCCTAGGCCCAATTCCTGGATGCGAGCGCCTCAGGTCGTTGGGAAGAGCTAGTTTCTTTTCAATGTTCAGCTTTGTTTTCCGATAGGTGGGAAAACGAAGCTCACAGTAGAGGTTGGGAAACATGTATGTGTCAGTGGGCGGTAGCAGCTGATTTTTCTTATCCACTTCATTCAGTGGATTCTTGGCATAGTTGGCATAAGGGGACATGGCGAAGGCCTGAGATTTCTTCCTCTTTCTTGAGGTAGTAGCTTTTTCTTTCCCTTTATCGGCCATCCTGAAAGCAAATATGACATATAAGCATTTAGCCAAGTAGAGGTATAGCAAGCATGGAATTATACATTCATGAAGTGAGTTAAAAGAATGAAAACTTGGAATGCAAGTAACCACAAGCCAAAGAAGAAGATAAAATCACAAACCAAGAAATCCAACATTAAGCACATCATGCTTGTTTATTAAGTCCAATGAGCATCATACCCAAAAAAATGGTCAATAGGTTAGCTTAAGACAAAAACAAGGTTAGTAAGGTAAGACAAGTTAGAAGTTAGAAAATTTAGTTCAAAGGATAGGGGTATGATGGTCATTGTCTCAATCAAGAGAAGTTCAAAAAAAGCAACGAAAACAAGCATGCTCACAATCATGAGGAAAGTGCAGTCATTGATGATGAAATATGAAATTGCAAAAGAAGCAATTAGTTGAAAACAAGTCATCAATCAATGTCGCGTCATGAAAAATGCAAAATTGGTGTTGCAGAAGTTGAAATACACTTTGTGTAACATAAACCAAGATAGAAACCAGTTTGAGTGAAAAAGAGTTACATAAGTTGAATTCACCAATTGTTGTGAACGGATGAACCTCTTTCAAGGAATTGCAAATCAAGAGTAAATGAAAGGTTTAGACAATTCCTTGAGTTCATTCATGCAATGCGTATCACGAGAGTCAAAATGGAAACGAAAAAGCTAACCCGAGCGACCTAAGAATTGACTTGGTGGTGGTTAAGAGAAACTTAATTTCTAAAATGCCAAATTCAATTACAGGTACCAAGTTAAGACCAAAACAGTTTCTAAAAATTCGGACATCATTTCGGCAGTAAATTGGACGTTCCCCGATAGCAAATAGCGTCCAAAAATAGTCATATCAATCCAAAAAGTAACAAGTATGATAAAGCATGGATTGTATATAACTAGGCAATAGCAAACACTGTCAAAGAATGAAAAGCAGCAAGAGAGCATGGGAAAGTGGCACAACATGACATAAGCAACACCACTCAACAAGCAATCAATTTGTACTCAATCAGGTAAACAGGAACGACGCAATTATCAGGCCTAGAATCCTCTAACCATAACCTAACTACCTAACCGCAATTATTGCTATCTATCCTAACATGCAGATTATTCAACTAACTAACTAAAACTAATTAACAAAACTAATAAAAGCAGTAAAGAAAATAGAGCAATGGTTCAGGCTATGAAACCTGAGAGCAGAGGTGCAGAGCAGAATAGGATGGCACTAGAGAAAGGAAATGGGTGGAGGAGCGCCACCCAAGAGTGGTGGCAGCAGCGAACTCACGGCGGCGGGTAGTGGTGATGGGAGGAGACAGAGAGGAAACAGAGCAGGGGCGAAGTGAACCAGGGGGTAGAGCAGAAGCAAGAATGGAAATGGAGGAATGGGAGGGATGGGAATGGGTTGATGGCTGAGGGCTTGCCAGCAACAATGGTCATCGCGGCGGTTGATGGTGGTCGCGGGGCTGAAGCAGGGCAGAGGGGTGAGATGGTGAGAGAAGGGAAAATGAGAGGGCGAGGGAGAAGGAACGAGCGAGAGAGGAAGAGATGGGGGAAGACAGAGAGGGGGGCGACGGCAAGGTGGTGCGGCTAGCGCGGTGGTTGCGGTTGCAGGGCTGGTGGGTTGAGGGGGTGAAGAAGAGAGAATGTTGGGAAGGGGGTGGGTGAAGTGCGCGACTGCGCTGATCTTCTCGCGTAGTTAGGGCTTAGTAAATTTGAACTCACACGTGCACGCACCGTGCGCGTCCGCGCGGATGGATGAAAGTAGGGATGGACGCGGCAGCGTCTTGTGCGTGTTAGCGTGGGTGGGAAAATGAGTGAGTGGTGTGGAAGCGGCAAGTGCGCATTCGCGCAGATGAGGGATATGAGCATGGGCGCGGACGCGTACAGTGTGCATCCGCGCAAGGTGGGTTGGGCTAAAAGCTTAATGCCAGCCCAAAGCTGGCACAAGTCTCGGGTTCTTGGCCTGGAAACTGTTTTAGCGAATTGGCGCGCACGTGGCATGTGCGCGGGTGCGCGCATTTGCAAAATGTGGATATCGACGCGTATGCGCGCAGTGCGCGCACGCGTACACGCGGTTGTGCCATTGGCCCGGTGTTGGCGCGAGAGTGGCCCAACTCTCTGGAAAGAGTATGGGTCTGCATATGTGTCTGGACGCGCACGCGCACAGCGTGCGTACGCGTCCTTGACCCCCTTTTTTTTCAGAAATGGCAAAAAGAGCTCAAAATCCTCCTAACACTACCTACAGCTCAAAATTAACTCCAAAAATACAAAATAACAAAGAATCTTTTGGCTTTTTGGGAATTTTCAAATATAAGCAAGGGTTACTTGCCCCACAAGCTACCTACAACCAATTTATTGAACCAAGTATATGGAAAGAAAACTACCTACAATGGTAACTCAATTCACTTATTAATCAAAAATTGCAAGAGGGTGGAAAGAGTTTACCATGGTGGGGTGTCTCCCACCTAGCACTTTTAGTTTAAGTCCTTAAGTTAGACATTTGGGAGGCTCTTGTCATGGTGGCTTATGCTTGTACTCATCCTTGAATCTCCAAGGATCTTTGCTCCTCAAATGGCTGGCATAAGTTCCAACCATCTTCACCAAGTTGGGATAGAGTTCCACGCAAGATATGAGCTCCCATAGTTGGTCTTCATGCTTCGATCTAAGATCCCATATCTTATTTTCGCACCCGTCTTCGAGTTGATCTACATGAATTTTTCATTTGGGTGGTTGACAAATAGAATTCTCTTTAGCATACCAAGTCATCTTCATAGACCTATGTAAAGCAGCATTCATCCAATCATGGTCCCTATACTTTAAAGCTTTGACCTCAATGAGCCTAATTCCAAACTTCCAACCACTAGACAACTCCTTTTTACTCTTAGTTCCACAAAGAGCTCTAAGTTGTCCATCTGTTTCAATCAAGTCATATTCAAGCGAGAAAGTGAAGCTTAAGGGTAAGGATTTTGCCCACTTGAATAGTGTGTTGGATGGTGACTTAGGGAGGGAAACCTCCCCACACTTAGACAATGCAAGGTTGACTTCTTGATGCTCTTCTTTGGGGATTTCCACCTCTTGACAACTTCTTTCATCTTCTTCATGCTTGTTGACTTCTTCCAATTCCTCATCATCATCAATCGAATCAAACTTGGGAGGTTGTGTGAAATCTACTTCCATATCAACTTCACTTTTGATGGAAGAGTCTTCAATGAGATTACCAACATCATTTGGTGTTGAGTTGTCTTCAATAGCTTCAATTTCATGTCCCATGAAAGAGGATTCAATTATTGATAAGAAATCCTTGATGATTGAATCCATCTCTTGATCAACCCTTTCATATTCTTCAATCTTGATATGCTCCGGAGGTTGTTGAGACTTCCATGGTGGTTCCGCATCTCCTAGATCTTCAACCACTTCTTCCTTTTCTTCAATGACCATAGGCTTCTCCAATTGTTCCAATACAAAGCTCGACTCTTCCTTCATTTCCACCGGATTTTTCAATTTTTCTTTCATGCTTTGCTCTTCCTTTGGCTTTTCACATGTGGCCACGGAAGCACCTTGAGTATTTAAACATTGGTAGGCCAGAGTGTGCACTACCTTAGTCAAATTAGTCACAAACTCTAGTGTGTTCATTTGCATATCCGCTTGGCCTTGAAGTAGCAAAGTAAGAGAATCATCTATTGGGGCTTGGGGTGGATAGGAAGGTTCATTATTTGGGAGAAAAGATTCAAAATGAGAAGGTGATTCTTCTTGGTAAGGGTAAGGAGATGGTGTGCATTGAGGTGGTTCTTGGTAATAATCTTGATAGGGTTGTGGTGGTTCTAAAGGTTCTTGCTCATAATGGTCATAAGAATATGGTATGGGTGGTTGGTCATATGATGGATATGGATCATAGGAAGATGCTTGGTATGGAAAGGCTTGTGAGTATGGTTGAGGTTCATGTTGAGGATAAGAATCATAGGCATATGATGGTGGTAATTGATTGACATATAAAGATTCACCATAGCTATTGAATTGACATGCATTAGGATGGTGATTATACCTATAAGTATCCAGAGGTTGTTGCCAATAGGAGTGATCAATTCCTTGAGGCTCCTTCCATCTTTGTTGGTTTCATCCATAATGAGTGTCATCATTGAAGTTCACATTTCCTACAACACAATTAGGACCAAACTCATAGCCAAAGTGAGAATTCATGGTGACAAGAGAAAATATGAAACAAAAACTAACTAGAAATAACGAAACAAAATCCTACAAATAGCAAAGCTATTTACAATATTCACATATATACAATAACCAATAACATAACACCATTGCAATTCCCCGGCAACGACGCCATTTTGATGAAGGGATTTCTTGACGATTTAGAATTCATAATAAATTTTCGTTGCAAGTACAGTTCCTAAACCAATCAATAATCCTTTCATACAAAAGATTTATTTGTCACAAGTAACAAACCCCTAAAATCTATAAACCGAAGTATTGAACCTCGGGTCGTTCTCCCTAGGAATTGCAATGAAGTGTCTTGTTATTGGTTATAAAGTATGTATAGGTTTTTGAGATTTTAGACAAGAAATATAAATGGCAATAAAAGTAAACTAATGACTATAAAAGCTCTTGGAAAGATTGTGAGAATTGGAAGTCCTATCCTTGTTATCCTCCTCAATTGTGACCAAAAATTGTCCGTTGCTACCACTTAGTTAACCTCTAATCAAGGAGGAAAGTCAAATGGATGAATCAACTTGATTCCACAAGTCCTAGCCAACTCCCAAGGGAAAGACTAGCTTTAGTGGTATCCAAATCAATTAGCAACTTCTAATTGTCAATCAACAAAGGAATTAGATAACTCAAGCGTCACCAATTACTCCACCTAGGCCAAGAGGAACAAAATCTATACTAAAATCCAACCAAGCATTTCATCAAATACTTGGAAGGCATAAAAGGAAAGCAAGGTAGATTGGCAACAACAATGAAGTCTAACATCAATTATTGCAAGGAATTAATAACAACAATCAAAAGAAACACAATTATCATGAATTACCTCAAATTGAATTGAAAGAAAATAGAATGAACAAAAGTAGATCTACAAACAAAGTGAAAGGAATTATAACAAACAATAGAAGAATGATGATTGTAACAACAAAGAATTAAGAAGAAGAAGTAGAAGAAAGCATGAATTAAAACCTGGATCTAAAATCTAAACCTACTCCTAATCCTAATCCTAGAGAGAAGGGAGAGCTTCTCTCTCTAAAACTAAACTAAACTAGCCTAATGTGTGTGTGTTTTAATGTCTACATGATGCCTTCTCCTTCATTCCTTGGTCTTTTTAGCCTTTTCCCACCAAAAACTAAGCTCCAAATGGGGCTAGAAACCCTCCAAAATCGCTAGGCACGTGTTCCTCTTTAAAAATCACGTGCGGCCTTCGGCGCGTACGCGCACAGCGTGCGTATGTGCCCCTGGGGTTTTTCGCAATCCGCACGTAGGCGCATAGTACGTGTGCACGCGCCCATGGGCTTTTTCAAATCTTTGGCTTTTCATGATTTCTCCACTTTGTATGCTTTCCTTTCACTCCTTTGATCCCTTCCTAGCCCTTTTCAACCTGAAGTCACTAGCAAACACATCAAGGTATCTAGTGGGAATCAAAGGTGAATCAAAATTATCAAATTAAAGGTTTAAAAAGCATATTTTCACATCTAAGCACAAGTACGGAGACAATCACAAATCATGCTATTTCATTGAATAAATTTGAGGAAAGGTTATCAAAATGCTCTGAATTCAACACAAGATAAACCCTACAAAGGGGGTTTATCAACGCATAAGCGTCGCTCACGCGTGCGTGTGGAAGGTAGGAGAGACAAGTGACGCGTGGAACGCAGAAAGTCCAAGTGACGCGTAAGCATCACCCATGCATACGCGTGGGTCTAGATTGTGCTATTCGCACAAATCCTGCACCACTCCAGCACAACTCTCGGGTTTTTGTTCTGGGAGTCCCAATATGGCATACGACGCGTACGCGTCGGCCACGCTTACGCATGGCTCGCCACCACTTTTTTTTTACACATAAAAACAGAAACAGGGCACTCTCCTATTCTACAAGCATTCCAAAACAATCAAAATTCAAATTTAATAACAAATATTTTGATTTTTGAAAAATTTTCAAATACAAAACAAACAAAACTTACCCTACATGTAAAACACTACTCAACAACAACTAACCTACAACTTAAGGCACAAATCTAATCAAACACTAATAACCGAAACATTAAAAAAGAGTATGCAAAGAAGAAAAACTACCTAACAATGGCAACCCAATTCATCCATTGATTATATATACAAGAGAATGGAAAGAGTTTACCATGGTGGGGTGTCTCTCACCTAGCACTTTTAGTTTAAGTCCTTAAGTCGGACATTTGGGAGGCTCCTTGTCAGGGTGGCTTGTGCTTGAATTCTTCTTGGAACTCCCACCAATGCTTGGTTCTCCATTGTGCTCCAAGGTTTCCAATGAGTTGCACTAAGTCTTGATGGAGTCCTTCACAAGCTTGGAGCTCCCAAAGTTGATCCTCATATTGTAGTCCAAGATCCCAAACCTTATTTTCACACCCATCTTCTAATTGATTATCATGGTTCCACTTGGGTGGTTTAGCCTTGGAATTCTCAAAGAAGCCTCCAAACAACTTCTTAGACCCATACAATTTAGCTCCACACTAGACCTTTCAATCAAACTTTGAACATGCCATAATGAACCTAGGATGATGTTTCCAACCACTAACCATCTCCCTCTTACTCTTCAATCCACAAATATTTCTAAGTTGACCATCCGTCTCAAGTAAACCATATTCAAGTGGGATAATAAAGCATAGAGATGAGAGATTTACCCACTTGAATGAAAGAATGGATGGTGATGGATTGGGGAGAGGTATCTCCAATGTCCTTGCAAGCTCTACTCCCTTATGTTCTTCTTTGACAACTTCCACCTCCTTGTAAGCTTCTTCAATTTCAACCTCTTCCTCTTGATAGCTTCCTTCCAATTCAATCTCTTCTACATTGCTTACCAAGGGCATGGGAGGTGAGGCATCTTCTTCTTTAATCTCAATTTCATGTCCAATGGGAGAGGATTCAATTGTAGATAAGAATTCCTCAATGATTGAATCCATCTCTTGATCAACCTCTTCAAGATCTTCAATCATGATATGCTTTGGAGGTTGCGCACCCTCTTCAACATCAATGTCAATCTTCTTGGAAGAGGGCCCTATGATTCTACATTCACATGGACTTCCAACATCTCCTAAGTCTTCAACCACTCCTTCTATTTCAATCATCTCTACCTTCCCCTCTTGTTGCACTTCTTGATTCAACTCCTCTTCTCCACTTTGAAGCACCAAACTCACTCCCTCACTATGCTCCTTGATTGTTTTTCGAAATTCAACAATGGGAGTGCCTTGATCGCATAGGCTTAGGCGGGAGGAGACCATGTTGCGAACGGCTTCCGCCATGGTGGCAAGCACGGCTTCTATCTTCTTGAACTCCTTTTGTGTCTCATCTTGCCTTTGGAGGTAAAAGCTAATGTCTCTTTGTTGTGCTAGCTTGAAGGCATGGAGAGACTCATCCATAGGAGGTGGTGTAAGAAAGGGTTCATCGTTTGGAGAAGGGTTCATAATTGGAAGGTGGTTCATCTTGGTAAGGGTATGGAGATGGTGTATATGGAGGTGGTTCTTAGGAGTAATTGTGTTGGAATTACGGTGGCTCCATGTATTCTTCATATGACTCATAAGGTGGTTGGTATGGTGGATAAGGATTAGGGTCATACGGAGGTGTTTGGTGATAAGGGGCTTGTGAGTAAGGTGATTCAAAATTATGTTGAGGAGGTGGTTCATAGGCATATGGTGGTGGTTGTTGACAACCACAACTTGATTGTTCCATCCTTGATGCATATTGTCATTGTAGCTCCCATTTTCTACAACATAATTTGAACCCAACTCATAGCCAAAGGGATGAGAATTCATAATAGTAAAAGAGAATAAAAACAAATACTAATAAGAACTAATAAAAACTAGCTCCTAAAGCAAAAAAAAACTAACAAAAAAGCATATTAACATATATACAATAGCCAATAACATAACACCATTGCAATTCTCCGGCAACGGTGCCATTTGATTGAGAGAAAATTGTTTTGTCGGTATAGATTTTCACAAATACATTCTCATTGCAAGTATAGTTTCTAAACCAACAAACAATCCTCAATCAAAAATTTAGTTGTCACAAGTACAAACCCCAATGAAAATTAACTGAAGTATTCAAACCTCAGGTCGTCTCACAAGGAATTGCAATGAAATGATCAATTATTGGCTATGAAGATGCAAGGGGGTTTGATTTGGTAAAAGGGCAAGAAAATAAATGACAAGAAAAGTAAATCAAGTAACTAAAGAAAGCAATTAATAAAAAGAGACATTCGTGACAAAGATTGAGAATATAGGCTTTCTATCCTAGTCACTAATCATAACAATACCTAACAAGAATTTATCTTATTTCGTCATCTCTAACATGGAAGAAGGTGTGAAGTTATCTTCCATGAGAGAAAGTCAAATAAGACTAGTTAATCTCAATCCAAAAATCATAATCAATTCACTAATTGAATTAGCAAGAAATTAGAGTTAATGAAAATAATATTAACTAACAACTCTAGATCACCAATCTAAATTGGGTATTAATTACTCAAGATTGCCTAATTCCTCTTTCCAAGACAAGAATGCTCAAAAAGGCTACTCTAACATCCTACCAAGTATTTTGTCAAATACTTGGAAGGCATAAAAGGAAAGCATGGTAAATTGCAAGGAAAGATAAAATCTACAACTACCCAATGCAAGAAAGTAAAATTCACAACTTAAATCAACAATAAAGGGAACATAAAACCTCAATTACATTAAAAGGAATCCAAATCCACAAGAGTTCATCAACATAAAAGAGGCATAAAAGGGAAATTAACATGAAAAATAAGAGAATTAAACTACTCGAGCATGAAAATGTAAAGAAAACAAGATGAGAACAATACATTGAACCTAGATCTAAGATGGAAATAAGCCTAAGAACCCTAATTCTAGAGAGAAGAGGGAGCTTCTCTCTCTAGAAACTAACCTACATGATGCTATCCTACAACTAAGTGCTCCTCCTTTGCCCAAGCTTGAATTCTGCATGAATAGCCTTAGGAATGAGTTGGATTTGGGCTTGGGAAGCTCAGAAATCGTCCCCAACGTTTTCACTTTAATGAGGTCACGTGCAAGCTGCGACGCGTACGCATGGGTCACGCGTACGCGTCGCTTGGCAATTTACTTTCCACGCGTACGCGTCATGTCACGCGTACGCGTCGACATGCGACTTCATCTTCACGCATGCGCGTCTGGCATGCGTGCGCGTCAATGTATGCACTCCAAATCCTTGATTTTCCATAAATTCTCCACTTTGCATGCTTTTCTCTTCACTCCTTTGATCCATTCCTAACCCTTTTCAACCTGAATTCACTGACAAACACATCAAGGCATCTAGTAGAATCAAAGGTGAATTAAAATTAACAAACTAAAGGTCTAAAAGGCATGTTTTTACACTTAAGCACAAATTAAGGGAAAATTACAAAATCATGCTATTTTATTGAATAAATGTAAGAAAAGATGATAAAATCCCCTAAAATCAACACAAGATGAACCACAAAATTAGAGTTTATCAATAGGCTATACTTGAAACTCCTCAAATGACATACTTTTGAACTTAAATCTCGAATAAAAAGGTGTCATTATCAAAAGTAAGCTTCAGTTTATATAACATTTATCGCTTTCAGAAAATTAGTTAGTATAGCCAATGTATACATGCCAATTAGATTTCTTTACTTTTAAGACTTTTGGCCGTTCCTTATAAAAATTGAGAGTTTAGATATGAACTATTAATAATAATGTGTCAGTAATGTCCATTTCCTGAATCCTAATCTGAATTTGTGTGGTGACAAAGGAGCGCATTTGTGTAGTTGTCACGGTTATTGTGTAATTAAGCGGTTTGCTTTTCTCTTTAAAAAATTTATAGAAGAAAAAGTAAGTGGTCCAATTAGTAAAGCATGTGGTAGCAAACTAATGTTTTGTTCGTACTTGGTAAATGAAAGAGGATCCAGATTTATTGATAGGGAAAATTGTATTGTACTGTGATAAATTAAAATTTATTTTCTGCCCTTTAAAGTGTACTATATATTTGATGTAGTGATATTTTTAAGAGCAATCGTATAAATAATTTTTTTTTTTTGTCAGTGGTGGATATTGTAACGGTGAGGTAGGTAATAATAAGGAGTAGAGGAGAAAGAGAAATTGGAAAAATTGGAACCATTTCATTCTTATTGAAAAATAATTCTCCTGCATTATTCTGAAAGTGCTGGGATAAGGTGGCATTGTTAGGAATAATGGTGCATTTCCTGTTTTATACCCACCATTTCCTGTTTCCCAATATTTTATTGGGTCGGCTGTGCCATAGTTTAGCTTTAACTAGTGATTTTTATTGATCATCTTGTGGTTTAAATTAGATTTGTCATTTTACCATAAGCTTCTGCATATCTTTTTCTAAGTATGTTCACATGCTTCTTTTTCAGGTTTGTTGCATCAGCCCGTCAATTGGCTAAAGCCTTGGAAGTTCCATTAGTAAATGATTTAGGATGTACAAAGAGATATGTGCGCTGCCTACAGCTATTTATCCATTTCCAATCATTACTCACCTTACTTTTCCAGTAAATAATGTTTTAACAATGTTTCAGATGGTGCACTTTTGAAACAGGCTTTAGATTATTGCTTTGATTCTAAGTTGTGATCTTTCTCCTTCAACCATTAGATGAAAATTATTTTTATTTCACTTTGAAGAGAACCCATTTCTGCAACTTCATTCCAAAATCCTATGGACAAAATGCAACAGCTATAAGCCTTCATGAATGTCTTAGTTGGATCAACAAAGGCAGCTTCTTAGTCTAATATAGTATCTAAAGATTAGCCCAATGAAATTTAGCCCTTTTTTTTTTTTTTGCGCTAATTTTAACTCTCATATGGCTTACACAATTAAATTCATATCAAACTATTTTTTTGCTAAAGAGTTTTCTCAGAAAATTATTTAGGCATTAAGTTAATTTATAGATTTCTTACATTTTAATTATTTATGTATATTTATCCGCTAAACTTTCGACATATGTAATTGATTCTTGATGCTATATATAAACTTTCAGCATATTTCGATTTACTTATTTGCCTTAAAAAATTATTATCATAGTTTTCGAAAAAACTTGTATTTAATTTTTATGTAAATAAATGTTGAGTACATAAAAAATTAGAAGAGTCATTGCTATTTTTTTTTTTTTTTTGAATTATCCAAAACTATTTTTTTTTATTTGGCCACCGATGATCTTCCCCTGCCCTCAGCCTCTCACATTCTGTATCTCTCTGTTCACTTTGGGCATTTTCAATTTTTTGATGGCCTAGTTCTCTAACATGACCAGAATTTTGGGTTTTACAACTAACAAAATTCATGCTCTTCTTGTTCAAGCCCAATTTTCTTTTAAATGGATGCTTACGAGTTAGATGCTCATCTTTTTCCTTTGAACCACTAACTGTCACAAAACAGGAATCTCATTTCTCCTTAGTTTAATGTTAATTTCTGTGTAATTTTTTTTATCGTGTAGGAAAAAATTAATTCGCATATACACAATTACTTGAGAAGGAAAAATTCATAAAGCCACTATTACTGCGACGAAATTATCATTTGAAAGAGATAATTATAATTTTTTATAGTTTCTTTTAGAATACTATTTAATCATTTGTTTAATATCTAATTTGCACATACAAGAATAATTTTCTTGCCTTTAGAATATATGTAGATTTTTAATGAATAGATTTTTTAAAATCCCTATTTATAATCCCTCTTAGTCATGTCAATCGATAAGTCAATAGCATTAGTGATAGGTGGAAGGATAGAGAACTTTGTAGGAAGAAATAAAATTCTATATTAAAATATATATCAATATATGTCTTTTTCTTGCATTTTTTTGTGCTCATAATAATTATATTTTTATTGTAGGAATTGGATTAAGAGAGTGAGATTCCATCACCAAAAGAGTTAGGAAGTAGGTCTTCTGCAGCAAGCGACAAGAAACCATGACCTTGCATGATAAAGATTTTATGTATTAAGGATTATATGTTAAGACGTATTATTAAAAAATGTTACTTTGATACTTTGTTTTTGGATTATGACATTTCAATTATGACTTGGATTATGACTTTTGGATCATGTATGAATTAAAAATTATCTTATGATGTTTGATTCATGGCTATGCCTTTTGGTTATTATGTGATTTTTAAGTGACTTTCGAAAATATCACTTTAAATTGGTGATTTTAATCTTATTTTAAAAAGTATAAAATTGTTATCATAATTAGGTACAAATGGCGGTTAGAAACCTTCATTTTAAATGAAAATGATGCCATTATATTTTGGTGAAAACGGCAGTTAGAAACTGCCATTTTAAACACAAAAGATGTCATTATATCCTGGTAAAAATAGTAAAAATGGCGGTTATAATGATAAAAACGGCGGTTATAGCCGCCATTTTAAACAATTCAAAAACCGCCATTTTATGCGGAAATAATGGCAGTTATAAACTGCTATTTTAATCCTCAAAAAACCGACGTATCATACATAAATAATTGTGGCGGTTTTTTTGAAAACCGCTGTAATAACCAAAATGGCGCCCAGAATACTAGCGTTTCTTGGAGGCGCCGTTTTTTGTAATAATGGCGGTTAGAACCACCGTAATTTTAAAAAAAAAAAAAACGCCATTTTAAATTTTTTTTTTTTTTTGGTAGTGGGTATTGTTTATAATATATATTTAATTCACGTTCTAAAAATTTGAGTGTATATCATGTTTGATAATAACTTGTGATGCTCACTCCTAAAATCTTGGTACCTTTTGTTCAATTAAAGTTAAAATGAAGCCACTTGAAACTATCCTTCTTGCTTGATTGCCGACTAATAAATCAATTTTGGTACTTGTCAGGCATGGCTACAATAACTAATGTAGGCCAAGTAAATACAGCTGCGTAGGATATCAAAACTATTTGTTTAATGTGACTATGAATAATATTCAATAGTCCATTGAAGTGTGATCTAATAAAGTTACTTTAGTGCATTGATAAATGCTCTCTATGAACTTGATTCATTTGAACTTTTTCTAGCGAATATAAATAATGCTTTGGTTACTAAGATCCTTAATATTTGCAGGGTGAAGCAGGTTTTCAAGACATGTTAGAATGTGTGAAAACCCTTGCCAAGTTATGTATTTTTATTAAACAGATTTCTTTCATGATTGATTTGTTTGATAATAGTTTAATTTATTACTTATTCCTTCTATTTTATCCTTCTAATATGATTGTGTTTTTTGGTTTAATTTGGTTTTTGTGTCGAATTGAGCTTATGTGTGGAATCAATAGTATTTGCATTAACACGATGCCCACTGGGGAGTATATCAGATTTAACTGCAAATTTATGCTCAAAAGGAATTGCAGGGAAAAGTCTCACTGCTTCACACAAAACTCCATGCAGGTAAACTAGCTTGTTAAGATTTTCTAACCTTGAAGTGATGAGCCAGTATTCTTCTTTGGTTATAAAGTTTGCTCTGATTTCTTCAAGGATCTTGGTTTCAACAACAAGGTCGGTTGAAACTAGCCAGAAAAACCAACTGAGACTTAAACTAATTGTATCGATCTCTTCCAGCTGCTAACAGAGTCAATGCATTGTTACTTAAATTATGTATGTCTCTATATTTTATGTCAATGCATTGTTACTTAATCACTCTCGTTGCTGAGGCTGTGCAAAAATTCAAGGTACCAGATCGGCTCTTGGAGGTTCAGAAGCTCGATAGCGTTGACATCGGAGGAGCTATTCATGCTACTATGAAATTACTTGTCAACAGGGTTTGATTTGTAAAGAACCGGCAGGTGGAAAGGCCAAGAAGGAAAAGCTAAGACAAATGAGATGGAATGAACCTTATATTAGCTATTATAAAAAGGTCGTTAAATAGTTTCAGTACTATTTCACTATCTCGCCGCTATTATCACCCTCAATCTATTCGAATGAGGACTATAACGATGATGAAGGTGAAAATGACACTGAGAATTATGGCTAATATTTTTAGTATATTTAAATGATACACCAAAAATTATAATTGATGTATCAATACACTAGTTTTTACGTTTTGAATTAACTTGCTTGTTTATAGTATTTTTTTTTCTAATTTGATAATATGATAAATTTGTTTATTTTTTGAAATATTATGAATATTCTAAAACAAGTTAGATAAAAATTGGTTAAAAATTTGTCTTGATTAAATTTATATGTATTTTGTATGAAAATAGGTTTATTTTTCAATAGAAAAATTAAAAAATATTCTGCTTTACCATAATAATGAATTCACAAACAGAAAATTTGTCTGTATGAAAAGTTGTAAATACTTTTTTAGACTCTAATTATCGATAAAAAATTTGTCAAAAAATTTGACGCTAGTTACCAACAGAAAATTTGTCCAAAAATGTTGACGTTTATAGTAAAACGGATGGGACGATTACTAAAAAAAAATCTATTGGTGACAGAAAAATTTATCGGTAAATTACTGACTGAAAAAATCTGTCAATAAATAATTTTTAACGAATCTTTTACTGATGGACAAAATCTATCGATAACTAAAAATTTGTCTTATAAAAATCAAAATTATCTATAAAACAATTTTCTATTAGTACATAAGAAGTAGAGACGATGCAACACATTGCTTACTCAGACGACGTGGAGTAATGAGGCGACGGGGCGCGGCGTGGTGCTTCTTCATCATCAGAAACGCATGGTGCAGGAGAACAGATGCGCGGCACGGCTGTGAGGAGAAGACGAGGTGTGGCGCGGTGCTTTTTAGTCGTCGAGAACGCACGACGCAGGGAGCAGAGGCAGGAAAAGGCAGGGTGGTGAGGCAATTGCGGTGAGAAAAAATGGGGAGATAAAAGGATCAACTAGTTATCCTTTAAAAATGGTACAATATTCAGCCTTTTATTACAATAATTTTAAAATAATAAAACAAACACAACTAAAAATTATGAATAGATATAGTGTCTTTTTAAAATTAAATACACATTTAAAATACAAACTAAATAAAACTAAAATTTAAATTTTAAATTTTAAATTTCTGTTTTAGATTTAATATATTTAATTATTAATATATTATAATTTAAATACACATCTAAAAATCAAATTATTCAAAATTTAAAATTTTGATTTTAAAATTCTAAAATAAATCTTAAATCATCTAATTATATTTATTTGATAGATTTTTGGATGTGTTCTAAAAATATTTTGAATACAACTGTATTATTTTGTATGCGTAATAAACTTACAAAATAAACTAATTTTAAACATTAGTTAAAACACCAAACAATAACATCAGTAAAGAAATTAAAATGAATAAATACTAATGCTCAAATAAATAATAAAAATTTTAACTAATACTACATATTACATGTTAGATATATTTTTATTCATAAGATTAAAAAATTTAAATTAATTATTGATTTTAATAATTTTGAAAACGTTAATGTTCAAAATAAGTAACGAAAAAATCTAACTAGTGATAAAATAATAAATATTAGATGCATTTTATTAAATCAAATATCAAAAGATTAATTGTATTTTTAGTGTTTATATTTAAATGCTAGAATTTATAATTTTGGATGTGTTTCAAAAATAATTTATATATAACATCATATTTTTAGGTGTTATAATTAAAAAAAATAATTTTTATAAACATATCATCTACATATTCTTACTTAAACTTTTAAATTTTGGATGTGTTTTAAAAATAATTTATATATAATATCATATTTTTAGATGTGTTATATTTTTAGATGTGTTATAATTAAAAAATAATATCTATTTGTATTATGGACATAGCTTGTAATTAATCCTCAATATTGTGCTCTACGAATTTATAA
The DNA here is from genome assembly GCF_059453495.1 of Arachis ipaensis. Taxonomy (NCBI): domain Eukaryota; kingdom Viridiplantae; phylum Streptophyta; class Magnoliopsida; order Fabales; family Fabaceae; genus Arachis; species Arachis ipaensis. The sequence goes on along the minus strand of NC_142442.1, from coordinate 69,393,950 downwards.
TTGTATTCTGTACGTTTATATTTAAAAACTAGAATCGAACGATTTTAAAAATGTTTATATTTAAAAATTAGAATTTTATGATTTTAGATGTGTTTTAAAAATATTTTGTATATAATGTCATACTATTAGATGTGTTATAATTGAAAAACAAAAACATAATTTTTATGATCATACTAGTTACATCTTCTCTCTTAAACTCTAGATTTTTTTTTTTTTTGCTTCTTTACTCAAAATACTTTATTTGTAACAATTTTATTGATAAAATCAAATAAAATCAAACTTGTTCCAATTAAATAATAATGGAGTTTGTATGTTTATTTTTAAATATAATTAAAAATGATGAACATGATATTTCTTAACATTAATTAAGCACGTGTGTAAAAAGTGGTGATACCTTTTAGGTGCTTCAGCTGGAAGGTGGTGATATTTTTTATCGATGATAATGAGAGGAGGTTTTAGCTGGAAGGTTCTGTTTCGTTTGAAATTCACTAATACAGTGTGAATGTTAAGTAAGAAAAAATAACAAATCGTATTTGTTATGTGAGATTAGGTAAAAGAAACAAAGTTCTAATAACTAACTTTATATAAAGTGGGTAAGAAGTTAAAAAAATTTTTGTTTTTAATATTAAAATTAAATTAATTTATAGATATATCTAAAAAATTAATTAAATATTATTAAAGACTGATTAAAGGTTGATTAGTGTTGTACAAATAGCATTTTTTGGTGAATTAAGGTAACAAGTGATAAATGGATTCAGATGTTTAGGTGTTGTAGTGGATCCTAGAGTGTAATTCAATAAAAGTTGGTTGGTATTGTTGGGTTTTTCTCTCCTTTGTGAGACCCAAGCCCAACATTTTGAGGGTGTCTCTTGCACCCATTGTGCCACAACCCTAGTTCAGATTTTTGGGGTCATTGAGAGTGAGTGAGAGTAGCCACCAAGTGAGAGAGAAGGGGAAAAACAAAATTCCCGTTTTTGCCCAAAGCAGTAAATTTCAAATATCAGTTTCTCAGTTGTTCACCGTTGGATCGGCTTGAAATTTAAACGGCATGTTCTTATCATCTTGTTCTTCATTCTGGTCGGTGGAGATGTTGATTGGAGATTTGCAGTGAGAGAAATTGGCTTCGCAAGAGAGAAATTAGGTTTCCCGTTTTTACACAGAGCAGCAATTTTGGAACGGCAGTTTCTCATTCTTTCACCGTTGGATCGACGTGAAATTTGAACTGTAGATTCTTCACATCTTGTTCTTCATTCTGGACGGTGGAGATTTTAATTGGAGGTCTACAGAGGGAGAAATTGGCTTCGACAGCAGCTCTGTTTTTTGGGTATATTTCATCTTCTTGCTTTTCATTTGTGAGCTTTGGTGCTTTGATGTTTTGGCTGGTTATATGCACATTTTTGTGCTTTGTTTGAGACTCTCTTGTACCTCATTTGATTATAGTGGAGCTATTTCATTGGTCTGGACGACTCGTGGTTTTTACCTCTCACCTTGAGGGGGTTTTCCACGTTAAAATCTCGGTGTGTTCTTATTATTGCTTTACTTGCTATATTTGCTTGTTATAGTTGCTGCCATATTGTGTTGTGAGTGCTTCCATATTGTTTTTGTGTTGGACATTTGTGTCGTTTCCGCTGCTAGGCTCTTTCATACTGGCATCAGAGCTTGTTGGTATTTTTCTGGGCTTGTGAGTTTGTGAACAATGGAAGCTAATACTAATACTAGTAGGATGATCACTCTTAATGGTCCTAATTATGATTTGTGGAAGTCAAAAATGGAAGATTTGCTTTATGTCAAGAATTTTCATCAACCAGTTTTTGGTACAGAGAAGCCTAATGATAAATCTGATGATGATTGGACTTTGTTGCATAGACAAGTCTATGGATATATTAGGCAGTGGGTTGACGATAATGTGTTGAACCATATTATTGGAGAGACACATGCTCGGACTCTTTGGATTAAACTTGAACAGTTGTATGCTCGAAAAACTGGGAATAACAAGATGTTTTTGATCAAGCAGTTGTTGGCTTTGAAGTATACAGATGGGACATCAATGACAGATCACTTGAATAATTTCCAAGGAATTATGAATCAGTTATCTTCCATGGGTATCAAGTTTGATGAAGAGGTTCAAGGATTGTTACTTCTTGGCTCCTTACCAGACTCGTGGGAAATTCTCAGAATGTCGTTGTCCAATTCTGCTCCTGATGGTGTAATCTCTATGGATCTTGCCAAGAGCAGTGTTTTGAATGAAGAGATGAGAAGAAAGTCACAAGGTACATCGACTACACATTCAGATGTTCTTGTTTCTGAGTCTAGGGGGAGAAGCAAAAGTCGAGGTCCTAAAGGTAGAGATCAAAGTAGAAGCAAGTCTCGAGGAAAGTATAAGAATATTGAGTGTCATCATTGTGGTCAAAAGGGACATGTGAAGAAATTTTGTTGGCAGCTAAAGAAGGAAAAAGCCAAGGCAAGTAAAGATAAGAGCACAAATAAAGATGATGGTAGCAAGAAAGACAAGGTTAATGTAACTCATGATGATTTTCTTGTTGTTGAGGAGTTTGAATCTGTTAACCTTGTTGATAATAGCACTAGTTGGGTGATTGATAGCGGTGCTTCTATTCATGTTACATCTAGGAGGGATTTGTTTACGTCCTATACTCCTGGTGATTTTGGTGATGTAAAAATGGCTCATCAAGGTGTTACAAAATGTGCCGGTGTTGGACAGGTTTGCTTGGAAACCTCCAACGGTACCAAGTTGACTTTGAAGCGTGTGAAGCATGTTCCAGATATTCGGTTGAACTTACTTTCTGTTGGTAAGTTGTGTGATGAAGACTTGGATAGCTCATTCTCTCGTGATAGTTGGAAGCTCACCAAGGGTTCCATGGTTGTTGCTAGAGGTACTCGACACTCTACTCTTTATTTAACTCAAGCAAAGATTGTGAAAGATGTTGTTAATGCTGCTGAGTTTGTTGATGAAACTGATTTATGGCATAAGAGATTATGTCATATGAGTGAGAAGGGCATGAATATGTTATCCAAGAGGAATCTTTTATCTGGTTGTAAGGTTGCTTTGCAAAAGTGCAACCATTGCTTTGCTGGGAAACAGAACAGGGTTTCTTTCAAGAGCCACCCACCTTCAAGGAAGTCAGAGATACTTGACTTGGTGCATTCTGATGTATGTGGGCCGATGAAGACAAGAACACTTGGAGGGTCTATCTATTTTGTAACCTTTATTGATGATCATTCTAGGAAATTATGGGTTTACACTTTGAAGACCAAAGATCAAGTTTTGAATGTGTTCAAGCAATTTCAAGCTTCTGTTGAAAGAGAAACTGGGAAGAAGTTGAAATGCATTCGTACTGACAATGGTGGTGAGTACTCAGGTCCATTTGATGCTTATTGTAAAGAGCATGGTATAAGACATCAGAAGACTCCTCCGAAGACTCCTCAGTTGAATGGCTTGGCTGAAAGGATGAACAGAACATTGGTTGAAAGAGTTAGGTGCTTATTGTCACAGTCTGGATTGGCAAAATCCTTTTGGGGTGAAGCTTTGAGCACTGTTGTTCATGTCTTGAACCGAACACCATGTGTTCCCTTGCAATTTGAAGTGCCAGAGAAGGTATGGTCAGGTAAAGATGTTTTTTATGATCATTTAAGAGTCTTTGGATGTAAAGCTTTTGTTCATATTCCTAAAGATGAGAGATCTAAGCTTGATGTAAAGACTAGGCAATGTATTTTTATTGGCTATGGCATGGATGAGTTTGGTTACAGGTTTTATGATCCTGTTAACAAGAAGGTGATTCGGAGTAGAGATGTTGTCTTTGTTGAAGACCAAACATTGAAGGATGTTGATAATGCGGAAAAGCCAATGGTTCAGCCTAGTGATGATTTTTCTGACTTGGATATTACTCCCTCTATACCTATGGTAGAAGATGGTAGAGTTGAAGCTCAAAATAATGAGCATGATACAAGTGCAGGTGAAGATGGAACAGTTGATCCAATACTTGATGAAGTTGGTGATGATGATCAAGATGAAGAACCAGCTTTAGAAATTCCTGCAAATGCACTTAGAAGGTCTACAAGAGAGAGAAAGCCTTCGTCAAGGTATTCTCCACATGAGTTTGTTTTGTTGACTGATGGGGGAGAACCTGAATGCTTTGGAGAGGCTGTTGAAGATGAAAGCAAAGCTCAATGGCTTGAAGCTATGCAAGAAGAAATGAAGTCCTTGCTTGAGAATGATACCTATGAGTTGGTGAAGCTACCGAAGGGTATGCGAGTTTTGAAGAACAAATGGGTATTCAGAATCAAGAATGAAGAACACAATTCTAAGCCTCGGTATAAGGCTAGATTGGTTGTTAGAGGCTTTAGCCAGAGAAAAGGTGTTGATTATGAGGAGATTTTTTCTCCTGTTGTGAGGATGTCATCCATTCGTGCTGTGCTTGGATTAGCAGCGTCTCTTGATTTGGAGATTGAGCAAATGGATGTGAAGACAGCTTTTCTTCATGGTGATTTAGACAAGGAGATCTACATGGAGCAACCGGAGGGCTTTGTTGTTAAAGGAAAAGAAGATTTTGTGTGCAAGCTTAAGAAGAGTCTTTATGGGTTGAAGCAAGCTCCAAGACAGTGGTACAAGAAGTTTGAATCTGTTATGGGGAAGCATGGTTACCGTAAGACAACTTCAGATCATTGTGTATTTGTGCAAAAATTTTCTGATGATGATTTTATCATTCTTTTGCTTTATGTGGATGATATTTTGATTGTGGGCAAGAATGCTTTGAGGATTAATGAGTTGAAGAAACAGTTGAGTAAGTTCTTTGCTATGAAGGACTTGGGTCCTGCCAAACAAATTTTGGGCATGACTATTACTCGTTATAGAGATTCCAAGAAGCTTTATTTGTCACAGGAGAAGTACATAAAGAAGGTGCTTCAAAGGTTTGGCATGAATGATGCCAAATGTGTTGCTAGTTCTTTTGCTCCTCATTTTAAGTTGAGTACCAAGCAGTGTCCAACCACTGATGAGGAGAAACAAGCAATGGATGAAATTCTTTATGCCTCAGCTGTTGGAAGCTTGATGTATGCTATGGTGTGTACTAGACCAGACATTGCTCATGCAGTTGGTACTGTGAGTCGTTTTCTCTCTAATCCAGGTAAAGAACATTGGAATGCTGTTAAATGGATTATGAGATATCTCAAAGGTACAACTAACTTGAGTTTGAGTTTTGGTGGTGAGAAACCTTTGCTAGTTGGCTTTACTGATGCAGACATGGCAGGAGATATTGATTCTCGAAAGTCTACTTCAGGTTATTTGGTCAAGTTTGCAGGGGGAGCTATTTCATGGCAGTCAAGGCTACAAAAGTGTGTTGCACTTTCTACCACAGAGGCAGAGTTTATTGCAGCAACTAAAGCATGTAAAGAGTTGTTGTGGATGAAGAAGTTTCTTGCAGCACTTGGTTTCAAGCAAGACCGTTATATATTGTTGTGTGATAGCCAAAGTGCTATTCATCTTGCCAAGAATTCTACTTTTCATCCAAGATCTAAACACATTGATGTTAGGTATCACTGGATACGGGATGTGTTAGATTCAAAGTTGTTGGAACTTGAGAAAGTTCACACTGATGACAATGGTGCTGATATGATGACAAAAGCATTGTCAAGAGAAAAGTTTGAAACATGTTGTTTGATCGCCGGAATGGCGAGAGCCTCCACCTAGTCGAGAAGGGGGAGATTTGTTGGGTTTTTCTCTCCTTTGTGAGGCCCAAGCCCAACATTTTGAGGGTGTCTCTTGCACCCATTGTGCCACAACCCTAGTTCAGATTTTTGGGGTCATTGAGAGTGAGTGAGAGTAGCCACCAAGTGAGAGAGAAGGGGAAAAACAAAATTCCCGTTTTTGCCCAAAGCAGTAAATTTCAAATATCAGTTTCTCAGTTGTTCACCGTTGGATCGGCTTGAAATTTAAACGGCATGTTCTTATCATCTTGTTCTTTATTCTGGTCGGTGGAGATGTTGATTGGAGATTTGCAGTGAGAGAAATTGGCTTCGCAAGAGAGAAATTAGGTTTCCCGTTTTTACACAGAGCAGCAATTTTGGAACGGCAGTTTCTCATTCTTTCACCGTTGGATCGACGTGAAATTTGAACTGTAGATTCTTCACATCTTGTTCTTCATTCTGGACGGTGGAGATTTTAATTGGAGGTCTACAGAGGGAGAAATTGGCTTCGACAGCAGCTCTGTTTTTTGGGTATATTTCATCTTCTTGCTTTTCATTTGTGAGCTTTGGTGCTTTGATGTTTTGGCTGGTTATATGCACATTTTTGTGCTTTGTTTGAGACTCTCTTGTACCTCATTTGATTACAGTGGAGCTATTTCATTGGTCTGGACGACTCGTGGTTTTTACCTCTCACCTTGAGGGGGTTTTCCACGTTAAAATCTCGGTGTGTTCTTATTATTGCTTTACTTGCTATATTTGCTTGTTATAGTTGCTGCCATATTGTGTTGTGAGTGCTTCCATATTGTTTTTGTGTTGGACATTTGTGTCGTTTCCGCTGCTAGGCTCTTTCAGGTATTTTAGTTAGTAAAAGAAAAAAATTATTAAAAATGAACGGTATTTTAGTTTTCTCAATGCTACGTGCCGAGTACTAATTAGTAAAATTAGTGTCTTTAAAAAAAAAAAAATTCTTGGGTCTTTATCCGGCGCCCATAAAATAACGGTGATGAGTAGTTTGCTTGCACAAGAGTAAAACCCTTTCAGAATATGACAAAGTCCCTACCCCGCCCCTTCCAGTGGAATGAAAGCCAAGAAATTCAAAAAAGAATGCAAGAAGAAAAACCCTACAAACGAGATAGAGTTGCTTGTACAATTATTTTATAAATTTTAATTATCATTCCATTCGGATCCATGCATATAAATAATAAATCATCGTGAATATCAGAGCTCTCAATCTGACGTAACAACTACTCTAATGGATAATATGGCGTCTTCAAGGTCCAACAAGAAGAGAAAGAGCTCCGTCAACATTCTAGATGTTCGTCAGGTTTCGGAGCTGCATGCCGTTGAATCCTTTCGCCAAGTTTTGATTATTCACCAATTGCTTCCTCAAAAATATGATGATTACCACATCATGCTAAGGTGCTGCAAATATACGTTTACTATGAATATATATATATATATATAGAGAGAGAGAGAGAGAGATATGAACTTAAATAATTATTTAATTTATTTGACATACTAGATATGCATACATATTACAGATTTCTAAAGGCAAGGAAGTTTGATATTGAAAAGGCAAAGAAGATGTGGAGGGATATGGTGGAATGGAGAAGGGAGTTTGGAGCTGATAGCATCATGGAGGATTTTGAATTCAAAGAGTTAAATGAAGTAGTGAAGTATTATCCACACGGCCATCACGGTGTGAATAAGGAGGGAAGACCTGTTTACATTGAGAGACTCGGAAATGTTGATCCAAACAAACTCATGCAAGTCACAACTCTCGATAGATATCTCAGGTATCACGTTTACGAGTTTGAGAAAGCTTTTGCAATCAAGTTTCCTGCTTGCACCATTGCTGCTAACACCCACATAGATTCAAGCACTGCCATCTTGGATGTTCACGGCCTCGTATGTTCCTTTTATGATCTGACATTCACTGCTTATTACCATCCTCATAATAAACATGAGACTTTCAATAATTATCAGGGCCTTAAGAATCTTACCAAGCCTGCACGAGACCTCATTACACGATTGCTCAAGATTGATGCTGATTATTATCCTGAGGTTTCACACTAGTAGTAGCTAGCTAGTTATTGGAATTTCAAACTATCTTTATTATTTATATTAATTTGTTCATGATACAGACACTATGCCAAATGTTTATTATAAATGCTGGCCCTGGATTTAGGCTGTTATGGAACACTATCAAGTCTTTTCTTGATCCCAAAACAACTTCAAAGATTCAAGTAAGTTTGTAAAGTTGCTGATGACTTCATTGATCACTGCTTGTTGATTCAATTCTATAAAAACATATTTAGGTTCTTGGAAACAAGTACAAGAGCAAATTACTTGAAGTAATTGATGCCAGGTATATATACTATACTCACTGGCTCCATTCGAATCTTTGTAATTAACAATTCATTATTATATTGTTCTTTCTTTACGTATCCTTTATAACATATATATATATAATACTCAATATTTTGTGCACTTGATGAAGCGAATTGCCAGAATTTCTAGGGGGGACCTGCAGTTGTGTTGAGCATGGAGGTTGCCTTAAATCAGATAAAGGCCCTTGGAGAAACCCTGATATATTGAAGGTTATTTATAGCTGTATATATATACGTTTTAATCACTGAGAAATATTTTACTATTCTTTTGGAATTATTCTAACAGTTAATTGCAGATGATTTTCAATGGAGAAGCACAATTGGCAAGACAAGTAGTCAAGGTTATAAATAGTGAAGATAAAGTCATTACATATGCCAAAGCCAAAACTCGACCTCCATTGGTAATTGGTTGTACTAAGAGGATCCAAAAAGATTTGAAGCATGCTTTCTAATTAACTCTTTCTCACTATCCCCTTTAATTGTATATAGTTATTTTTATTATTCTTTTTTTTTTGTTTACCTTCAACCTTATAGCATGTAAAAGGCAACGATACAACCATAGTTGAATCAAGCTCAGAGGGTGAAGATATAACTTGTCCAAATGCCATGAATAACTGCTACTCGAACCTTAGTTTGAAACCTGTTCATGAAGAAGTAAGTGTTCACTAATTGTAAATGCAAGTTTTCAATAACTTTCTATATTAATACACTACACCCTAATTTAATGCTATTAATTAAATTTATTCTTTTAACCTTATTAATTCACATTATTTATACATTGTTCAAAAATCTTGTTTGATACCTATACTTTTCCATTTGCATTTGTGTATTCATTTAAATGCATAACTCAACTTACATCTTCGCTTTACACAAAACTAAAATAAATTAGATTTTGTATATAATATGAAACTATTTAATAAAAAAATTTAAAAATTGGTGTTAAAACTATTACTGTTTAGTTATTTAAAAAAACTTAGTGTTTAATAAAAAATACTACTTACATATATTAACTAATTATTTATTTGTGGTAATTTTTATTTAAAGAATAATAGACTCTTTTGTTGAGAAATTTTAGAATTACAAAAGGTTAAATTTCCTCTCTTTTGTTTGAGTTTTTTTTATCTTTATAATAAATTTAAGTTTAGAACTTTATAAAACAATGATTATTCTTATCAAAGGAACAAATTAGTACCTATGATTTTTTTTTTTTGTGATTTTTTAGAATTGATTTAATAATTATCTTTTAAATTAGATTTTAATAAATATTATTACTGTTAACTTATCTTTCGTAACCTATTATCAGTTAATCACCTTAGAAGGAATAAATAAAGGAAAAAATGTTAATATTACGTACTATATATAAATTAAAGGAGGAAGAAGAAAATACTGAATAAAAAAAATATATATACCAACTTCATTATTAAAATGATACAGCAATACTTCACAATATTATGTATCTATCTCTCAATAACAATATAACAATATTTGATTTTAGCTGTTATATACTATATAAATATATATTATAGATAGATAAGTTAATATGGTTTTTGCCATATTCCAAAATATTTAACTTGGCCAGGCTAAGGTAGCTGGGACGTCAAGCCATGGCATAAATAACTTGTCTGGGTATGATGAATGCATTATTCCAATGGTGGACAAACTTGTGGATGCAGTTTCGAAAAATCCATCTCAAACTAAAATTTGGGATACAGGTAGAGGTACAGATGGAGCTCCAGAAAGGAATGAAGCTCAGATTTGGATAGAGCTAATAACTGTGTTGTTGTTTACTCTATTTACTTGCTTCCGTTCAATTGCACTCCGTTTGAACAAGAGACTTCCCCATATATCATCATCTAATAATAATGTTGATCATAGTGGTTTAGAGTCCACTCTTCATGCAACAAACAAGGAGGTTCCTATTACACCATCAAGTTCCACAGATACAAAGGAAAATGTTCTTCCTTCCATGTTGGAGAGGACATGTGAGCTTGAAGACAAGGTTGAGATGCCTCGTGACAGAGAAGAATCTTTAAATGCTGCTGTCTCCAACGTGGATACATTGGAAGCAGAGTTAAGTGCTACTAAAAAGGTACAACGCTATGTTGCTACATATATATATATATATATAATACAAGGACAAAAGAATCAGTAGAGCAGGCTTGTTTGTGCTAAGAATTTGGATTGAATGGATTTTTTCATAGGCTCTGGATGAAGCGTTAATGAGGCAACAAGAGTTGCTTGATTACATTGATCGTCAAGTTGAAGCCAAGTTTCAGGTAAGTTGGCAATGGCATGCATGTCGTTAATAAGTCAATTTTATTAGAGTAATTACCCAAACGGTTTTTAAAATTGGATATTTTTAGTCCCTCATATTTTAAAATACATAAAATAATTTTTAATATTTATCTTTGTTAGACAATGTAATCATCTTTTAATTTAATTGAAAGAATGAAATACATAATAATTTTTAAAGAATTTAGAAAGTAATAAATTGATCTCTAAAAAATTTTAAAATAAAATTTTAAAATAATTATTTCAATTCAATGAATCAAATTAAAACATATTGTATTGTCTAATAAAGATAAACTATAGAAACTATCTTATATATTGTGAAATCGAAAAGAGTAAAGTGTCCGATATTAAAAATTAGATAAACTGATTTAGATTATTATTCTTTATTTTATTGCAATCTAAATAATAATTCATCTGAGTTACCTCATGCATATAATTATTTCTTTTGTTTTATTATGTCTTTTTATCAGAAAAAGAAGTTTTGTTGGTGCTGATAGAAAGAGACGTTCCGCCAAACCAGATGCTTCTTTGAGCACACTTGTTTAAGCATATAAGGAGTGTTTGACCTTGCACATGATATAAATCTATGTATACTACTCTTAGTTACCACTTATTTTAGTTCCAGTGTACCATGGAGTAAATAATAAAAAATGCATGGCTTCAGATATATGTATATTTATCCTGCTAGGGAATTAATAGGGGTATAATTAATAATAATTCAACAAATATATTTAAATTACATTTTATATTAATTAATTGTCATTAGTTATCGATTATTTAAATTTTATTTTTTAACAAATATAAAATTAATGACTATTAATTATTTCTGTTGAGTTAAGAAATTAACTAAATTAAATTGATAATGACAAATATCTTTTTAGTGGGTTAATCATCCAATTAGTTCTGATTATTTCTGATTAAGTAATGTAGGCCATAATTAGCAAACATAGCATCAGCCCAATAAAAAGCAAATTGAATCGGCTAATGGGTTGTCCAAACAAGAAAGCCCAAGGAAAAACAAAGGTAAGAGATGTTTTAGCTGGGCCAAATAAATCAAAGCCAACCCAACCCTGAATTGAATTTTCTCAAGCTGATCTCTTCAAATTGATGCCTCCAAAGCAACGTTCACTTTTTCATTTCGGTCAGAACTCAAAGAAGAGAGAGAATGCTTCCTTCCTAAGTCAATCATCGAAGAAAAAAGAAAGAGAAGGGTTAAGCAAAAAGGTTGAGGTCTAATCACCCAAATCAAACTATATCAAGCTAAGTCAAAGGCTAAAGGTGATTCAATTCCTTTTACATTCATCTTACTTTCTTCCCTCCTTCTCCAACTCTCTGCTACTTTATTTTGAGATATATGGAGAAAGTGATTTCTGAAACACACTGCTGTAAATCAAAGGTCAAGATTGTTTCTTAGAAACCAAGTAGTATCTCAAGGGTTCAGATGTGGGATTGCCATTAAAAATTTTTCTTCTTTGTTGTTCTAAGACATTCGGTCAAGAGAAAGAGATTTGTTTCAAAATTCCAAATTGGGGATTAATGGATAAAAGTGAAAGGCTAAGCTGGTAGCTCACAGCTCGAGGAGTTGAATTAGAAGAGAGCATCTCAACAACATGCAAGAAGATACAAAAAGAAAAATTTTGTTTTTCTGCAGAGGAAGGAGAAAAGAACCAGAGTTAGGTCTTCGTTGAGAGCTTCTTGAGAGGGTTCAACGTTTTGGACAATGCTATCTAGAGAAAGAAACATTCCGCTAAGATGAAGAACTTGATTAGTGTTTGCTCAACCAGGTTCAACACATAGCATTAGAGGCTGCTGAAGCAACAATCTCCTTCATATTTTACAAATTGTAATTTATTTTTAATGTATATCTTTCTGTAATTTCTTGAGTGTGAAAAAGCATAAAGAGAGAGATCAAGTAAAAGCCAAAGAGTGATAAAAAGGCTGAGTGATACTCCTGAGTGAAAAGTCTAGAGTGATTTCAGATTTCTTTAGGATGATTATTGTGTCTTGTATCTTGTACCTGTGAGGTACCCCTTTCTTTGCTGGGTAAGCACTAAGAGTGAAGAGTTAGGTATTAGTATAATAAAGTCAACTTAGGTTAGAACTTAAGAGGGAAAGGATTGTGTCAATCCTTTGGAATTGGTATATGTAATACTTTAACTATAGTGAAAATTCCACCACTATCGTGGTGGAGACTGGATGTAGGTTGCATTGCACGAGACAACTGAACCAGGATACATGATGGTGTCAGCTTCTCTCTTCCCTTCTTTATTCTGTTTTCTAATATTCATGAGACAAAATGAAACTGTCTCATAAATTTTTCGCTGCTGAGTTCAAACAGATTCAGATTGAAAGTTTGTAATTAAAGAGTTACTTCATTAAAGTAAAAGAAGGCTATAGATTCAACTCCCTTCTCGAAGCCTTCTATAATCTTCAACCTCTTCTTACTCTAATTCACCTTTTAATATTTATTATGCAAACTCTAATTTCTCTTTTAAAAAAATGTCCAAACTCCAAAAAAAAAACCAAAACATAAGATAAAGAATCATCCAAATCCTAAGAAAAAAAACATACAAAACATAGGAAAAAGAATCATCCAAATTCTAAGGAAAAAAACATACAAAACATAGAAAAAAGAATCATACAAAACTAATAAAAAGAATCATCCGAAATTTAGGAAAAAGAAACATAAAAAATTAGTTAAAAAAATCATTCAAAACCAAATAGGAGGAGGAGAATAAGAAGAGTCGTAGAGTGACCGGCGATGACATCTTGGACGGTGTTGCGTACACTGTAACACCCCAATTACTCTAAGCCTTAACTCTAGCCATAAGGCAAAGGTTAATCAAAGGCTACGACAATTCTAAGGCTTATACATATTTATATAGAAGGAAATAATGTATTCTAGAAGCCTGATGAAGGATTAAGCTCAAAAACAGGATTTACAAAAGCGCGAAACATTCACACGAAGCTAATGCATAAGATACAAGATATAGATGCAAAAGAATGGAATATATGTAGATATAATAGTATAATAATCATTGGGGACTAGTCGCAGCTTGCGGAGTTTAAGCCGACTAGTATATACAGACATATAGAGTTTTGGAGTTAAAAACAGCTTATACAACTATTCTCTCAAATAAGCCTCTAAGGCCATAAAGATAAATATACAAAAGATGTGAGAGTAACTATAACAAAGAAAAATAGAAATAAACCAAGGAGGAACCATACTCCGCTCTGTCACCATATCCGCATTCTCACCGAGGTGGACTATGACTTGCATCTGAAAAACAACAACAAAGTATGAAATGAGAACCGGAGGTTCTCAGTATGGTAACAATGCCCGATGATGTAAGATGTAAGGCTCTGAGACGCCGAAGGCAATCCTAGAACTTCACATCACATATGGATATTCAAACTTAAAACAAAATAAATAAATATATAAAGAACTTAAACCATAAACCGGGTTATCTAAACTTAGGGGAATTCTAACTAATACTAATCACACTGCTGTATCCCACAACCTTCGCCAACCTAACCTCCATGCAATCCCATCTCCACCGCCTACCTAACCTCCTCAGCACCAGACAATCACAATTAATGCAAACAAGTAAAACACAGATAATATTCATATACAACAAGTAGTTCAAGAAGCAGGTAGGCATGTTATACAATTAGACAAACTCAACTAAAAAAACAAAGCAAGCAAGCATATAGAAGATGCACATGATGAATGTCTGCCCTATTGGCTGTGATATCACATGTCGATTATAGTGCCAAACCCGACAAAAAATTCGGTCGACAACTCCCAGATTAGTCTCTCTATTGCGCAAAAGGAGGACTAATTCCGAGGGATAAGTTCCCTACCACCTTCTCCTTTCAGAGGGAAACACTCCGAGGGAGCGTGCCCTACTGTAAGAACCGGAGTTTTCCACGCAAAATCGTTTTAATAAAAATAATAATTTTAAGTGCCCGACATGGATTCAAAATTTAGAAGTTTTAATTTGAAAATAAAAAGGTGAAATTTGGTTTCAGTGAATTTTTCTAAGTCAAAAGAGATATCCTCTGTGAAAGACCGAGAACCGGCAGCCGAACCAGTCGAACCGGTTTAAGCTGGTCTGGTACTGTATTTTGAGAAAAATAATATTTTGGAAAATTGATTTATTATTTTTAAAGGATAAAAATAATTTAGAATTGAAAACCGGGCACTAATCTTAAAGATTTTGGCCCAAAGTGAGCAAAACAGGCTAAAAGCGCTAACGGATTGGATCGGACCCAAACCGTGCCCAAGGTCCAACATATATAAGCTCATTATGAGCTTTTCAGCCCATTTCTTCCCCAAAAGAATGAGGGGCGCGGTTATGAGAGAAGAGAGGGAGAAAGGAGTGGTTACTATTCACTTCCACCTTTTGAGAGCCATAACTTTTGATCCGAAGCTCCGATTGACGAGCCATTTGCGGCCATGCGAAGCTGATGAGCGGATAATTTATACGCTTTTTAACATTGTTTTTAGGTAGTTTTCAGTATGTTTTAGTTACTTTTTATTATTTTTTATTAGTTTTTAAACAAAAATCACATTTCTGGACTTTACTATGAGTTTGTGTATTTTTCTGTGATTTCAGGTATTTTTTGGCTGAAATTGAGGGATCTGAGCAAAAATCTGATTCAGAGGCTGAAAAAGGACTGTAGATGTTGTTGGATTCTGTCCTCCCTGCACTCAAAATAGATTTTCTGGAGCTACAGAAGCCCAATTGGCGCACTCTCAATTGCGTTGGAAAGTAGACATCCTGGGCTTTCCAGCAATATATAATAGTCCATACTTTACCCGAATTTTGATAACGCAATCTGGCATTTAAACGCCAACTTTCTACCCTATTCTGGCGTTAAACGCCAGAACTGGCATAAAGGCTAGAGTTAAACGCCCAAACTGGCACCAGAGTTGGCGTTTAACTCCAAGAAAAGTCTCTACATATGAAAGCTTCAATGCTCAGCCCAAGCACGCACCAAGTGGGCCCGGAAGTGGATTTCTGCATTAGTTACTTATTTTTGTAAACCCTAGGCTACTAGTTTATTATAAATAGGACCTTTTACTATTGTATTTTCATCTCTGGAACACATTATGTAACTTTTACGTTCTGAAACCTCCATGGGAGGCTGGCCACTCGGCCATGTCTACCCTATTTTCACTTATGTATTTTCAACAGTGGAGTTTCTATACCCCATAGATTAAGGTGTGGAGCTCTGCTGTTCCTCATAAATTAATGCAAAAGTACTACTGTTTTCTATTCAATTCAAGCTTATTCTTATTCCAAGATATTCACTCGCACTTCAATATGATGAATGTGATGATCCGTGACACTCATCATCATTCTCACCTATGAACGCGTGCCTGACAACCACCTCCGTTCTATCTGCAATAGCTTGAGTGCATATCTCTTGGGTTTCTAATCTAAGATTAGAACCTTCGTGGTATAGGCTAGAATTATTGGCGGCCATTCTTGAGATCCGGAAAGTCTAAACCTTGTCTGTGGTATTCCGAGTAGGATCTGGGATGGGATGACTGTGACGAGCTTCAAACTCGCAAGTGTTGGGCGTAGTGACAGACGCAAAAGGATCAATGGATCCTATTCCAACATGAGTGAGAACCGACAGATGATTAATCGTGCGGTGACAGCGCATTTGGACCATTTTCACTAAGAGGACGGACGGTAGCCATTGACAACGGTGATCCCCCAACATACAACTTGCCATGGAAGGGAGTATGAATGATTGGATAAAGGCAATAGGAAAGCAGAGGTTCAGAAGGAACAAAGCATCTTCATACGCTTATCTGAAATCCCACCAATGAATTACATAAGTGCTTCTATCTTATTTTCTATTTTAATTATATTTCAATTATCAAAATCCCATAACCATTTGAATATGCCTGACTGAGATTTACAAGGATGACCATAGCTTGCTTCAAGCCGACAATCTCCGTGGGATCGACCCTTACTCACGTAAGGTATTACTTGGACGACCCAGTGCACTTGCTGGTCAGCTGCACAGAGTTGTGTGAAAAGTGTGCGATCACGATTCTGTGTACCAGAAGCTCTCGTTGAGCTCTACGTTTCTATTCAAGTAAATCTGGTAAGATCCCTCTCTTCACGTCCCAGTTTCGTGCCCTAGATTCTGCGTTTTTGAGGTTGTGGTTTTGAGTAGATTTTGCGGTTTTGCTTGTTTAGGTAACCTCTAGTAGCGGGTAATTATTGGATTTTACTCTTACTCTCGTTGGATAAAGTAAGGTTCCACTAAACCCTTGTGTTTAGTTATTTTGTGTATCTTAGGTTTTGATTTGGTATATATATATGATGTTAGATTGAGTTTTTGGTGTTTGTTGGAGTTGGTTGAGGCTTTGGATCAAGCTTGGTGGCTTCGTTTTGGTGTTTGGTGTGTTTGGAAATCGGCCAAGGTATGGTTTCGGTTTTCTTTATGTAATATATAATGCTTTTGGACACTTAGGCTAGTTGACCCTAAGATAAGTTGAATGGTGTGATTGTATGGCTAATGGTTCATAAATGTATGCTTGATGATGATTTGGGTGTTGTTTGAATGGGTTTGAATATGATGATACATTTATCGTTTGATGATGATTATTGATGAGTTATGTTGGTGGGTGTTGAGATTGGGAGGTGAATATTGATGATGATTATTTATATTGATGAATAATGAGAATTTTGAGAATGTAAGGTGATGAGTTATTGTACACTGTTTATGGTGGTTTGGAATGAAGGATATTGATGATTATAATGTTTGATGACATATATTGCTGATGATTTTTTATTGTTGGTTATTGTGGTTGTTGAGGATTGTTGAGTAGTATTGGAATTGATGAGTTTTATGATGGATTTGAATTGATGAGTTTTATGATGGATTTGGTCAATGATGGATATGGTTTGATAATGGAAATTGATGAATGTGGTTGGTGGAAGCATAATTATAGTGTTATATATTTGATATTTGAGGTTGAGGATATTGAAGGGTGAGTTATGAGATAACTTGGAGTTAGTATGGTTTTGGTCTGATTTTGGTTGAAATATTTTGAAAGTTGAGGTTTGGCAAAATTCTGCATAATCTATTTTCTAGCAGCAGCTTAGGATGCTTTTTGGGAACGATCTAACCATCACAATTTGATGGAATTAATTTTTCTTGAATCTTTCTGATGTTTAGAAATTTCCTGGAAATTTTGGTTAAAGTTTAACAGTTGGATTAGGAGATATAAATTTTTGAAGTTTGTTACTTTAAAACTGATTTTCTGCTGCTACATAATCAAACCAGCAACTTTCCGAGCCTATATCTCCCAATCCTGACCATAATTTTGAGTGGGACCAAAAGGACATTAAGACTTGGACTATTTTCTTGTTTGTGCCAAAATTTCAGACTATTATAAATTTTGTGGGAGGAGTTGTGTTTGTTTTAAAAATAGAGCTCTTATCTATTTTGACAGCAAAACTAGTTTTTGAAAGTAAACTTGTAATGAGTATAACTCTCTTCAGAAAAAATGATTTTTCTATGAGACTTTGACTGATTTAAAGCTCTATGAACCTAGTTTATTTCTGGAAAATTTCAGATTCATCAAATGAAAATATGATTTTTGGTGGATTTTCTAAGAACAGGGTAGCTTGCTGTCTTGTTGCACAGATTTCAAACTTAAAATCAGTTTTTGCAAGAGAAATGGTTTTTCTTTTTTATTGTATTCAACTAAACTATTTCAACTGGGTTTGAATCTATAGGATACTTCTGATTTGAGTCTAGAGATGGAGAATTTGGCTTGTAAACTTCTGTAACACCTTTTTAAGACTTTTGGTTCGTTTTTGAATATCAAAACATAGAGAAGGTTCTAGGTCATTTTAACTTAGTAATTTGATAAAAAGTTAGCGAATGGAGGTTTAGGCTTCTGGTGTACTGATGATGAGTTTGGTTAAGGAGAAAGAAGAGTAGCGAACTTGGTGAGTACTGACAACAAATTGAGAAATTTATTAACTAATGTGTTTGAAATGGAATTAAGAACTGATGATGGATATGGAAGGAAAGTGTGCAGGGCCTATAACCCTGGCATAGCAGGTTTCTTTGCTGCATGAGTAGATATCATTGAAAGTGATTTAAAATGAGAAATGGTGATGTCTGGTGATGATTTGAGGATGAAGTTATTGGATTGTTGATTGTGTGCGGAGCCTATATCTCCGGCATGGCAGATTGTTCTGCTGCATGACCAGTTGTTGTTGATAGTGTGCGGAGCCTATATCTCCGGCATGGCAGATTGTTCTACTACATGACTAGTCATTATTGAGAGTGTGCGGAGCCTATATCTCCGGCGTGGCAGATATTTCTGTCGCATGACTTGTTGAATGTTGAGAAGTGTGCGCGGTGTATATCCCCGGCGTGGCAGATTGTTCTGCTGCATGATTTGTTATGGTTATTTCCTTCTCTGCTGCATGAAGTGTGCGGGGCCTATATCCCTGGCGTAGTAGACTCCCTACTACATGAGTGTGCAGGGTACTATATCCCTGGTGTAGCAGAAGAGCTGCTGCATGAGTGTGCAGGGCACTATATCCCTGGCATGGTAGAAAAGGCTACATCTGGGAGGATGTGTCGGGTTGGCATTTACGGACCGACAAGTGATATCATGAGCCAATAGGATAGACAGTCATCATATGCATCTTCTATATTCTTGTTTGCTTTGATTACTTGAGTTTGCCTAATTGTATAACATGCCTACTTGCTTCTTGAATTACTTGCTGTAAATGAATACTATCTGTATTTTACTTGCTTACATTATTTGTGATTGTCTGGTGCTGAGAAGGTTAAGTAGGCAGTGGCGATGGGATCGCACGGAGGTTAGGTTGGCGGAGGCTGTGGGATACAGCGGTGTGATTAGTATTAGTTAGAATTTCCCTAAGTTTAGATAACCTGGTTTATGGTTTAAGTTCTTTATATATTTATTTATTTTTGTTCTAAGCTTGAATATCCGTATGTGATGTGAAGTTCTAGGATTGCCTTTGGCGACCCGGAGCGTTACATCTTACATCATTGGGCATTGTTACCATACTAAAAACATCCGGTTCTCATTCCATACTTTGTTGTTATTTTTCAGATGCTGGTCGTAATCTACTTCGGTGAGATTGCGGATATGGTGACAGAGCGGAGTATGGTTCATTCCTTGTTTATTTCTGTTTTACTTTCGTCATAGCATTCTCTCAGCTTTTGTATATTTATCTTTATGGCCTTAGAGGCTTATTTGAGAGATAGGTTGTATAAGCTGTTTTAATTCTAAAACTCTGTATCTTTCTATTTGTAACTAGTCGGCTTAAACTCCGCAAGCTGCGGCTAGTTCTCTATGATTACTATATTCTTATATTTATATATAATTTATTCTCTTATACTTATACCTGGTATCTTATGCGTTAGCTTCGTGTGAATATTTCGCGCTTGTGTAATCCTGTTTTTGAGCTTAATCCTTCATCAGGCTTCTAGAATATATTACTTCCTTCTATATATAAATATGTATAAGCCTTAGGACTGTCGTAACCTATGATTAACCTTTGCTTTACGGCTAGAGGTAAGGCTTAGTGTAATTGGGGTGTTACACCTACCACCTTCCTTTGGTTGCCGCATGATTCCGTGGGTTAGTGCCCTACCACCTTGCAATCAGAGAGAAGTCGCATTTTCAGGAGGAATAATCCCGAGGGATGAGTGCCCTACCACCTTCTCCTTTCAGAGGGAAACATTCCGAGGGAGCATGCCCTACCACCTTTCTCTGGTTGCGAGAAATATGAGTGAGAAGCCCAGCTTCAACTCTCACATCCGAACGTAGGTGGGAGACTGCCACATCCCCTACGACGAATAACAATACATATCACAATCACGTATTCAATCTCAGAGGCTACTGCTCATAACACACTTTCACTCATACTCATCATCAATTCATAAGTTCCATTTCGAACTCCTTAGTTCATCAGTTTCTCAAATTCGTTGTCAGCAATCACTATATTCACCACTCTTCCTTCTCTTTCAACCAACTCATCCTTAGTACACCAGAAACCTAAACCTCCGTTTGTTAACTTTTCAAAATAAAACCCAATTAAACCTCCTAGGACCTTTCCCATGTTCCAATATCCAAAATTGATCCCAAGAGTCTTAAAATGGTATCATAGAAGCTTACAAGCTTGCTGGGACGGTCAAATAGTTGAAAACAAGTTTTAAATTTGAGAACAGAACGTGTGCGTACGCACAGAGGTATGCGTGTGCACGCCCAGGAAGATTTTTAAAGTGTGCGTACGCACAGGGGTGTGCGTACACACAAGTACGAAAATTCACAAGTCTGTTCACTTGCACAAGCTGTGGTAGCGCCCCTAACAGACTGACCTTCCCAACGTGTGTGTGCGCACAGGGCTGTGCGTACGCACAGGTTACAATTCCTCATTGGTGTGTACGCGCACAAGCTGTGCTAGCGCTGCAAACAGCACGCCCATCCCTGCCTATGCGTACGCACAGGTCTGTGCGTGCGCACATACCAGAAATCACAAAATTCTGTAACTCTGCAGAATTTTAGATTTTGACACCAAACTTTAAATGATCATAACTTCCTCTACAAAAATCTAAATTTTACAAACTTTATATCAATTTGAAGACTTTTCAATAATCTTTAATTCTAAACAAGTTTCAACACTTTTTGAAAACTGAGGCACAAGTTATGATCTGTCAAAGTTCACTAAAAACCAGTTTTTACCAAAAACACTAAAAACTCAAATTTAATCAACTCTCAATCCAAAACAAACTCAGTCACTTTTTAGCCATACCAAAACAACCCAAAATTCATACCAAACACTGGTTCAACCATTTTCTCAATCACACAACCTTTTAAACCAATCAAGAAGTCTAAATCCAACCTAATTCACATTTTTCCAAATTTTCATTAACCTTATTAACATCAATATAACTTCTCACCATTTCCATCATTACCCAACTATACCACATCCAACATTTAATATCTTAATTTATCAACCCCTTCAACACTCATCAATCCAAACATCAATTATAAAAAAACATAATCAATCCTCTACCAACACCTTCACCAATCATCATTTTTTCACTATCGATCTTCATCAACAACCTCATTCATGCTTTATACCAATAATCAACAATATACATTCATTCAAATTCAATACACATCATACCTCAACATCATTATTTAACAACATTTACAAAATCAATTCGTCAAGTATCATCAACCAACCAACATCAACAACCACTACAAATCCTCATCAATTCCAACCATTTATCACCAAACAATAACTAACATTAACCAGCATCATAATACATCATTAACACCAATAATCCTCAACAATCACCATCATCATACATATACCACAAATAACCACATATCCAATTCAATCCTATCCTATAGGCCACTAGCCTAAGTGTCCATAAACATTACATCTTACATAAAAAAAATCGAAACCATACCTTGGCCGATTTCCAGTATGCTCAAACACCAAACTTGATTTCAATTCAGCTTCCACCAAGCTCCAAACCATTAAAGCCAAACCAAAAGCTACCACCAACTCCAAAACCAAGTTTCATACAGACAACATAACCATACATCAACAACTAAAGCTCATACCATACCAAACCACAAGGATAAAGAGATTCCTTACCTTATCCAATGAGATTAGGGGTAAAATCCATCAATTATTTGCTACTAGAGATTACCTAAACAAGCAAAACCACAAAATTTGCTCAAAAACCAAACCCAAAACAAGCAGAAATCTAGGGCACGAAATTAGAGAGTGAACAGCGATTTCTTACCAGGTTTCTTTAGATATAAAAGAAGAGCTTGTCAAGAGCTTCGTGTGGTCACAAACGGCTCGTCAATCGGAGCTCCGGATCAAAAGTTATGGCTCACGGAAGGTGGAGGTGAATAGTATCACCCCCTTCCTTCTCCCTTCTCTCTTCTCACCGCCCCTCTCTCTTTCTTTTCTGAAAAATGAGCTCAAAGCTCATTTAATGAGCTTATATATATTGGATCTTGGACCCGGTTTGAGTCCAGTTCAACCCGTTAGCGTTTTTAGCCCGTTTGGCCCACTTTGAGCCAAAAACCTTTAAAATTAGTGCCCGATTTTCAATTCTATATTATTTTTGTCCTTTTAAAACAATAAATCAATTTTCATAATCTTATTTTTTCTCAAAACCAAGGTTCAGAAAACCAGATCGGTCATCGAACCGCTCTAGTCACTGGTTCACTGGTTTATTAGTCTAACCGGTTCAACCGTGGTCCAACTGGAAAAACCGTTTTAAAATAAAATAATAAATAAATTATAAATATACATCCTAAAATATAATTATAGTCTAATATAAATCTTAAAATATCTTCTACCATATGATCTTATCAAAATACAAATTCAAAATTTTTTTTAAAATACTCTTAAAACATGTTTCCGAACACTTTTGTCATCATCATCTTCAGCTTTACACTCATCACTCAGTTAAACAATTCACAACCCTAATCCTCTATGATTTCTTTTGGAAAAATAAAATTCCGTTCAAGAAGAAAACCATAGTGGTAAGTAATTGAGAATATTTGTCAGACTTAGCACCAAGACATAAAACAAGTATACATATAGCACAGTACCAAACAATCCAATTCTCAATTCTATGAATCATAAACAAAAGGGTGTCTAAAATATCCACATAATCAATCAAATTCAACATTAAAAAATATCAAAAATTAAATTTTTCAATTGAAAAAAATGAAGTAAAGATAGGATTTTATACTCACAAATTCCCCTTAATCTTGAACCATGTCTCAGCACAACCCAATTCAATTGGAATATCAAACTCAGAACTATCACTCTCCAAACCCATGTGACAAATTCTATAATTCCTCTCCACTTTGTAATTAGTATTACTAATAATATTATTAATAATATTAACATTGCCAACTAATTAGTGGATATTGGAACTTTAAACTCTCTTTGACTACAAGCTGTAACATGACCCAAATAACAAATTAACCAATTTAATTAATACACAACTCCAAATGCAGCAAGTAATCTATTTCATACACTCCTCAAAAGTGGTCCCGAATCATTTGCAATAACAGTGAATTATGCTTCATAAATAACTCAAATTGTCGAAATCAGAAACGTGAAGCACACTATTTAGAATCTAAAGAGTCATACCAATTTCAAGAAATACATAATTGGCACAATTTATCAAGCATGGAAAAACGAGGTTCTCAAAGAAAAATTTAAATTGAAAACAAAAACACAGCACAACAGTCAATAGAGCACAGCAACAAAGAGGATACATAACAGTACAGTACATCACAATAGCAATGAACAGAGCTAATCAATAATCAATTAATCATTCACTAATCCATATAATTGCTAAACAAAAAATAAAACAAAAAGAAGAACAAGCACTAGCAGTGAGTAGAGAAGCCATTGCCTTCTTCGATCTGAGCAATATGGGCAGAGTATGAGAGAAAGTGGTTAAGCACGATGGACGACGGCGACTAGGCGACAAGCACGATCGACGACGGCGACTAGGCAACAAGCACAATGATGGATGGCAGCAGAAGTGTAGATGAGCAGAGGTAGACCAGACGACAAACGCTAAGCTCGATGAAGAAGCTGCGATTGGAGTGAATAGGGGTTGGAGAGCTCAAGAACGACGACGGCGCGACGGACGATAACACTATCTCCCTCCTTGCCGCGGCGGTGGAGGCTACTGTAAGCTAGGGTTTCTTTTTGGGAGAAGAGAACTTAGTTTGAGAGAGTGAAAGTTGAGAGGAGTTGGATTAAACAGGAGTTGGAGAGCTCAACAACGACGACGGCAGTGTCTCCCTCCTTGCGGCGGCGGTGGAGGCTACTGCTAGTCTGCTAGGGTTTTTATTTTGGGGGAAGAGAGCTGCTTGAGAGAGTGAGAGTTGAGAGGAGGCACTGAATGTCTGAAGGCTTCCCATTTTTTCTTTTTATCCAAAACGCGAAACGATACCGTTTTAAGAAAACTGGTTGGCTCCCGGTTCGGTCCAATCGGCCGGTTCTCGATCGGTTCAGCGGTTTTTAAACGGTTTTGTAACTGGCGGTTTTATAAGTTAAACCAAATCGTAAAAGCATTTGGTTCGCAGTTAAACCGGTCAGACCGGCCAGTCCGGTGCGATTTTCAGAACATTGCTCAAAACACAGTACCGGACAGGCTTGAACCGATTCTCGGTCTTTCACAGAAAATATATTTTCTGACTCAGAAAAATTCATTGAAATCAAATTTTACCTTTATATTTTCAAATTAAAACTTCTAAATTTTGAATCCATCTCTGGCACTTAAAATTATTATCTTATCAAAACGGTTTTACTTGAAAACCCCGGTTCTTACATACACAGTGAGGGACTCGCGGGGGCGCGTTGTGAGGAGGAAGCCACGGAGGCCGCACATCGCGCGTGGAGGAGTCGCCATGGTCCCATGATGACTCATGAATTCTACCAATTTAAATATCAAAATGAAGTTCAAATAGACTTACAAGAAGAATGCTCATGAAAGCCGGGAATCAAGGAATTGAGCATCGAACCCTCACCGGAAGTGTTTGCACTCTAGTCGCTCAAGTGTGTGGGGTCGATTCTCTCAATTCTCCCCTAATCATGCTTTCTAAGATTTGTTTTTCTTCTAACAATCAACATATATTTCATGCATGCATACAAGTATCATGAGGTCTTTTCATAGGTTGTGATGGGGCTAGGGGCAAGGTAGGATGCATATATGATTAAGTGAGCTTGAAATTTGAATCTTTGATAAGCTTAGACTTCCCACCTAACCTATGACATCCTATACAATTTCAAAACTAACCTAACTACCCATTTTTATCACTTTTTAACATACGCATGCATTCCTTTTCGTTTCACAACACTTATGCATTGACCCTTATTGAGCTTTGCTTTGGGGCATTTTGTCCCCTTTTATTTCTTTCCTTTTCTTTGTTTCTTTCTTTTTCTATTTTTTTCTTTTCCATATTGTTTTTTTTTCTTTTCCTTTTTCTTTTTTTTCCTCATTTTTTTTTCTTTTCAAACTATATTCAAGATATCAATGCATAAGGTCTATACATTTTATTAATACATGAGCATATACCCAATTCCTAATAATTTCAATAAAAATACAAAACTACCATTTTATTCCCCTAATGTCCCAAGATTCCCACACTTGAATGATACACACACACTAGCCTAAGACAATAAAATTATGAACAAAGTGGGTTAAGTATAGGCTCAAATTGGCTAACAATGGAAGATAAAAGGTAAAGTCATTTGGGTAAGTGAGCTAAATGAAATGATGGCCTCAATCATATAAATACATGAATACACAAAATAATGGACATAAAGAATCAAACAAATCAAAGATCACAATCATAGAAAGAGAATAATGCACACAAGAAGGGAAAATAAGTGGTTATAAGATGCAACCATGCAATTAGGCTCAAATCTCACAAGCTTGTGTTCTTAGCTCAAAAACCATGTTCCAAAATAAATTCTTTCAAGCAAGTTCAACAAAAAGTTTTCAAATTGGTAGGTTACCCTAAAAATAATTTCTTGGAAAAGAAATCATCACCCTAACCAAGTAGTCCTAATAGGAAAGAAATGGTAAAAATATGTACAAATTCTAACTAACATGCAACCTATCATGTAATGCAACAACTATCTAACGAAGAAAATAAAAAAAAAAATCGGTGTTGACACTACAAGAAAAAAGGCCTATGGCCACGCTTTTTTCTTGCCACGCTTCAAAAGCGTGGCCAAAAGTGGTCAATGGCCACGCTTTTATGAGGGTGGCGGTAGATTAGAGATTTGGCCACTTTTTTTGCCACGCTTCAAAAGCGTGGCGAAAAGGATCAACGGCCACGCTTTTGTAAGGGTGGCAATTGATTACAGAAACGGCCACATTTTTTTTTCTGCCACGCTTCAAAAGCGTGGCCATAGAGAGAAACAAGAACGTTTTAAAAGCGTGGCGACAGGGTTTCATTACGGCCACGCTTACAAAACGTGGTCATATCCTGGTACTCTTTTGGCATGCTTTAAAAGCGTGGCCAAAAAGTTTTTTTCTGCCACGCTTCAAAAGCGTGGCCGTAGAGAGCTACAGGAACGGTTGAACCGGACAGAGAACCGACCGGTTTAAAAGAAACTTCGTCGTTTTTGCCAAATTTGCTTACTTTCACTCTTGGTTCTGAAGCTCCTTCGTTTCTTTCTCCCTTTCTCCCTCCGTTTCTTTCATTCACAGAAACTCAGCCAAAAAACCCTAGCACTGTAAGCCTACACCACCGCCGCCGCAAGGAGTGGCATACTGCTGCCGTCCGTCCTATCTAGCTTCCCTCGTGCTCCAAGTCTTCAACCCCCGTTCGCTGTCACCGATCACAGCTGCTTCCTCGAGCTCGGCGTCCGTCGTCTTTGTCTGCTCAGCCGCGCTTCCGCCGCCGTTGGTTGCCGTTAACATTTGCATCTTCGTTCAGCCGTCATCTTCGTTTGCGTTCTTCACCGTTCAAGTTTGCTCGGCGTTCACCGTTCGTGTTCACTCACCGTTCACCGTTCGCATTCGCGTTTGTCTGGAAGCTACGTTTCCCTGCTTCAAACTCTGCGACCAACCCGTGCGCTCCACCTAGCCGTCGAACTGCTCTCTTTTGTCGCTGCCGTGAGTTCCCTAAACCCACCACCAGACAATACACTCGCACAACACCAATACTCTGCTTGAAACTCTGCAACATCTTATTTCTATTACAATAAGTAAGTATTTGATTTGGCAGTGGTTTGGATTTTTCATAGACTGAATTAAAGTATACAACAGTTATGTTCTCTTCTCTATCACATTGATACTAAGCTTTGAATTCTCTTATTTCGTTTCAAGTTTACTGCACTCAACATGTTTGATGAAATGCTTTAACCATATTTCGGGTTGGTTTTATTATTTCTAGCTTTTAGAAACTTAGTAAGTTGATTGCATGTGAAATTAGAATAACTGGATCTTAGTAATTAAGAAATTTTAGCTGCACAAATAGCATCTTTGTAGAAAACATATTAGCATCTTTGTTATCTAAAGACTGTAAGCACTTTATTTTTTGCAGTTCTCTAGTATTTTTTTGGTTGCTATTCTTGATTCTTGATTTTCATTATGATTTTTTACTGCTCCTATTTTTTTCCTGTTTTGTACTTATTTTTTATTCTTGATTTTTCCCTGCATCTATTTTTCATTGCTCATTTCTGTTCTTGATTTTTGTTCTTATATTTTGTCTGCATCTATTTTTCACTGCCAGTTTCTGTTCTGTTCTTGATTCTTGATTTTTGTTGAATTTGAATTTTTTCTCTTAACTTTTGTGGTTGCAGTTTTTTAATTATTTGATTTTAATTTGTTGTTTGGTGTTCTCATGTCAATTTTGGTTTAGTGCTCTCTGTTCTTATTTTATTTTATTTTATTTTTGATCACTCAGGTTTCGATCCCAGAATTGTACAATGGAGGTAATTTCTGCATTTGAGTCGCCTTTTTGAATGATTCATGTATCATTGCACACATCATGTTTGTCTCTGGCTCCTGGCCTAAAAAATATATTTCCTTAGAGTTTAGGGGCTGTTTTATTTAATTTTTTAATCATTTTTTTATTTCAGGTTATTAGCACCTGGGGAGTCAAAAACAAAATTGATTTTCTGTCACTTTCATATACTCGTCATGCTGAAGATGT
Source organism: Arachis ipaensis (assembly GCF_059453495.1). Taxonomy (NCBI): domain Eukaryota; kingdom Viridiplantae; phylum Streptophyta; class Magnoliopsida; order Fabales; family Fabaceae; genus Arachis; species Arachis ipaensis. Next base: position 69,365,816 of record NC_142442.1, on the reverse strand, counting down.
ACGCCAGGTTATTTCGAGTCTAATGCCCTTTTCTTCAGTTCAGTGATTTCAAATTCATAATTGATAATCTTTCTATTGCTCAGCTTTGCTATTAACATACTTTTTTATGTTGTAATACAGGCCCGTGAATTCCTTTCCAAATTGGGTGATCTCAGCCAGACCCAAATTTTTTTGCTAAGATTGAAATGTTGAGGTGATTTTGATGTCTTCATAGTGTTAACTTTTCTCTTTTAAGATATACTTTTATTGACTATGCTGATTCAATCTTATGTCTGTGTTGAAATTAGGGCCTGAGCCATTTTGATGAGATTCTACGAGAAGCTGATGGTATTATCCTATCTCGTGGTAATTTGGGCATTTATCTTCCACCAGAGAAGGTTAGTTTTGCCTTTGAAATTCATTTTGTTGTTTGAATGACTCGTGTTGTGGGTATAAATAGCTATGTTTGTGGTCATGTGGATAATGCATTTGATATTTGAATAAATTAAAACAAATGGATGCTTCTATATGTTTAAAAAAGGTTTAAAATAGTGCATTTAATGTTACAAATTTTCTTTGAACTGAACCACATTTATGATTGTTGCCTCTGCCATGCTTCTTATTGTAAATGTATAATTATATTTGCTTTGTGAATGGAAAGTCAATATTAATTAATTTTTATTTGCTTTTGTAGGTGTTCTTATTTCGAAAATCTGCCCTATACAAGTGTAATATGGCTGGAAAACCTACTGTACTTACACTTGTTGTGGATAGTATGACTGACAACTTAAGACCCACTCGTGCTGAAGCCACTGATGTGGCCAATGCTGTTTTGGATGGTAAGTTACCAGCTGTATGATGCCACATGTAATGATTAAGCCATTTTTTTTTTGAATTTACTGATCCTATTTTTCGTGCGCTTGAAGCTGTAACTGTATTCTTCTGAATGATTTTTGGTTTCTATCTTCAGTTATAACTACTTATTGGGTTCATGTTTGTTGAATTTTTAAACAAACATACAGGCAGTGATGCAATACTTCTAGGTGCTGAGACCTTGCGTGGGTTGTACCCTATTGAGACTATTTCCACTTTTGGCAGAATTTGTTCAGAGGTAATTTCATTTCATATCTCAGTGGAATAATCAATAATACACTATGGTATGACTGACCTGAGTTCATGCAAGTAGATTTCCATGATATTAACAAGAAAAATGAGAACAATTAGAAGATTAGTTTATTCGTTTAGATTCATCTTCAACCTTAGCACATTATAATATTAACAGAAGTCAGAACATAGATTCATTTTTATTATTTTCTCTTACTGTCTTATGGTGATTTATCTTGTATAGCATTAGATCTGCAGTACTTTTGCCAATTGCTTGATTGAAATCCTCTGAATCATATGAAATGTTCTCCCGTTTTAATTGTCACAGAAAGTGTTACTGTTGGCTGATGTTTCTGCCTTTTATTTCATGTCCTTATAGGCTGAGAAGGTTTTCAATCAAGACCTCTATTGGTAGTATTACAGAAAGATAAGTTCAATCCCAGATTCTATGTTGCTGCTGCTACTGATAATATGAGTCTTCAAAAGGCTCAGTTGCTGAAGAATTCCTTGGCAGATCAGGTGAATTTTTTTTACTCCAAAACCTCCGTTTATTTTATTTTATTTTTTGTGAACTTTGTTTCAGTTTTGCCATGTGTGTGTTCCGAGTTTTGGTTAACTTTTTCTTTCTTTGATGGGCGAGGGTTTTGGAATTGTTCAATGTATATTGAGTGTTTAGTCAAATTGAATTGCTGATATATGCAGAGAGTGTGCTATCCTGCAATACCAGATGGCCATGAGATTAGGAAAACCAAGTTAAAGACCATGATTGAAGTATCTCGAAGCAGCGAATAAGGTTTTGTTAGACTTCTGGTGGAGTGAAGGGACTTGCCATTTTTTGACACATTTGGAAAAGGCGCATTATTAAAAGTGGAAGAAGCTTTTGTTAATTCAAGTTTGACTTGTGCATATCAGAATGGGGATTCAGTTCTCCAAATTCTTTCCATGTTGTATGAATTCACAAGTTAAGGCATCTGTTCCTGAAACTCCAGATGCCGGTGGGTAAAATCATACCATAAGCATAGTGGATTGTGTTGTTCTGGTTGTGTGACAAGAAGTTCTGATTTATGATGGATGTTTATTTGAGTTTTGGTCCAGAAAATGAGGACTCAAGTGAGGTCATTAACTGGCCTATGTTTTGTGAATTTTCTCTAGAGTAACTGACGAAGAATGCTTGAAGATATTTAAGAATTGCTGGAAGGCTATACACCGAATGATGGATATTGAAGTATTAGATAGCATTGTATTTTTTGCTCAAGTTGAAAAGCTTGTTGAGAAATTAGAGTTTTGAACCTGAGATTTATTTTGTATTTGAGTATTAATGTATAAAACAATTATAGCAATAATTATATATGTCAGTAATTACTATTTGATTTGTCTTGTAATAAAAATTGCATACTGGTTTGGTAATAAAAAAGGACTAAAAATTTATATTGTGTAGTGATAAAGGAAAAGTCAAAAAAAGGATTTTTTTTTTTAATTTGATAAGGCTATCGCCATGCTTTAAAAGCGTGGCCGTATCTCTCTCTATCGCCACGCTTTAAAAGCGTGACCGTATCTCTCCTTATCGCCACGCTTTAAAAGCGTGGCCATATCTCTCCCTGTCGCCACATTTTAAAAGCGTGGCCATATCTCTCCCTGTCGCCACGCTTTAAAAGCGTGGCCATATCTCCCACCTACAGCCACGCTTTTAAAAGTGGCAATTTGTAAAAAAGCATGGCAAAAAAAGCGTGGCGATAGAGCAACCGCCACCCTTTCATAGGTCACCCTTTCAAAAGCGTGGCGGTAGCTCAAAAAGTGTGGCAAAAAGCTATCGCCACGCTTTTTTCAGCTTTTCGCCACGCTTTAAAAGCGTGGCAATAGATGTGTTTTCTTGTAGTGTGAAAAGGAAATTGTTACCCATGGAGATCGGTCGAACGACCTCCCCACACTTGAAGATTGCACCGTCTTCGGTGCATGCAAAGAAGAGCAAGGTGAATGGGTTGCTACAATTGATGAGCTTCTTTGAAAGATTGTGCGAATGACTTGTTCGTTGCCCCATCTCAAAGCCTTTCCTTTTCCTCCTTTCTTGGTGGCCAACCTAAAGGGAGATAAAAAGAAAGAAAATTAAACCGATAACAAAGATATCAAAGCAAAGAGAACATCGGCGGGGGCTAATGCCAAATAACGGTAAGGTTCTCACTACATGGTAGCTACAACATGTGAGTGAGAAAACAATGTAGGCTAATGGCATATCAACTAACACTTGATGCAAGAGTAAAATCAAAGCATGAAGAGCATATTGAGCATCAAGATCAAATAAGAATTGACACAAACAAGATTAGTGATAAGCATGAAAGCATTAGGTCCCATCCAAACTCAATGATAATGAAGTACAAAAACAAAGAATAATGCATGAGGAGAGACTAAAGAGCTAATCTTGTGTGTTGAACAAATATGATCATTAATGTTAAACAAGTCACCAAGCACCAAAACAATGCAAGAAGTTCTCAACAATTGAGTATAAGAATTCAACACCATTATTAAAATGATAAACTTGAAAAAAATGAAGTAAAAACAAGTCATAAAAACAAAATGAAAATGCAAAGAATAGAAGTATACGAATGCGATAGACAAAAGAAAATGGAAGAGGAGAAAAAAACTCTTTTTTTTACCGGTGCGGACGCGTCATGCACGCTTACGCGCCGATGTGCATATCGGCCGAGGGGCGCGTACGTGCCAGGTGCGCGCACGCGTAGGTGAGGTTGGGCCAAAGACATAGTGCTGGCCCAGAGCTGGCACAACTCTCGGGTCATTGGCCTGGAAACCACTTTAGCAAATCGGCGCGCACGCGGAATGTGCGCAGGTGCGCGCATATGCAAAATAAGGACTTCGACGCGTAAGCGCACAGTGCGCGCACGCGTACACGCAGTTGTGCAATTGGCCCAGCTATTGCGCGAGATTGGCCCAACTCTCTGGAAAAAGTATCGGCCGGAATATGCGTATGGATGCGCATGCGCACAGCGTGCGTACGCGTCCTTGACTCTCTTCTTTTTTTTTCAAAAATACTATAAACAGCTGAAAATCTCCCTACCACTACCTACAACTCAAGATCAACTAAAATGCAAAATTAACAAAAAATTTCAGGTGTAAACAAACATAACTTGCACTTTAAGCAACTAACAACCAATATATTAAGACAAAACTACAGGAAGAGGAAAACTACCTATAATGGCAACTCAAATCACTTATTAATCAAAGCTACAAGAGAGTGGAAAGAGTGTACCATGGTGGGGTGTCTCCCACCTAGCACTTTTATTTATTGTCCTTATGTTGGACTTATGGGGAGCTCCTCATCAAGGTGGCTTGTGCTTGAATTCATCTTGAAACTCCCACCAATGCTTGGTTCTCCATTGTGCCCCAAGATTTCTCATGGATTGAGCCAAGTCTTGATGGAGTTTTTCACCAGCTTGGGGCTCCCAAAGTTGATCCTCCTTGTGTGATCCGGGATCTCACACTTTGTTTTCACACCCGTCTTAAAGTTGACTGGTGCGGTATTTGTAACCCACTAATTTACCGGCAAGTGCACCAGGTCGTACCAAGTAATACCTTACGTGAGTAAGGGTCGATCCCACGAGGATTGATGGATTAAGAAACAATAGTATTTGATAGGCTTAGTTAGACAAACAAAAAATAGTGTTTGAATATTGAAATAGCATTAAAAAGTTGACAGGGAAATGATTAATTTGGGAATAAAATATGGAAAACAGTTAAGGCTTTAGAGTTATCTACTTTCTGGATTGACTTTTCTTATTAACTATTTTAATCATGCAATATTTAATTCATGGCAAACTATTTGTGACTAGACCCTAATTCCTTAGACCTTCCTAGTCTCCTCTAAAATTCATCAACAGCCAATTCCTTAGTCAATTAATTCCAATTAGAGGGTGGTGATCAAATTCCACTTTATATGCCACAAGAATCCTAATTGTCCAAAAATAAAGGGATTATATGTCACGTATCCCGTTAAATACAAACAATTAGAAATTCAGGATAATATGTTTTCAAGCTATTGTTCAAGTAAAGAGCTTTTCCAAGTTATACAAGAACTCAATTAGAACATGGGTCATACTTCCGTTCCATCCAAATTCATAAAATAAGGAACGAAAATAATTATTGAAATATAAATCACGACATGAATTAAAATAGAAAAATAATATTAGCAATCCATACAATAGACAGAGCTCCTAACCTTAACAATGGAGGTTTAGTTGCTCATGATTCAGAGTAGAATGTTATGGAATACGGAATGTAATTTTTGGAATAGAATGGGATCCTCCCCGGGACTTCCTCCAAAAGAGAGGTTTCTTCTCCATTTTATAACTAATCCTAATAACTTTAAAATCTAATTTTTAAAATTAAAAATAATATCTTTTCCTAGAATTCAAATTTGAATTTAAATCAAAAATTAACTAAATAATCAAGTCTTCAATTGATGGGTGGGGACCACTTGTTTTGTCCATTCTACAGCTTCTAATATATGTTTTTTGGGCTGAAAACTAGGTCAAAACAGCCCATAAATCACCCTCAACGTTTTTCTGCGTTTTTTGCACGTGGCGCATGTCACGCGTACGCGTCAGTCACGTGTACGCGTCGATGGTCTTTTCTGCGAGTCACGCAGACGCGTCGGTCACGCGCACGCATCGCTGAGCGAATCTTCAAATCACGCGTACGCGTCAGTCACGCGCACGCGTCGCCATGGAAAGCTCCAAATTCACGCGCACGCGTCAGGCACGCGTGCGCGTTGCTCCTTGCTGCCATCTCCTTTGATTCTTGTGCTGCAAAAACTCCATCAAATCCAGCTGAATGCTACCTAAAATAAACAGTATTGCACAAAACTCAAAATAGCATCCATAGTGGCTAAAATATAGTTAATTCTTAATTAAACTCAACAAATTACATGCAAATTCACTAGAAAAAAATAGGAAAGATGCTCACGCATCATTGACTCTCATTATTAGTCCATCCGGGTGGTAAACAAGGTGAATTCTCTATAAAGTGACCAACAATCCTTCTAGACCCATCTAGATGAGCACTAATCCAACCTTTATATCTCATGTTTGATGTATCAATCATAATGAACCTTGATTTGCAAAGCCAACCACGAAACATCTTTCTTTTACGCTTCATCTCACAAAGCATCCTAAGTTGACCATCCATTTCAAGCAAGCCATATTCGAGTGGGATAATAAAGGTAATAGAAATGAATTTTACCCACTCAAATATAGGAGTAGATGACAACCTAGGCAAAGAAGCTCCTAAGGGTCTTGACAAAGCATATTCAATTCCCATCCTCCTTTTTCTAAGGGTCTCCACCTCTTCACAAGATTTCTTAATTTCAATCCTTTGTTCATCAATTCTATCTAAGCCTTTTCCCTTACTCAAATCATAATTGGGAAGGTGAGAAAAATTTACCTCCACATTGTTTTCCAATTCACCGGGAGAGGGTTCTTCATGCTCAAAGGATTCTTCACCACTAAGGTTTGATGCTTGATCTTCATCACCAAGGGAACTCACTTCTTGCTCTATCCCATCCAAGTTTTCATATGGAATATGCCTTGGAGGTTGTGCACATTCCTCCTTAGCATCAAATTCAATCATCTTGGAGGGGTTTTCTTCAATTCTATGTTCCCATGGAGGCTCTGCATCTCCTAAGTCTTCAACCAATTCTTTCCTTTCTTCAACAATCATAGCTTCCTCCAATTGTTCCGATACAAAGCAACTTCCCTCATTCTCCACCAATCTCTCCTTCATGTTATGCTCTTCATTTGTTTCTCCACATGTAGCCATGGGAGTCCCTTGAGTGTTCAAGCATTGGGATGCTAATCGGTTTACCACCTCATCCAAGGCGGCCGTGAATTGTTGCAATCCCTTTTCATCTCCTCTTGTCCTTGAACAAGAACATCAAGGATGTCATCCATTGGAGGTTGGGGTGAATGGAAGGGTTCATCAATTTAGGGGAAGGATTCATAGTAGGAAGGTGGTTCTTCTTAGTAGAGTTATGGTGGTTCAATAATTTCCACTCTTTCCACTTGTTGCACAACACGCTCCATGGTTGCTTGAAGTTGATCCAATGTTTCTTTGAGACGATCCCTTAACTCTTTTTCCTTTTGGATATCATGAGTAGGATCATATGGTTCTTGGATTGAAGGACATGAGTATTCTTCCATGGAAGGTTGTGGTGGAAAGTAGTGTTTATCTTGTGGTTGAAAATTTTCATACATTGGAGGAGGTTCATCTTGGTAATAACATGGAGGGGGGTGGTTCTTGAAAATATTGATGTTGGAATGGTGGTGGCTCTATATGTGGTTCATATGGCTCATATAGTTGTTGTAATGGTGGATATGGATGAGGGTCATATGAAGGTAGTTGGTGAAAAGAGGCTTGTGAGTGTGGTAGATGGCTATGTTGAGGATATGGCTCATAGGTGTATGGTGGTGGTTCTTGGAAGTCACAAGGGGACTCACCATAACCATTGGATTGGTATGCATCATAGAACAACTCTTCTTCATAGTGCATTGGTGGAGGTTGTTGCCAAGAGGATTGATCATATGCATATGGTTCCTCCTACCTTTGATTATCCCATCCTTGATGGACATCCTCATTATAGCCTTCATTTCCTACAACATAGTTAGAACCAAACTCATAGCCAAAGTGAGAATTCATAGTGAAAAGAGAAAATGAGAAACAAAAGCTACTAAGAAATAATGAAACAAAGTCCTAAAACTAGCAAAAACTAACAAGCAATCCAAAAATCAAGCTATTCACACTATTCACATATATACAATAACCAATAACACAACACCATTGTAACTCCCCGGTAACGGCGCCATTTTGATGAGAAGACTTTTGTATGGTTTAGAATTCACAAATGAAATCTTGTTGCAAGTATAGTTTCTAAACCAACAATAATCCTTTCATACAAAAATTTGTTTGTCACAAGTAACAAACCCCTAAAATCTATAAACCGAAGTATTGAACCTCGGGTCATGCTCCCTAGGAATTACAATGAATTGTCTTGTTATTGGTTATGAGGTATGTTTTGGGGTTTTTGGGATAAGAGACATGAAAAGTAAATGGCAATGAAAATAAACTAACAACTAAAAAGGTCTTGGCAAAGGTTTGGTGGTCAAGGATCTCTATCCTAATCACTAACCACAACATGAGAATTGGCAAGGATCAACCCCACTAAGTCATCCTCTAACTAATAAAGGAAAGTCAAATGAGATGTGTTAATCCAAGTCCATAAGTCCTAGTTCTACACCAAATCAATTAGTGAGATCTAGAGTTAATGGCTCCCAATTGTTAATCACTTGGATATTAGCAACTCAAGAGTTCCTAAGTTACCTTCCCAAGCCAAGAACATAAAATTCTACTCTAAAATCCAACTAAGCATTTTATCAAACACTTAGAAGGCATAAAAGGAAAGCATAGTAAAACTGCAAGAAAAGTAAATCTACACTATTCAAATTCAAGGAATTAAACAACAACAAATCAAATGAACAATAAAGGAACATGAAAACATAAATTGCATTAAAGAGGAAAGGAAGGAACAAAAGTGCATCAACATAAAAGTAGAGAATCACAAGAATGAAATATAAAATTAGAGAGAGGAGAAGAAGAGGAACAAGAATTGATAAAGGAAAAGTAAATCAAAGCATGAATTAAGCCTAGATCTAAGGAATTCTAATCTAGATCTAAAACCTAATCCTAATCCTAGAGAGAAGTGAGAGCTTCTCTCTCTAGAACTAACCTAAACTAAACTAATGTGTGAAAGTATGTAAAAGTATCTAAAGTATGTAAAGTATGTTGATTCCCCTTCAATCCCTGGCTTAAATAGCATCAGAAATGAGTTATATTGGGCCCACAAGGCTTTAGAATTCACTGGCCACGTATTGCTTTAAGTGGATCATATGGCAGCAACAACGCGTGCGCGTACAGTGCGCGTACACATCACCATACGCGTAGCAACTATGGCAAATCTTATATCGTTTCGAAGCCCCGGATGTTAGCTTTCCAATGCAACTAGAACCGCGTCTGAAGAACTGAAGATTGATGGTTTAGAAGTTATAGTAAACTCTCGTTGCAAGTATAGTTACTAAACCAAGCAATCAACCTTTCTTACAAACGTTTTAGTTGTCACAAGTAACAAACCCCTAAATAAATTGATAACCGAAGTATTCAAACCTCGGGTCATCTTCTCAAGGAACTGCAGGGAAGTATGTTCTTATTATTGGTTATGGAGATTATAAATTGGGGTTTTGAGAATGAGGAGCGAATGGTTTAATTAGCAAATAAAGTAAATGAAGAACAAGTAATTTAAATGGCAAGTAAAATAAATAGATGATTGTAAATAAACTTTTGGCAAGGTATGAGAAATTAGAGGTCCTATCCTAGCTATCCTTATCAATGATGATGAGAATTGAATCTTAATTCCACTTTGTTAACCTTTACTAAGATAAAGGAAGGTCAAGGGATTAATTGGTTTGATCTTCGGATCCTATTTATTTCCTAAGAAAAGATTGGGATTATTGAAGTTCAATTTAATTAACAAAGATAACAATTATCAATCATGTTTGAGTTTGATAACTCCTGAGTTACTGATTTCTTAACCAAGGCTAAAAGGAGAAAAGTAAATCTACTGGAATAAAAATGTCTTCAGATGGGAATTACAATAATGTAAATAATGGAAAGTAATAATAAACTGAAATACCTCAAATAACATTAATTCAAAGAGTAATCTGTAACATAGAAGAATTCATAAATTAAATTGCAAAAGTAAATAAAAGGGAATATTGAACCTGATAAAGAGATAATCCTGAAAGCGAATAAAATCCTAATTATAAATCCTAATCCTAAAGAGAGGAGAGAGAGGAGAGAACCTCTCTCTAAACTAAATCTAAATCATGAAAACTAACTAAAGTGGAGACTCTCCTTAAATGGATGCATTACCCCACTTCATAACCTCTGGTCTATGCTTTATGGACTTGGATTTGGGCCAAAAAGGGCTTCAGAATTTGTTAGGAGCATTTTCTGCAATTTTTGGTGTGTGGCCTCTGTCACGCGTCCGCGTGGGTCACGCGGTCGCGTCATTCGGAGTTTTCCTTGTCACGCTTTCGCATCAGTCATGCGACCGCATCATATGTGTTTCAATCGAGGCGCGCGGTCGCGTCAGTCATGCGTTCGCGTCGCGCTCTCTTCGCACTGGCATGCGGTCGCGTCGTCCATGCGATCGCGTGGCTGACAGTTTCTTCACAAACTCCGTTTTATGCTTTCCTTCCATTTTTGTATGTTTTCTTTCCATCCTTTGAGTCATTCCTGCCTTAGAAGATCTGAAACTACTCAACACACTAATCACGGCATCGAATGGAAATAAAGGTAATTAAAATAATTAATTTTAAAGCATAGGAAACATGTTTTTCACATACATCACATAATAAGGAAGGAAAAGTAAAACCATGCAATTAATATGAATAAGTGGGTGAAGGATTGAATAAATCACTCAAACTAAGCATAAATATGGGTTTATCAACCTCCCCACACTTAAACAATAGCATGTCCTCATGCTAAGTCCAAGACAAAGAGTAAGGTAAGGTTAAAGTGGTGGAATGTCATGCAATGCAATCTAATCTAAATGCAACTACCTAAATGAATGATGCATCATGCAATTCTAATTTTTATTCACTTGAATATAAAGCTTGCATGTAGTTGAATTAATTCACATTCTCAAGGAGTCATATATATATATATAGCCAAGCCTTAGATAGTGATAAAAGTGCCTTTACAATTGAGATGGGAGAGAAAAAAACATTTTATAAACTTGCAAGATAATTAATAATTTAAGCAGAGATATATGTTAATGAGCTATTGAACCCTCACTGGATTTTGTGTTTACTCTCTAATCACTTAGTGTTTATTGGGTTAATCACTCTACTCTTCTTTTTATTCTTTCTTTCTAAAACTTTGTTCTTCATCTAACCAATCAACAATTATAGAGTATTGACATACCAAAAATCATGAGGTCTTTAGTTAAGGTCGTAATGGGACCAAGGTAAAGGTAAGGGTATATGTATAAGGCTAAGTGAGCTAATAAGTGAATCCTTAATTAGTCTAAGATCTCACTGGTGCGCAGAAATTGTGATTACACTTTGATTATGTAAAATTCATCGCTCTTTCTTTCCCTGGTAATGGCGCCAAAAATATGATGCCAATACCATGGTTCACAACTTCGCACAACTAACCAGCAAGTGCACTGGGTCGTCCAAGTAATACCTTACGTGAGTAAGGGTCGAATCCCACGGAGATTGTTGTTATGAAGCAAGCTATGGTCACCTTGTAAATCTCAGTCAGGCGGATATAAAATAGTAATGGAGTTTTCGAAAATAATTAATAAAATAGGGATAGAAATACTTATGTAAATCATTGGTGAGAATTTCAGATAAGCGAATAGAGATGCTTTCGTTCCTCTGAACCTCTGCTTTCCTGCTATCTTCATCCAATCAGTCTTACTCCTTTTCATGGCTGGCTTTATGTAATGTATCACCATTGTCAAGAGCTACTTTTGGTCTTCTCTTGGGAAAATGATCCGAATTTCCTGTCACGGCACGGCTAATCGTCTGGAGGTATCACCCTTGTCAATGGTTACATCCTATCCTCTCAGTGAAAGTGGTCAACGCACCCTGTCACGGCACGGCTATTCATCTGTCGGTTCTCGATCATGCTGGAATAGGATTTACTATCCTTTTACGTCTGTCACTACGCCCAGCAATCGCGAGTTTGAAGCTCGTCACAGTCATTCAATCATTGAATCCTACTCGGAATACCACAGACAAGGTTTAGACTTTTCGGATTCTCTTGAATGCCGCCATCATTCTAGCTTATGCCACGAAGATCCCAATATCTCGGACTCGGTCCCCCGTATTGGTAATCTAAGAGATACTCGTTCAATCGAAGGTAGAGCGGAAATGGTTGTCAGGCACGCGTTCATAGGGAATGATGATGATTGTCACGTTCATCACATTCAGATTGAAGTGAGAATGAATATCTTAGAAGTGAAATAAGATGAATTGAATAGAAAAACAGTAGTACTTTGCATTAATCTTTGAGGAACAGCAGAGCTCCACACCTTAATCTATGGAGTGTAGAAACTCTACCGTTGAAAATACATAAGTGAAAGGTCCAGGCATGGCCGAATGGCCAGCCCCCTAAAACGTGATCACAGGATCAGAATACAATCCAAAAGATCCAGGATGACTAATACAATAGTAAAAAGTCCTATTTATAATAAACTAGCTACTAGGGTTTACAGAAGTAAGTAATTGATGCATAAATCCACTTCCGAGGCCCACTTGGTGTGTGCTTGGGCTGAGCTTTAACTTTCCACGTGCAGAGGCCATTTGTGGAGTTGAACACCAAGTTTTGATCCATTTATGGCGTTCAACTCTGGTTTTTTATCCATTTCTGGCGCTGAACTCCAGAATTGGGCAGAGAGCTGGCGTTGAACGCCAGTTTGCGTCATCTAAACTTGGGCAAAGTATGGACTATTATACATTTCTGGAAAGCCCTGGATGTCTACTTTCCAAAGCAATTGAAAGCGCGCCATTTCGAGTTCTGTAGCTCCAGAAAATTCACTTTGAGTGCAGGGAGGTCAGAATCCAACAGCATCAGCAGTCTTCTTCAACCTCTGAATCTGATTTTTGCTCAAGTCCCTCAATTTCAGCCAGAAAATACCTGAAATCACAGAAAAACACACAAACTCCTAGTAAAGTCCAAAAATGTGAATTTAACATAAAAACTAATGAAAACATCCCTAAAAGTAACTAGATCCTACTAAAAACTACTAAAAACAATGCCAAAAAGCGTATAAATTATCCGCTCATCACAACACCAAACTTAAATTGTTGCTTGTCCCCAAGCAACTGAAAATCAAATAGGATAAAAAGAAGAGAATATACTATAAATTCCAAACTATCAATGAAACATAGCTTCAATCATATGAGCGGGACTTATAGCTTTTTGCCTCTTGAATAGTTTTGGCATCTCACTTTATCCATTGAAGTTCAGAATGATTGGCTTCTATAGGAACTCAGAATTCAGATAGTGTTATTAATTCTCCTAGTTCAGTATGATGATTCTTGAACACAGCTATTTTATGAGTCTTGGCCGTGGCCCTAAGCACTTTGTTTTCCAGTATTACCACCGGATACATAAATGCCACAGACACATAATTGGGTGAACCTTTTCAGATTGTGACTCAGCTTTGCTAAAGTCCCCAATTAGAGGTGTCCAGGGTTCTTAAGCACACTCTTTTTTTGCTTTGGACCTTGACTTTAACCGCTCAGTCTCAAGTTTTCACTTGACACCTACACGCCACAAGCACATGGTTAGGGACAGCTTGGTTTAGCCGCTTAGACCAGGATTTTATTCCTTTAGGCCCTCCTATCCACTGATTCTCAAAGCCTTAGGATCCTTTTTATTACCCTTGCCTTTTGGTTTTAAGGGCTATTGGCTTTTTGCTCTTGCCTCTTGGTTTTAAGAGCTTTTGGATTTTTCTGCTTGCTTTTTCTTTTTCTTTCTATTTTTTTCACCTATTTTTTTTTTTTGCAAGCTTTGTTCTTTGCTGCTTTTTCTTGCTTCAAGAATCATTTTTATGATTTTTCAGATTATCAAATAACATGTCTCCTAGTCATCATTCTTTCAAGAGCCAACATATTTAACATTCTTAAACAACAACTTCAAAAGACATGCACTGTTCAAGCATACATTCAGAAAACAAGAAGCATTGTCACCACATCAATATAATTAAGCTAAGTTCAAGGATAAATTCGAAACTCATGTACTTCTTGTTCTTTTGAATTAAAACATTTTTCATTTAAGAGAGGTGAGGGATTCATAGGACATTCATAACTTTAAGACATAGTTACTAACTACTAATGATCATGTAGTGAAGACACAAACATGGATAAGCACATAACATAGAAAACAAAAAACAGAAGAAATAAGAACAAGGAATGAATCCATCTTAGTGATGGTGGCGTTTCCTTCTTGAGGAACCAATGATGTCCTTGAGCTCTTCTATGTCCCTTCCTTGTCTTTGTTACTCCTCCCTCATTGCTTTTTGATCTTCTCTTATTTCATGGAGCATGATGGAGTGCTCTTGATGTTCCACCCTTAATTGTCCTATGTTGGCACTTAATTCTCCTAGGGAGGTGTTGATTTGCTCCCAACAGTTTTGTGGAGGAAAATGCATTTGAGGCATCTCCGGGATCTCATGGTGATGAGCTTCCTGCGCCTCTTGAGCTTCATGAATGGGCTCTCTTGCTTGCTCCATCTTTTTCTTAGTGATGGGCTTCTCTTCCTTAATAGGAATGTCTCCTTCTATGAAAGCTCCAGTTGAGTAACATAGATGGCAGATAAGATGAGAAAAAGCTAGCCTTGCCATGGGGGATGACTTTTTGGCTATTTTGTAGAGTTCATTAGAGATGACTTCATGAACTTCTATTTCCTCTCCAATCATGATGCTATGAATCATGATGGCCCGATCCACAGTAACTTCAGATCGGTTGCTAGTGGGAATGATTGAGCATTGAATGAACTCCAACCATCCTCTAGCCACAGGCTTGAGGTCCAATCTTCTTAGTTGAACCGGCTTGCCTTTGGATTCAATCTTCCATTGAGCTCCTTCCACACATATGTCCATAAGGACTTGGTCCAACCTTTGATTAAAGTTGACCCTTCTAGTGTAGGGGCGTTCATCTCCTTGCATCATGGGCAAGTTAAACGCCAACCTCACATTCTCCGGACTAAAATCTAAGTATTTCCCCCGAACCATTGTAACATAGTTCTTTGGATCCGGGTTCTTACTTTGATCATGGTTCTTGGTGATCCATGTATTGGCATAGAACTCTTGAACCATTAGGATGCCGACTTGTTGGATGGGATTTGTTAGAACTTCCCAACCTCTTCTTTGAATTTCATGTCGGATCTCTGGATACTCATTTCTTTTGAGTTTGAAAGGGACCTCGGGGATCACCTTCTTCTTGGCCACAACATCATAGAAGTGGTCTTGATGGGCTTTGGAGATGAACCTTTCCATCTCCCATGACTCGGAGGTGGAAGCTTTTGTCTTCCCTTTCCCCTTTCTAGAGGATTCTCCGGTCTTAGGTGCCATCAATGGTAATGGAAAAACAAAAAGCTTATGCTTTTACCACACCAAACTTAGAATATTGCTCGCCCTCGAGCAATAAAAAAAAGGATAGAGGAAGAAGAAGAAGAAAATATGGAGAAGAGGGGTGAAGTGTGTTTCGGCCAAGTAGAGAGGAGAGGGTTGTGTTGTGTGAAAATGAGGAAGAATGGAGGGCTATATATAGGGGAGGGAGGGGGTTTAAGGTTCGGCCATTTAGGGTGGGTTTGGGTGGGAAATTGGTTTTGAATTTTGAAGGTAGGTGGAGTTTATGAGGTAGGTTTATGGGGAAGAGTGGATGGATGTGAGTGGTGAAAAGGTGATGGGGAAGAGAGATTGAGGTGATTGGTGAAGGGTTTTTGGGGAAGAGTGTTTATGGGATTGTGTGAAAGAGAGTGGTGAGGGATGAGAAGAAGTGAGTGGAGGTAGGTGGGGATCCTATGGGGTCCACAGATCCTGAGATGATCCTGTGGGGTCCACAGATCCTGAGATGATCCTGTGGGGTCCACAGATCCTGAGGTGTTCAAGGATTTACACCCTTGCACTAAATTAGGCATGTAAAATGCCCTTGCACACAACTCTGGGCGTTCAGCGCCAGGTTGGTGCCCATTTTGGGCGTTCAACGCCCATTTGTTGGCCATTTCTGGCGTTGAACGCCAGAACCATGCTTGTTCTGGGCGTTCAGCGCCCAGATACTGCCCATTTTGGGTGTTCAGCGCCAGAACCATGCTCTGTTCTGGCGTTGAACGCCAAACAGATGCTTCCTCCAGGGTGTGATTTTTCTTCTGCTATTTTTGATTCCGTTTTTAATTTTTTTGTTTATTTTGTGACTCCACATGATCATGAACCTATAAAGACATATAACTAAGAAAAATATAGTTAGATAAAAATTGGGTTGCCTCCCAACAAGCGCTTCTTTAATGTCAATAGCTTGACAGTGGGCTCTCATGGAGCCTCACAGATGTTCAGAGCATTGTTGAAACTCTCCAACACCAAACTTAGAGTTTGGATATAGGAGTTCAACACCATTACAGAGAGTGGCATGAGGTTTATTCCTGAACCAAGGTCACACAGAGCCTTAAAGATCATGGTGCCTATGGTACAAGGTATTATGAACTTTCCAGGATCCTGTTTCTTCTGAGGCAATGTCAGTTGATCCAGATCACTTAGTTCATTGGTAAACAAGGGAGGTTCATCTTCCCAAGTCTCAATACCAAATAATTTGGCATTCGGCTTCATGATTGCAACAAGAAACTTGGCAGTTTGCTCTTCAGTAACATCCTCTTTCTCTTTAGAAGAGGAATACTCATCAGAGCTCATGAAGGGCATAAGGAGGTTCAATGGAATCTCTATGGTCTCTAGATGAACCTCAGAGTCCTTTGGTTCCTCAGAGGGAAGCTCCTTATTGGTCACTGGACGTCCCAGGAAGTCTTCCTCCTTGGGATTCACGTCCTCCTCTCCTTCTTTGGGTTCGGCCATGATGTTTATGTCAATGGCCTTGCACTCTCCTTTTGGATTCTCTTCTGTATTGCTTGGGAGAGTACTAGGAGGGATTTCAGTGATTCTTTTACTCAGCTGGCCCACTTGTGCTTCCAAATTTCTAATGGAAGATCTTGTTTTATTCATGAAACTCACAGTGGCCTTAGATAGATCAGAGACTAGAATTGCTAAGCTAGATGGATTCTGCTCAGAATTCTCTGTCTGTTGCTGAGTGGATGATGGAAAGGGTTTATTATTGTTAAACCTGTTTCTTCCACCATTATTAAAGCCTTGTTGCGGCTTTTGATCCTTCCATGAGAAATTTGGATGATTTCTCCATGATGAGTTATAGGTGTTTCCATAAGGTTCACCTAAGTAATTCACCTCTGCTATTGCAGGGTTATCAGGATCATAAGCTTCTTCTTCAGAAGATGCCTCTTGAGTACTGTTGGATGCAGCTTTCATTCCATTCAGACTCTGGGAAATCATATTGACTTGCTGAGTCAATATTTTGTTCTGAGCCAATATGGCATTCAGAGTATCAACTTCAAGAACTCCCTTCTTCATAGGCATCCCATTACTCACAGGATTCCTCTCAGAAATGTACATGAACTGGTTATTAGCAACCATGTCAATGAGTTCTTGAGCTTCTGCAGGTGTTTTCTTTAGGTGAATGGATCTACCTGCAGAAGTATCCAATGACATCTTTGATATCTTAGATAAACCATCATAGAAGATATCCAGGATGGTCCATTCTGAAAGCATGTCAGAAGGACACTTTTTGGTCAGCTGCTTGTATCTTTCCCAAGCTTCATAGAGGGATTCACCTTCTTTCTGTCTGAAGGTTTGAACATCCACTCTAAGCTTGCTCAGCTTTTGAGGAGGAAAGAACTTAGCTAAGAAAGCCGTGACCAGCTTATCCCAAGAGTTCAGGCTGTCTCTGGGTTGAGAGTCTAACCAGATTCTAGCTCTGTCTCTTACAGCAAATGGGAAAAGCATGAGCCTGTAGACTTCAGGATCTACTCCATTAGTCTTAACAGTATCACAGATCTGCAAGAATTCAGTTAAGAACTGAAAAGGATCTTCAGATGGAAGTCCATGAAACTTGCAGTTCTGCTGCATCAGAGAAACTAATTGAGGTTTCAGCTCAAAGTTGTTTGCTCCAATGGCAGGAATGGAGATGCTTCTTTCATGTAAATTGGAATTAGGTGCAGTAAAGTCACCAAGCATTCTCCTTGCATTATTATTATTTTCGGCCGCCATCTCCTCTTCCTGTTCGAAAGTTTCTGAAAGGTTATCTCTGGATTGTTGTATTTTAGCTTCTCTTAGTTTCCTTTTCAGAGTCCTTTTAGGTTCTGGATCTGCTTCCACAAGAATATTCTTGTCCTTGCTCCTGCTCATATGACAAAGAAGAGGGCACAGAAAAATAATAATAATAGGGATCCTTTTTACCACAGTATAGAGGTTCCCTTATTTGAGTAGAAGAAAAAAAAAAGAAATTCGAACACAGATAGAAGAGGGGGTTCGAATTTGATGAGTGATGTGAGGAAGAGATGTTAGTAGATGAACAAATAAATAGAATAAGATGAGAGAGAGAGAGAGGATTTTCGAAAATAATTTTTTTGAAAAAGAGTTAGTTGATTTTTGAAAATTGTTTTTGAAAAAGGGTAGTGATTTTCGAAAATTAAGATTTAAAATTGAATTAATTAGTTAATTAAAAAGAAATTTTGAAAAAGGGGGGAGATATTTTTGAAAATTAGAGAGAGAGAGTTAGTTAGGTAGTTTTGAAAAAGATAAGAAATAAGCAAAAAGTTAGTTAGTTAGTTGAAACAAATTTTGAAAAGATAAGAAGTTAGGAAGTTAGAAAAGATATTTTGAAATCAAATTTTTGGAAAAGGTGAGATAAGAAGATATTTTTGAAAAGATATGATAGAAATTAGTTTTTGAAAAAAAATATTTGATTTTTAAAAATACAATTAATGACTTGATTCACAAGAAATCACAAGATATGATTCTAAAACTTAAAGTTTGAATCTTTCTTAACAAGCAAGTAACAAACTTGAAATTTTTGAATCAAAACATTAATTGTTATTGTTATTTTCGAAAATTTGATATAAAAATAAGAAAAATATTTTTGAAAAATATTTTTGGAATTTTCGAAAATAACTAAGAAATTTGAAAAAGATTTGATTTTTGAAAAAGATTTTGAAAAAGATAAGATTTTCAAATTGAAAATTTGATTTGACTCATAAGAAACAACTTGATTTTAAAAATTTTTGAAAAAGTCAAATCTAATTTTCGAATTTATGAGAGAGAGAAAGGGAAAGATATTTTTTTTATTTTTGAATTTTTATGATGAGAGAGAAAAACAAGAAAAATGATGCAATGCATGAGAGTTATGGATCAAAACAATGAATGCATGCAAGAATGCTATGAATGTCAAGATAAACACCAAGAACACTATGAAGATCATGATGAACATCAAGAACATATTTTTGAAAAATTTTTAATGCAAAGAAAACATGCAAGACACCAAACTTAGAATTCTTTAATGCTTAGACATAAAGAATTCAAGAATGCATATGAAAAACAAGAAAAGACACAAAACATGCAAATACAGAGATCAAACAAGAAGACTTACTAAGAACAACTTGAAGATCATAAAGAACACTATGAATGCATGAATTTTCGAAAAATGCAAGATGCACATGCAATTGACACCAAACTTATAACATGACTCAAGACTCAAACAAGAAACAGAAAAATATTTTTGATTTTTATGATTTTCTAAATTTTTTTGTATTTTTTTTTTTTTGGATTTTTCGAAAATTAATTGAAAAAGGAAAATAAGGATTCCAAAATTTTTAATATGAATTCCAGGAATCTTGCATTCTTAGTCTAAAACTTCAGTCCAGGAATTAGACATGGCTCACTGGCCAGCCAAGCTTTCAATGAAAGCTCCGGTCCAAAACACTAGACATGGCCAATGGCCAGCCAAGCTTCAGCAAGATATCAGAATATACTGCTCATTACTTATCAAATATGTAACTTGCCTCTATGCTGATGGTTTGGAAGCCTCAGTCCAAAAGAATTTAGACATGGCTTTGCAGCCAGCCAGGCTTCACATGCTTCATGAAACACTAGAATTCATTCTTAAAAATTTTGAATAAAAATTTTTTTTCTTTTTTTTTTTCGAAAACAGGTGAAAAAATTTTGAAATATTTTTGAAAAACTTTTGACAAGAAAACAAAAAGAAAATTACCTAATCTGAGCAACAAGATGAACCGTCAGTTGTCCAAACTCGAACAATCCCCCGCAACGGCGCCAAAAACTTGGTGCGCAGAAATTGTGATTACACTTTGATTATGTAAAATTCATCGCTCTTTCTTTCCCTGGTAATGGCGCCAAAAATATGATGCCAATACCATGGTTCACAACTTCGCACAACTAACCAGCAAGTGCACTGGGTCGTCCAAGTAATACCTTACGTGAGTAAGGGTCGAATCCCACGGAGATTGTTGGTATGAAGCAAGCTATGGTCACCTTGTAAATCTCAGTCAGGCGGATATAAAATAGTAATGGAGTTTTCGAAAATAATTAATAAAATAGGGATAGAAATACTTATGTAAATCATTGGTGAGAATTTCAGATAAGCGAATAGAGATGCTTTCGTTCCTCTGAACCTCTGCTTTCCTGCTATCTTCATCCAATCAGTCTTACTCCTTTCCATGGCTGGCTTTATGTAATGTATCACCATTGTCAAGAGCTACTTTTGGTCTTCTCTTGGGAAAATGATCCAAATTCCCTGTCACGGCACAGCTAATCGTCTGGAGGCATCACCCTTGTCAATGGTTACATCCTATCCTCTCAGTGAAAGTGGTCAACGCACCCTGTCACGGCACGGCTATTCATCTATCGGTTCTCGATCATGCTGGAATAGGATTTACTATCCTTTTACGTCTGTCACTACGCCCAGCAATCGCGAGTTTGAAGCTCGTCACAGTCATTCAATCATTGAATCCTACTCGGAATACCACAGACAAGGTTTAGACTTTCCGGATTCTCTTGAATGCCGCCATCATTCTAGCTTATGCCACGAAGATCCCAATATCTCAGACTCGGTCCCCCGTATTGGTAATCTAAGAGATACTCGTTCAATCGAAGGTAGAGCGGAAATGGTTGTCAGGCACGCGTTCATAGGGAATGATGATGATTGTCACGTTCATCACATTCAGGTTGAAGTGCGAATGAATATCTTAGAAGTGAAATAAGATGAATTGAATAGAAAAACAGTAGTACTTTGCATTAATCTTTGAGGAACAGCAGAGCTCCACACCTTAATCTATGGAGTGTAGAAACTCTACCGTTGAAAATACATAAGTGAAAGGTCCAGGCATGGCCGAATGGCCAGCCCCCTAAAACGTGATCACAGGATCAGAATACAATCCAAAAGATCCAGGATGACTAATACAATAGTAAAAAGTCCTATTTATAATAAACTAGCTACTAGGGTTTACAGAAGTAAGTAATTGATGCATAAATCCACTTCCGAGACCCACTTGGTGTGTGCTTGGGCTGAGCTTTAACTTTCCACGTGCAGAGGCCATTTGTGGAGTTGAACGCCAAGTTTTGATCCATTTATGGCGTTCAACTCTGGTTTTTGATCCATTTCTGGCGCTGAACTCCAGAATTGGGCAGAGAGCTGGCGTTGAACGCCAGTTTGCGTCATCTAAACTTGAGAAAAGTATGGACTATTATACATTTCTGGAAAGCCCTGGATGTCTACTTTCCAACGCAATTAGAAGCGCGCCATTTCGAGTTCTGTAGCTCCAGAAAATTCACTTTGAGTGCAGGGAGGTCAGAATCCAACAGCATCAGCAGTCCTTCTTCAACCTCTGAATCTGATTTTTGCTCAAGTCCCTCAATTTCAGCTAGAAAATACCTGAAATCACAGAAAAACACACAAACTCCTAGTAAAGTCCAGAAATGTGAATTTAACATAAAAACTAATGAAAACATCCCTAAAAGTAACTAGATCCTACTAAAAACATACTAAAAACAATGCCAAAAAGCGTATAAATTATCTGCTCATCACTCACCTAACATACATACTTTGTAAAGCAAAGCTTCTTTACCTATTTTCCCACTTTTTCCCACTTTTGATGTTACATGCTCATGTTTCAATGTTTATTATTTTTTTATCCTATGTGCATTGCCTTATTTCACATTTTGGGGAATTCTTTTGTGTCCCCTTTATTCAAATACTAAAAAATAACACTTTTTTTTTAATGCACATGGTAATTCAATTATTTTGATTTCGCATGAGCATGCTTCCCAAAATTTTTATTTGAATTATTTTATTCTTTTCAACTTTTCTACCTTTTTATTTTTATCATCCATATTCCCAATAGGTTTCCCACATGTAAACCATACACAATTTCTA
The DNA here is from genome assembly GCF_059453495.1 of Arachis ipaensis. Classification (NCBI taxonomy): domain Eukaryota; kingdom Viridiplantae; phylum Streptophyta; class Magnoliopsida; order Fabales; family Fabaceae; genus Arachis; species Arachis ipaensis. Next base: position 69,343,593 of record NC_142442.1, on the reverse strand, counting down.
TCTTAAGCTAACCAAGGATTCAACTTAGGATTTTTATTTTGTTTTTCTGCTTAAGGCTAGTAATGTGGTTTATAGAATAAAAGGGGATTTAAAGGCTCAAAGGGGCTAACAAGGGTGATGTAAAAGGTAAGCTATTTTGGGATAAGTGAGCTAAAAATCATACAATGGCCTCAATCACTCTCTTGGTATATAGTTATATTCTATAATCGGACATATAGATTAAAACAAAGTAAAGAACATCAGAATAAAAAAGAAGGGCGGAACACACAGGAATAAAATATTATGGTTTGAATGTAACCATACAATTAAGCTTAAAACTCACAGGCTGTGTGTTCTCTAGCTCAAAAATCATTTATCAGTTATGTATGTCATGCAGGTTTAGTTAAAAATTTCCATTATTCTCAATGTAAAACTTAAGGTGGCTTTAAAGTTCTAGTGTTTCTCCTTGATGAAATGTTGTTAATTAACTAACATGTAATGCTATATATACAGGTGTGTGGATTGTTTCTATTATGTTCAAGTCCCTAGTTTACTTCCTTTTTATATTTTTCAATTTAAACTAAGCTATCTTATGCTAAAAAAGGGTAAACTATACTAATTAATCCACAATTTCTATAACTAATAAGTTAGAATTGCAACTAAAACTAAATGGCTAAAATATGAACTAAAGTGCAACATAGAATAAATACATAAAAATAGCAATATATATAAGTACTGAGAAAATAAAAATAAAAATACAGAAAAGTAGCAAAATAAATAAAAAGAGTACGTAGTGGTTCACCAAAAAAAAGAACGCCAGAGATGGCGACCTCCCCACACTTAAAATGTAGCATCGTCCCTGATACTCACTCAAGCAGGGTGTGAAGGGGTGTCATCACTGGAAGGACGGGTAGCTGGAGTCTCTGTGGTGGTGGTCGGAGGAGCTGCCTGTGGCAGAGGAGGTGCTGACTGGATAGGGATCTCGGGGTCTACAGCCTGAATCTGATGCAGGGTCTCCTGCTGGTGTGCTGCCTGCTGGGTGCCTGCCTGCTCTGCCTCCTGCTGTGGATGAGTCGCAGGCTCGGGCGCATCTGCCTCCTCCTCAGATGCCTCGGATGGTGTGTCAGGCTCAGAGGGGATGTCGCCAGATCGTATCATCAGCTTCAGGTGCTCATAGCGTCGCTTGTTGCGACGCTCCATCTGGTCAAGCCGTCGAAACAGGCGGTGCACTAGGTGATAGATGGGCTCTGAGGCAGGTGGAGGTGCAGTGGTGGTAGCAGGGGTAGCTGTGGAAGAAGAGGGGCCGGAAGATAGTGTGGCTGTCTCAGCAGTAGCAGTGAGGAATGGAGATCTGTAGCCCAAAGCCAGAAAGTTCCTGCTGTGAGGGATAATCTTCTTGCATTCTGCAGCAGGTGGCTTTTCATCAGCATCCTCCCAGGGCACGTCAGCTCGACGGCCTAGCTGTGTAATCAGATAAGGAAAGGGAAGAGTGCCTCGGATGTGGACCCTGGCCATATAGTACCGGATAAAGCATGGCAGGTATAGGTCCTTACCCTCCACCACACACCATAGGAGGGTGATCATAGCGGCTGGTATCTCAGTCTCGTGAGTACTCGGCATAATGAAGTTGCTAAGTATCTGATGCCATAGCCGAGCCTCATCATTCAAGTAAATCCGCTTGATTCCCTTTGGCATGGTGGTGTTCTGACCCATAATCCAAGGAACGGTCGGGTCAAGGGCTATCCTGGCCTTGACTGCATCCCAATCAAACTTCATGAAGCGCATATCTTCCTCAGCTTTTTGATAATCATCCAGCTGATCAGATTTAGGCAGAAGTTTCAGAACATCTTCAATGGCCTCTTCAGTGACCAGAATCTGCTTCCCCCTAAGGTTCACTGCATCTAGGGAAGTCTTGAAGTAATTGCAGTAGAATTCCCTTACCCAAGATGCATTGACCTCAGTCAGGTTTCTTTCCAGGAAGAACCAGCCTCTTTGTTTGATCTGATCAGAGGTGTATTGCTGGAGTTCTTCTGGGATCTTCAAAGTCCTCTCCAGGAGACAGATTCCTGGAGGTTGCAAACACCGGATACTTCAGCTCACAGTATCGGTTTGCAAATTTTACTGGATCAGTGGCAGGGAGTAGCTGGTCGGCCTTCTCCTGCGGGGTAAATTTTTTTTCCCGCCAGGAGTCATCGTGCATGATATCCATGATGGACATGGCGGATTCTCCTCTTTTACGTTTGTCAGTAGTTGCCTTTGCTTTTCCCTTTCTCTGGGTGGCAGACATCCTGAAAAATAGAAAACCAAGATATAATAAAAACAGGAAAACAAATAGGCAAATAGTCACAAAAAACACAAAGTGGCAAAGGAGCAATAGGATAAGGAAAATGAGTTAAGTAAATGTGCATTAAGGATTGTATAGGAGTTAAAAGTTCGAAAGGAAGAATTCACAATCCAAAATGTAATAGAAGGCATGTTAATTAGGAAAAAATTATCAGTATGCCATGGTTAGAAGGTTAAAAGAAAGTGAAAAAACAGAAGAGATGTTTTGAAAGGTTAGTTTGGTTAGAATTGAAAAAGAGTTCAGTAAGTTAAAATTAGTGAGTTAGTGCATAAGGATAAGTTTCTAAGTAACAAGCATTCATAATTAGAAGCTACAGGTAACTCATAACCAAATAGGTTGATGATGATTCAGATAGATATAGAAATAGAAAAAATTGGAATCAAACATCAAAAATGCAATTTATGAACCAGGAAATCAAAGAGAATAAGAATGCGTGCCCTTCATGAATTGGTTTGGTTAAATCTAAGGAAAGCACAGATAAAAATGCCAAAACCAAGACATGAATGGAAACATTTTACAGAAATTTGGGCAGCATTCCGGCTAAAATTGGATTGTCCCGGAAAATAAATAGCAACAGAATAGTTCATATGAATCAAAAATAAAGCTGCAATTACATATAAGGAATAAGAATCATGAAAAATTAGAGTAAAGAGCAGCATGAAGCAAGAAATTACAGCATATGAACAAAACTAACATCACAGCAACAGCAGAATTGCGAAAATAATGAAACAAGAAACACGAACAGCGCAATTAAACAGACCTAAATCCACTAACCACATCCTAGGCTACCTAACAACCTAGAATCCACTACAACATGCATATCTAACTAACCTAAATATGAACATAAATAGAAAAACATGAATTAACTACGAATTGATAGAAGGGTGGCATTCGTCGGAACCTGGTAGGCGAATTAAGGAGAGTGGGGCAGAGAGGTGGCTGGGGATGGTGGCGGTGGTGTCTGGCGCGGCGGAGGAGGGTGGCACGGCGGCGGTGGCTGCTGTTCAGAGGAAGGGAGGGAAAAGGGAGGGGAATGGGGGTAGGGGGTTATAGGGGAAGGAAGGGGGGCTGTGGTTGGCGCTGGGCAGTGGTGACGACGTCGCGGTCGTGGTGATCACGGAGGAGGGCAGTGGCGGTGGAGGGAGGAAGAAGAAGGAAGAAGGAAGAAGAAGAAAGAGGGGGGGGGAAAGGAAGGGGGATGGGTGGCCGGCGGGGTCTGGGGGGTGGTCGGCTGTGGCGGCGGTGGGTGATGGTGGCCAGGTGGTGGTGCTTGGTTGGAGAAGAAGAGAGGAAGAAGAGGGGTTTGGGGGTGGGGGCGCGACTGATAGGGTTCGCGTGACTGGGAGGGTATAAATTTGAATCCACGCGATCGCGTGGGGCACACGGTCGCGTGGTTGGAGTAATATAGGGGTCGACGCGATCGCGTGAGTGGCGCGATCGCATGGAATAGCTAAAGAGTGAATGACGCGATCGCCTGGGGCATGCAATCGCGTCGCTGGAAATTGTGCTAAACGAACGAATCCAGCGTCATTTCAGCGCAACTCTCTGTCTCCTTTTGGGGTGTTGTGTAATCCATGCGACGCGATCGCGTGGGATTGATGTTGTGCAAGTGACGCGATTTTGATGAGAGAACTTTTGTGTGGTCTAGAAATCTGCGGATAAATCCTCGTTGCAAGTATAGTTTCTAAACCTTCAAAAGTCCTTTCATACAAACGTTTTGGTTGTCACAAGTAACAAACCCCTAAATAAATTGATAACCGAAGTATTCAAACCTCGGGTCGTCTTCTCAAGGAATTGCAGGGAGGTGTTCTTATTATTGGTTATGAGTCTTGTAAATTGGGGGTTTTGGAAAGAAGGAGCAAGTAATGTAAGATAACAAGTCGTTAAAATAATAAATAACAAAGCTCTTGGCAAGGTATAAGAACTGAAAGTCTTGTCCTGGTTATCCTTATCAATTGTGATGAGAATTGGATTTTTCTCCCACTTTGTTAACCTCTAACTATGAAGGTAAGTTAAGTGGATGAATTAATTTTTATTCCTCAGATCCTAGTCTTTCCTTGAGAAAAGTTAGATTTATTGGAACTCGAATTAATTCTTGAAGAATTCCAATTTCCAATCAACAATGAGTTTGATAACTCAAGTGTCTCCAACGACTCAACCAAAGCCAAGAGGAAAAATTCTAAATTAAATTAAAAGCATCAATATAAATAAAGCAAAGCAATCTTAAATCTGAAATACCCCAAATAATATTAATTAAGAAAATCATAACATGAATGTAGCATAAGCCAAATAAATTGATAACCGAAGTATTCAAACCTCGGGTCGTCTTCTCAAGGAACTGCAGGGAAGTATGTTCTTATTATTGGTTATGGAGATTGTAAATTGGGGTTTTGAGAATGAGGAGCGAATGGTTTAATTAGCAAATAAAGTAAATGAAGAACAAGTAATTTAAATGGCAAGTAAAATAAATAGATGACTGTAAATAAACTTTTGGCAAGGTATTAGAAATTAGAGGTCCTATCCTAGCTATCCTTATCAATGATGATGAGAATTGAATCTTAATTCCACTTTGTTAACCTTTACTAAGATAAAGGAAGGTCAAGGAATTAATTGGTTTGATCTTCGGATCCTATTTATTTCCTAAGAAAAGATTGGGATTATTGAAGTTCAATTTAATTAACAAAGATAACAATTATCAATCATGTTTGAGTTTGATAACTCCTGAGTTACTGATTTCTTAACCAAGACTAAAAGGAGAAAAGTAAATCTACTGGAATAAAAATGTTTTCAGATGGGAATAACAATAATGTAAATAAAGGAAAGTAATAATAAACTGAAATACCTCAAATAACATTAATTCAAAGAGTAATCTGTAACATAGAAGAATTCATAAATTAAATTGCAAAAGTAAATAAAAGGGAATATTGAACTTGATAAAGAGATAATCCTGAAAGCGAATAAAATCCTAATTCTAAATCCTAATCCTAAAGAGAGGAGAGAGAGGAGAGAACCTCTCTCTAAACTAAATCTAAATCATGAAAACTAACTAAAGTGGAGACTCTCCTTGAATGGATGCATTCTCCCAATTCATAACCTCTGGTCTATGCCTTCTGGACTTGGATTTGGGCCAAAAAGGGCTTCAGAATTTGCTGGGAGCGTTTTCTGCAATTTCTGGTGCGTGGCCTCTGTCACGCGTCCGCGTGGGTCACGCGGTCGCGTCATTCAGAGTTTTCCTTGTCACGCGGTCGCATCAGTCATGCGACCGCGTCATATGTGTTTCGCTCGAGGCGCGCGGTCGTGTCAGTCATGCGTTCGCGTCGCGCTCTCTTCGCTCTGGCATGCGGCCGCGTCGTCCATGCGATCGCGTGGCTGCCGGTTTCTTCACAAACTCCGTTTTATGCTTTCCTTCCATTTTTGTATGTTTCCTTTCCATCATTTGAGTCATTCCTGCCTTAGAAGATCTGAAACTACTCAACACACTAATCACGGCATCGAATGGAAATAAAGGTAATTAAAATAATTAATTTTAAAGCATAGGAATCATGTTTTTCACATACATCACATAATAAGGAAGGGAAAGTAAAACCATGCAATTAATATGAATAAGTGGGTGAAGGATTGAATAAATCACTCATACTAAGCATAAAATATATCATAAAATATGGGTTTATCAGCGTCATTTGGACCTCTGTAGCTCAAGTTATGATCGATTAAGTGCGAAGAGGTCGGCTTGACAGCTTTTGCGATTCCTTCATTTCTTCATGAGTTCTCCATTTTTACATGCTTTTCCTTCATTCCCTTGATCCAATCTTTGCCTCCTAAATATGAAATCACTTAACAAACATATCAAGGCATCTAATGGAATCAAAGGTAAATCAAGATTAAACAATTAAGGACCTAAAAAGCATGTTTTCACTCTTAAGCACAATTAAAGGAGAATTTACAAAACCATGCTATTTCATTGGGTAAATGGGAGAAAGGTTGACAAAACCCTCTAAATTCAACACAAGATAAACCCTAAATATGGGGTTTATCAGCAGCATCAAAAACTGCGTGGAGAAGGCGGGTTTGTAGAGGGAAAGATTTTTCTGTTTCCAAGTGAATGGAAAGAGATTAGGTTTTTTATGAATTGTTATTATTGTGTATTATAAATGTGATTAGGATAAATGTAGAAAGAATCTTTTTTGAATTTTAAATTTTAAATTTTAAATTTTTATTATTTATAAAATTTAAATTATAATAGAGTTGGCTTATGTTAGCTTGTAGGCTATGATGCATAGACACTAACATGGACACGGGACACGTCGACACGTGAATTTTAAAATCTTACATGACACGAGGACACGCATACATATAAAATATAAAGTATTTTTTAGATAAATCGTAACGATATTTTGATATTTTATTGATATTAAAATATAAATTAAATTTTTAAATTATTTTTAATATCTTATTTTAATTATATCAAGTATTTAAAATATTTTGTTTTAATAAATAATAATATATACTATATCTAAATTTATTTTAAGAATATATGTTAACAATAAGGTTGGATACGTCGACACGTCGACACGTGATGATATTTAGGTGTGTCTAGGTGTGTCTGAAAAAAAAAATTATTAAGACACGATTAAACACCGTAATATCGGACGAATATCGATGAATATCATATCCAAAATGTATCCGACACACACAATAATTCAATAAAATGTCGGCACTTCATAGCTTACGGAAAGAGTTGTTTGCCTGTACTTTTCCTTATCCACTTGAATCTTACTTGAATGAATACACAATGTACATCTAAAAAAAGTTGTTTATACTAACCTATGAAGCTATGCAGTCTAGTCTTACTGTGAAATCCTGTTTTGTTACTCTATAAAAAATTTTCCGCTTATTATATATTAACTTACACGTTATTTGTTTTGATCTTTTCCCACAATAACTTGGAAAGCAAACAAAACTAATCTTTTTTCTTTTTCACCTAAAAATTGGACATTTTGTTTATATTTATATTTATATTATTATTTTTATACAACACATACACAACTGTCAAGGAATAGGCACACTTCATAATGTACAGACATTTGAGCTGGTCAGGTAATGTATAAAGCTCAAGAGAAAATATTGGTAAAGGAGTAAACTGATCAAAGAAGACATCCTATGACGTAACGAAGCCTCTAACTTTAAAGCTCTGGAGCTCTCAGAGAAAAGGCATCACCTCACTCACGGTAGCAAAACTGAAAGCAAAAAACCCAAAAGATGTGTATGTGTAAGTGAAAGCACTAAAATAGAGAGGACTTTATACGTTTATATAAATTAAAGCATATAATAAGACGTACCAACTTCTTCAACTTATTTTTCTTCTTCCTTTTCTTGTCTATTTCGGATTGGAGCTCAATTTGTTTAGCAAGGGCTTCATCAAGTGCCTAAACCCAGCAACAAAGGAAGTAAAGCACATGAAGCTATCCATCTAACTAAACATGTCATTTCAATTCAAGTAGTATAAACCATAAAGGGAAGACTATAAGCACCTTTTTGGTTGCAGCTAAATCTTGTTCCAAAGTACTAACTCTGCTTACAGCACTGTTTAGTAGTTCCTCCTTTTCAGGTGACATGATTGGCCTTATGCTGAGAGCATTCATTTTTTCTTCTAGTTCAGCCATGCGCTTCATCATGGTCATGTGATCGTTAATTGAGACTTTGGGGGCTCTCATCATAGCACCATCATAGTATACTGCGCCACCATATAGGGCTGCTTCTGTGATTTTCCTTGGCATGTTCCTCGTGAAGCGGACCATTGTTATAAAACTCATGAAAATGGCCATTAATCCACCAACTAACTGACTAGTAAGTTTAGTTTTCTCAGCTGTTTAAGAAGGAGAAAAAAAACAATGCATAATCTGTGTAGCTTGCTTGTTAATGACAAAAAATTGCTGATTATATTATCAAGAATGAATACCTGTGGAAAGTGTATATTTATTAGTGTCTACTAACTTCTTCAAAGATGGATCAAGGTCTTCATACTTATACACACTGTATTGCTTTAAGGCCTGTCATATATATAGAGTGAAATTAATTAATATGATAGAAATTTATTTTCCATTCTATCATGTATTCTACAGTGTCCTTTTACTTTCCGATAGGATCACGGAAGCAATTACTGATATAAGCATAGGAAACTTACTTCTGGAAAAGCAGTGTATTCAGATTCCACTATTTTTGAGTATGCAGCGTGTTCAGTAGGAGCTACAAGAACAGCTTCTTGGCATCCCTTTAAGATAGATTCTTTGAATCCCTTTAAGATTGTTTTGGCGAAAACACAAAGAGTTCAAAGTAATAAAAACGGTTCTCACAAATGAAATAAATACATAGAATTTTCAGAACAAATTATTTTCAGTACCTGCTCTTGTGTTACCGCATTTTCTGAAAGTGGTTTCTCATTGATCCCAGATAAGGTTCTTGTATTGTATCTGCCCTTGCCATTTTGTACCATCTAAGTCATTGAAAGGAACAGTTTTTATTGTTTTTTCCCCAGCCCCTTTTGTAATGAAATATGAGTAAAGAAATTGATCTTTTAGCAGTGAACTATACCTGCAAGATCATTGGATCATTCCATGGTCCCTTGTCAGAACGCATGCAACCACCTTTATCAGCACAAGTACAAGTGCCACCCAAGAACTCTGGAAGTTCACTGGCAAATACAACAGAAAAACAATCGTGTGTTATTCATGGAAGTGAGTTAGTACTTCTAAATTCTAAAATATGTGACAGAGATTGCCTTTAGCTTGTTTTCTGTAGAAATGAATATGGGATGAAATGATAAATGAAAAAACAAGAAAAGAAAAAAGGGTTAACCTGGCATCAATGATTTCAAGCAATTTGCTCTGGTATTTGTTACCTAGCACCTGAACAATGCATCATAAACATGTTTGAGTTTCCATGAGCTTAGCTAAAATTGTAACATCTTTACTATAAGAAGACAATGTTTAAGTCATGGTATCACTAATAGCAAAAGTATTACGTATATTCACTTATATAATTATATACATATATATAGTAGTTATACAGGTAAGTCACCGTAATATCGTTGCCATCAGCAATATCATGACTCAAGTATGGTATTCTGATAGCGAGGATGTTATAAAAATCAATTTTAGTATAAATTAAATATATTAAAAATATTTACATGGATTTTTGAGGTGGTCTTGGGGTCAAGGAATGTCTTAACGGTATTCCACAGGAGCCTAAATCCTGGTCCAGCATTGATGATGAACATACGGTTCAGGGACTATATGTGAAAAGAAACATTTAGTTAGAGGAAAATTTTAGAAGGCTATTTATTTAAGCTAAGGGAATATAAAACAAATAACATGTCTACGTAAATGAAGCAATACCTCAGGATAATTGTCACCATCAATCTTCTGAAGACGCTGAATGAGATCCCTTGCAGCTTTGTTCAGACTTTTGAGTCCCTGAGGAAGCATGCTAGTTAGCTATTGTATGAAACTTGTTCAGAAGAGCAGAACATATGTAGCAATTACTATTATACATACCACTCCTTGCACATCCAAAATTGTTGTGCTTTGGTCAATGTGCTTTTTTGCAGCAATAGAGCACGCTGGCATTTTAATTCTGAAGGTCCTCTCAAACTCTTTTACATGGTACTTAAGATAACGGTCGATAGTTGTTACTTGCAACAATTTTGTAGAATCAACTTGACCCAATCTTTCAATGTAAACAGGTCTTCCATCCTTATCAACTCCATGATGCCCTTGTGGGTAGTATTTCAGAACATCATCTATTTCTTTGAATTCAAAGTTCTTAGCAACATAAAAATGTTTTTGTTTAGAAAAGTATACACAAATAAATTACATATAGTAGAAAGATATTTTAATTTCTTTGCATATATAAGAATACCTCCATGATAGTGTCTGCTCCAAATTCCTTCCTCCATTTAAGCATATCTGCCCACATCTGTTTTGTTTTCTCCACATCAAACTTTCTTGCTCTCAAGAATCTGAATCATCATGCAAGAAAATTATAAGTAGTTCACTAAAAAAAATAAATAACTTGAAGAACAAGAAACCATGTAGCTACCTTAGCATTGTGTGATGATCATCATGCATTGAGGGCAAGAGCTCTTCCAAAACAAGTACTTGGCGAAAGGCGTCGACCGCCTTCATCTCTTCTGCATCAAGTTCATCCTCGATAGAGACCGACATCACCCTGCTGTGTCGCCGTCCCTTCTTCAAGGAATTCCTATAGTTTTTTGAGGCACTAATTGCCAACTTCTTCACGGAACCAAGCTTTTTCTTCCTTTCTTCATCAGAATACTCACTTTCTGGACCTATGAATGCAACAAGGGAAACAAAAAACAATTTGAAATTATTTTTTTATTGTGTTTCTTAATCAAAGACAGGATTCATTTATTGAAACTTGAAAGAAAGAAATTCACAAGCTAATTAAAGATCTTCATATGCCTATGATATAATATATGGATCTACAGACCAGAAATTCCATTATGTAAATAAATCTATTAATGATCAAGGCACGAACATTGTTGTTATGGAAATGCAAGAAATGTAATTTAGACTCACCATGTTTGATTGATTGATCAGAAGGGCATACTATAGTGTTGCTCATGATTTGGGTTCTATGAAAATATGATAATTGATAAGCTTAACACGGATGAGAGCCCCTAAGGCACAACAACTATCAAATGCCCCCACAATATGTGAGCCCTCGCGTGCACCTGCATAGCCATGAATCACATGTTTTCAGAAACACAACAAAGATGAGGAGGAAGAAGAAGAAGATAGAATGATAGGAGATAGATACCTTTCCCTACCAGAATGTAGGAGTTGCAAATGAAGAGAAAAACACAAATTTAAGATCATGATCATCCGAACAAATCTGAAAGGATAGTTGGCCAAAACGGGGAGCCAGGTTGGTTGAACCACACACAAGACAATTTTAGACTTATAATTATATTTATTGATTGATATCATTTAACGTGTGTTTGACTCTTGATTTCATCTGATATACTATAAATATTGACGAAGTCATGAGTGTAATAACAAAATTAATTAGTTAGTTTGAACAAAGGCAAAACTGTTTTAGAAGGAGTTGGCGTTGGCGTTGGCATTGGCGAGCGAGATGCATGGCACTCAGTTCTTTCTTAAACAATGACCAACTCATCATATCATCATCATTAATTAATTACTATACTTTCCATTGCATTGCATTGCACATTTATGCTAAGCACGTATAGGTTTTTTTAGCCAGCTAAAATCTTAGAGTATAACTTGTCCAAATAATGTAATTTTAATTAGAAAATGCTAAAAACAAAATTTTTGTTGAAATTTTGGAGCATTTATCATTATATTAATAAATTAAGCAAATCATATTAGTCATAATTATTATTCTTCTCACTAAAAGAAGGTTCCAAATGTGTCCGAATAATTCCAAAGAGAACTGTTGAAAACACACAAAAACGTACTAACTTTTAAGAGGTGGAGTGAGATGCAATAAGGTCTGTCTTAATCGTGTGGGATCCATCATTCAGGCAATAATGCACGCAGAACACAACGCATACATCACATTTTCAATGGCTATATGGTGGAATTAGAATAAGTTCTTGAAGTGGGTGTTTCACATGATTTTAGTTTAGTGGAAAAATAAATAAAAGGCACAACAAAACAAAACACACACAAAGATGTAGAAGTATTTCTTTTTTTTGTTTTGTGGTCTTGACAAAGATGTAGAAGTTAACTTATATGAATGTCACTACCCACTTGGGCCTAAGCTGGTTAGCTTGATAACAAGCCTAACATTCAAATCAAACCCATTCCATTTCCATAACAGGTTCAAACAAAAGAATCAGGTAGGATGCTCTGCTCTTTTGGGGAAGTCATGACACGTGTACGGTGGTGCTTCACTCTTCAACTGACTACCAAGTACCAACCATGTGCTTCTTTCTTTCTTTCTTAAAATGCATTGAAGCCCATCCCTCCATCATGGGCCCATGCCTCCTTCCACGCGATCCTCATATTATTCTCGTATATTCATTCATTGTTTTCATCCATCCCAACCATTATTCTGTATATACTTTCTCCACAGAGCTATTACCGTCATCTTTTCTTTATTCTATTGTCAACTAAATAATTTGAATCCAATGCAATTCAAATTAAAAATAAAATCTACTTACAAGGTAGTTAAACTCCTACTACTTTCAAACAAAATTTTTTTTTTTGGTTAATCACGATATTTTTTAGGTTAAGCACTAATTTATTGTAAATCTGAACTCTATTCAAAATCTGCTGCTGACTAATGAGTTGCAGCATGCACAAGACAGAATTCTAACCTCCAATACTTGCTTAAACGAACGAATAAGTTGACCAATCAACCAATCCAAATTGATTTCAAACAAAATCTATTAATTAGTTAATTTTAATTATTCAACGATTTGAAATTTTGTATTGGACCGTACTAAATGATTAATTAGTGATGCATGAGATGGTGGGTTGCAGAGGATCCAGAACCATAAACACACTAACACAGATACTATCATGGACCCACTCTCTTTAACGACTTGATTTGGGCCCCACCAGGACAAAAACATAACATAGGAAGAAAATCGATCTATGATCAACTCAAATACTCAATTCAAATGCAGCCGAGGCCTTGGATCAAGAATCCTCAGTGAGGAATAGAACCATGTTAGTAGTAGTAGCGTGTGTGTGAGTGGGATTGGAATAAGGGTTCTTCTCAATCTTAATTTTGTTTTGAAACACTTGCAATCAAGCAACCCGATCAGGGCAATCAACCGGGCTTTTTTATTAAAATAAATAAAAAAATCATTAATTCCACAATTATGCATGCATGAAAATAATTTTAAGAATACGCAGTCTCATATCATGCAAATTATCCATGAAATGAATTTGTCTAACAATTCCGAAGAGCCGCCCACAAAATAGAGAGATTGACTGACAAATCTGCGTGAAAGTCCAACTCAACTATGGCATCCACGAGATGGGACATGTCAGTGGCAGCAGCAACAAAATGGGCATTGCAGCTGAGGCGACCACAAATTGAGCCAAGGCGTGGCTAACACACGCAAAATGGATCATTTCCATAGCGGCGCCCACGAAATGGCCACAACAATGGCGGCAGCAACGAAATGGTATGGGTCTTTGTTGAAGGCTGCAAGTTTTCAGAGCGTCAGTCCCTGTACATGCATGCGTTGGGTGCATGGGGTGGTAAGGTTAGGGTTGATGAATTGGTGTGTATATAAAGGGCAGACGCGGGTAGGAGACCAAGTGCTTCATGCATTGAAAAATAGTGGAAGAGAGGGTTAAGAATTGTAAACCTTGGAAAAGAGGGGAAAAAAAGAAGTGAATTTTGACTAATATTTTTGTATTGTGGTTTAAATATAAAAGTGTAACATGGGCGATGGTAGTGGTATGAACGTGGAAGAAAATCTTAATCGGTTAGACAAAATGCATATTGCCACGCATTTGATTCATAAGGTTAGTGTCATGTGTGGTTAATTTTGTTATTAGTCTCTATCATTATTTAATATTTGTTAGTGTAAACTTAAGTGTGGTATTTCGGTTTCGATGTTGCAGTCCGCACGTGTTCTGACACCGCATGGCACACTTGTTGATGTTTTCACGTCGGAGCCGGTGGATCCAAGCATGGATCTCAGGCGGCAAAGACTTGAACCATATTTACGACGAGCAGTATTTTATTATTCGTCATTAATAAGGCGTTTTTGTTGGGAATAAGACACCATTCCCCCTTGAGAAAACACCTTTGACAGAGAAATAAAATAGACACAATCACAACACAAGAATTTAACGTGGAAACTCCGATTACCGGAGAAAAAACCACGGCCGTTGTCAAATGACAACCAGAGAATATCACTATGTGAAAATTGTTACAACACATAGACTTCTTTCTCTCTAACACCGGCACCCCAGTACACCCACACTCTCTCAAAGCAAATATCTAACTACACCTCACAACACTCTCTAATCAAAGAGTACAGAGGAAAAGAAAAATCAGTTACAAGCTTAAAGTGTTTCTGACTGGTGCAAAAACAAATGGAGAACTTAGCCTCATATTTATAGCCTAGGCCACCCACTCCATTTGCTATCCTAAGCAATGTGGGACTAATTCAACCAAATCCTAACAATCTCCACCTTGATTGAAATAGTCACACATCTTCAGCTTCCATTGTCAACACCGACAATGCTTTGCTGCTGCCATTGTCTATACCGACAATCATAGTTCAGAGAATTATCATACTCCACCATGAAAGTATACTCACTTGGAATTAGACCACTCCAAGCATTTCGCCTTGGTACAGATCGAAACCTTGCTGAAAATTCATGGTGCAACTTCCAAATTGGCTTTTCCTGGAAGTTCTTTAGCCATCGACCTAACTCCGCCACACACCTTGCATCTCAACGCCAACCAATGCCCGTGTGCAATTGTGGACCCGATTGTCACAACTTATCCTTATCCATGACAGTGCGGTAATACCATGAGGATACTTCTTATCTTCTAGAGAACATCATCTTCTCTCATAGAGAGAGCAACCAGAGATCTCCTTCAACGCCTTGTGCAAACCTGATTGTATCAACACATCCTTGACTTGTATTTGCCACAAGCCAAAATTTATTCTTCCATCAAATTTCTCTATTTCAAGCTTCACAGCACTTGAATATCCTGACATTGTTGTAACCGTATACTGGAATAGTATAACTCAACTGTGCACTAGGAAGGGTCCCCAGGAAAGAGAGGTGGGTCACAATGGACACACTTAAATACCAAGTCTTTCCTTAGCCAGAACCTTTCCAAACTGCACTCTCACAGTGTCACACTGCCTTCCAACAACAACAACAGCAACCAAAGATCAACCTCAAGCCACAGGACAAAATTTAATCCCATCGAACCGAAGCTCTGATACCACTTGTTGGGAATAAGACACCATTCCCCCTTGAGAAAACACCTTTGACAGAGAAATAAAATAGACACAATCACAGCACAAGAATTTAACGTGGAAACTCCGATTACCGGAGAAAAAACCACGGCCGTTGTCAAATGACAACCAGAGAATATCACTATGTGAAAATTGTTACAACACATAGACTTCTTTCTCTCTAACACCGGCACCCCAGTACACCCACACTCTCTCAAAGCAAATATCTAACTACACCTCACAACACTCTCTAATCAAAGAGTACAGAGGAAAAGAAAAATCATATACAAGCTTAAAGTGTTTTTGACTGGTGCAAAAACAAATGGAGGACTTAGCCTCATATTTATAGCCTAGGCCACCCACTCCATTTGCTATCCTAAACAATGTGGGACTAATTCAACTAAATCCTAACAGTTTTGAGTATGACAATCCGCTGATAAGTGCATTTGTTAAACGATGGCGACCCGAGACGCACACATTTCATCTCTCGTGGGGTGAGTGTACCATAACACTAGAGGATGTGGCTATGCAGTTAGGGTTACCCATTGATGGCGAGCCTATTAGTGGTACTCTAAGGTCATAGAGCAAGTTTTACCAGAGAGATATATGGCAATGGTGCGAAGAGCTACTTAGGGATGTTCCACCCGGACATGTAGGGACAACGAAGTACAACATAAGGCTGAAGTGAATCAGAAGTCGTCTTCAACAGATGCCGCTTGATGCAGCAGATCATGTCATGATCCAGTATGTCCATTGCTATATTTTGTATTTGTTGGCCGGCGTGTTAGTACCGGACAAGGCCAACAACACAGTCCACGTTCATATGTAGCACGTGGCCAGCAAAGGTAGGTAGCGAACGTGGACTGTGTTGTTGGCCTTGTCCGGTAGTAGCACGCCGCCCAACAAATACAAAATGTAGCAACGAGCATACTGGATCATGACATCATCTGCTGCATCAAGCAGCATCTGTTGAAGACAACTTCTGATTCACTTCAGCCTTATGTTGTACTTCGTTGTCCCTACATGTCCGGGTGGAACAACACCAAGTAGCTCTTTGCACCATTGCCATATATCTCTCTGGTGAAACTTGCTCCATGACCTTAGAGTACCACTAACAGGCTCGCCATCAATGGATAACCCTCACTGCATAGCCACATCCTCTAGTGTTATGGTACACTCACCTTACGGGAGATGAAATGTGTACGTCTCGGGTCGCCATCGTTCAACAAATGCACTTACTCAGCGGATTGTCATACTCAAAATGCCTTATTAATGACGCATAATAGAATCCTGCTTGTCGTAAATATGGTTCAAGTCTCCGCCGCCTGAGATCCATGCTTGGATCCACCGCTCCGACATGAAAACATCAATAAGTGTGCCATGCGGCGTCAGAACACGTGCGGGCTGCAACATCGAAATCGGAATACCACACTTAAGTTTACACTAGCAAATATTAAATAATGATAGAGACTAATGACAAAATTAACCACACGACACTAACTTTATGAATCAAATGCGCGATAATATGCCCTTCGTCTAACCGATTAAGATTTTCTTCCACGTTCATACCAATACCATCGCCCATGTTACATTTTTATATTCAAACCATAACACAAAAATAGGGGACGCTTCAATAAAGACGTCTAAAACGTCTTTTTGTAAAGATGTTTTTCAATAATTAAAATTTAACACATATAATCGATTAAATCTGTTACTTTTTGTCAAAATAAGACAGATAAATTAATTTGACCAAAAAATGGTTAATCAAATTTTGATTCAGTCTAAATTAATATTATTTTTCATAAAAAATGATTACAATACTCCTATTATAGAAAATGACTAAAATACTCTTATTATATATATTAGCTTTGAAAATTCTAAATTCTATCCTTTTTTTTTTTTCTTCCGTCGTCATATGATTAGGATTTAGAGTTTTTAATATATATATATATATATAGGGATATTTTAATTAGGGATATTATAGTCATTTTTTATAAAAAAATATTAATTTAGACTGATTTAAAATTTAATTTATTAATTTTTTGGCTAGATTGATTTGTCCAGTCTAATTTTAATAAAAATAACACAATTTAATTAATTATATATGTTAAATTTTAATTTTTTAAAAAATATCTTAAAAAAAAAGACGTTTTTAACATCTTTATCTAAGTGGCCTCTTACAAAAATATTAGCCAAAATTCACTTTTTTTTTTCCTCTTTTCCACGATTTACAATTCTTAAGCCTCTCTTCCACTATTTTTCAATGCATGAAGCACTTGGTCCCCTACCCTGTCTGCCCTTTACATACACACACCAATTCATCAACCCCAACCTTGCCACTCCATGCACCAAATGCATGCATGTACGGAACTGACGCACTGGAAACTTGCAGCCTTCAACAAAAATCCATACCATCTCGTTGCTGCCGCAATTGTTGTGGCAATTTCGTGAGCGCCGCAATAGAGATGATCCATCTTGCGTGTGTCAGTCACGCCTTGCCTCAATTCGTAGTCGCCTCAGCTGCAATACCCATTTTGCTGCCGCCGCCACTGTCATGTCCCATCTCATAGATGCCATAGTTGAGTTGGACTTCCACGCAGATTTGTCAGTCAATCTCTCCATTTCATGGGCGGCTCTTCGGAATTGGTAAGCAAACCCATTTCGTGGATGATTTACATGACATGGGCTGCGTATTCTTCAAATTATTTTCATGCATGCGTAATTGAGGAATTAATGATTTTTCTTTATTTATTTTAATAAAAAAACCTTCTAAAAAAATCGTTCTATTTAGTCTCGTATTTTGTAGAGATAAATGGTATGTGGATACAGCAGAAAATTTACCTTTTTTTCTTTTATTCAAACTAAATAAAAAAGAGAACTCAAAAAAATTAAAAATAGCAGTATGACCTCTAGCAATGCTGATGACTGCTCACGTAATTGGAAATAGAGTGCATAATAATCTCTTCTATTAAATTATCACTACAAGAAAACAGCTCTGTTGCCACGCTTTTAAAGCGTGGCGAAAAGTTGAAAAAAGCGTGGCGATAGCTTTTTGCCACGCTTTTTGAGCTACCGCCACGCTTTTGAAAGGGTGGCGTATGTAAGCGTGGCGGTTGCTCTATTGCCACGCTTTTGGTGACCTATCGCCACGCTTTTTCTTTTGCCACGCTTTTTACAAATAGCCACCCTTTAAAGCGTGGCCGTATGTAGGAGATATGGCCACGCTTTTGAAGCGTGGCGATAGAGAGATATGGCCACGCTTTTGAAGCGTGGCGATAGAGAGATATGGCCACGCTTTTGAAGCGTGGCGACAGAGAGATATGGCCACGCTTTTATAGCGTAGCGATAGCGAGATATGGCCACGCTTTAAAAGCGTGGCCATAACCAGAGATACGGCCACGCTTTAAAAGCGTGGCAATAGCCTTATAAAATTTTTTAAAAAAAAAATCCTTTTTCTAATTTTTACCTTCATCAATACAAAATATAAATTTTTCAGTTCTTTTTTATTATCAAACTTATAAATATAATATGCAATTTTTATTACAAAACAAATCAAATAATAATTAGTGACATATATAATTTTTGCTATAATTGTTTTATACATTAAAAAACTAATACTCCAATACAAAATAAATCTCGAGTTTAAATTCTAAAACTAAAAACGGAAGAAAAATACAGAAACAATACAACTTAAATCCTAAGTCCTTTGCTATTCTTCTTTCCTCTAGCCCTCTTAAACTTTCTTCCCTTAGATCATACATAATTGTTTCGGAAACATTTGTGAACTTTTTTACCTGCAAAAGATGGCAAAACCAAATACAAAATTGATAAATTATTTTGAAGCTTCACTTTCCATTCTAGGCAACACTAGCTTTATTTTCTTTTAGCTTATTACTCAAAGCCGCAAACCAAAACATGTGTTATCTTGTAAAAAAACTTTAAAAGAAGATTAAAGAATAAAAGAAAAGGAAACAAGCATTATTACCAGAAGTCCTCCTCCAACAAGGAAAGCCAATTTGATTTCCTTTGATCGAAAAACATGCCAGAATTTGACATTATTCCTTTTCAGTCGGTCTTGCTCTGATTGAGCTGCGAGGAAATCAACTTCATCCTCTAAGCAAGCAAGATCATATATAGATCTTAGAATATATCCAGTTGACCACCACCTACACTGACCCCGCGACCCATATCCAGTTGATTTAGAATTTTGTGCGACTAAACCTGCATTGCACATTTACTTGGTTGAGAAATCTAGTGTCCAACATTTACAAATCATGAAAGGAATCAGCATATGAAACAGAAAGCTTGAGAAATCAAACAGAAAATCAAGTATATATATATATAATACTGCTTGGGGTTTAGACTGTACAGGAAGCTTGAGTCAACTATTCATGTACTATTAATACAGTAAAATAAAAATGTTCACTCAAATAGAAAATGAAGAGCACAGAAAATGAAACACTAATAAAAGAACAAGGATTCGATCTCACCTTAGATTTGATGACATAACGTCATTGAAAGCATGCACCCTCCTAGCTTCCGAATAAACATGAGCAGCTCTATAAGAATAAATGCATCAATGCAAAAGCAAAGAAATATTTAGATATCATATGATTAGAGAAAGTCACGTGAACTCTAAATCAAGAATATAATGCAAAAACTATCTGATCCGTAATTTTCAATTATTAAAGAAACCCTGAACCAAAAAACATGACTAATGTCGTACAAAACTATAGATTTCAAACCAAATCATTAACAAGAAAAGTTATGTTCATAACTGCAACATGGTAATACAAATGGGAGAAGTGTCTCCACTACAGGGGTGCAAATGCAATCTAGATAGTCAGAAATTACCCTATAGTATTACAGTAGTCACTAATCAAGAGAGAGCAAAACTATATCAAGTTTTAATTTTACCTCAAATATTTTTAAAGGATTTCAATTTATCTCTCTTCTAAAACTGGACTTATAGGGCTTGCAAGTTCATCCATGACTCCTCCTGCAATCTCCAAAACCATGACAAGGAGGAAGTCTCGGTAAAAACAAGAAAAGATCTGAGGCCAAAAGAGAAGAGAAGGAAAAGAACTTATTAGAATTTTGCCTTCCAGCTGAAAAGAACTTATTCATTTTGGGTCATTTAACACCAGAAGAAAGAAACTTTCATTTCAGTAATAAATAAAGAAAAAGCATGGAACAAAATCTTCATTTTTAATAACCTCGAGTCCTAATCCCCCAAAAAAATAAAGAAATTAAATGGTTTTACAGAACTCCATTTTAATAAGCATATAACAAAGCAAGCTTAAGGATGTTGACCCATTTAATAATTAATCATGAGTTGATAAAAATGAAACGTTTTTCTGTGATATGATATATGAATTGTCATCTCAAATCTCTCTTTAGTATACATTCAACCACAAAATTTACCAGATCAAGCAAATTTAAAATGACAGTATCTATAGCTAACTCGAACTTAACTATCTCTTAAGATATTCAAAACCATTTGAAAAGTATTCATATCTGCTAAATAAAAAAAACTACATCAATCTATCTCCTCTTATTCAACAAGAAAGGAAGGAAGGTTGACGAAAAGATAAAAAGAAAGGGTTCCAAATCTCTTAACAATCTAGTGATGGAATTGTGAAAAGACTAATTGATTGCACACTATAAAAGCTTGTAAGAAGAGATCTCATAAGACTAACCATATGGTGTATTGGAACAGTCGTAAGGTTCCAAATCTTCCATTGATGTGGCAAACTGCTGTAACAAGAAAAGTGCTGCTCCAACACTGACAACTGCAACACCAATTCACAAAGCATCAATTAATTTCAGAGTAAACTAAATATTGAAAGCAATCTTATATTTTGAAAAGGGAGCACCAAACTTGTGCTTAGTTACACTAGATTTTTATTTCTCCTGGTTAATGGAATTTGGGATTAATCATAAATTATTGAATACCTTTCCGATACCGGCTACTAAAAAGATCAAACCATTTTGCTTCAGGTTCAGAAGAACCTTGACTTGCTGCTGTTAAGTCATGCATAACCAAAATTCCAAACATTGTCTGCCAACAAAATTTCAAGGTTAACAATCATATATATGTTACTATCTCTATTTGATATTTGTATTTAGAAGAAAAATAAATAGATCAATACCATATAGGATTTCCTGCAAGAGGCAAACCGGCTACTAATGCTGCAAGAATCCCAATACATATAAAAAGTTGATTAACAGATCCAAGCACACCGCGAATTTCAGTTGGAGAAATCTGTTCATTGTAAGGAATCACCCAAGCAGTCAATATAAAATATATAAACAAGATCAGAAATGTTAAAATAATTTATAGCAGCCAAATATGTATCTATCAAACGCAAAATCTCAGCAACCAAATATCCATTGTCAAACAAACACAATCTTTGTGTGTTGCTTGATCTTGACCACAACAGCCTCAACTGAAAAGCCTGTCAAAGTAAACTTTCATATATGACGACTCATACTAATCTTCCCCTACACCAATGCTTGGATTGGATGTCATGGTATCTGGTGGGTGCATCCCAACAAGGTGAAAAACTAGATTTGCTAAAATAAAGGATCAGATCACGACTCCAATTTCAAAAGAACATCTTTCACATAATAAAATTTGTTGTGCAACAATAATCCAAGTGTGTCTCTCCAAACTTTATGATAAAAGGTTAACAAATAAAGTATTCATATAAATCTCATCAAATGGAAGATAAGTGCAAAACAATAAAACATAACCCCTTTGCACAAATGAGTAAACAAAGTAAAATGATTATGACGAAGACAGAAATTAACTCAGCTCGGAGCAACATATAGTTTTTACTTCTTTGGTTAGTGTGTGTATGTGTGTACGGACTAAAAAGAAAAAGAAATTACTAGTGAAAGAAGGGGCTTCCAAACACAACCAGATTCAAGACACGTTCACGAAAAGAGAACTAAACAGAAGAATTCCGACCAACAACACAAAAGCGATATAAATTCTCGGAAGAAGTTGATTAGATCCAAGCGCACCTCAAATTTCAGTTGGAGAAATCTGTTCATTGTAAGGAATCCTAAGGTTTACTATTCTGCAATTTACCAGCCTCAACTGAAAATTAACTGAAAAATAAAACTTAAAAGAAAGAAAGAAAGAAAGAAAGAAAGAAAGAGGCACCATACTCTGGTCTGCGCTGCGCGGAGCATATACCTTGTGTTCGTCGCGCATTGAGCATGTTCGGCGGAAGGTACCTCTCCAGCGCGGTGAAAACCGTTGGGCAGTACATCAATTGCAAGTCTTCGTACTCATCCGCTTTGTGCTC
The DNA here is from genome assembly GCF_059453495.1 of Arachis ipaensis. Taxonomy (NCBI): domain Eukaryota; kingdom Viridiplantae; phylum Streptophyta; class Magnoliopsida; order Fabales; family Fabaceae; genus Arachis; species Arachis ipaensis. Next base: position 69,320,969 of record NC_142442.1, on the reverse strand, counting down.
CTTGTTCGGATTCAGCCTCAGCCTTGCTCGAAGAAACCAACGCCCTCGCAGCTGGATTCTCCTCCTTCGCCGCCGAATTGAGCACGATGAGAGTGAAGCAGAAGTCATTCTCAAACAGGAACTACAGCTTCCTCAGATCAACAAGCACACACAAATCATCTTTCAAATAACAATCGAAAACGAAGGAAAGTAAAGAAAAACCTAATTATCAAAAGCTAGTAAACGAAACGGCGATCAAAGAGGGAATTGAAGTGAGGAAGAGTTTATGAAAGAGAGAGAGAGAGTACGGACATCTTTGAACTGAAGGAGGCCATAAGGTCGCCGAGGTAGGAGACAGTGCGATGAGCCGATTCGATGAGCGGAAGACGAAGATGAAGATTAACAAGATGAAGAAGGGTGAAGGGCTAAGGGCGAGTGACGAAGATTAACAGTGCGATAAGCGGATTCGATGAGCGGTTTCGAGTGACGAAGGCTAAGGGCGAAGGGTGAAGGGTTCAGGGCGAAGTGCGGGGGTAATGGGAGGCGCTCTTCCAGGGTTAGGGTTTCGAGTGATTAGGGTTAGTGTATTTGGGTTGGGGACCGGGTTGGGGACCGGGTTGGGAGCTGGGTCAGGGGCCGGGTTAGGGTCAATGGGTTGGAGCCCCTCTCGCCACGCTTTTAAAACGTCACTGTTTTGCTCTACGGCCACGCTTTTGAAGCGTGGCAGAAAAGAAACTTTTGGCCACGCTTTTAAAGCGTGCCAAAAGAGTACTAGGATATGGCCACGCTTTGTAAGCGTGGCCGTAATGAAACCCTGTCGCCACGCTTTCAAAACGTCCTTGTTTCTCTCTATGGCCACGCTTTTGAAGCGTGGCAAAAAAAAGCGTGGCCGTTTCTCTAACCAATTGCCACCCATACAAAAGCGTGGCCGTTGATACTTTTCGCCACGCTTTTGAAGCGTGGCAATAAAAAAAGTGGCCAAATCTATAATCTATCGCCACCCTCATAAAAGCGTGGCCATTGACCACTTTTGGCCACGCTTTTGAAGCGTGGCAAGAAAAAAGCGTGGCCATAGGCCTTTTTTCTTGTAGTGTATTTAATAAGACATAAAATGAAAAAAAATTCTATCTTTAAATTTCTAATTCAAATCTGAATCCCCCACAAAATCAACCGCTCAATAAATTCGGAAATGCTAGAAAAATAAAACAAACCGCCAGAATTTATTTTATTTAATATTTATTAATTGTCGTAACAATTAATAAATACTAAATAAAGTAAATTATGATTATTTTTAATTAATTTTCTTTAGTTATTAGACATTTTTGTAATAAATTATCTGGTTGGATGGAAATGATTATGTTTGTATTAAGGATTAAGATACATGCATAATCGTTCAGTTAAATAATTAATTCTTAACTTAAATAACTAATTTAAATTGGTTAAGTGATTAGTTTACTCGTTCGATTAAATAAGTGCGAAGAGTTTGAATTTCACTTTGGACATGTAGCAACCCTATATAAATATATTATATACTTATATAAAAAATATATTTTAAGTAGATGTTGAACCAAGAACCTCTCATTAAATGTAAAAAATTTTTAACGGCAAAGAGAAGATCATTAATTGATAATTTAATATATTTTTTTCTATAAAATCAGTTTTATTTTAAATTATCATTAAGTTATATAATAATGTTGTATCTTTTTGATAATCTACGAATATAAAATTATAATTATAATATTTTCAACCTACAGATAAAATTAAAATTAAATTCAAATTCTTTCCTATCTTATTTATTGTCATTCTTGCAATTCATTAGCCAACAATTAATTATTAAATAGAATTCATATTGACAATATGTTAAAATGGAAGATAACATGAACAATCAAAAAAAAAAACTTTTAACTTAAATATCAATCAACATCACATACCAATCTTACATCTAACATATGATTAGCTTGGTTCATAATCAAGCTCAACAAAAGTAAAAAATCTCGATCTATCAATGCATAGCTCTAGCTAGCATGCACTGTTGCATACTTGGACATGTGACATGTACAAACCCCACTTTCCAATGGAAATGGTGACACGCGAACGAGTAAAACCAAATAACAACCGTAGGAATTAGAATAAAGATTAATTTATATACGAAAATGGCATTGCATTTCGTCGGTTAATGGGTTGGCCATGTGTAAGAGACGCCTAGAAACTTGGACTAAGGGAATTCAGAGCCATGGGCTATAGTGGAAAAAACAATCAATACGGGTCATTCATTATTTTTCTACTATTGTCTTTTCTTTTAGGGGATTTCACGTTACCAAAACCAGAAGATTTTTTCCCCAACCTTATTATATCATAAAAATAAGTCATTCATTCATTAGTCATAATAAATTAGGGTCTCTCTCCCTGGCTCACAAGCCAATAAAGGCGGCCATTACTAGCCTTCAAAACCACTCGATCGTTCACATTCACATTCCCTCCAATAATTTACCTTCAAAATTCTTAACTATTACCTCTTCTGATTGCTTCTCGGGATCCCCATTTTTTCGTTGTATCAAACTCTTCCTACTTCATTTGTTTGGTTTTTGTTTCATCTGGAGGTTTCTTTTCTGCAATGGCGTCTGCATGTGTGACCTTCCAAGCCAATACCCATTTACCAAACACAGAGAAAGGTGATATCTTTCATCAAGAGAATGGCTTCTTCGGTGAAAGAATCAAAAGGAGCTTCAATAGCAGCCCCCGTGTCGTTAAAGCTGCCCACAAGTGGGTCAAGCCTGGCGGTGTTTCTGCTGTTCTTACTTCAAAAAATTCCACCAAACAAACCCTGGTAAGATCAGTTCTGGAACGGGAAAAAAAAAAAGATTATTCTTTTGAATGATTGTAGAATTATGTTCTTTGTTTCCTTGGCTGCATTTTTATTTTTATTATGCACTTCAATTTCAGAATCAGACACTACAAGTGCCATCTTTCCTTAAGAAAAAGGTTGGGGCTGACCCAAACAATGTTGTTTCCATCATACTGGGAGGAGGATCAGGGGCTCATCTTTTTCCTCTCACCAAACGAGCTGCAACCCCTGCTGTAAGCGCAACAGTCTTACCCTTTTAATCTTGGCGGTACAACGTTAATTTTGTGTGCATTTTGCAGGTACCTGTTGGTGGATGCTACAGGCTCATAGATATTCCAATGAGTAACTGCATCAACAGTGGCATTAACAAGATATTTGTGCTGACACAGTTCAACTCTGCTTCCCTAAATCGTCACATTGCACGCACCTATTTTGGAAATGGCATCAGCTTTGGGGATGGCTTTGTGGAGGTATGTCACCACCCTTAACATGGACATTGGGCGGCAACTCTACTAGCTTTTATTGATAGACAAATAGAAGCCACTAGAGTTTGTTTCTATTCATGAGGACTAATCAAATTCAACTAAGTGCCAAACAGGTTTTGGCTGCTACTCAAACACCAGGAGAAGCTGGAAAGAATTGGTTCCAAGGAACTGCTGATGCTGTGAGGCAATTTACATGGGTGTTTGAGGTGGGGAACTGATTTTATTTGTCAATTGATTATATGCCCTCTCTTCTTTGTTTTTTAATAGAATATTTTTTGTAGGATGCCAAGAACAGAAATGTTGAGAATGTATTGATCTTGGCCGGAGATCATCTATACCGAATGGATTACATGGATCTCGTGCAGGTATATATTCAGATTGTTATATCAGGTTCATAATTACTTCATATCATTTTCCAAACTTTTCTCATGTGTCTACAACAAATAAACAGAGTCATGTTGATAGAAATGCTGATATCACAGTTTCTTGCGCTGCTGTGGGAGAAAGGTATTTTGAGTCTTTTTCTGCTATTATAATACAAGTATTTTACTTAAATTTCACTCTAAAGTGAATAGAAGCAACTACTTTTTTTCAAAATAAAAATTCCAAATTTATTATTTTTTTTCTGTTTAATTGCCATTTGCCTGCTTTCTGTTCAGCCGTGCATCAGATTATGGACTGGTCAAAGTAGATGACACAGGCCGAGTCATCCAATTTTCAGAAAAACCAAAGGATGATGATCTAAAAGCAATGGTAATGCATCTAACATGGCAAAGCTTTGCTAGTATAGACTTAAAACATACACAGATTATATGGACTTCATTTGCAATCTTAAACTTTCATTTGTATCTATGTTTGATTCTTTGCAGCATGTAGATACCTCTTTTCTTGGGTTGTCACCTCAAGATGCATCAATGTCACCATACGTTGCCTCTATGGGGGTCTATGTATTCAAAACAGATGTCTTACTCGATCTTCTGAAATGGAGATATCCTGCATCCAATGACTTCGGATCTGAAATCATTCCTTCAGCCGTGGAGGAATACAATGTCCATGTAAGAGAAATTCTACGAAATGTTTTTCTATCCATTCTACAAGGAACATTATCTGCCATTTATCAGGAGCTAACAATGTAAAGTTGAATTTTTGCAGTCATACTTTTTTGGAGACTATTGGGAAGACATTGGAACAATAAAATCCTTTTTTGATGCTAACCTTGCTCTTACCAAAGAGGTGGGTTTAGCCAAGCCATTTTTCTCATTTTCTTATCCTCATTCTGCGATACAATGAGCCTGCTAGAGTGACAAAATTTGTTTGTTGTAGTTCAGTTTATTAGAGCTAATATCTGCTTTGTGCTACTATCTTGCAGAATCCAAAGTTCGAATTTTATGATCCCAAGAAACCCATTTTCACATCTCCAGGATTCCTACCACCAACAAAGATTGAGAATTGCAAGGTACAATAGTCTATCTTATAGAATCTTAAGTATAAAAAACATCATCATAAGATCTCTCACTCATTGTATTTGAGTTTTTCTTTGGCAGATTGTGGATGCAATTATCTCTCACGGATGTTTCCTTAGAGAATCTACAGTCCAACATTCCATTGTTGGTGAACGTTCGCGGTTGGATTATGGCGTTGAGCTTCAGGTAAGTTACCATAAATTCTTGACCAAGGACGGTCCAGTCCATGCAGCACAACACTCATTTTATGATGAAACCATGTTTTACAGGACACTGTAATGATGGGAGCAGACTATTACCAAACAGAAGCCGAAATTGCTTCTTTGATGGCAGAAGGGAAAGTCCCAATTGGGATTGGAAGGAACACCAAAATTAGGAACTGCATTATTGACAAGAATGCAAAGATCGGGAAAGATGTCATCATTGCAAACAGAGAAGTAAGCATAGCTACCCTTTTGATGAGTTAGCAGTTATTCCGGTCCAGTGTGTGTGTGTGTGTGTGTATGCCTAACCGAACCAATGCATTGCTTTCTCTGTATAGGGAGTTGAAGAAGCAGATAGGTCAGCAGATGGGTTCTACATTCGATCAGGAATCACCGTTGTAATGGAAAAGGCAACAATACAAGATAGCACCGTCATATGAACACAGTTTGGGGGATGGTAGGGGGCTGCTGTACATGTATAATAGAAGCTTCCCCTTTCCCCCACTCCCTACCATGTAAAATTAATAATAAAAGCAATGAATGAAAATCATGATGCATTCAAGTTAAGTAGTTTGATGAAATGTTTTTGGTGTTTACTCCGATACAATGATAAATTCATACCTATCGATACAATAAAAGCATAAATAAATAACAAACAGACATGTGGATTATATTATCCATGTCAACATTTAATTTTTTTTAGAAAAATATATATTATATCAATAATTTTACTAAAACACTCTTATAATTTAATTAAACAAAAAAAATTATTTAATTTTACAAAAAAAATCTAAATATTCTTTTTTTTATCGAACAAAAATTATCTATTTAAATTAATTAAATTTTAAAATTCAACTAACTTTAGTTTTATAATTTTAAATAATTTAAAAAATAAAACAAAAACATCTTTAGTTATTCATCACACTAAAAGAAAATTTTCAATTTTATTAATGCTTGCTCATGAACCCTGATATCTCATGAGTTAAGTCTCAATGTAGTTCCTGAAGTTGTATTCGAGTCCTATAGTAGTCCCTGAATTTAAAAGTTACCCATATTTATCCTTGAAATTACACTTCGGGACTCAAACTTGTCCTTCCGGCAATTTCTGCCCACCTGGTGCTACCGAAAAGCTGAGTTGGCAGGCTTCGTGACACGTGGGCATTACAATGGCTAGCTGATGTAGCAGAGTAAACTGTTCGGAATCAATTTGGTTCCTCAAATCAAGTTGAAACCCTAATCCCCAATTTTGAAGCCCACAGCGCTCTATCTTCTCTTCTCTTTGGTTCTCTGTTCTTGTCTTCCCCAGCTTTGAAGTCCGACTGTTATGGCAAGTGCAAGCAATGCAGCTGGGAGCTCGAACAACCCACGATCATTTGAAAGCATCATGAGGAGAATGAATAGAAACAGAGAATCGCGTTTGCCAGAATGGTGTGGTTGCAGGTCGAGACCAGTGCTGCGGTGGTCAGGGATGGATTCTAATCCAGGGAGACCGTTCTTGGGTTGCCCAAACTACAATGTAAGTATTATTGTTGTTGAATGCTGTATTTATGGATATAAAAGGATGGATATTTGGTTAGAACTTAGAAACCCAATTGCATATATGAATGTAGTTGCTTTACTCTGTTGGCATTTCAGTTCCTTTTAATTAGTAATTTAGCTTTTTAGTACTGTTTTGTGTTTGAATAAGGAGTTATGGTGCATATTTTTAAAGAGAGTTTGTAGTATGTTGTGTGCAACTGCAACTCTTCATTTTGGGCCTGTCCAGGATGAAGATTTTATTCTGTGGAAATTAGGCTCACTAATGCACTTGCTGATAAAGTTTTGCTGTTGCTATTTTATGAAGTTGTGGGTGAGCATGTGCCTTGTTTTTTCATTGTGTTTATTCTGCAATGATACTTTGTAGGATAAAATTTTGAACATGTTGATGCAGGGACTATTTAAGAGAGTAGTGCAACGGGTTTTTGCAATTTGGATAGACAGTTATCTTAATTTTAAGGACAGAGTTATCTTAATTTTAAGGCATCCTTTGTGGTTGTACAACTTGCCTATTTTTGTTGAACTTTGACCTTGCACGATCACACTAGAACTAAAGATCTTTTGAGATTTGAAATTTCTTGTAGCTCACCAATTTTTTGTACCTCATTCGGGATATCCATATTAATCTTCTTAAACGAACTTAATGTGTCATGATAATGAATTCTGAATTTGACTAATTTACCTAACTCCTTTTCTTTATATTGGGTTAGTTTAGTTAAACTGAATGTAATATATCATTGATGTCTTGCATATATATGGTACAATAAAATTACATTCAGATATTTTTGTGTTAACTTTAATTATAAAGTAAGTTTTGCAATTGCCAATCAAATTAACTTAGCTATTGGAATAGTCAAGCTGTTTGATGAATTTCGTTTGGACTAGTGGATTAGTTATTGGAAAGGGAATATAAATTTTAATAGTTTGATCCATCAAGATTCAAGTGAGTGTCTAGAGAACTGCTATCCTTAATTACATCAAAATAATGTTCTTGATGTAACACTTTCTCAGCACAGCTGAATTTGATTTCTTGATGTGACATCAATAATGTTTATTTCTTTCTTATTAGTGGACAATAATTGATTATTCTATCCTTTCACATTTCCAATCTATTACTAGCAGTGATATCTGATTTTAATTTTAAATTCGCATAGGTAATCTGAGCGGGATTTGACAAGTTGGAGAGCAAGGGTGGAATCTTGCAGCAGGTACTTCTTCTAGGCTATCGTTGGAGGCCAAATGAGTGGCAACTATCTGCCAACCACTGTTCAATTTTATTCTATGAAATTCCATGCTTATGTCTATGTACTGGAATTTTGATCAGTTGTCTATTCGGTGAGGTTCAGTTCTCGAGTAATTGCTGTAGCTCAATCCACTCAGGTATACTTTCTCTTTTATTTTTGTTTATCAATCGCCTTCAATACCTGCTTTCTTGAAATAACTAATGGAGTCATTGTTTCACAGATACACTATTTTCAATACCTTCAATAAGTTGTTGTTTATATATGCTGAATTATTCCTGGGCTGATGGTGGTTATACATGCTGCATAATGTCCTGTTCGTATGTAACATTGCTGTTTAGGGACTAGTCTGATGTCACTTATATAAGTTTAGGGACTAGTTTGATATCACTTATAAAAGTATAGGGACTATTTTGGTGCTCAAAAACAAGTGTCTGACAGCTTTTTATAAAAGTGAAGGAATCAAAAAGTTGGGTCCCGATGTGGTCTGGTGACCCAGACTATGAGAAGTTCAAAGTTCATGGCTGGCCAACCAACATGGTTGTCGAAATTCATGATGTGGTTCCTCTAAAAGGAAATTTCTCCAAGCATGATGAAAAAATAACTTTAGGGAGTAGCAATCCACTAGGAAGCAGTCAACCAGCAAGGAATCCCCCACCTAACCCTATGCAAGGTGCAACACAGGGGAATGCTACAAGGCTTGCTGGTGCACGAAATTGTGATCTCAGGCAACGGCGCCAAAAACTCTGTACGCACGTCCTAATAAATCCTTTTTCATTCACAACTTCGATACAACTAACCAGCAAGTGCACTGGATCGTCCAAGTAATAAAACCTTACGTGAGTAAGGGTCGATCCCACAGAGATCGTTAGTATGAAGCAAGCTATGGTCACCTTGTAAATCTCAGTCAGGCGGATATAAAATAGTTATGAAGTTTTCGAAAATAAATAATAAATAGACAGAAAATAAAGATAGAAATACTTATGTATATCATTGGTGAGAATTTCAGATAAAGGTATAGAGATGCTTTTGTCCATTTGAACTTCTGCTTTCCTGCTGTCTTCATCCAATCAATCCTACTCCTTTCCATGGCTGGCTTTATGTAAGGACATCACCATTGTCAATGGCTACTTTTCATCCTCTCTGTGAAAATGGTCCGATGCGCTGTCACTGCATGGCTAATCATCTGGAGGCATTACCGTGGTCAATGGCTGCATCCTATCCTCTTGTGAAAATGGTCCAAATGCTCTGTCACAGCACGACTAATCATATGAGGTTCTCGATCATACTGGAATAGGATTCACCCTCCTTTTGCGTCTGTCACTACGCCCAGCACTCGCGAGTTTGAAGTTCGTCACAGTCATTCAATCCCAGAATCCTACTCGGAATACCACAGACAAGGTTTAGAGTTTCCGGATTCTCATGAATGCCGCCATCAATCTAGCTTATACCACGAAGATTCTGATTAAGAGATCCAAGAGATAATCCAATCTAAGGTGGAACGGAAGTGGTTGTCAGGCACGCGTTCGTGGGGGAACGATGATGATTGTCACGTTCATCACATTCATGTTGAAGTGCGAATGAATATCTTAGAAGCGGAATAAGTTGAATTGAATAGAAAAACAGTAGTACTTTGTATTGATTCATGAGGAACAGCAGAGCTCCACACCTTAATCTATGGAGTGTAGAAACTCTAGCGTTAAAAATACATAAGTGAAAGGTCCAGGCATGGCCGAATGGCCAGCCCCCAAAACGAGATCACAGGATTAAAAATACAATCCAGGATGTCAAATACAATAGTAAGAAGTCCTATTTATACTAAACTAGTTACTAGGGTTTACAGAAGTAAGTAATTGATGCATATATCCACTTCCGGGGCCCACTTGGTGTGTGCTTGGGTAGAGCTTGAAGTTTCCACGTGGAGAGGTCATTCTTGGAGTTGAACGCCAGTTTGTAACGTATTTCTGGCGTTCAACTCTGGCTTGTAACGTGTTTCTGGCGTTTAACTCCAGACTGCAGCATAGAACTGACGTTCAACGCCCTTTTGCGTCGTCTAAACTCGGCCAAAGTATGGACTATTATATATTTCTGGAAAGCCCTGGATGTCTACTTTCCAACGCAATTGGAAGTGCACCATTGTGAGTTTTGTAGCTCCAGAAAATTTACTTTGAGTGCAGGAAGGTCAGAATCCAACAGCATCAGCAGTCCTTCTTCAACCTCTGAATCAGATTTTTGCTCAAGTCCCTCAATTTCAGCCAGAAAATACCTGAAATCACAGAAAAACACACAAACTCATAGTAAAGTCCAAAAATATGAATTTAACATAAAAACTAATAAAAACATCCCTAAAAGTAACTAGATCCTACTAAAAACATACTAAAAACAATGCCAAAAAGCGTATAAATTATCCGCTCATCACTTGCAAACTTCTTTGTGTATCTATTTTGCTGAAGTCTTTTACCATGTATGCTTTCTTAAACGTTGTCTTAATGTTGGGGATTTCAGTATCTGAAACTTATGAGGTCAAAATGTTAACAACTTTGATATACTTGGTGTTTTGCCTCTATAATGCCTTTTTTGGATGAAACATTACCAATATGAATTATGACTTTCTTGAATTGAGTTTTGTTAGCTTTTTGGTTATATTTTGTCCTGTGTTACAAAATTAAAAGTAATTCAGACCCTGTTCATTTCCATTTCATTAAACAGAAGTGCAGGAATAGAAGTATGCATATAATCAAACACTTTAATTTGCATTTCTTTCAAACAAAAGGACAGGAACAAGTACATGAACAACATATGCATATAACATGCATGTCATTTATTTTTTGCTAGATATAGTTGACCCTGTTGTCTATCCAACTTTAATACAAGAACACCAACTACAATCAGCAGCATGAACACAAACAACAAAATCTCCCCATTTTTAGAACCCTAATTTCAGCCTCTAATCTACCAAATTTCCAAACAATTTTCATCTTCCATTCTTCATTGTCAACTGAATGCCTTGTTCTATCGTCACATGCTATGACATCTTCCAAAACTTTATCAACCTACAAAAACAATCCACACCATTTCTTACCCATAGTCTGCACAGCCAAGAAAATTCAGTCAGCAAATTTTTTATCCATAAATACAACAATCAACAACAATAATACTTATATTGTAGCTTGGGCAACCCAAGAACGGTCTTCCTTAATTAGAATCCGTCCCTGACCACCGCAGCACTGGTCTCGACCCGCAGCCACACAATTCTGGCAAATACGATTCTTTGTTTCTATTCATTCTCCTCATGATGCTTCCAAATGATCGTGGGTTGTTTGAGCTCCCAGCTGCATTGCTCGCGCTTGCCATAACAGTCGGGCTTCAAAGATGGGGAAGACAAGAACAGAGAACCAAAGAGAAGAGAAGACAGAGCGCTGTGGGCTTCAAAATTGGGGATTAGGGTTTTAACTTGATTTGAGGGACCAAATTGATTCCGAACAGTTTACTCTGCCACATCAGCTAGCCGTTGTAATGCCCACGTGTCACAAAACCTGCCAACTCAGCTTTCCGGTAGCGCCAGGTGGGCAAAAATTGCCGGAAGGACAAGTTTGAGTCCCGGAATGCAACTTCAGGGATGAATATGGGTAACTTTTAAGTTCAGGGACTACTATGAGACTCGGGTGCAATTTCAGGGACTATATTGAGACTTATCTCAATATCTCATACATTCATATTAAAAAAATTAAACATCTAAAAAACTAAAAAAAAAGTGCTTCATGTTCTGGGTTTTCTTATCACCTTCAACTCTCAAAAGAACGTCTCTCACTCTCAATTCTCATACTCAAACTCTCTCTTCTCTCTCACTGTTACTAGCCGATTGGCGTCTCTTTCGGTCTCATTCGAGTCTCGTCTCCTTCACACTCGCCGGCGTTTCAACGTCTCGCGGTATTTCCTAGGCTCCTCATCGCAGGCGACAGAAACAACTTGTCGGGTCGTCGTCTTCTGGTTTCGGATCCTCGCCGTCGCCGAGTCGCTGTGGATCGTGGACCGTCCTGGGTCGTCGCTTGCTAGCTGCCAACTACCATTTATTTTATAGGACCGATATCATGATTCAATTCCTAGCTTTTGTTTTAATTTTCCTTTTCTGATAGGGTTAAGGTAATTAATCATGATCACTTTAAAATATGTGATTCTGTTTTTACGTTTTCAAATTTTCTTAGAATGTAAAAAACTGGTATATATGTGATTGTGGAGTAGCATAAATGGTTCCTTTGCATAAAATGAACTTTTGTGAAATCTTATTATCTGTTTTAAGGCCTTCATCACTCTTCATTTTTTTCCGACTATGATTGCAGAGCTGCCACTGAATACACCCCCTCACCCCATATGATATCATATGATTATTAGGGTCTATCAACCATAAATTCATGGTGCTACCCTAATGACTCAGGTTACAAGTATTTGCTAATCAGGTGGCTTTAATTTTATGAACCAAATCTGTGGCATAATATATTAACAATATATAAATGCATACTTTTGTTATAGGCTTTTGAGTTTTGATCAGCATATATACTAATAATAATCTTATGAAAAGGATGAATGAATATAATGATGGTGGATATGCAAATATCTTGATACAATATGTGTTATAATGATCAAAGCCATTGAAGATTGGAGGGAATCCATGAAGGGGCAGCCGTTCGATGAATCATGAATAATGTACCCAACTAATGTTTATAGATTTTTTTAATAAATTCTGATGAACCAATAAGTTGTAGTACTTTCAGTAACGATTTTCAGGGGCCGTTTATCACACAATCAATCTATGCTATCATGATCCTATCTCTTTACAACATTTCAACAAATAAATGCACGATTTTCACAAATAATAAGTGAACCAATCTTCAACCAGTAAAATGGTCCCAATTTTTCAAAGAGTCAGGCTCATCTGCACATTTTCATCCTAAACATTTAGTTTATAATGCGTAAACTCTAAAAAAGGATTTTGTTAATAAATATCTTTAAAAATTTGATTTTTCAATATAAAAAGGGTGTGTTTTAAATGCACTTAATTAATCCATTAATAAAATATAAATTAATATTACGTTATACATCTTAAATTACAAGTAATACAATACTTTGTACAATGAGAATAAACCCTTTCTTCATATCAGTCAGATAAAGTATAAGAAGATCTGAGCTATATTCACCTCTACATATTTTGACAAGACATGCTTAATTTTTTATTTTCTCTACGGTTTTTATACACAAAACAACACCGAAGTGAGTGAAGCACGTATGACCAAGGCTCCATTCTTCGAAAGCCAAAACTGAGTTCATGTCAAGAGTTTTGACCAAAGTTGTAAGAATCGGACCGGTCAATAAACCGATGAAATGACTAATTTACTGGTTTACAGGTTCAATCGAAATTCAACCGGAGTTCAACTAGTTTAATTAAATATTAAATAAAATTATTAAAAATTTAATATATAAACACATTAAACACAACACGAGTTTCATAATGCATTGAAGAGGAAATTATCCAATAGCTATTAAATGTACAATAACAAATGCCTATACCAAATAAATTATGTAAATGGAACACAAACTTAAAAAATAATCTATAACATCTAGAGCTCTTAGTGGCTTCAGTTCCCTGTTGCATTCTTCATTGCTCTTGACCTGCTCCTCTACTGTGTTGCACGATTTATCAAGAGCCATTCCATTCCCATCTTCACATTCTTTACAATCTTCAGGTGGAGATGCATGAGGGACATCCTCCTGGTAGGTTCAGAAGCATCACTTTCAAATACTTTCACCACCAACATTCAATATAGCAGAATTCAATAGAGTACAATTGAACTTATATAGCGAAATTCAAAGCATCCTGCGAATTCCAAGGGGTGATCTCAAAGTTCACTATTATATCTCCATTAGACAAATTTGCAACTTGACCAATAATGCCTTGGATTTACAGCAACAAAAAATTTAACTAGGTGATTATTTCTGTAAGACATCAACAAATTCAAGGTTTAGTGATAATAATCAGCAACAAATTTAACTTACTGATGATTTTTCATCAACCAAAAAATTAGCTCAATGATATTTTCCGTTACAAATTAAACTTATAGCAACAAATTTAGCAAATCTTACTTCATTCATGATTTACAGCAACATTTAGATCAACAACAAGGCAAATTAATTGATTAGCAATTCAACATCATCTCAAAACACAGGAAGAAGGGAAATATGGAAAAGACAGAAAATGGGAAGTGATGCTGCAGGAACTCACCAACGATCCACAATCCATGGCGACTCAGGGACGACGAGGACACGAAACTAGAAGATGACGAGCGACGACGAGCCGACGAGTTGCTTCTGTCTCCGGCAACAAGGAGCCCAAAGAAGACCGTGAGATGTTGAAACGCCGGCAACGAGACGAGACAAACGACGAGACGCCAGCGAGTGTAAAGAAGACAGGATTCGAGTGAGACTGAGAGAGACGCTAATCAACTAGTGGCAGTGTGAGAGAAGAGAGAGTTTGAGTCTAAGAATTAAAAGTGAGAGACGTTCTTTTGAGAAAACCCAAAATTGGAAGCGCCTTTTTTCTTATTGTTTTAGATGGGTATTATTTTTTAGTATGAATGTAGACTAGAATTCATCAGTTTATGAGAGAGCATCAATAAGATTAAACAATTTTTTTTAGTGTTGTTGAAAAATTAAAAGTATTTTTGTGTTATTTTTAAATTATTTAAAATTATAAAATTAAAGTTAGTTGAATTTTAAAATTTAATTAATTTAAATAGATAATTTTTGTTTGATATAAAAAAAGAATATTTAAATTTTTTTTTTAAATTAAATAAAATTTTTTTATTTTATTAAATTATAAAAATATTTTAATAAAATTATTAATATTATATATATTTTTAAAAAAAATTAAATATTGACATAAATAATATAATCTACATATTTTTTTTGTTATTTATTTACGTATGTATTATATCATAAATATGAATTAATTATCGTACCGAAACAAACGGTTGAAACCCTTAAATGGCTGAAACGTGAATCCTTCTCAATGGTTGAAAAGGCCAATCCTTAATCGCTTTATAATGAAAAGGAAATGGTTGAAAAGACGTAAAGCAGGTAAAAATGACCATAAAAACAGATATAGTGGAATCCTTCCCATATTCACGTTTCAACCGCCTGCTTTATTCCTCATCAATGGCCATAAAAATGCCCCGTGTCATCATGAGGGTAACTTGCACTAAATAGATTGACACGTACTACTTTTGCCTTTGAAGAGTAATCTTGGCCCCTTAAATGGCGGTGATTGGAAGCGTGAGAGTGGAATATGCAGAATGCAATCAAGGCGAATATCAGAGGTGTTGAGCCTGTCGGAAAACGAGCACACTACTAGTTGCTCATTCCTCAACAAGAGTGATGAGAGGAAACATGATTCAGCCTCAGCACTCCAACAATTTCTTGATCGCGTACCCGTTGGCTCGATATCCGGCATAACAGATTCACATGGTACTTTAGCTTCAGATGCGCGTTCTGTTTGAAAGCAATACAATACCATGTATCATTTACTTACGAATTATTATTAGTTTTGGAAGTGAAAGCTGAAAACACTCTAAAAGACGCGATTCATATGCTGTACGAAAAGGACGTGTTGGGTGCAGTCATTGTGGATGATCATGTATTACAATCAGAGAGCTGCTCTACCATGAGATTCTCTGATCGCTTCATCGGTTTCATTGATTTCCCAAGCATGGTTCTCTGGTGTCTCCGGGTAGCCTATTCACTCATTCATTCATTAGTAATAGAAAATATTTTTCTTTCGATAAATTTAACTAACCTATTATTTATACGGACGTTTTTCGTAAGTACTTATTATTTTGGTGTATACGAATTGTAAATAATCATAAATAAATAAAACACTAATCCCAACATATCTGCTCTCTTCGTCCCTCATACATAGAATGTCATAGGAATACGACAAGAAGATGATGGAAAATCCCACGCAAAAGGATATAAAGAGCGGTGGGTTTTTCTCCATCATTCTAGAGCAAATTCATGAGATTGGTCAAACCAAGATTGGCGAGTTGGCCAAGTCATTCCGATGGAAACCATATTTCCCAGTGCGCATGGATGACTCCGTTATGCACGCGCTGCTGCTTCTTTCTAAACATCGCCTCCATGTTTTACCAGTCATTCAGCAAAAGCATTTTGATCCTACACTCATCGCTCTTGTTACACAGGTATGTATCTATCTCCCTACTTTTGTGCTGTGAATTTTGTTTTAAGATACTTATGGTTGATGATGAAGGGCATGTTTGGCTTTGTGCTAGAATGCTCTAGTCCAATTTCTTCTTCAATCGAGTGGACTAGAGTGGTTCGATAGCATTGCAGATAACAAGTTTTCAGATTTGCGGTACTCTCACAGTCCTTACACGCATATATGCTTCTTTAAGTAAAATGGATTGGTCCATCATGTTGTATGTTGCTATTTTGGTCCACAGAGTTGAAGATCAAGAACCTCCTATTTGTGTATATGGGAACCAAACTGTTGCAGATGCTTTCAAGTTGCTTTGGGAGAACCATAATACTTGTGCAGTTGCAGTTGTAGATCAACAAACTAAGAAGATTATGGGTAATGTGAGGAACAGTGACGTTTATCATCTCCTGAAGAGTGATGAAATCCTCAAAAATAGAACGTGAGTACAAAACTTGTCCTGTTTCTTTTTCTTACTTTCTCAACGTGAAAAAACGCGGGCTTGTGCGCTGTTGTATGACAGGGTTTTAACTATGGAAGAATTCATCCACATGGAGAGTGAAGCAACAATGGAACCAGCAGTAACCAACAGGGAAAACGAAACAATGAAGCAAATAATGGAGCACATGATTGAGAGGAACAGCAGTTTCAGCTTTCTCGTGAATGAGAAGGAACAAGTCGCAGGTTTAGTGACGCTGAGAGACATTATTTTGCAGTTTGCTCCACCGTGCGTGGATTCTAGCATTGGTGGAGGTGGTTTCTTCGAATTGGCGTTGGAACAGAGTGGTTGTTCTGTGAAAAATGGAACTATTGTTCCTAATTCAGGTAATACTAATTGACGATGCAATATGCCAATAATGCCCCCACTTGCCTCACTCGCCAAACGGAACCTTTTTTTATTGCAACTCGTTACCACTTACCACATTAATTAAGGCTAAGTTCATCCATTACATACTTTTTGTCCTCCTTTCTACTATTAAATTATTTAAAAATGTTTGGTAACAAAAAAAATTAAAATTTATCTTATTTAATATTTATTAATTATTACAATAATTAATAAATATATTTTGATTTTTTTTTTTTGTGTCTTCCTAAGTCCTAACAATATCGTAAATTATTATTATTAGTTTATTATTCGTAGGGTCACACACTGTTTATAAAGCGGGAGATTTCGAAGGGGATTAATATCGGTTTAACAAGTTTAACATCATAATTTAATGCTATTTATAGAACAAAAATTAGTTATTTAATCAATCATAGTGTATTTTTATATTTTTATTATACTTATACAAGTCTAATATAAATTAGTCACTCATCTCATATGTCACCTGTGAGTCGAATCACTTTTTTAACCCCAGTAAATACTCTTGTAGATGCACACTCATCTAATGCTCAATCAAAAATTCAAATCACTCTAATTGCATTATCAATCCCGATTCATTGTATTGTGCTTTCTTCTCTTCTCATCACATTGAATTTTTCTTCATCGTATCTTGTTATCTTCTCTTCTCAATGTATTATGAATCATCGAGTCTCATCAAGAGTGTGACATTTGAGCCGTTTCATTTTTTTTTTATAATATGAACAATAATTTTAATTCTCATTCTCTGTTTTTCTTGTCAAATTTATTTTTTCTGTTTTTATTGTGCTTTTTTATTCTATTTTGATAGTAGAGTTTTGATTTTTTTTTTTTTAAATTATGCAATTTGGCTAAAATCGTAGTGCAAGACTATGTAAAAGAAGGGATCTATTGTTAAAATTGATTCTGGTGTTGCCATTGTTATACTTCCAGATATGATTTACACTTTTTTTTACTACTTTAAAGTGTGGGTGGGTTATGACATGATGATTTTTAGAGGCTACAATAAGGTATTTTATTGTCTATGGCATGCCTCAATTAATCTAGAACTTGATCATATTTTTGTGATCAATTCTTGAATCATTAATTGAATCACTACAAGAAAAACGTTAAATATTATTGGATTTAGCATCGCATATTAGTGTCGGCTTTATTGACAAATATACCAGTGGTTTAAGTGTCAAATTCGTCCGGTCAAATTATTACCGATGGATTTTATTTTCGACAGTAAATTCGGCGGTAATAATTGGAGAGGAAACAAAAAATATGTGCGAAATTTAGCGTAACATTTATCGACGGATTTTTTTTTGCCGATAATCCCAATTAGTGGAATGCTGCATTTTGGTGACCAGTAATGCGTTACAGTCAGATTTATCTGCCGGTAAATCTGATAGTAAACTTGCTCTAAATTCAAAATGCAAACTTCCCCCTCATTTTCGAATCACACACACGTTCTCTTTAACCTTCTCCTTTCTTTTTCTCTCTTCTCTTTCTACTTCCGGCAGCCCGTCTGCCAATGCCGACCACCTGCATTCTTCTCCAAAGCTTTCGTGGACTTGCTTTGGTCCTGCTTCGTTGACTCAAATGGAACTTTTTCCTCTGTCTCTGCTGCTGTTGGTGTCAGTGTCAGTGTCGCTGCTGCACCTTCTGTCGTTGGAGCTATGTCTCTCCTCCCTCTTTCAGGTAGGTTGTCCTCATCCCTTTTCCTATTTCATCATCGTTTTTGCTTCATTTTGAATAAAAAATCTAACACCTTTTTGAACCCTAACTCTAACCCCGTTTTTATTTTTTTCAGTTGACTCTGTTCTATTAATGGAATAAATGACCATTTGTACCAATGAAAGATGAAAACGCTGATAGATGTACCCATACTAGATCGAAACTAAACTTGTACCCACGTAAGATGTCCTCCGTGTGACAAAAGTAGCCTGTCTTGGATCTGCACTTGGTTCGTGATTATCCGACCCTACGTGGCTCTCCAACCCTCCAAAAGGCCTATCTACGTGGAAGTGAACGTTTGTATATGAAGGTGGAAATGGCCTTACGCATCAAATCAAAACCCTAGCAACTTATCTTTTCCAATTTGAATCATACCCCCAAAATCAAATATTATTGAAATTCAAATGCACCCACGGTCAGAAAGAATTATCTCGTAACTCCTGGAATGTCTTTGCGCAGATTTAACTCTACTGCAAATGATGGAAGTCGCAGCAGTTCTGCAAGATCGAAGAAGATGAAGGAGAAGAAGTTCGACGGCAGATATTTCTGTGGGAGGGAGGTTGCGTTGATGGAGTCTGGCACAATTACGAACCCTAATAGATGGTTCATCAGATGTCCTCTATGGGCGGTAAGGGCCAGACGCTGTTGTTGTTGTGGTGAGAAATTTATTTTTGAATTTTAGTTGACATTTGGGTGAATTTTTTTTTGTTTTCTCAGACAAGAGACTCCAAATACTTTGTTTGGGTGGATGAACTCGAAGAAAGATGGGAGAGCCTAGCAAGATGTTTAGCCAAGAGAAAGTCGGAACATTCTTATGCAAGGCATGATGATGGATTGACTGTCACTGTAGTGGGGGAAAATCAGCAAGTATCCTCAATGATGGCTAGGAAGATAGACAAATTTAAGGTTGAAATTAGGGATGAAATTAGGGAAATTAGAGTGTTGCTTTCAACTGTTGCGTTGGGGTAGCGTTTTGTTTATTCTGTGAGTTGTATTTGGTGATAAAATTATAAGATATGTAAAATTGGGGATCTTTGTTCATGATAGTGAAATTTGTTCCTGATATTGGCATGATATGTTGTGTTCCTTACATTGTTCTGCTTTTTTAATCTCTGATACATTGACGTAGACACGCATGCTTTGAACTTGTTGCTGTCATTTGAAATGATTTTGATAGCGTTTATTTGTAGACAATGCCATTGAAAATGGACATGAATCTCTCTTTTCTTCTTAAGGATCCAATAATAAGCTGAATTCGTAACATAGTAACCTGATGGTTTTGGTTTTCAATATATGAGTTTGTTCCAAATTCAGAACAAGGTACTGTTACAAGAGTGATAAAATTAACAATAATTTGGAGAACACTTATATATATAGATGCTGCAGGTTCCAATGATTATCACATAAGCCAAAGAATGCAAGTATTGGCAACTCAAATCACACCCTCAAAACCAACATAACTAAGTCTACACTTAGTCATACCATGAAAATGCATAACAAAATACAAGAGTTATGTATCTCTCTAAAGTATATCAAAAACAACAAAAAACAACCATAACTAGTCTACGAAATTGGGGTCGAGTTACTGCTCCCGCTTGAGATACCATTTTTTCCTCCGCTTAATG
This sequence comes from Arachis ipaensis, assembly GCF_059453495.1. Classification (NCBI taxonomy): domain Eukaryota; kingdom Viridiplantae; phylum Streptophyta; class Magnoliopsida; order Fabales; family Fabaceae; genus Arachis; species Arachis ipaensis. The sequence goes on along the minus strand of NC_142442.1, from coordinate 69,300,751 downwards.
CACCTATCCTGCCTCGACCTCTACCTTGACCTCTCCCTCTAACAGCTGTGCCTCGGCCTCTAGCAATTGGAGTCACAACACCAGGTGTGGGCATGAACTGCATGAATCATGTGCTTGTCCCTGCACTAGCACCTTGCAGTGGATGAGGTGTAGTTTGAGAGTTGTATATGGAAGGAGTTGTAGTTGGATGGTTGGCAGATGATGTGCTTGGTTGCAGTGTTTGTCTAGTCGGAGAAGGTCGCCTAACACTTCTCCTTTTAACTTATTTTTTGGTTGTTGCATTGTTTATTGGAGGTTGTGGTTGTGTGCTTGGTGGCGGCTGCATGGGTTGAGGCTGCTGCATTTCAAAGAACAAACAATTCAGATGAGCGACAAATTATACAAAGTAGATTAACGAGTTGAATAATGCAATGCACTTACTTGTGTAGCGTGCAGTGACGGACTCAGAAAATTTTAGGAGTGGGGGCAAAAAAAAAAATATATATATATATACATATATATATATATATATATATATATATATATATATATTAAATAAATTTTGTTAAATATTATTAATTATATGGAGATATAAAAATTAAAAAGAGTTAGCGAACACTTTTATTCTTAAAATACTATTTATTATATATAATTTATAAAAAATATTTTTTTATTTCTAAAATTTAAAATTAAAGTATTTTAATTAAATTATAGATAACTTATTATCCTAACTAACTTAATAATAAAAGACTGAATTAACTGGCATATTAGCGCATAATAATACATTAGTATTTATAATTTGAAATTAGAATTATATATAAATACTAGAAAAATTAAATCTTTATATGAAAAGTATGTTTATATAAAATAATAAAAACATAATTTTTATAATTTTTTTTATTTTTTAAAATAATTAAATTTGTTATATATTTTTTAATTTAATTTTGATATAATATTAGATAAAATATTTTATGTATCTGTTTAATTATATATTATAATTAAAATATTTTTTATCATTATTTTTAAAAATAAAAAATATATTCTAAATTAGTAAATTAATCAGTTCATTTTAAAATTTTATATGCAACATAGGTACATATATTAGAACAAAAGATAAAAAATAAGTAATAAGGATGAATAAATCGAGAATAAAATAAAATATATAAAGTCATGAAAAAAATAAAATATTAGATTGATACCTAAACTATAATTGTTTGAATTAAAAAATGCAATTGAAAATATCAAAAAGAAAAATAATGAAATTGAAAGATACATAGAGTCTTGGAGAGCTATATAAAAAATTGGAGAATTTAAAATTTACTTTTTGATTAAGAGAAGATGACCATTAGATAAGGAATAGAAAAAGAAGGTTGAAAATATAAAAATAAGAAGAGGGTTTAAGAGAATAAAGAACTGACGGTACAATAATTAAATTTGATTAGGTTAAATAATAGTCAAAATGATAAAAAAAATAAAAAAATAAATTTAAAACTTTAGCTAATTGAATTTATTTTATTTGTAGTGGGGTCATTTAAAATTTGAAGTGGGGGCATATTATATATAACTATATCTTTTAAAACAAAAATTAAAAAATAATGGGGGCAAGTGCCCCTCATTTGTATGCTTGGGTCCGTCCCTGGTAGCGTGGGGTGTTGCGGTTCCATTTTCCTCTTTAGTTACCTTTTGTTCAGCTTCTGCATCTTCTAATGTCTCCTCCCAATACATTTCAGCCAGCATATCCTTATCCTTATCATCTGCAGGCACTTGTGGTATAGAATTCCCTTCACCCATTGCTTCCTTTCTCTTCTTACAACTTCTCTTATTGTGACCAGCCTAAGAAAAAAGGGATTTGCTACTGTGTAGAAGGGGAATTTTTTCCAACACATATAGAAATCACGTGTCGATCAATAACATAAGTAACAGAAATAATATACCAATACATGAGAGAACAGCAACGTCAGTATGAAACCCATAAAACTGAAGTTCTGCCATCAATAGACCCCACATATTTTTACTTTATGTTTAATAATGTTTATTAAATACTTAAATTTATTGGTAACTACAATTAAAAAGAGAATATATATATATGAATAAAAATACAAAAAAATTTTTAGAAAAGTTATAAAGTTTTAAATAAATTTCACTATTTTATTTATTGATAATAAAGAGGTACAAATAGAAATTAATAATTTTTTATCCCTGCTAATGATAACGAAATGTAAGTTCTTTAAAATAATTATATTCTACATAAACGATATACTTATTATCAAATTCTTAAAATATATATATACTAAGAAATTTATTTTGGAGAAATAAGAATATATAAGAAATAAAAATATATTTATTATCATATTTTATAAATAAAAATATATAGCTTTTTAATTAAAGCTGATAATATATACTCTATTTGTAGGTATATAATTCTATCCAATTTGATCGAGTAGAGTTATTTATCCAATTTTATTATTTTTAATTTTAATTTAAACTTAATTTTTTATTTTTTATTTTATTAATATGTATGAAATATGGAGTGATTGAATTTTATATTTGTTTAAAAAAATTTTATTTTTCTGCAGGTAGGATTAGGTAAGGTAGGATTGAAAACTTTAGGATGCGAGTAAGGTTAAAGTTGAGTTTTTAAAAAGTTTTCAATTTGTAGATAGGGTTAGGGTAGAATTTGGATAGGATTAGGGTAGAGTCCAAATCCTATAGGACTGGCAAAGGATAAGATAGAGTAGAGTTTAGACTCTACCCTAATCCTATCCAAACTCTACCCTAATCCTATCTGCGAGTTAAAAATTTTTTAAAACTCAACTTTAACCTTACCCGCATCCTAAAGTTTTCAATTCTACCTTACTTAACCCTACTTGTAGAAAAATAAATTTTTTTTAAGTAAATATAAAATTCAATCATTCTATATTTCATACATATTAATAAAATAGAAAATAAAAAATTAAGTTTAAATTAAAATTAAAAATAATAAAATAAAATTATAAATAACATGATCATCAAATTCTTAATAAAATTAAAATAACATAAATAAAGATAAATATCTAATCACTCTTCTTCTAATTCTAAGTTCTTACAACATTATTCTTTAAATAACAAATATATTAAATTAATAATTTAAATTATTAACTTAGTGATTATCTTGAGTTTTTACAAGAAAAAAGTATTGGCTTTAATATTTATTCACTACAAATATAATTTATAAATTTTAAATATATGTTATATAATATATTAAGAATGCTGGTAGAACAAGATAGAGTATATTCTGAATTTGCATTCGATCATATCCACAAGCAAACTCTATTCGTACTCTATCCTATTCGCAGCAAATTGGATAGACAACTCTACCCAATCAAATTGGGTAGGGTTATATACCCGCAAATAGAATACATATTATTAGTCTTAATTAAAAAGTTATATATTCTTATTTATAAAATATGATAATAAGTATATTTTTATTTCTTATATATTTTTATTTCTCTAAAATAAAATGTTTAGTATATATATATATATATTAAGAATTTGATAATAAGTATATCGTTTATATAGAATATAATTGTTTTAAAAAAACTTATATTTCGTTATCATTAGCAGGGATAAAAAAATGATTAATTTCTATTTGTAACTTTTTATTAGTAATAAATAAAATAGTGAAATTTATTTAAAATTTTATAACTTTTTTAAAAGTTTTTTTGTATTTTTATGTATATATAAATTTTCTTTTTAATTGTAGTCATTGGTATTAACATTATTAGACATAAAGTAAAAAATATGTAGATCTCATACTGACGTTGTTGCTTTATCATGCATTGGTATGTTATTTTCGTTACCTATGTCATTGATTGACACGTGGTTTCTACATGTGTTAAAAGAATCTCCTTTCTATACAGTAACAAAACCCAAAAAAAAAAGTAGTCATCGTAAATTCAACATGAACCACAGGAATCAATAATTATAGAATTAAAATAATTTCTATGTTGAGAAAAGAATAGGTTTACATATTTACACATATTGAGAAAATGGTTTAATATTGAAAGGTTTGATTTATATTTCTAAAGTAAGGAATGACTTGGGTTTAAAACTGTTGGAAATAGTTTGAGAAAGTGTTGGTTTGATTTATTGGTAACAAATGAAGAGTTGAAAATAATTTGATATTGAAACTAGTTAGCTTTCAGATTTATAAATGCTTTGATAATGGATATGGTTTGTTGGATTTATAAATAATTTTTGAGAATTGAAAATGGTTTGGTAGGGACCCCGGAAGGGTGGCATAGTCTAAATTTTAGAAGAAATGCTGCCAAATTTTTATAAAACTCTAAGACTTTATTTAAAACGTTATTTAAAAGCAAATTTGATTTAAATAAGAAAGAGTCTCTATTTTAAATTCAATCTTTTGAGGAGAGATTTTGTTTTAAGTTAAGATTGAGTTCGGTTTGTTAAGAAGAAGAAAGAAGGAGAATAATTGTGCGGGAACGCCCATGCATATGGAATGTGTAACAGCCCAGACCACCCGCTAGCACGATATTGTCCGCTTTGGCACACAAGGCCTCACGGTTTTGTCTTTGACGATAGGGATGATGGCCAAAGCCCCCCACACTCACTCGTCAAAACGCGTCATGCTAGGGAGAGGTATCCACACCCTTATAAGGCATGCTTCATTCCCCTCCCCAACCGATGTGGGCCTTACAATCCACCCCCCTAAGGGAGCCCAGCGCCCTCGCTGGCACATCGATCCGGGTTCTGGCTCTGATACCATTTGTAACAGCCCAGACCACCCGCTAGCACGATATTGTCTGCTTTGGCACACAAGGCCTCACGGTTTTGTCTTTGACGATAGGGATGATGGCCAAAGCCCCCCCACACTCACTCGTCAAAACGCGTCATGCTAGGGAGAGGTATCCACACCCTTATAAGGCATGTTTCGTTCCCCTCCCCAACCGATGTGGGCCTTACAATTTTGCAAAATCAACTAAAACATGCCAATTTCAACCCTTTCTTTGAAATCAATTAAATAATAAGTTAAATAGGAGCGAATATGGTTGGAAGATTTAGCAATTGGAATTTGATGATTTAAATATGATATTTGGATTCAGTGAATTTTTCCGAGTAGGAAAACATAGTTTTCTGCGTAAAAGCGCGCAGTGAAATTTTGACCGGCAATACCGGCTGAGACCTGTCTGGTACTGCAGCTGAGAAAATTGATTATGAGTAAATAGGATTAAGAAATGAGGAATTATAATTAAGGGAGGTAGAAATATTTGAAGTGCGATTTAGAGCGCTAATCTTAAAGGTTTTGGTCCAAAATTGGGCCAACGAACAAAAATAAGTGAACCGGGCCTAAGTGGGCCCAAGACCCAACATATATAAACATTAGTTATGAGCATTTCAGCTCATCTTGCCCTAAAGAAGGGGTGTTGGGCGCTGAAATTGGGAAGAGAGAAGAGAAGAGAGAAAATCTAACTCTCTTTGATCTTCAAACCACCATAACTTGAGCTACGGAGCTCCGATTGACGAGCCGTTTGTGGCTACGCGTCACTCTTCTCATCCTCTACAATTCTATCTAAGTTTTGTGGGATACTCCAACATGGATTCTAAGTGAGTTCTATCCCTACTTCATATGGGCTGAGTGTATTTGGTGATGTTGGTGCACAATTGGGAGATTGGTATTGCTTGAGGAGCTTTGGTGAGGCTTGGAGCTAAGGTTGGTGAAGACTTCCAAAGAAGAGGCTCAATTGGTTTGGCTACAAGAGGTACGGTTTAAGTTTCATTTAAGTACCGTGTGTTGTGATGAGAATTCCTAGGCTAGATGCCCCTAGGATTAAGTTTGGATTGTGTAAATGGTTGGTGCTAATATGCATAGTTGGTATGTAATGTGAATTAATGATTGGGTTGAGAATTGTGTAGCCTTGTATGTTTGGTGTATTGAGAATTTGATGTACTGGGTAATGAGTATTGGTTTGTGGTTTATGCATTTAAATTTTGAAATTGGGCCGGAGGCCGTAAATTTTGGGCCGGAGGCCGGAAGAAGGTAAGAAAGGTAAGTGTTGTGTGCATTGTATGATGACGCAAGTGATTGGATGAATTTCCGATAATGAATATATGAATGATTGAGTTGGTTATTGAATAATAAGGTTTGAGGAGTTGAAGTGTGGAATTTGGTGAATTGGGTGAAATTATATAGATGAGGTATATTTGGTTTTGGTTGAGACATATTATGTGGTCATACATGTGATTATGACTATTGATGCCTTGATGGTATGATGATGCATTAGATATATGTATGTTGTGATATATGCTTGAGGAATGATTAAGGTTGATTTGTGGGTGAAACCACGTGATAGTGAGTATGATATTGATTATGTATAATGATGGTTGATTGGAAATAGTGTTGTTGAAATTTGGCATGAGGAAGAGTATATGATATGTAAATGTGTTTGAGTTTGAGAAAGTGTCAATGTGTGAGTTGAGGAGGCTTGATGTTGATTTTGGTATATTTTGATTGATTTCAAAGAAAGGGTTGAAATTGGCATGTTTTGGTTGATTTTGCAAATAGTTGAGAATTGCTTGTTTTGAAAATGGCACCTTGTGGTTTTGTATGAAAACATGGTTTTTGGGCATATTTTGACGGGACATAACTTGGACTACGGATCTCTGTTTTGTGCCGAATTTATTTAGAAATGAAATTGGATCCGGGATGTCCATGCCGTTCGAAGAACGGGTGAAAAATGATTTAAAATGAGGGAGTTATGACCGTCGGAAGATTGGGGGTTGAATCTGTAAATTCTGCAGCTTTTAACTTAGAAAATTTTTAGCAGAACGACCCTCCGCGCGTAGGCGCACTTGGCGCGTACGCGCCGTTCTTCCAGAAAACACCATCCACGCGTGCGCGTGGTGTGCGCGGGTGCGTCGATGTACTGCACCAATTGCCCAGCTATTTTTCCAGAGAGTTGTGCCAGGGTTGTGCCAGTTTTGTGCCTGGGCGCAAGAGCAACCACGCGTACGCGTGGCTGACGCTTGCACGCCGTTTGGATATTTTTCAACCCGCGCGTTCGCACGTATGACGCTTGCGCATCGATGAGTTCTTGGCCATCCGCGCGTGCGCATGGAGTGCGCGTACGCGTGGCCCTGCTTTCATGCCAAAGTTGATTTTTGAGTTTTAAAAGCCAAATCTCATACTTCTAAGCCTCCGATTTCACCCCTTATGTATTAAATCATTATGATATGCCTAGCAATGAGAAAGGAGCTAGGGGATGTGGTAACTTGCGAGTGAAGCAAGGGGAAAGGGTAAGATCAATGATGATCAAAGATGATTATATGAGATATGGAGGATGGCGGTGGAAGTACCGTGTATGCCATGAGCCGAAGGGCTATATTTATTGATAAATGGTTGGTTCTTGATTGGACCATGAGCCGGATGGCTGAGTTATTTCCGGATACGGCGGAGCCATGTTGATAAATTGGCTAGTTCTGGATTGAACTGTGAGCCGGATGGCTGAGTTATTGCCGAGTTACGGCAAAGCCATTATGGATTATGGCTGAGTATAAAGGCATATGATAAATGAATAATGATGAAAAATGTTGAATGTAAGCATGTTTGTGTTTTCTCTCTGGTTGTAAGGGCGACAGGGCGCAGATACCCTCTAATGGCGACAGGGCGCAGATACCCTCTAATGGTGACAGGGCACATATTCCCTCTAATGATATTAATACGCAACAGAGAGACTGTGCCCGGGTTAGCTACCGGACATGTCGGGTTGGCTTGATAACCGACAGATGATATCATCAGCCATAGGGCAGGCATTCATCATTTGCATATGTTTGAATTGTTTGGGTTTGCCATTTGTTTTAGATTTCTACATCATATATGCCATGTTACCTGACTATATGCTACTTGTTCTACTTGTACCATATTTGTGTATTACTTGCTTGTATTGCTTGTGTTTGTACAACTGAGAGGCCCCTCATGCTGGTGTCGGTGGGTGTGAGGGCTGTTCTTGATGGGATGAATTGATGATGCGATTGCATGATGATGATGATTATTGAATGAGATAACTGGAGCTCCCTGGGTAGACGCAGTGATGTGGTTTCACTAGCTCCAGGCGAGTGTATGATGTATTGATATAGAATTGCGGAGGCAGAACAACTGGTGATGGTTTTGCTTATAATTCTGAGTCTGATTCGTGGAAGAGTTAGCGAGTTGGAAAACATGTGAAACCTGAATTAAATTTAGCACTCCCTTATGACAGTTGCCTATTCATGGATTAGTGAGAATCTAGGCTGGATATTTGGTGAAGAAGTTTAGGATGCTTAGTGAGTTTTTATTGCAGTGCATTGTATTTATTTGGCACTTTTACCATACTGGGAACCCATGGGCCCGGGGTTCTCATTCCGTATATATCTCTTGTTTTTCAGATACAGGTCCAGGTGCTCAGAAGTGAGTTGTGGGTCATCTGAGAGACGGCGAAGGTCTTTATTTCCTCTACCTTGTGTTTTGATTAGAATCTCTCCACCTTTGTTTTGGAAAGGTTATATTATGTATTGAACTCTTTGAATTTGCCTTTAGAAGCTCTCATGTTTCCTGACATACTGTTGTCAACTATTTTCATACTGTACCCTAGCCGGCCTAAACTTTGTGGGTCGCGACTAGTGGCTATTTACTTATATATATATATATATATATATATATATATATATATATATATATATATCTATCTGTTATCTATCTCTTAATCTCCTTTATGCCTTGTCCGTATATCGCGTTTGGCTTAGCAGTTTAACTTTTCGTTGTCGAAACGTGAGTGATACGTCTTCGCGATTTTATTTCTACTCTTTTCAGGCTTCTCGATTAATACTCCTTTCGAAAATTACCTATATCTATATATTAAAAATCCACCTGAGAGTCGTACCACCATAATATCATTGACTTATGACTCGAGCATAAGGATGTGAATATTAGGGTGTTACAGAATGGCTTCCAAGAGAAAAGGGCACATGCTTCAGCTGAAGAATAAGCGCCTACAAGTACTTGCAGAGGTCATATTCGGTATACTTCATTTGGAGAATCAGCGCTGCAAGAGTTTGGAACCTTGCAGAGGTTATACCGCTGGAATGCCTTATCTGACTTGCGAGTCGGATTGCGTCGGGTGCGGGTCGAAACCGACAAATGAGCTCATTACCTGCGATAGGACTAGACATGCATCATATTGTTTGCGCATTTGCATTTGGTTGTGTTTACTTATTTTATTTCTCTGTGATTGCACTGATTGTCTTATTCTGCCTTATTTGTGTGTCTAAGTGGGTCTCTTGTGCTACTAATTTGTGTGTTGAGACGATTAAGTACTAATATTGTGATTGAGATTTGTTCTAAGCTTATGAATATAAGGAAAGTAATTGAGTATCTAAGTAAAATTAAGAAGTATTTTTAAAGGCTTGATCAAAACAGTTTTATTGAGTAAAGTCAATTATTTGCATTTTGTTCATTACTTTTACGGCATTCACTTCCCCTACTGAGAACATGTGAGGATGATATTTTTACCCCCTACAGATTTTTCTTTCAGCAGCAGGTTCAGGAATCTTTGGCGTGGAGCCGCGATTGAGCATCGGAGCTTTATGTAAATATGTATTCGTATTTCCTGTATTTGGTGTAGTCCTAGATTCTATTTTCCTCTCGCCGTTTATTGTTTTGATTTCTTAGAAGGGCAGGACTTGTATTTGATAAACTTTGAATAAGTCTATGTATATAAAGCTATGTGAATATATACTTCTTTGGTTAAGTGATTTAAAATAGAGTATCCTTTCGATTTCTTGATTAAAATTTTGATTCGTATTCGCAAAGGTCAATATTAAATAAAGATAATATAAAATATAGTGGTTTAAAGGTAAGTGGCGCTTGGGCTTTTAGTACGATCATGAGGTGCTAAAAACTAGGGTGTTACAAATCTCCTACAAAATGTGCTTCTTTTTCCAAACTCTTGGTGAAAATAAACGTTCACTTCCACATAGATAGGGCTTTTGGAGGGTTGGAGAGCCACGTAGAGTCAGATAACCACGAACTAAGTGCAGATCCAAGACAGGCTACTTTTGTCACACGGAGGGCATCTTGCGTGGGTACAAGTTTAATTTCAATCTAGTGTGGGTACATATGTCAGCGTTTTCATCTTCCATAGGTACAAATGGTCATTTATTCTTTATTAATGTATGTTTATATTTTTTTCTTTATTATTATCGTACTAAATTTTAATTTAGTGTTTTTATTCATTGACATAAGCTGTTGTTGAGCTGCTTAGATAGGGTAATTTTTTGTCATTTTTGTTAGCTATTTGTTTGTTAGATTATTCTAATTTAGTTTTTTGTTAAGCTCTTTTGGTCTATCTCTAAATGTCATCTAGGTATTATTGAATTGAATGTTGAACCATATGTTGAAGATGAGGGTACTGAAAAATTGTGATATGTTCAGGTAAACGGTATATAATAATATTGAATATGTTAGTTTTTTTTAGTTCAATTGATCGTTAAAGTTTTGGATATGGAAAGATATATGAATGGTTCCTTGCAGATATTGAATTATGTCATTTATGTGGCAAAAAATTGAATTGATACTATTTTGCTGATAGAGTTAAATAAATTGTTGATAATTTATTTAATTTATTTTTATTCATACTATTTCAGAAAAGGTTCATATTACTTTAGTTTGGAATTCAATAAATGAAAATTCACCGAATTTAGACAAATGAATTGAATGAATTGACAAATGTGAGCTAGTTGCTTTTTTTTTTAAAATGACATAAGTTATTGTTGTTGCTATAGTGATTAATACTGAGTATCAATTTGTTCCACATTTGCTGGTGATCACCATTGGATCTTGAAACACTATTTGATTAGTGACTCCCTCATTTGTATTAGAGCAATTACCTATGAGTAATAATATAATATCACAAAGTTAGTAAATTAGATATAGGATAAAGAAAAATAAAAAAATATATATTCATGATACTTTACTTTAACCCTCCCGTTTATAGTTCATATTATTACTTAATAGAGAGTGTACTAACGAGAGAAATGAAGCTTTGTTTGGTTGGAGAGAAATAAAATAGAAGGTTTTTTTTTATATTAGAATACAAGTGTGATTTAGTGCAATTGTTTGGGTGTTAAGATTGCAAAAGAAATGTTACCATCAAAGAAAATATTATCATTTAAAATTTTTTTAAAAAATTTAAAATTTAAGTTTACCATCGAATTTATCAGGGGATTAATTCGACGGTAACAAGCTCAATTTTGCCAAATGAAAATTTATATCCGCCACTAAATCTACAAGTAATTAGCGGCGAATGAAAAAATCTATTGGTAAATAATTACCGGCAAAATTTATACTGTCGAATTTATTCCGTCGCTAAATTTGACAGTAAACATATTATCATCAGATTTTTTTGGTAAACCTACTGATAAATTCGACGGTATTTAACAATTTTCTCGTAATTGTCCTACATTTTTCTATTGATTTTCAGTTACATAATCTACATTATTTGTAGGCATTTCTATTCATTACATTGTGGTTTTAAAGTTTCTTTGCAATATTGTTTATGCAAAAAATCATTTTTCAAGGATAAGATTGAGATTACATCAAATTATATTTTAGACAAACTTTTTTTTCTTTTAATATTCAAGTGAAATTTGTAAAACTGGATGACAAAAAACATATATTATAATACTATTGTATAATAACTGAATTTTCAAGTTTGATTTTGGTTTTGAAATTATTGATTATTCTATATATTTATAGAATTCTCTAAAATTTTTATTATTTTGTTTCATAAAAATAAATATCTAGATATTATAATGGAGAATTCTAGAAAATAAATAAATAAATTAAGTAATTAGAAAGATCTAAAAAGATAATATCTAAAAATATCTTTAATATCCAAGAATTAGAATTATCTAGAAATTGTAATGAATCTAACTTATGACTATAAATTGGTCATCATGGAACTCATTGTAACTAACTAACATACACAAATTTCACTAGCCTTTATATTCTCTCCTTAACCCATCAACAATATAACTATCAATTTTCTCAAACCATTCATCCAAACTACTTATTCATCAAAATTATCCTTGCTACAATATTCAAATCCATAATACACTAAACCAATATCAAACTATTTCATAAAACTAACAGTGGCATCAGAGCTATGTTCGGTCATCTACTGGATGTAAAATCTTTCTTCTAACCTATCAACTATACATATCTATCAAATTATAACCCACTAAAAAAATTCTCCTTAACCATGATAATCTCAACTATAAATATTCGGTTCCCATATTGTCAGAAGATAATTATAAGGACTGACATGCTCAAATGAAAACCTTTTTTTCTATAAGTACAAGACTTGTGGGATGTTGTCCACGAGGGGTTTATCATGCCAGAGAATCAGCCACACTATTGCTGCAGAAAAGAAGAAATTGAAGGAAGAGCAACAAAGAAATTATATTGCTCTATACTTCCTCCAACAACCTGTAACAAAGACAATCTTTTCAAGGATAAGAGGAATATCGTCAACTAAAAAAGTATGAAAAAATTTGGAGCAAGTGTTCAGAGGTGACACAAAGGTACGTACAATCCTCCTCCAATCTCTAAGGAAGCAATATGTAAATTTGAAGCCCGTCTACCCATTTAAATGGGTGGGCTTTGCCTCTAAAATTAAGCCCGTTTAAATTTCGGGCTAAACGGGCTGAACCCGATTAACCCAAAAAAAATGACGGGTTAAACGGGCTAGCCCGCGGGCTAAATAGGTGGCCCGTTTTTTTTTTTTTTTACATTTTTTCAAAAAAAATTAGCACTTTTAGCCGATATTTCTCCCGATCCAACCCGAAAATCCGACCTATCAACTAAAAAAATATTATTTTTTAAAGATTTTTTACCTAAAAGTGATAATTTTTATCAAAATATTTTTTAAAAAATAAAATAAAAGGATAAACTGGCTGGCTTGTTTAACCCATCGGACTGACCATAAACGGTCTGGGCTGAAAAATTATGGCTCGCGAATAAAGCGGGTTTAAATGGTCCAGCCCATTTAACCCACGGGCTTAACGGGTCGGGCCTAAATGGGCCAGACTAGCCTGTTTGACAGCCCTAGGTTTGGACATATGGAGAAAGACGGTAGGATGAAGATCAATCATCGTGCGAACTTCTCTAAAGAAAAGGAGGGAGAAGAGTACCTCTTCTACGCATCATGTCAAGAAGAGTGCAAGAAGAAAGATGACATATGGTATTTCAATAGTGGTTGCAGTAATCACATGAGAGGTGATCAAAGCCTATTTAGTGACATCAATAAATCTGTTCGATCTAGCATCAGACTTGGAGTTGGAACGATCGTGTAGGCGAATGGCAAAGGTACAATCACTGTCCACACTAAGATAGGAACTAAGAATGTTCATCATGTTCTGTTAGTTCCTAAACTAACACATATCTACTTAGTATTGGTCAAATGATGGAGAAAGGTTACATATTACACTTTGAAAAAGACTCATGCACCATAAGTGAAAGAAAAACTAAAAGACTTATAGCAATCGCCAAAATGAAAAATAAGAGCTTTCCACTCAAATGGAGTTATATCATAGAAACTGCATTAAAGGCACAAGAAGATAATTCATAGCTGTAGCATCAAAGATTTGCCCATTTTCATTTTCATGGATTAAGGTTGCTACACAAAAAGTAATTAATGAGAGATCTACCAAGCATAACATAGACTAATCAACCCTGCGAAGGATGCTTACATGTCAAGCAACATCATCAACCATTTCTTTCTAGAAGAGCTTAGCAAGCCAAGGAGATGCTTGAATTAGTTCACACTGACATTTGTGGTCCAATGAAGACCCTATCACTCAATAACAATAGGTACTTCATTCTTTTCATTGATGATTATACTAGAATGACGTGGGTATATTTCCTACGTGAAAGATCAGATATTTTTGACATCTTCAAGAAGTTCAAGCAACATGTAGAAAAGCAAAGTGGTCGTAGCATCAAGGTACTTCATAGCGACGGAGGAACTAAATACACTTCCAAAGAACTTAATAAATTATGCGAAGAAGAGGATGTCAAGTGTCAACTCACAGTTGGATATGCTTCTGAACAAAATGGAGTATTTGAGAGGAAAAATAGCACTGTGATCAAAATGGCACGCTCGATCCTTAAGGAGAAAAATTTGCCCAACATCTTCTAGGCAGAAGTTATATACACATCAGTATACCTACTAAGACTAAAGAAGTATATGCTAATCAATCACAAGGGTTCGTTGTAGAAGGGCATGAAAACAAGGTGCTAAGACTAAAGAAAGCACTCTATGGACTTAAGCAAGCTCCGCGAGCATGGTACAGTCGAATTGACAAATATTTCACTGATCATGAATTCAGGAGGCGTAAAAGTGAGCCAAATTCTATATCAAGACACAAAGTAATTCAAACACTCTCATAGTTTCCTTGTACGTGGATGATCTTATTTACATAGGAAACAATGAGACGATGATCAAAGAATTCAAAGAAGAAATGAAGCAAACATTTGAGATGACTGACTTATGATTGATGCACTATTTTTTTTTACATTGAGATAAACCAAATAAAGCCGAAATTTTTATCTCGCAAAAGAAATACACTCAAAATTTACTACAAAGGTTCAAGATGAATAATTGAAAGCAATATCTACTCCTCTAGTCCATAATGAGAAATTACAAAAAGAAGATGGATCTGGAAAGGCAGATGCTTCGCAATATAGAAGTCTTATTGGAAGCCTCCTTTATCTAACTACAACAAGACCTTATATTATGTATGCAACAAGTCTACTCTAAAGATTTATGCAAAAGACAAGTCAAAAGCATTCTATGGGACTGCAAGAAGAATCTTAAGATATCTACAAAGCACAAAGGATTATGGCATTCACTATAAATCTACTGAAGATCCAAAACAACTTGGATATACCGATAATGATTGGACAAGATCAATTGATAATAAAAAATTACTTCTGGATATGCATACTAGGATCAGAAATATTATCTTGGGCATAAAAAAAATAAGAAACTGTGGCTCAATCATGTACTAAAGCTGTGTATGTTACAGCCGCAAATGCTACTAGTTAAGCAATACGGTTAAGAAAAATATTCGAAGAACTATGAGAGAAATAAGAAGAATCAACAACTATATTGTGCGACAACAAGTCAGCAATAACAATGGTAAACAATCCAGTCTATCATAGTATGACCAAGCATATAGCTATCAAGTATCGTTTTATACGAGAAGCTATATTAGAGAAAAAGATAAAGATCAAGTATTGCAACACAGATGAATAACTAGCTAACATCTTTAACGAGGCACTACTAAGATCAAAGGTCGAATTATTTCGAGAAATGCTTGGAGTTACACAAATGTGCATCAAGGAGGAGTATTGACTATGCTACATATTTGTAGAATTCTATAGAATTCTCATGATCTTATTTCATTAAAATAAATATCTACATTTTTTAGGAAGATAATATCTAGAAATATTTATAATATCCAAGAACTAGATCTAGAATAATGAACCAACTTGTGAAGCTTATAAATAGGCCATTATGAAACCCATTGTAACTAATTAACAAACACAAAATTTTCTAGTATTTGTACTCTCTCCTTAATTCATCAATAATATAACTATCAATTTTTTCAAACCATTCATCCAAAGTACTTATTTATCAAAATTATCTTTACTACAATATTTAAATCTATCATACATTAAACCAACATCAAACTATTTCATAAAACTAACAGGAATCTTAAGAATGTTGATTATAATTGAATTTTGATTATACACGTGATATATGATTTTAATTAAATTAAAGTTATATGATTGATATAATATAAATGCCTTGTATGTAGCAAGATTGTTACAAGTCAACAATGTTGCCAATTCGGTGGTGACATATATAACTTTCGGACTATAGTAAAATGTATAATTTTATACTAAATTAGCATACAAATAATGAGACTTTTACATGGAAAGATATTGAGATTATTTGAGGAGAAATCAAGTAAAATGTAAGGTTCTGAAAATTGGATCGGACTGGCCTGTCCAACCAGAAATCAGCAACATTAGCATTTTGGTCTGTGAAAAATAATTGGTGATAAAAAAAATCGATAAAAAACTGTTAAATCACCTGGGATCAAGGTTCTGAAAACCGGACCGGACCGGCCAGTTGAACCGGTTTAACCGGCGCTACAAATGGTCCGGTCCACTATCTAAACCCGCTAGAAGAAAAACCGTTCAAAAACCGTCGAACTGACTAAGAACCGATCGGTTGGACCGGACCGGTAACCGGCCGGTTCGAATAAAACGACGCCAAAAAAAAAGAAACAGATCCGTGAAGTGTGAACCAACCCTCCTTATTCCCCCAATTCATTCGTCACTCACTCACACCCTGGACTGGAGAACTCTGAACTCTAAAGCAAAGGGAACCCTAGCCCTTCTTCACCGCCGCCGGTCCCAGGTCGTCAGCGCCGCCGCCGTCCCCAGGTCCTCAGCGCCGCCGCTTCTTCCTCTTTTCCGTGTCCAGAACCCAGTTGCTCAGCACGTCCTCTTCATCTTCAGTGGCTTCTCGGCATGGAACCCAGGTTAGTGGCTTCTCGTCTTCATCTTCACTGAGGGCTCGGTCTTCTTGGTTTGAAGTTCCGAAATTGTTGTTCTTCGGTCTTCTTCTTCGGTATTCTTCTTCAATTTTTGTTCCATTTTTCTTCAATTCTTCTTCTTCGATCTTGGTTTGAATTTTGGTTCTGAATGTTTTGTAAATTGTAATTTCCTGTTGTTGATGGATCTGTCTTATACTCTTGAATTTGCTGGTTGCTGATGGTTGAAATTTTACAAATTTGAAAATTTGTATCGTATGGTTTTGAACTTCTGATTGCTCTGTTACTCTGTTAAATCATGTGTATTAAAATAAACTTACTCTGTTATATCATTTGTATCAACCAGAACACCTAATACTTACTCTTTTACTCTGTTTTAGTGTTTTCTGATTGCTCGATGGCTCTGATAGTGTTTTACTAGTTCACCAGTTGCTGATGGCTCCTAATTTTTTTGTTCATATTTGCTCATGTCTGTGGTTGTGGCTGTTTTTAATTTCTGTGGCTTAGGCTGTTTTTACTGGTTCATATTTTTTTATTTTTCATTGTGCTATGGCTGTTTATAATTGCTTGATGGCTCTGATAGTGTTTTACTGATTTTGTGCTTCTGCTCATTGATTTTGTGCTACTGCTGTTTTTTCAGTTTCTAAAATTTTTGTTAAAATATTCTTGCTGTTGCAAAAATTAGAAATCAAATCATTATTGAAATTTTTTTATTTTTGTTTATCTTTATTGATTTCAGGTTTAGTGTGGTTACTTTATGCTTGTTTTATAATATTTGTTGCTGGATGCTGATTGTTCTTGATTCTTGGCTCTGTTTAGTCTCTTGTTTTCATGAATTAGCATTTATTCAAGCAAAGCCACATAATTTTGTCCTAAAAAGCATGATATTCATTGCTCTAAAAGTTGTTATTGCTTTGAGATGGAAACTTGATCTGTGTAAACACTTATTAATATGTTTACAACTTATTTCAGATTGCTGCACTAAATTAATTGAGAAATATATTTGGAATTTTGGATTGGACAAATGCAAAGCAGAAGCCATTTCACTTGATGTTAGTTTGGTACTTGATGTTAGTTTAGAAGAAGCCATTTTGAAGTGAAATCAGTTTTACATCTTATTAGTTTGGTGCTTGTTGACTGTACTAGATTAGTAGGAAAATCTTCACCAAAAGCTATAATTATATTTTAGGATGTATATTTATAATTTATTTATTATTTTATTCTAAAACGATTTTTTCGGTTGAATCACGGTTGGACCGGTTAGACCAGTGAACAAGTGAATCAGTGACTAGAGTAGTTCGATGACCAGTTCGGTTCTCAGAACCTTGCCTAGGATGATATTATAGTCGCTGAAAACTCTTTGTCTGGAATAGCTAATGTCAAACGAATACTAGATAAAAATTCTAGAATAGAGGATTTGGATACTCTTAAATACATCTTAGGAATTGAGGTTGCTCATTCTAATAAGGATATATCTTTATCACAACACAAATATTGTTTAAATCTCCTTGATCATTTTGGTCTTTTGGGGGCAAAGCCAGCTTCGGTCCCAATGAATAGTGCTACCCGATTATATCAAGATAAGAGTTCTCTTCTTCCGAATCCATTTGTCTATCGTCGTCTTATTGATTGCCTAATTTATCTCACTATCGGACATTACCTATATCACTCGGCAACTAAGTTTATGACTTCTCCCATCTAAAATCATTACAAAGCTACTTTTCGGGTACTACGATACTTAAAAGGAAGTCTAGAAAAAAGACTCTTCTTTCTCAAAAACTCCACTATTTAACTTAATAATTTAGTGATTCTAACGATTGGGTCGGATGTTTGGATCTATTGTGATAATCAAAGCGCCTTTCATATTGCTGCGAATCCTATCTATCATGAACATACTAAACACTTGAAAGTTGTTTGCCATATCGTGCATCAAAAAAACATAAGTGGGTGTTATGAAACTGCTACCCGTCACCTCTTCCAACCAATTGGCTCTCATTCTAACCAAACCACTATTCAAGATGAAAATTCTTGAGATTTTTTATCCTCTAGCTTGCGGAGTATATTAGAGTACAAGCAAAACTCAACCCAAAATGATAACTAAACAAAATCAAATTAGCCCACTCATACTATAAAAGTCCAATCAATTAAGTGACAGTTCATTCTACTATTTTGTCTTTTTCCTCAAACCTTCTAAAATAAGTTAGTTATGTGACTCAACATTCTGTTAGCATAAAAATTATTGTGAAGACTTGGAATATTGCATCATAATTTTACTTAGCTGTATAAAATATAGAATAGATTTATATGTATATATATTGTAAGCATCATACAGTGAGTGTGAATAACGAACATAGTTAAAACTTTTACATCACATTTTCTATTTTTCTCTATTTTTATTTATGATCAAACTACAGTAAATCAGACATAATCGAAAATGTGGGAGAGGGAAAACAACAAAAATTGAACAACTAAGGAGAATTACGAAAGAAAAAATGCATGAAAATCAAATAACGAGAAGAGAAGAGAAGCTAACCAAAATTTTGTTTGTTTAGTAGTGACTTCTTCGCGTGAATGTACCAAAGAAAACAAGCGCGAAGAACAACGAAGAAGATGCAAATGCAGCAAAGAACACAAAAAAGAAGATATAATCGCGGATGAAAATGGTGACTGAGAGAGGAAGTGCACGGAAAAGTGCATGAGGTGAGTGACTGGGTTGAGGAGTGTGTGGATGCGTATTTCTGCGAGAATGAGCATAGTTGTCAGAACCGAAACGGTGATCAAACCGGTCAGGTTACTGGGTCACTGGATTATTGGTTCAACTGTTGGGTTACTGGTTGAACCGGTTAATTCGGTCTTATGTAAATAAAAAATAAAAAATAGTCAAAAGTTTAAAATTAAAATTTAAAATACATATTTTTACTAATATTTTAAAATATCAAGTTATTTTAAAACAATATGGAACATGAACAATAAATATTTTATTATTTTTACTCTATCATAAATATTTTTATTTTGTTTTTATATTAAAATAACTATTATTTTTAAATTTTAATAATTTATTAATTAGTTTATATCTTTTATACTATTATATACTACAAGTATTTATTAAAAAATAATATTAATAGATATTATATAATTATAAAAAAATAAGTGAGTTTATAATTATTGTTAAATAAAAATATAATTAATTTAAGAATGAGTGAGTTTATAATTAAAATTAAAATAAATTAAATAAAAGTAAACTATTTGATAGAAGATATCTACATGTATTAAAATTTGCATAAATTTTAATAGAAAACATAGTGTGTGTTTGGATTACAGTTTACAAACTGGAGTTTGAATAAAATTGATTTTGCAAACTTGATTTTGATGAAAAGTAAGTTTGTGTTAAAGTGATTTATGTTTGGTAATCTTTGCATCAAAATGAATTATAGTAAAATAAATGTTGTTTGGATTCTACTACTCAAAATCACTTCTAGATAAAAAATTACTAAAATAGACACCAACTTAAATAATTTTTATATATTATCTTATCATTTTAATTTAGATAATTGAATAGATCTTATTAATTAATTCTATAATAAAATTAATATTTATACACTAAAATAAAAATAATATATAAAAATTGGCAAAATATATTTTTAATTAAAACTAACAAAACATAAATTTTAGAGAGTACTAAGAATAATAAAAAAAATTAAATATTTATCTTGGTAGTAATTGAAATAAATCAAAAAAAAATTTATAATATTTTTTATATAGTATATTTTTAGTACTCTTAGTACTCTTTTTTAATATGCTATAATTTATTATTATTATTATTATTATTATTATTATTATTATTATTATTATTTATAATTAATTTTTTGTTTAATTTACTTTACCTAATAGAATCAATAAATTATATTATAAAAAGATAATAAAAATAATACAAAAAATTACGGGTAAAAAATCCAAATAAACCAAGATGAAAAATTTATTACCCAAATCAGCCAAAACAAAAATTATTTCAGCAATCCACCAATGGCCATTTATATATAATTCGAATCAATATGATTCGAACTACAAATACATGTAATTCGAAACAACTTGCTTCGAATTACATTTGAATGAATATGCATGTAATTCGAATCAAGTAGATTCGAATTAGAGAAGGGTAAATCGAATTGACTCGATTCGAATTAGTAGGCTCATGTGACTCTATGGAGTTCGAATCATATTGATTCGAATTATTCAATGTTGGTGACACTAGGTAGTTCGAATTAAGTTGATTCGAATTACTAGTGAGTTGCCTATATAATGCTACGTTAGTTGGATATATCAATTTTTTTTTTCACATTCTTACTTGGATAGTTGGATATATATCTTATAGTTGATACAAAAGATATTGACGGTATAATTTTATTTTTCTAAAAATATTATATATATATATATATATATTGATGATTACACAATTTTAGAAATATTTAAAAAGTATTATTAAAATTAAAATTATATTTTTTATTATTTGACAATAAAATTAAAAATTAAAAATTAGGGATTAAAATTAAAAATTAAAATATTTATGAGCTATCAATTCGAATTCCATACAATACTCTTCTGCCCATTCTTGATAGCTCATGAAAATTTTTTAAATGAATTTATTTAAATTATACCACAAAAAAATATTTTATTCAATGCAAAATAATTTTAAAAAATGACTTAAAAAATGTTAGGAGTTTCAGTCACAGCTGATGATAAATAGGAATACCCAATTCTTTTGTACTTCCTTATGGAAACACTTTTATTTTATATTAATAAAATAATATTTATCTTTGGAAAAAAAAAATAAAAAATGTTAGGAATACTATAAAAATTTGTAATGTTCTAATGACTTAGGTACTCAAATTTTAAATAAAATACTCTACATAGTCAATAATAATTTAGAAATTAAAAAAATATTTTATTCCATACAAAACAATTAAAAATATATTTTATTTATTTTTCCACACATATTTCCTAGTCATTATATTGCTATTGGAATCCTCATATATTTCTAATTTCTCAACCTAACCTTCACAAATTCTAACACAATCTTCATATAATTTTACTTGAGATATGTGTCTCATTTTGTGTGATTTGTATAAGTGAGTCAATATATATAAATGGGTAATAGATGTATCAGTACAAGTTTTATTATTGACTAATGATAACTCTATTTATATTAATATAGAGAGTAAATCAAATAAATATTTAAATTATTGGTCTCTAAAATTTGAAAAAAAAAATATTATTCTTCGTTATAAATATGTTTATTATATTTTTTTTAATTTTTAAAAGCTGTTTTACCAAATACAATTATAGTACTTGTGCTTATTAAAAACTATTTTTAATGTGATTTTACCAAACGCAAGTGCTGTAGCTTTTAAAAAGTCGTCTTTTAAAATATAGCTTTCATAAGCTACTCTTAAAAAGTAAAAGCTTTACCAAACAAAGCCTTGTTCAAATGATACGGTGAGCAATTCGAATTTTATACAATACTCTTCTGCCCATTCTTGATAGCTCATGAATATTTTTTAATAAATTTATTTAAATTATACCACAAAAAAATATTTTATTCTATGCAAAATAATTTTAAAAATATTTTTTTAAAATTATTTTGCATAGAATAAAATATTTTTTTGTGGTATAATTTAAATAAATTTATTAAAAAATATTTATGAGCTATCAAGAATGGGTAGAAGAGTATTGTATGGAATTCGAATTGATAGTTCATAAATATTTTAATTTTTAATTTTAATCCCTAATTTTTAATTTTATTGTCAAATAATAAAAAATATAATTTTAATTTTAATAATACTTTTTAAATATTTCTAAAATTGTGTAATCATCAATATATATATATATATAAAATATTTTTAGAAAAATAAAATTAGACAGTAAATATCTTTTGTATCAACTAGAAGATATATATCCAACTATCCAAGTAAGAATGTGAAAAAAAAAATTGATATATCCAACTAACGTAGCATTATATAGGCAACTCACTAGTAATTCGAATCAACTTAATTCGAACTACCTAGTGTCACCAACATTGAATAATTCGAATCAATATGATTCGAACTCCATAGAGTCACATAAGCCTACTAATTCGAATCGAGTCAATTCGATTTACCCTTCTCTAATTCGAATCTAGTTGATTCGAATTACATGCATATTCATTCAAACGTAATTCGAAGCAAGTTGTTTCGAATTACATGTATTTGTAGTTCGAATCATATTGATTCGAATTATATATAAATGGCCATTGGTGGATTACTGAAATAATTTTTGTTTTGGCTGGGGTAATAAATTTTTTAGCTTGGTTTATTTGGGTTTTTTACCCAAAAATTACAATTATAAAAGTGTATAATATCAAATAAATAATTAATAAAAAATAAAAATAAAAATAATAAAAAAAGAAAGTTCATGTAAACAAAAATAATAAGAATTCTATAAATAATATAATAACATGTATAAAGGATAAAGTTGGTAAAAGGTAAATAAAGATAGAGTATTGATGGCTAGAAGCCCGTTTGTAAAACGCAGAAGCTTAAAATTGTAGCTTCTTGAAAACCATGGTTTTCAAAGCAAAATCACTTCTGCGTTCATGAATCAACAATTTGCCAAACCAAAAATTGAAGCTTTCAAGAAGGCTAAACGTGCTTCTTTTCTTGTAACGCGTTTGCCAAACACACCCATAGTGGTTTGGTGGTTATGAAGCTTTTTGGTTTCCTTGAGGACAGGGGTTCGAACCCTAGCTCAAGCATTTTGGAAATATTTTCTTGTAAGCGGTTCGGTCAGACCACCTCACCAGTTCACATTGAATTTGACCGGTTCAATTTCTTGTGCGGTTCAAATACTAGACCGGACCGATATAGGATCCGGTTCACCAATTTTTTGGTCGAACTGATCGGTCCGGTCCGGTTTTTACAACTATGAGAATGAGCTTTATTTTTTAATTTTGGGAGATTGCAGAGTATAGATATGTTTTTATATTGGCAGATTTTAGTGTAGCGCTAAGTACCATGCCTCTTTTTGGTTTCTATCTATTTTTCAAGTTTAATCTTTGATTTCAAATGCTAATGAAGGGTATAAATGTAATTTTCAAATAAAAATAGCAAAACACAGCATAAAATAGAATAGGGTTCAATAAAGGTGAACATAGCACCCTATTACATGACATGTTATTTAGATAATTCACCTAGAATAAACATCCCAACTATCAGACAAACTGACTAAGATACTCATCCACCGTTGTGTATTTGACATCGGGATAGAGCTGTGATGCCTCCACTCCAAAAGATTCCTCAATTTCAAAGTTAGTTTGATCCCCCTTCACATACACAGCATGGGTAATAGAAAGGACCACGTTCAAGGGTGGGGCAGACTCTGAAAGGAAAAGAAAATGAAGAAGATTATTATGTCACTAGTGCATATAACTTAGCACATATACATCCTGAAATGAAAGCTAAGAGTACTTTAACTCACTAACCTTGAATTTGCTTGAGGACTTGTTCTTCCGGTACATAGACCTTCTCAAGAGTCTTACCAATCTTGTTCTCCCAGAGAGACACTAATTCATTGAATGACAAGGTATTAGCTGGGGGTCTAATATAGAGAATTTTGTTCAAGGTTCTTGGATCATCCACCGCTTTGATGGTGTAAGCTGCGA
Source organism: Arachis ipaensis (assembly GCF_059453495.1). Classification (NCBI taxonomy): domain Eukaryota; kingdom Viridiplantae; phylum Streptophyta; class Magnoliopsida; order Fabales; family Fabaceae; genus Arachis; species Arachis ipaensis. The sequence continues at coordinate 69,276,420 of NC_142442.1, read as the reverse complement.
TGTCCTCTTCCTTGTTCCAAACAGCTACAAACATTAATATATAATGTGTCAATAATGTGTGAGATACTGTACATATATATACATGTGTTTCAAGAATTCAAGTGCACACTCACATTTGGCGTTTCCATCCCCAAGGATAACAACTTTGTCTCTTGGGGGAGAGGTAGCTCCAGGCTGTGACAGATTGGGTAGAAAGTAACCAGCAAAGAAGTTGGAAGACACATAGGTGTACGGAATTCCTTCAGCCTCAACGGTTCGACGAATTTTGGACTTGGTAGCAAATGCACTCTTTGCGGGATCAACTGCGGTAGTTCGGTCCACATCATTCCCGAATTCCGAGGGAAGAAATCTCTGAACCATAAGATAACAACCATCAACAGCAAGTTCCAAAATTAAAAACGGAATTTTCTTCCGAAAACATCTTAAAAAGGTGATACCTTGACATTTCCTGCCTCCTTGATGGCAGAAATGATCTTGTCTTGATCAGCTAACTGGGCATATCCGACGGTAGAGATGACGACGTCCACCTGCTTGATGGCCTTCACCAAACTTTCGTGATCATACAGATCACCCTGCGTGTGCCGTACAGTATAAGGTCGCAGCATTAAAGAAGAGGAATAAGAAGAAAAGGGGTTTCACTTTTACGTACCGAAATAAGATTGACCCCCAGGGTCTTGAATTTGTCGATAATTTGGGCCTTTTCTGGGTTGGAAAGAGTGGATTCCCTGACAAGAAGGAAGGTTGGGTGGCCGGTCTTGGCGCTGGCTTCTACCACGAATTTCCCAATGTAGCCGGTGCCTCCGATCACCAGAATCTTGCTACTCGCTGCTGCCATCTCAGAGTGTACTCACTACTCACTACTCACTACTCACTACTCACTACTCACTACTCACTATCGTTGCCTCTGCTATTTGCATATACTTTCAATGTCTGCCTCCTTTTATAACTTCCAATTTCCAACCTCTCTTCTCCCGTGGACGGTGGACCCACGGTTACGCACGACCCTTAATCTGCCATATTAATAATACTTATTTGAGAATGAAATGCATTTATACACATAGTGGGTCTAGATACATGATTTATAACCTCAAATTAAAGTTTCATTTTATGGCTCACAAATTATAATTCATAGTACGACTTATCTAGTTGATGGTATTATTCCACTCTTTGTTTCTCTCATTCTCTTTCTCTGCCACCTATTTGGTAAGTGGTGTTTCTCCTTTTAGCAGTGGTGTAACGTGACTTTGCTTCTGCTTGCAATATCTTTTTCCGGATTTGTGTTTCGTAAATTATCTAAATGTACATATGTTATATATTTAACATATGGTGGAAATTCCTTGACGTCATGTGTAAGTCATACATACGCACTTATATTATTGAATATTTAACAAAATTATATTTGGTTCATTTTTTGGTTGCGATATTATATTGATAATTAAATTTAGTGAATTATCAAATATATTATGATTTTACAAAATTATTTAATACTCGTATTATATATTCACATTTCAACAAAAATATTAACTCTTGTTATTACTATCTCTAAATACATGTATTTCTAAAGTATAATTACTTAATAATGGTATCACCTTCTATTTAACAAATAAATAACATATTAAAAAGACACCAAAAAAAAAAATATTAAAATTTACACTAAAGTCATCACTTAATATAAATATTTAATTATTATTTTAAAATAACAAAATGTATTTAGATAAATAAAAATCGATACATAAATATTTTAAAATATATAGTATTTGACTTAGAGGTAGATGATGACCTCTATCATTCTATGTCAACCAAAATATGGTGTACTGTTGGCTAAACTAAATATTTACATGCTACTGATATCAATGTCGAACGAGAAACCTTGGCTGAGGGTCATTTTAAAATTAAAACAAAATAAAAATAAAAAACATCCAATAATTAATCCTGCCATGGAAGGCCAAAGATTTTTAGTGTAGAGTAAGTGAGTAACATGGTTATCGGATGCCAACCCCCTCATTTAGTAGTAGTTGATAAGAAGGTAGTACCTCAGCTGTGGTATTCCATTTCACGCATTGCGTAGTGGCATTGCATACCTGACTCACATACCTACTTCTCCAAAGTAGTTGGTCAATGTCACACATACTATTGAATTGAAACTTGAAGGGGAAAGGGTCATTTTTTGTGGTGAATGTGGGGTAAGTTTGTGTTTTAAAATATTTTAAAATAACTTTAATATTGTCTCACTATAATTTTAGCAAAAATTACTAGTGGAAAACATATTTTCTCAACAAATTTTTTTTCCTATAACTTGGTAAAGAAGATTTGTGTCCTATATCTTAAGTTAGTAATTTTTGTGTTTTGTGGCTAGCATTTAACTATCAAAAGAAAAGTGAGTGATCTTCTACTATTGAATGTAATTTCACACTATTAAAAAGACTATTGATGGCCAATTGATAATTACAAAATACAAAAGTTGTTGGTCCGTAGCATTCTTCTAAACTCTATGACCTTTTAAGTCATGTGTCGTTTTCTCATTTCTTTGGAACTAAATGCATGTACGTGTCGTCCCGTTGTTCTTTAGGAATAAAAAATAAAGGGAAAGTGTTACGTTGTGTTGCTATTCTCTTTACTTATGTTCTCACATTTAAATCCACCCAATAATATATAATCGTTCTCTTTTTGAAATTCTAATTTCTCAAAGTTTTCTCCGTTCTCTCCCTCCCAAACGCTATGTGATGCATTCGTATTTTTGTTGAGCTAGTTAGTTTAATTAGTTTTAGTTTAATTTTATTTATTTTATTTTAAATAAGTGTAATAATCTGTGTTATGCAGGTGATAAGATTGAAATTATAATTTTAAGTTATTTTATTAAAATTAATTTGAATTATAATAATTTGACTAATAAAAAAGTAACATGTTATGTATTGTTTGTGTTTTTTTAATCTAATATTAAGTATATCAACTCTAGAATAGTTATTCATCAGTTTTAATAATTTACATTTTTCAATAAATCAGACATGTATATTTAATATGACCATAAATAACCTTGATAAAATTGTGAAAGAATAAGAAAAGAAAAGATGAAGAAATTTTATTGATTGTTGATTGATTGAATTGTATTGAAGTGTGTTGTAAACTATGAGGGTAAAACTAAATATATATAGAGCATTGTCCTATGAAAGATAAAAGTAAATAAAGATAAGATAAGAACAATTAAAGATAAGATAAAGATAAGATAATAAAGATTAAAATTAAAATTGAATTTTTGTATTCTGTTGGGCTGAATTTGTGGGCTATGATACTTCTTTATTGTTGTCATGAGCTAAAGTAGAAGAGTAGTTTAATACGCCCCCACAAGCTGGTGGATGGAAGATGTCAATAATCCACAACTTGGATAAGTTCCGATAAAATTGTTGAGAAAAGCGCGTCTGACGTGGTGACGCGGAGGAAGATGCGTGCGGCAGAGCTTGAGCTGCCTACTGCAAAAATATAAAAGGAGATGCTGTGCTTGAGCAGCGATCTTCAAAAACTGCGTGCGGCGGAGCTTGAGCTGCCGGCGGCAAAAACATAAAAGGAGATACTGTGCTTGAGCAGCGATCTTTAAACAATTGCGTGCGGCGGAGCTTGAGCTGCCGACGACAAAAATACATAAAAGGAGATGCTGTACTTGAGGGAGAGAGAGCAAGCAGCGATCTTCATAAAAAAAAAGAATGAAAAAATAAAAAATAAAAAAATAAAAAAATAAAAAATAAAAAAATAAGCGTGTAAAACGCAACAAGATTGATCTTTAGAGGGCGCGTATGGCGCAATAAGAGTGGTCTTCAAATGGCGCGTAGAGCGCAATAAGAGTGCAGATGGAACTGCTAGAACAGATGCACATTGAACTGCTAGAACAGATGCAGATTGAATTGCTGAAACAGAATACTGACGAAACTCCCGGAAGAAGTTGCAGATGAAATGCTAGAAGAAGGCGCAGACGGAATTACTGGTAAAGAACCGGGATAATCAAAACTGTGGTAGAAATTTCACTTGGATGCATGTAACTAAATCTATGATTATTTATTGTGGGAGGAAGTTGAAAAAGAAGCATGGTGATTTCTCACCGAAAAGATGATAACTTATATATCCTCCTCAAGGAGGATACCATGGCTCTGATACCATGATAAAATTGTGAAAGAATAAGAAAAGAAAAGATGAAGAAATTTTATTGATTGTTGATTGATTGAATTGTATTGAAGTGTGTTGTAAACTATGAGGGTAAAACTAAATATATATAGAGTATTGTCCTATGAAAGATAAAAGTAAATAAAGATAAGATAAGAACAATTAAAGATAAGATGAAGATAAGATAATAAAGACTAAAATTAAAATTGAATTTTTGTATTCTGTTGGGCTGAATTTGTGGGTCATGATACTTCTTTATTGTTGTCATGAGCTAAAGTAGAAGAGTAGTTTAATAAACCTAGTAATACTTTCCACTAACAAATTTTTATATGTTGTTTTACCGTGAAGTAAGAACATATCAAAATCAGTTTAAAATGAACAACAAATTATTAGAGAATTTTAATGCACAAAGTTCTCTAATAAATAATAAATAATTTAAAATTATTAATATTTATTTAATACATCATATGCTAATACTAAGAGTATTTTTTAAAAAGATATATTTGTAAAAATAGATATAATATAATTACAAATATAACATAAACAAATATGTTAAATAAAAAGTTAAACCAATATGCTTACCAATGCCTTTATTAAATTTTGCAAATTGGAGAATAAGTATGTATTCGGTTGTTTGGTGATCATATAGATAATTGAATAATTGAGTTGTAAATTAATCTCACAGTGTGCACCTTATTTTTTTCATTTCTAAATAAAAGTAAGAATTAAGTGAAATAAGTAATAATATATAATGAAAAAGATAAAATATTTTGCATATGTATAGATAATTGTTACAAAACAAAATCTTATTGTGAAATATTAAAATTTTTCATACTCCAAATCATGAATATCAACCACAATGTAATGGTCACTTTTTCCTATTTTTGATCATGATATAAGCTCTTCTTTTTCGGTCAGTCCAATAACATCTAATTGAAAAAAAATGAATTAAAAGTATTAAATTAAGGACAAATAAATAAATAACATAATAAATTACTCATAAATTAAATTTTTTTTACCAATTTATTCTACATTAAACGATAAAACTAACAATATATTAATAAAATGATATACCTTTAAAAAAGTCGCAATACAATTTTAAACATTTGTATAATTTAAAACCACTAATATTTATTTAATACACCATATGCTAATACTAAGAGTATTTTCTAAAAAGATATATTGATAAAAATAAATATAATATGATTACAAATATAACATAAACAAATATGTTAAATAAAAGGTAAACTAATATGTTTATCAATGCCTTTGTTAAATTTTACAAATTGGAGAATAAGTATGTATTCGATTGTTTGGTGATCACGTAGATAACTGAATAATTGGATTATAAATTGATCTCAAAGTATGCACCTTATTTTTCCTTATTTCTAAATAAAAGCAAGAATTAAGAGAAATAAGTAGTAATATATAATAAAAAGATAAAATATTTTGCATATGTATAGATAATTGTTACAAAATAAAATCTTATTATGAAATATTAAAATTTCACATACTCTAAATCATGAAGATCAACCACAATGTAATGGTCACTTCTTCCTATTTTTGATCATAATATAAGCTCTTTTTTTTTAGTCAAGAGTCCAATAACATCTAATTGAAAAAAAAATTAAAAGCATCAAATTAAGGACAAATAAATGAATAACATAATAAATTACTTATAAATTAAAGAAATTTTACCAATTTATTTTATATTAAATGATAAAACTAATAATATATTAATAAAAGAATATACCTTTAAAAAAGTCGCAATACAATTTTAAACATTTGCATAAATAAACTATTAAAATTTATGTTATCGATAAAATGATGCTATTATATGATTTCTTTGCAAAAATTAAAATAAAAAAATAGTTTTGTGTAGATTAATATAAATTAACTACGTACCAAATAAGTTGGATTGTTCATTTGTTTGTTTTAATATATCAGCATGAGTAAGAAAATTGAAATGATTGTAAAAAATTTATGATCATCGACCGTATTTATTATACGTGACTCCTTATTAAAAATTATTCTACGTACGTGTGTAGTTGGAATATAAATTTCGCTTGATTCCTCAATCACAAAATCTGAGAAGACATAGACCTTCCCCTTAATCAGTTCATTCTCAAACATCTTTGCCAAATAATTTTTGATTAAAGAATGAATTTTATCATAGTGTAAAACAAATTAAATATAAAAACTATTAGCACTTATAAAGCTATTAAATGGCACTATCTTTGATTGCAATGGTTTACTTATCAAATAAATTTAAAATATGAAAAAAAAATATTTATAAATTGGACCTAATATCACTTGAAAGAATCATGAAAAATAATCAACTAACTTTAACATCCATTAGAACCATTTTTATGTAAGCCGTCTTGTTCTTGTCAAATTTGGATGAGACTTTCCATAACCTTATAATTCTTACCTTTATTTTTCAAACTTTTTTCACATAATCTACCATAGGTAATACTATTGATAGAATCGTAGCTAGCAGCCATTAGGTATGAAAAATAAAAAATAGAAAAAGAACAATGTTTGAATTATGAATTCTCTAAATGATAAATAATTGTAAAAAATTACTATTAATATATATATTAATTATACACGGTAATAATTAGCCAATATTTTTAATAGAGATATTTGCTACAATTAGATGAAAATTATGCTATTATATTTTATTAACAGAGCATGTACAAGACGGGATTTGAACCCCCGACACTTGCTTAAACGGACGAGCGAGCTGACCACTCGACCAACCCAAGTTGGTTATGAGATATATAAATATATATAATATTATTGCTATATAGGAAACAGATATAAATTGCTACGTTCTTTTTTATTATATTATACAACTTAAAATTATAGTATCATGTTATTATTAATTGTAGATACTTGCTACAATTATATCAAATTTAATTATGACTCTGAATAAATAAAATATACCACAATCAATATTTTTTTTACATTCAATATTTGCTGTAAATATAAAAAATAAAATAATTAATGAATAAAAATAGGGTAAAAAATAAAATATATTAATTAAAATTCAATTTGTTAAAATATTGATCTTGTATCCATGCAATATAATTTCACAAAAATGTTATGAATCACAACCTTTTTATACCACAAAAGAAATACTATATGTAATTTTTAGTAAATAAAAATAATTATAAAAATTAATTATTAATATCGATATTAATCACAATTTATTATCGATACTTTAATCCTTTTTAAAATATGTTTTACTTTTTTAAAATACAATGCATGTACTATATATACTTTTTCTATTATTATTATTATTATTATTATTATTATTATTATTATTATTATTATTATTATTATATCAAATTAAATGAGTCATCATTAATGTGTGTACCAACTATCTACTAATAAAATTATTACACATGAATGAGAATTATAACTATATCAATTAATACAATTAGAATAAATAAAAATATTGATGATTGATAATTAGTTTAATAATGTATTGATATCTTACTTTCATTAGTTAATAATGTATTAAATATTGATTTTATATAATTATAATAAAGATATTTTTCTAAATTAGTATAATTATACATTATTCATTAAATGTTAATTGTAATATAATTATAATAAAGATATTTTTATAAAATAAATTTAGAAGAGAGAATAATACTTTTATTTTGGAGGAAAAATAAATTCATGAGGAATTGACACCTCACTTTCATTAGTTGAAAAAAAACTCAGTATTAGTATATTAAGTAGATTTTTTTTACGTATTAATTTTATATTTAATATTAAAACATGACAATTTACTATGTTATTTTACTATTACTGTATGTAGTATTATATTATAAAATATAAAAATTGAAGTGATTATTATATAGCTTAGATGGATTGGACTAAATATAAAAATATAAAATAGAATATTATTATTAAATTTTAGTAATTTTAATTAGTCAATAATTTAAAATAAGATAGAAGTGACTATTCATAATTGAATAGTTTTGATTGATTAGACTAAAAAATCGAAAAATGCTCTAAATAAAAAGCCAAATTAATTTTAATATTAAATTAATTAATACAATTTTAATTTTATATAATAGTTAGATAATAGATTAGTAAAAGCAAATGGAAGGATGACTTTAATTAGTATTCGATAAAATATCTATTTAGAATAATTAAAAAAAGTAAAAATATGATATTATTAAAAAAATATATTTTTTTATATTTAAAAAATTATATTTAAATAAAATATTTGTAAAATATAAAATTTAGAATAACATAGTTTTATAAACATCAATCGTTAATCAATTACGAACTAAAATAAAATTGTAATACAATTTATTTACGAAAAAATAATCAACAATTAATATTAGTAAATATAAAAATCATCTAAACACTTTGATTAAAAGTATGAGTAGTTAATTATTAATAATATTTTGTTCATAATAAAAAGTAAAAATATAATTATTTAGATTTAGATTTTAGAAGAATTAACGTTATAAGTAACAAATGATCTATTTTATCATGCATATTATAAATTAATAAATCAAACTAACTGATATAATGAATTATAATTAATTAATTGGTATAAATTATAATAAATTATATGATATTTAAAAAAATAAAATGAATAAGAAGAAAACAAAATGAAAGAGAAGAGATAGAAGGCTACAATAAAATAAATCTAGTGTGAGAGTTTTTTTTTTTTATAAATTTCATATCACACCCGTTTCAATAATAATAAATAAAAATACGTCAACTTGATATCTAAGAGAAAATGATGAAATAAAATCATAACACAATTCTAAAGTAAAAGCTTAAATTAGACTATAATATCATTATATAACACAAATTGAAAATAATTTTACACTACAATATACCACACAAACAGGTAAATGACTTAAGTTTAAATACGAATCTTTTTTATTTATGCATATATGATAACACTATGGTTTATAAATGCCTCATGGATAACATAGCATATATTGCTCTGAATGATGAGTACGGGAGTTGGAGAGTGTGTAGTGGTTTGTGTCCACGATAGTTGCCTTATTGCGACGATGCCTCATAGGAAGAAAAAGAATTGTTGTAAAAGCTACCAAATGAAAGAGTAATTGGTAAACAAATGATATTTTTTTCTAGTATATATGGTCTTTTATAGTGGTAAAATAAAAATAGAAGGAATAAAATTTTGTATTTTTATATTAGGAATAGAATTTGATATTTATCCTAATAAAATTAAATAACTAATTAGTTATAACTCATGTATTTAAATAAATAAAATAAAAATATTTTTAAAAATTAATCAAATCAATTAGTTGATAAAAATAATTAGTATAATTGATTTTATTTGATTTATTGAATTCAAAAAAATAAATTAGTTGATAAAAATAATTAGTATAATTGATTTTATTTGATTTATTGAATTCAAAAAAATAAATTAAGAAATAATTGATTGAATTAATTAGTTGAAATAATTGATTGAATTAATAATAATACACGGTTAATTACGGTTTTTCAAGTTATTATTATTATTATTATTATTATTATTATTATTATTATTATTATTATTATTGGATAACGAATAAGAATTAGAATTATATCAATATTTTTAAAATTAATATAATTAAAATGACTAAAAATATTTAAAATCAATGTGCGCTATTAATATCATAAGATTTGATCATTTTATAATTAGAATTATATATTTTTATCATGATTACCATGACCGGTGTCATCATCATCATCATCATCATCATCATCATCATCATCATCATCATTAAAATGATTAAAAGTATTTTCAATTGATATATAATTGATAAGTAGTTTAATAATGCATTAAATATTGATTTGATATAATTATAATGAAGATATGTATCTAAATTAGTATAATTATGTATTATTCATTAAATATTAATTATAATATAATTATAATAAAGATATTTTTTATAAAATAATTTAGAATAAAAAAAAATTCATTCATTTTGGAGGGAAAACGAAGTCACGAGGAATTGACACCTCACCTTCATTAGTTGGGAAAAAATCCAGTTTTAGTATATTAAGTAGATAAAGAAGCATTTGAATGAAGTTCTCATCGTACATTAATATATTAAGGATTAGGTGATTTTGTGTTCAATTCTATGCAAATGATACAAAAAAAGTGTTAAATATTTGAATGATGAAAATTTGAGATGCAGAGCCTTGATGAAGTTGTTTTTGTGATCATGGTAGGGAAGAAAGAGCTATATGCTCATTTGGAGAACGCTACATTCTCCTGCAGCTCACCTCTTGGCACTATGCTCTGTTTCAAAGAGCGTTACGTTCTTCAGTGACGCGTACGCGTACGCGTGGAGCAGCAATTTTCGAAGAGCCACGCGTACGCGTAGAAGACGCGTACACGTGGGGAGGATCAGCGCTCTTCAGCAACGAGTGCTACGCTCTCTTTCAAAGAGGGTCTGCGATAACTCTCAAAGTGGGATTCAAAGTTTGGCTATCGACGCGTACGCGTCAATGACGCGTACGCGTGGGTGTGGCATTGGTGGAGGATCACGCAAACGCATGGAAGAAGCGGCAGTGTGGAATTGACATTTTGACATCCATGCGTACGCGTGAAAAGACGCGTACGCGTGGGAGAGCGTTCTTGACATGAGCACTGCGTTCTCATGGAGAGTGCTATCAAAAGGACGCGTAGGCATACATCATGCGTACGCGTGATAACGGCTGCAGAGAGAAACGACGCGCACGCGTAGGTGACGCGTACGCGTCGCAAGTGCCAGAATGATGAACGACATGCACGCATGGGAGACGCATACGCGTCGATGCTTGAGCGCTCCGTTTTTCTGAAAGTGCTACGTTCTCCTGGAGCGGGGTGTATTTTTCCAATTACAAGCTAAAAAGCCCAATTGAAGCAGTTTCCAAGTACACCTGAAGTAGCCACTGAAATAGTATAAATATGGGGCATCTTGAATCTTGGAGGACTTCTTCTGGATCCACTTTTTCAGTTTCTCTTTCTTTTAGATCTACTTTTGTACTTTACATTTTTAAAATTTTACTTTTCAGCTAAGAACTCTGTATTACTTTTCCAGTTTTCATTTTCTGTTGAAGGTCGTTAATTTCTTTTCCTTTTCAATGCCGAGTCTCATTTTCAATTTGAATATTCTGTTTGAACTTAGAGCTATAAATCACTAAACCCCATCTTCACTAGGGGGAGGAGCTCTGTTGGTTTCAATGAATTGATAGTTCTTCTTTTCCTCTCAATTCAAGTGAATTCATCTAAGAGGAAACTCTTGTTCTTCACAGATTCAATTACTATCGAGAGAAGGGATTGAATCTATTTGAATTATGTGATGAACTTGAGAAAGAAGTCACAGAAGTCAGTTTAGAGTTCATCCTCTCATGATTCTCTTGATTGATACATTCTGGGTTGGTATGTGAGATGTAACCACCCTGAATTGAGATCCTGAGAGTTGTGTGGTATTCATGATTAGCTATTGATCTTCACCTCTTCTCATGAGCAATTAGATCAAGAGATTGGCAATTGTTTGTGATAAGAGAAATTGAATCACCAAGAGATTGGGATCCAATTACTTACAATCTGCCATAGATCTGTTTCACATGATTAAGAAGGAATTAATCCCCATTAATTCAAGAGAAATCAATATCTCTGATCCCTAGTGATCTCACTCATCATCAATCTTTACTTTGTTTCTTTAGAACTTCTTTTTAATCTCCCTACACTCAAGGCCCTTTACATTTGATGCAATTTAAATTCTGTTGTCATTTACATTCAACTCTTTTACTTTCTTGCTCTTTACGTTTCAGTTATTTTAGTTTCTTGCTATTTAAGTTTCTGTCAATTCATTTTCAGCATTTTAAATTCCTTGCAATTTATGTTCTGTTAATCAAAGTTCACTCAATTCATCAATTGTTCGCTTAACTAGACATATCACTTCACTAAAGTTGCTTAATCCATCAATCCTCGTGGGATCGACCTCACTCCAAGTGAGTTTTATTACTTGATGCGACTCGGTATACTTGCCGGTAGTTCATACGTGTGAAATTTAATTTTCACGTATCAAGTTTTTGTCACCGTTGCCAGGGATTGATTTAGATTAACAATGATTAAGTAGGTGATAACCTAGATTAAGCATTTTTCATTTGTTTTTATTAAGCCTACTAACTGTTCGAAAGTTTGTTTCTGCTAACTCCACTCTAGTAATAGAGTGTCCTATTTTTATTTTTCCTCTCTTTTGGTTTGTTTGTGTTGTATGCTAGGAGGAAGAAGGGGTGCATCCACCTCTTTTGATTCTAAGCCAGAGAGAACCTTCTTGAGATTGAGAAGAGAAGAGGGAAGGGAGTGATTGGAGAAGAAGAGTCAGAAGAGGGAGATCAAGAGATGGAGGATAATCTCCCTAATCCACCAGAGGGGTGGCCAACAACAATGGCCAACCTCCAAGGAGAGTTCTAGCATCTTACATTTTCCCTAACCCAAGAAACTATGGGAGCACTATACTCACTCCAAATGTTCATGCCAATAACTTTGAGTTGAAGCCTCAACTTATCACTTTGGTACAAAATAACTGTTCTTATGGAGGGGGTCCTCTTGAAGACCCGAATCAACACTTATCTGTCTTCCTGAGAATATATGAAACGGTCAAGACAAATGGTGTGCATCCGGATATCTACAATTTGTTGTTATTCCCATTCTCTTTGGAGGATAAGGCATCTCAATGGTTGGAGACATTTCCCAAAGAAAGCATCAATACTTGGGATGATTTGGTGAACAAATTTCTAGCTAAGTTCTACCCACCTCAGAGAATAATCAGATTGAAGATAGAAGTGCAAACCTTTACTCAAATGGATGGAAAATCACTTTTTGAGGCATGAGAGAGATACAAAGCCTTGATTAGAAAATGTCCACCTGAAATGTTTAGTGAATGGGACAGATTTCAGAATTTTTATGAGGGCTTGACTCTAAAGGCTCAAGAGGTCCTGGATTACTCTGCAGGAGGTTCACTACAGCTAATGAAGACAGCTAAAGAAGCTTTGAATCTCATAGACACTGTCACCAACAATCAATATTTTTATGCTTACCAAAGACAATGCCAACCAGCTCCAAAGAAAGGTGTATTAGAGCTTGAGGGTGTGGACACTATTTTGGTATAGAATAAATTAATGCACCAACAACTCCAACAGCAAATGGAGATGATGGCAAAGAGAATAGATGGACTTCAATTGGCTGCAGTGAATACAACAAATCAACCTTCAAGTGAATGGGCCAAGGTGAAGAAGCTTTTGAGAAATGCAACAATGAGCAACAACCAGAGCAAGTCCAGTACATGAATAACACCTCAGGATCTTCTCAAAGTGACTTCCATGGTGATATATACAATTTATTATGGAGGAATCATTCTAACTTGAGGTGGGGAGATAATCAAAATTCATGGTAGAAGAACCATTCCAACAACTCCCGCAATACAAACAACTAAAATCACTCATCCACCACCACTAACCAATATAGAAACCACAAAATTCATATCAGCAACCACCATTCAACTCATAAAACAACCACCCCAATACCCCAAATAACTTCCAGCAACAACAATCATACCCCAACATACCACCCATTGACCATCACGAAACCAGGATTTCAAATCTTGAAGCAATCTTACAAGCTCTTACCCAAACCACACAAACACTTGCTCAGACTACACAAACTATTGCCAAAGGACAAGAGCGACAAGAGGCCACGATGAGGAATCTTGAAAGACAAGTGGGGCAATTGGCCAGACAAGCTGAACGGCCAACTAATGTTTTTCCAAGTGATACAATCCCTAACCCAAACGAGGAATGTAAAGCTGTGCAGCTAAGGAGTGCAAAGATTGTGGGAAATGACAAGGGTGTTAACAAGAAACAATTAGAAGAGGACAAGAATGATCAAGAAAGTTCCAGGAAGGGGGAGGAATCACAAGCTTCAAAGAAGGGAAAGCAAGTCATGGAAGAGCAACCACAAGAGAAAAAAAAGGAGGTGAAACCATATACTCTTCTTTTGCCATACCCTCAGAGGTTGAAAAAGGAGATTAAAGACTAGCAATTTCCCAAGTTCTTAGAGATTTTCAAGAAGCTGGAAATTAACCTCCCACTTGCTGAAGCTTTGGAACAAATGCCATTGTATGCAAAATTCCTCAAAGAACTCATCAATAAGAAGAGAAGCTGGAGTGAAAAAGAAACTGTGATCTTGACCCAAGAGTGCAGTGTAATTATTCAAAAGGGACTTCCACCAAAACTCAAAGATCCAGGGAGTTTCCTTATCCTATGCATGACGGGAAAAAAATTGCCGATTAAGAATTTATAGAGAAAATAGCGTTGCAAGTATAGTTCTTAACCGACAAAAATTTTGCTTATCAATTTAAAAAGAGTTGTCACAATTTAAGAATAAAATACTGGGAGTAAAATTTCCAGGTCGTCTCCCAATGAGTTGACAAAAGAGTGCAAGTTATTGGTTAGGAATTTTTTGAGAATTTTTAGAGTTGGAGAACGGGAAATTAAAATAATTATTAATTAAAGCAATGAAAATTAACAAGAGGTTTTATATATCTGAAATAAAAAGCATTGACTGGGAGAAGATTAATTGGAAGTTCTATCCTTATTGAATTTTCCCAAGTGTAATGGTAAGATGTTGTTGTTTCTACTTAGTTATCCTTTACCAAATAAAGGAAATTCAAGTAACTGAACCAGCTCCAATTCACAAGTCTTAATCCTCTCCTATGGAAGGATTAGCGTTACTGACTAGAGAGCCAGCCAACAACTTCCAAATTCCAACTAACACTTGAGTATTCCAACTCAAGGGTCTCCTGTTTATCGACTCCCAAGTCAAGTTGGGAGTCTACTCCATTGACATGAATGCCATTTTCATAAACGATAAAAGGGGATGAAAAGAAGACATGGAAATTAAAATAAAATAATAACAGAAAATTAATTAAAGGTAAAAATAACTTTTAGCATTAATAAATTCCAAAATCAAAGGTATCCATATGTAACTCTGAACATGGTAAATGGGCAATAAAAGAGTAAGGAAACAAGAAAACAAAGTAGAATAATAGAGACTTCAACGGAGGTAGTAACTCTTCTCAATATTCAAATCAAAAGCATAAAACTAGAAACCTATGAATGTGAAGAACCCTAGAGGAAGTAGTGTTTTCTCTCTAAGATTCAAAACTAAAAGCTAAAACTGTGCAAAAGTGAATGTGTCTTGAGTCTCTGCTTGTCCCCTGGCTCTAGTCTGTGTTTCTGGGCCGAAAACTGGGTCCAAACTCAGCCCAAAATCGTCCCCAGCGTCTTCTGCGATTTCTGCACGTGGCGCATGTCACGCGTACGCGTCAGTCATGCGTACGCGTCGATGGTCCTCTTCGCGTGTCACGCGTACGCGTCAGTTGCACGCAGGTGTCGCCATGCAATTTCGCTTGTCACGCATACGCGTCAGGTACGCTTACATGTCGCTGTGGAAAGCTTCAAATCACGTGCACGCGTGAGCCATGCGTGTGCATTGATCTTCGCTGGTCATCTCCTTTATTTCTTGTGTTCCTTCTATTTTTGCAAGCTTCCTCTCCATCTTCTAAGCCATTCCTGCCCTATATAGCCTGAAAACACTTAATATACAGATCACGACATCGAATGGTATATAGAGGAAATAAAATACACAATTTAAAGGCTTAGGAAGCAAGTTTTCAATCATAGAACAAAATTGGGAAGGATTTGTAAAACCATGCAAATTTATGAATAAGTGTGCAAAGAATTGATAAAAACCACTCAAATTAGCACAAGATAAACCATAAAATAGTGGTTTATCAATCTCCCCACACTTAAACATTAGCATGTCCTCATGCTAAGTTCAAGGAGACCAAAAGAATGAATGGGGGAAAGTAAGACTTATGCAATGCAACCTATGTATATGAATGCAACTATATGCTAAGATGTTTCTATCTACTGGGTTAAAAGTGAACAAGTTCTTCAAGACAAACATAAATAAGATTCCACTAATTCAAATCATACAATAAAAGACTGATAAACCCCATATTTAGGGTTTATCTTGTGCTTGATTTAGGGGATTTTATGACCTTTTACTCACATTTATTCAATGAAATAGCATGGTTTCATGATTGTCTACTAATTTGTACTTAAGTGTGAAAACATGCTTTCTAGGCCCTTAATTAGCTAAATTTAATTCATCTTTGATTCCACTAGATGCCTTGATGTGTGTGTTAGTGATTTCAGGATTAGAAGGCTAGGAATTGATCAAAGGAATGAAGAGAAAAGCATGCAAAGTGGAGAAATAATGGAAAGCAAGGATTTGGGATGAGATCAACGATGCGCACGCGCAGCAGACGCGCACGCATGGATTGTGACGTCGCATGGCGATGCGTACACGCACATGACGCGCATGCGTGGATGGAAAATTGTCAAGCGACGTATACACGTGACCTGCGCGTACACGTCGATACTCGCACGTGACTCACTTAAAGGCAATACACTGGGGGCAAATTCTGGGCTTCCCAGGCCCAAATCTAACTCGTTTCTGATGCTATTTAAACCAAGGAATGAAGAGGAATCAACATACTTTTACACACTACTTCATATTTTAGTTTTAGTTTAAGTTTTGGAGGGAAAGTTAGTTTCTAGAGAGAGAAGCTCTCTCTTCTCTCTAAAATTAGGATTAGGTTAGATCTAGATTAGGATTTCTTAGATCTAGGTTAATTTCATACTTTGATTTACTTTTACCTTTGTAATTCTTCTTCTTCTACCTTTCGTCTCTCTAGTTTTGCTTTAATTCTTGTAATTCTCTACTTTTATGTTAATACACTTTTGTTCTTCTATTTCTCTTTTAATGCAATTTATGATTCATGTTCCTTTATTGTTGAATTGCTTTGTTGTTATTTAATTCCTTGCAATTGAGTAGTGTAGATTTAATTTTCTTGCAATTTTACTATGCTTTCCTTTTCTGCATTTCAAGTATTTGTCAAAATACTTGGTTGGATTTTAGAGTAGATTTTTCTCCTCTTGACCTAGGTAGAGTAATTAGTGACTCTTGAGTTATCTAATTCCTTTGTTGATTGATAATTAGAAGTTGCTAATTGACTTGAATGCCACTAAAGCTAGTCTTTCCTTTAGGATTTGGTTAGGACTTGTGGAATCAAGTTAATCTATCCACTTGACTTTCCTCCATGGTTAGAGGTTAACTAAGTGGGAGCAATGGACAATTGTGGTCACAATTGAGGAGGATAACTAGGATAGGACTTCTAGTTCTCATACCTTGCCAAGAGCCTTGTTAGTTGTTAGTTTATTTTCATTGTCATTTACATTTCTTGCCTATTATCTCAAAACCCCAAAATATACCTCATAACCAATAACAAGACACTTTATCGCAATTCATAGGGAGAACGACCCGAGGTTCCAATACTTCGGTTTATAATTTTAGGGGTTTGTTCTAGTGACAAACAATCTTTTGTATGAAAGGATTATTGTTTGGTTTAGAAACTATACTTGCAACGAGATTTCATTTGTGAATTCTAAACCATCAAAAATCCAATCATCAAAGACAAGTAAACTTGTAGGAAGATAGCTCATGAATGCAGGGAACATAGCATAATAAGGAAGGAAAAGTAAAACCATTCAATTAACATGAATAAGTGAGTGAAGGATTGAATAAATCACTTAAATTAGGCACAAAATATATCATAAAATATGGGTTTATCAACCTCCCCACACTTAAACAATAGCATGTCCTCATGCTAAATCCAAGATAAAGAGTAAGGTTAAAGTTAAAGTGGTGGAATCTCATGCAATGCAATCTATTCTAAATGTAACTACCTAAATGAATCATGCAATTCTAATTGTCATTCACTTGTATATAAAACTTACATGTAGTTGGACTAATTCACATTCTCAAGGAGTCATATATGCATAGCCAAACCTTAGATAATGTTAAAGCACTTTTACAATTGACATGGGAAAGAAAAATAATTTATAAACTTGCAAGACAATTAACAATTTAAGCGGAGATATATGTTGATGAGCTATTGAACCCTCACTAGATTTTGTGTTTACTCTCTAGTCACTCAGTGTTTATTGGGTTAATCACTCCATTCTTCTTTTTATCCTTACTTTCTATAACTTTGTTCTTCATCTAACCAATCAACAATTATAGAATACAGACATACAAAAAATCATGAGGTCTTTATTTAAGGTTGTGGGGCCAAGGTAAAGGTAAGGGTGTATGTATAAGGCTAAGTGAGCTAATAAGTGAATCCTTGATTAGTCTAAGATCTCACCTAACATACATATTTATAAAGCAAAGCTTATTTACCTATTTACCCAATTTTTTTCACTTTGTATTGCAAGCTCATATATTAACTTTAACTTTTGTCCCATGTGTATTGATTCTTTTTTATTTTGCAATTGGGGAATTTTTTGTATTCCCTTTATTTAAATAGAAATTTTTTTTTATTTTTTTAGTGCACATGGTAATTCAATTGTTTTGATTTCACATGAGCATGCTTTCCAAAACTTTTATTTTGAAATGTCTTTATTCTTTTTAACTTTCTACCTTTGTTTTATCATCCATGTTCCCATAAGGTTCCCCACACTTAAACAATACACAATTTCTATCTTAAGCTAACCAAGGATTCAACTTGGGATTTTTATTTTGTTTTTCTGCTTAAGGCTAGTAATGTGGTTTATAGAACAAGAGGGGATTAAAAGCTCAAGGGGGCTAACAAGGGTGATGTAAAAGGTAGGCTAATTTGGGATAAGTGAGCTAGAATCAAATAATGGCCTCAATCACTTTCTTGGTATGTATCTATATTCTATAATTGGACATATAGATTAAAACAAAGTAAAGAACATCAGAATAAAAAAGAAGGGCAAAACACACAGGAATAAAATATTATGGTTTGAATGTAACCATACAATTAAGCTCAAAACTCACAGGCTGTGTGTTCTCTAGCTCAAAAATCATATCTCAGTTATATATGTCATGCAAGTAAAAATTAAGGGTTCCCATTATTCTCAATGTAAATCTTAGGGTGGCTTTAAAGTTTTAGTGTTTCTCCTTGATGAAATGGTGTTAACTAACTAACATGTAATGCTATATATACAAGGTGTGTGGATTGTTTATGTTAAAGTATCTAGTTTACTTCCTTTTTATTTTCAATTTAAACCAAACTATCATATACTAAAAGGGTAAACTATACTAATTAATCCACATATTCTATAACTAATAAGTTAGAATTGCAACTAAACTAACTGGCTAAAATATAAACTAAGGTGCAACATGCAGAAATAGAGTAGAAATACATGAAAAGAGCAATATATAAGTACTAAGAAATAAAAATAAAGACCAAAATAGAGAAAAATAACAAAATAAAATAAAAAGAGTCTGTAGTGGTTCACCAAGAAAAAAAAACGCCAGAGATGGCAACCTCCCCACACTTAAAATAAAGCATCGTCCTCTATGCCCACTCAAGCAGGATGTGAAGGAGTGTCATCACGGGAAGGATGGGTGGCTGGAGTCTCTGTGGTGGTGGTCTGAGGATCTGCCTGCTACAGAGGAGGTGCTGACTGTATAGGAACCTCTGGATCTGCAGCCTGAATCTGATTCGGCTTCTCCTGCTGTGATGCAGCCTGCTCCGGGCCTGCCTGCTCAGCCTCTCTCTGTGGATGGGTCTCCGCCTCATGATCATCCGCCTCCTCCTCAGATGGCTCTGATGGTGTGTCAGGCTCGGAGGGGATGTCACCACCAGATCGTATAATCAGCTTTAGGTGTTCATAGCGTCGCTTGCTGCGACGCTCAGATCTCTCATATCGGCGCCGGTTGCGGCACTCTATCTGGTCTAGCTGCTGAAATAGGTCGTGCACGAGGTGAAAAACTGGCTCTGAGGCAGGTGGAGGTGCAGTGGTGGTAGTTGGGGTAGTAGTAGATGAAGAGGGGCCAGCTGAAGGTGTGGCTGTCTCATCAGGGGCAATGAGAAATGGAGGTCTGTAGTCCAAAGCCAGAAAGTTCCTGCTGTGAGGGATAATCTTCTTGCATTCTGCAGCAGGTGGCTTCTCATCAGCATCCTCCCAAGGCACGTCAGCTCGATGTCCGAGCTGGGTAATCAGATATGGGAAGGGGAAAGTGCCTCTGACGTGGACCCTGGCCATGTAGTACCGGATAAATCGTGGCAGGTACAGGTCCTTACCCTCCATCACACACCAGAGGAGGGTGATCATAGCGGCAGGTAGCTCCGTCTCATGAGTACTCGGCATAATAAAGTTGCTCAAGATCTGGTGCCAGAGCCGAGCCTCATCATTTAAGTATATCCGCTTGATTCCCTTAGGCATGGTGGTGTTCTGACCCATGACCCATGGGACAGTCGGGTCAAGGGCTATCCTTGCCTTGACCGCATCCCAGTCAAACCTCATAAAGCGCATGTCCTCCTCAGCCTTTTGGTAACCAACAAGCTGATCGGATTTAGGCTGAAGCTGCAGAATATCCTCAATGGCCTCTTCAGTGAGCAGTATTTGTTTTCCTCTTAGGTTCACTGCATCTAGGGAAGTTTTGAAGTAATTGCAGTAAAACTCTCTTACCCAAGAAGCATTGACCTCTGTCAGGTTTCTCTCCAGGAAGAACCAGCCTCTTTGTTTGATTTGATCGGAGGTGTATTGCTGGAGTTTTTCCGGAATTTTCAGAGTCCGCTCCAGGTACAGGTTCCTGGAGGTTGCAAATACCGGATACTTCAGCTCGCAGTATCTGTTTGCAAACTTAATGGGATCGGTGGCAGGGAGTAGCTGGTCAGCCTTCTCCTGCGGGGTAAAGTGTTTCTCCCGCCAGGAGTCATCATGCATGATGTCCAGGATAGACATAGAGGATTCTCCTCTTTTCCGTTTTCCAGTTGTTGCCTTTCCTTTTCCTTTTCTTTGGGTGTCAGACATCTTGAAAAAAAGAAATCTAGGATATAATAAAAATAGGAAAACAAGTAGGCAAATAACAAAATAAGCACATAGTGGCAAAGGAGCAGTAGAATAATGAAATGAGTTGAATAATTGTGCATTTTGGATTGGTTCGGAATTAAAAAGCTGAGATGAGAAATTTCAATCCAAAATATAATATAAATAGAATCCATGTTAATTAGGAAAAACTATAAACATGCCTTGAGTTAAAAAGTAAAAGTAAAGAGTGAGTCAAAAAGCAGAGGGGGGTTGTTAGAAAGTTAAAAGTGGTGTTAAATTGAAAAAGAGGTTAGAAATAAAAAATCAGTGAGTTAGTAAAAAGAAAGTCAGAGTAAGTGGCAAGATGATTGGTTTCTAAGTAACAAAAATTTCACAGTTTGAAGTAACACACAACTCATATTCAAGCAAGGAAATCAAGTTGTTGATGATTCATATAGATATATCAATAACGAAAATTTGAAATCAAATCATCAATAATGTGATTTATTAATCGGGGAAACAAAAGGAATAGGAATGCTGGCCCGTGCATTCAGGAATTAGTTTGGTGAAAGATAAGGAAATCAAAATTGAAAATGCCAAAACCAATACATGAATGAGAATCAAAACAATTTACAGAAAATTGGGCAGCATTCCGGCTAAAATTGGATGTTCCCGGAAAATAAACAGCAAGCAGAATAGTTCATATAAATTAAAATAAACTGCAAATAGGTATAAATAATATGAACATGAAAGAGCAGTCATAATAGCAGCATGAACAGTAAGAATATCATATGAACAATACTTAGATCACAGCAACAGCAGAATTGCAAAAATTATAAAACAAGTAGCAAGAACAGCGTAATTAATCAGGCCTAGATCCACTAACCACATCCTAGGCTACCTAACCACCTAGAATCCACTACAACATACATATCTAACTAGCCTAATTTTGAACATAAACGGAAAAAATATGCAATTAACTACGAATTGAAAGAGTGGCGTTTGGCGGAACCTGGTAGGCGTATGAATGAAAGTAGGGCAGAGAGATGGTAGGGGGTGGTTGTGGTAGTGGTTGACATGGCGGTGGTGGCTGTTCGGAGGCAGGGGGTTTTCGGGTAGGGGTAATGGGAGGGGTAGGTGTTAAGGGGGAAGGAAGGGAAGGGGTGAGGGTGTTGGTGGTGGGTTACATGGCGGTGATGGTGGCGCGGTGGGGGTGGTGGTTGCGGAGGGGGCAGCGGTGGTGGAGGGAAGGGTTGCAGAGAAGAGGAAGAAGAAAAGGGTTGGGGGGGGGCGACAGGGTAGGGTTTCGCGTCACTGGGGGGTTAATGAATTTGAATCCACGCGATCGCGTGGCTGGGGTGGAATGGGGGTTGACGCGATCGCGTGAGTGATGCGACCGCATGGAATGGAAAAAGGATGAATGACGCGGTCGCGTGGGGCATGCGACAGCGTCGCTGGAAATTGTGCGAAACGCACAATTCCAGCGTTGTTTCGGTGCAACTCTCTGTCTCCACTGGGGTGCCATGATATCCTCGTGACGCGGACGCATCGCTCACGCTATCACGTGGGATGGGTGTTGTGCAAGTGACACGATCGCGTCAAGGACGCGACCGCGTGGGTCGATTTGTGCGAAACGCACAACAGCCGCACGATTCCAGCCCAACTTTCTGGGTGTTGGATTTTTACGCCGATTTCCAAATCACGCGACCGCGTGAATGACGCGGAGCGTGGGAGGTGGTTTTCGCAACTGACGCGATCGCATGAGCAATGCGGTCGCGTCGCACGCCCTTTTTTTTATATGTAATTATGCAATTATGCAGTATGCAATGCTAATGAATAATATTCAGGTTCAATTGAAAAAAGAATAAAAATAAATAACACGAAATAAAACTGAAAAAGAAACGACCATACCATGGTGGGTTGTCTCCCACCTAGCACTTTTAGTTAAAGTCCTTAAGTTGGACATTGGGTGAGCTTTCTGTTATGGTGGCTTATGCTTAAACTCATCCAAAAATCTCCACCAATGTTTGGAATGCCAACAGCCTCCGGGGTCCCAAACTAGGCATGTAAAGCTTATGAGCAGCTTCAAACAGATTCTCAGGCTCCCGGGGTGACGAATGTCAGAATAGATTCCAGGATCCCAAACTTTGCTTTTAAATCCGCCTTCGTCTTGATCTATATTTTTCTATCCGGGCGGTTTAGAAATTAGATTCTCACCAAGATAACCAAACGTTTTCCGAGATCCATTCGATTGAACATGATGCCAATCCGTGCACTTCGAGTTGAAGCGTGAAATCTTATTGAACCTTGTGCACCAGCTCTGAGTGCGAGCCATTTCCCTCTTATTCTTAAAGCCGCAGAGAGCTCTAAGCTGGCCATCTGTTTCAAGCAAACCATATTCAAGTGAAAAAGTAAAGATAAAGGTTAAGGATTGTACCCACTTGAAGCTTGTATTAGGTGGTAATGGCCTTGGGGTAGGTGTTTCCAGTGGTTCTGTAAGTTCTACTCCCTTATGCTCTTCTGTGAATTTCTCCACTTCCTTGCAGAATTCTTCAAATGCAACATCGTCCTGATCAAAGTCTTCTATGTCTTCCTTATTACTCAAGTCATAAGCTGGAGGTTGAGAGAAATCTACCTCCGCATCTTCTTTGTATTCACTTGGATAAGGTTCTTCAATCTCAGAGAATTCACTTGCGGATGCAAGTTCATTACTAGGAGAACTTGACTTGTGACTATCATCATCAAGGAGATTTGCTTCTTGTATTATTCCGTCTAGTTCTTCATAAAAGACTTGCCTTGGGGGTTGTGCACTATCCTCCTTAGCATCAATTGTAACGTCCTTGACAGAATTTTCCACAACTCTGGATTCCTATGGAAGTTCAGCGTCTCCTAAGTCTTCAACCAACTCTTCTTCATTTATAATGACAGCTTCCTCTACTTGTTCCAGTACGAAGTCACGCTCCATGGAGGTCAGTGGACGTCCATTGAGGTCTTCCTCAGTGGAGATTACTGCTTCTTCCTCCTCTCCATGTTCGGCCATGTGAGATGTGGTTATGGCCTTGCACTCTCTTTTAGGATTCTCTTATGTATTGCTTGGGAGAGTACTAGGAGGGAGTTCAGAAATTTTCTTACTCAGCTGACCCACTTGTGCCTCCAAATTTCTAATGGAGGATCTTGTTTTAGTCATGAAACTTTGAGTGGTTTTAATTAGATCAGAGACTATAGTTGCTAAGTCAGAATGGCTTTGCTTAGAATTCTCTGTCTGTTGCTGAGAAGATGGTGGAAAAGATTTGCCATTGCTAAACCTATTTCTTCCAGCATTATTGTTGTTGAAGCCTTGTTGAGGCCTCTATTGATACTTGCATGAGAGGTTTGGATGATTTCTCCATGAAGGATTATAGGTGTTTCCATAGGGTTCTCCCATGTAATTCACCTCTTCCATTGCTGGGTTCTCAGGATCATAAGCTTCTTCTTTAGGGGAAGCTTCCTTAGTACTGCCTGGTGCAGCTTGCATTCCAGACAGACTCTGAGAAATCATATTGACTTGCTGAGTCAATATTTTATCTTGAGCCAATATGGCATTCAGAGTATCAATTTCAAGAACTCCTTTCTTCTGATTTGTCCCATTATTCACAGGATTCCTTTCAGAAGTGTACATGAATTGGTTATTTGCAACCATTTTAATGAGTTCCTGAGCTTCTGCAGGCGTCTTCTTCAGATGAAGAGATCCTCCAGCGGAGCTATCCAATGACATCTTAGATAGTTCAGACAGATCATCATAGAATATACCTATGATACTCCATTCTGAAAGCATGTCAGAAGGACACCTTCTGATCAATTGCTTGTATCTTTCCCAAGCTTCATAGAGGGATTCACCTTCCTTCTGTCTGAAGGTTTGGACTTCCACTCTGAGCTTACTCAATTTTTGAGGTAGAAAGAACTTTGCCAATAAGGTATTGACTAGCTTTTCCCAAGAGTTCAGGCTTTCTTTAGGTTGTGAGTCCAACAATGTCCTAGCTCTATCTCTTACAGCAAAGGGAAAAAGCATAAGCTTGTAGACCTCAGGATCAACCCCATTGGTCTTGACAGTGTCATAGATTTGCAAGAATTCAGCTAAGAACTGATGAGGATCTTTTAATGGAAGTCTATGAAACTTGCAATTCTGTTGTATTAGAGAAACTAATTGAGGCTTAAGCTCAAAGTTGTTTGCTCCAATGGCAGGGATTGATATGCTTCTCCCATAGAAGTCGGGAGTAGGTGCAGTAAAGTCACTAAGCACCTTCCTTGCATTGTTGGCATTGTTGTTTTCAGCTGCCATTATTTCTTCTTCTTTGAAAAGCTCTGTTAGGCCCTCTAGAGAGAATTGTGCTTTAGCTTCTTTTAGCTTTCTCTTCAAGTTCCTTTCAGGTTCAAGATCAGCTTGAACAAGTATGCCTTTATCTTTGCTCCTGCTCATATGAAAGAGAAGAGAATAAGAAAGTAGGGAATCCTCTATGTCATAGTATAGAGATTCCTTGAGGTGTCAGAGGAAAAGAAGAATAGAAGGAGGAGGTAGATAGAAGAGAATTCGAACTTATCAAGAGGGATAGAGTTCGAATTGCACCTTGAGGAGGAGTGTTAGTCCCTTAAATAGAAGGATGTGAGAATAGGGGAAGAATTTTCGAAAATAAATTAAAAATATTTTGAAATAATAAAAAGAAATTTGAAAATTTGATTGAGATTTTCGAAAATTAAGATTGGGAAAGAAATTAAGTGATTTTTGAAAAAGATTTTGAAATTAGAAATAAAAAAGATATGATTGAGAGTTAATTTTGAAAAAGATGTGATTGAAAAGATATGATTGAGAAGATATGATTGAAAATCAAATTAAAAAAAGGAAAGTTTTAAAATTAAAGTTGATTACTTGACTAACAAGAAATTAGAAGATATGATTCTAGAATTAAAACTTTTGATCCTTTCTTAATAGGAAAGTAACAACTTGAAAATTTTGAATTAAATCACTAATTATAGCAAGGATTTTCGAAATTAATAAAAAAAATGGAAATAAATTGATTTTGAAGAGATATGATTGAAAAGATATGATTTGAAAAAGATTTGATTTTGAAAAATTATGAAGATTTGAAAAAATTTGTATTAAAAACAAAATCTTCCCTCTAGTGTCATCCTGGCGTTAAACGCCCAGAATGGCATCCATTTTGGCGTTTAACGCCCAAAATGCTACCTTTTTGGGCGTTAAACGCCTAGCCAGGTACCTTGGCTGGCGTTTAAATGCCAGTTTTCCTTCTTCACTGGGCGTTTTGAACGCCCAGCTTTTTCTGTTTGATTCTTTTGCTGAATGTTCTGAATCTTCAATTCTCTATATTATTGACTTGAAAAGACATAGTTTTGAAAATTTTTTTGACTTTTTCAATGATGAAAAACAATCAAAATATAACTAATCTTAGGAAACTCAAATCAAACAAACAATGCATGCAGGACACCAAACTAAAAATTTTTTTATATAAGAGACACTAACAAATTGAGAATGCATATGAGAAATAACAAAACACACAAAACAAGAGAATTTAAAGATCAGAGCAATGAAATCATCAAGAACAACTTGAAGATCAATGAAGAACAATATGCATAAATTCGAAAAATGCAAGAAGAAGAAAGTCATGTAATTGACACCAAACTTAAAATTAGACACTAGACTCAAACAAGAATTATAAAATATTTTTAATTTTTATGATTTTATATATTTTTTTGTGGTTTTTCAAAAATTGAGTGGAAAAGAAAATAAAGGGATTCAAAATTTTTAATAAGAATTCCAGGAATCATGCAATGTTAGTCTAAAGCTTCAGTCTAAAAAGATTAGACATGGCTAGCCATGCTTCAGCAGGACATTACATTCAGTAGCTAAATTGATGAGAATCAATCAGCTTTTGTGATGATAAGAACATCACCTTGAAACTCTAGAATTCATTCTTAAAAATTCTGAAAAATAAAAAGAAAAGTACCTAATCTAAGCAACAAGATGAACCGTCAGTTGTCCAAACTCGAACAATCCCCGGCAATGGCGCCAAAAACTTGGTGCACGAAATTGTGATCATCAACAATGGCACCAAAGGACTTGGAGCTCACAAACGTGAATCACACTTTGTCACAATTCCGCACAACTAACCAGCAAGACCTTACGTGATTATGGGTCGATCCCACAGAGATTGTCGGCTTGAAGCAAGCTATGGTCACCTTGTAAATCTCAGTCAGGCGAATTTAGATGGTGATGGATAATTGATAATTAAAAGATAAATAAAACATAAAATAAAGATAGAGATACTTATGTAATTCTTTGGTTGGAATTTCAGATAAGCGTATGAAGATGCTTTGTTCCTCCTGAACCTCTGCTTTCCTATTGCCTTCTTCCAATCATTCATACTCCTTTCCATGGCAAGCTTTATGTTGGGCATCACCGTTGTCAATGGCTACTTCCCGTCCTCTCAGTGAAAATGTTCTACGCATGCTGTCACCGCACGGCTAATCATCTGTCGGTTCTCGATCATGTTGGAATAGGATCTATTGATCCTTTTGCGTCTGTCACACGCCCAATAATCGCGAGTTTGAAGCTCGTCACAGTCATCCCTTCCCAGATCCTACTCAGAATACCACAGACAAGGTTTAGACTTTTCGGATCTCAAGAATGACCGCCAATAATTCTAGCCTATACCACGAAGGTTCTAATCTTAGATTAGAAACCCAAGAGATACACATTCAAGCTTGTTTGCATGTAGAACGGAAGTGGTTGTCAGTCATGCGTTCATAGGTGAGAATGGTGATGAGTGTCACATAATCATCACATTCATCATGTTCTTGGGTGCGAATGAATATCTTGGAGAAGAAATAGACTTGAGTTGAATAGAAAAACAACAGTACTTTGTATTAATTCATGAAGAACAGCAGAGCTCCACACCTTAATCTATGGTATGTAGAAACTCCACCGTTGAAAATACAAAAGTGATAATGGTGTAAGCATGGCCGAATGGCCAGCCTCCAAGGTCTAGGGACTAAATGTCCAAAGATCCCCCCTAATACAATAGTATAAGGTCCTATTTATAGAGAACTAGTAGCCTAGGGTTTACAGAAATCAGTAATTAATGCAGAAATCTTCTTCCGGGCCCACTTGGTGTGTGCTTGGGCTGAGCATTGAAGCTTTCATGTGTAGAGACTTTTCTTGGAGTTAAACGCCAGCTTTTGTGCCAGTCTGGGCGCTTAACTCCAGCTTTTGTGCCAGTTCTGGCGTTAAACGCCAGAATTCTTGAGCTGACTTGGAACGCCTGTTTGGGCCATCAAATCTTGGGTAAAGTATAGACTATTATATATTTCTGGAAAGCCCAGGATGTCTACTTTCCAACGCAATTAAGAGAGCTCCAATTGGGCTTCTATACCTCCAGAAAATCCACTTCGAGTGCAGGGAGGTCAGAATCCAACAGCATCTGCAGTCCTTTTTCAGCCTCTGAATCAGATTTTTGCTCAGGTCCCTCAATTTCAGCCAGAAAATACCTGAAATCACAGAAAAACACACAAACTCATAGTAAAGTCCAGAAGAGTGATTTTTATTTAAAAACTAATAAAAATATAATAAAAACTAATTAAAATATACTAAAACATACTAAAAACATTGCCAAAAAGCGTATAAATTATCCGCTCATCATCTGTAACATAGAAAAGTTCATAAATTAAATTGAGAAGATAATAAAAAGAAAAGTTGAACCTGATAAAAAGGGACAATCATGAATGCAAGAAAAATCCTAAATCCTAATCCTAAGAGAGAGAGGAGAGAACCTCTCTCTAAAAACTACATCTAAAGCATCAAAAGTAAATAATTGGAGAAACTCCTTTTGAAAGGATGCATTCTCCCACTTTATAACCTCTAATCTGTGCTTTCTGTACTTGGATCTGGGCCAAAAAGGGCTTCAGAAATCGCTGGGGGCATTTTCTGTAATTTCTGGTGCGTGGCCTCTGTCACGCGTCCGCGTGGGTCACGCGGTCGCGTCACCTGGAGTTTTTTCCTTATCACGCGTTCGCTTTGGTCATGCGTCTGCGTCATCTGCGTTCTGCTCAAGGCGCGCATTCGCGTCATTCACGCGTTCGTGTCGCGCTCTCTTCGCGCTGGGCATGCGGTCGCGTCATCCACGCGTTCGCGTCGCTGCCAGTTTCTTCAAAAACTCCATTTTGTGCTTTCCTTCCATTTTTGTATGCTTCCTTTCCATCCTTTAAGTCATTCTTGCCTTAGAGGATCTGAAACTACTCAACACACAAATCACGGCATCGAATGGTAATAAAGGGTAATTAGAATAATTATTCTTAAAGCATAGGAAACATGTTTTTCACATATCTCACATAATAAGAAAGGGAAAGTAAAACCTTTCAATTAACATGAATAAGTGAGTGAAGGATTGAATAAATTACTTAAATTAGACACAAAATATATAATAAAATATGGGTT
The DNA here is from genome assembly GCF_059453495.1 of Arachis ipaensis. Taxonomy (NCBI): domain Eukaryota; kingdom Viridiplantae; phylum Streptophyta; class Magnoliopsida; order Fabales; family Fabaceae; genus Arachis; species Arachis ipaensis. The sequence goes on along the minus strand of NC_142442.1, from coordinate 69,246,824 downwards.
TATCAATACCTCATAACCAATAACTAGACGCTTTATCGCAATTCATAGGGAGAACGACCCGAGGTTCCAATACTGCAGTTTATAATTTTAGGGGTTTGTTCTAGTGACAAACAATATTTTGTATGAAAGGATTATTATTTGGTTTAGAAACTATACTTGCAACGAGATTTCATTTGTGAATTCTAAACCATCAAAAATCCAATCATCAAAGACAAGTAAACTTGTAGGAAGATAGCTCATGAATGCAGGGAACATAGAATCAAGCATTGAACCCTCACTGGAAGTGTATATGCACTCTAATCGCTCAAGTGTCTAGGGTTAATCCATTCTACTATTCTCTAGTCATGCTTTCTAAAACTTGTTCTTCATCTAACCAATCAACAAATATTTAGTGTACAAATGCAGACATCATGAGGTCTTTTCAAGGTTGTATTGGGACTAAGGTAAGGGTGAGGATATATGTATGGCCAAGTGAGCTGTAATATAAATCTTTGACTAACCTAAGTTCTCACCTAACATACACACACTCTATATAATTCTAAAATCATGCCTAGCTACCCATAATCTCACTTTTGCATACTTCACATACTCATGTATCAAATTTTCTTTAATTTCACCACCTATGCATTGATCTTTTATTAAACTTAACATTGGGGTAATTTTGTCCCCTATTTATTTATTTATTTATATTGTAATATTCTCTTTTTTTTGAACATGAAAGCAAACATAACATGTCAATGCATATGGTTTTTCTGGTTTTACATGAGTATGCACCCAATTTTCCAATATTTTTGTCAATAATACAACGCATTTTCATCAACCCAAGTTCCCATAATTCCCCACACTTAGTTGACACACAATCTCTATCTTAAGCTAACCAAAGATTCAAATGGGGTAATTAATTGTTTTCCCGCTTAAGGCTAGTGATGTGGTAAAATATAGAACAAATGGGGATTAAAAGGCTCAAAGTGGCAAACAAAGGTAATTGAAGTGGTAGGCTATTTGGGATAAGTGAGCTAATAACAAATGATGACCTCAATCATATGTATGCATGCAAATACACTAAACAATAGACATATAGAATAGAACAAACTATAGATTGCAATCATATAGAAGAAAACACACAAGAATAAAATATTATGGTTAAATAATGTAACCATATAATTAAGCTCAAAATCTCACAGGTTGTGTGTTCTTAGCTATAATTCATATTCCAAATTACAATCTTCAAACAAGTTTAACACAAATTTTCAATTTAAATTAGTGAAATACTATAAACTAGGGTCTTGAAAAGAAACTCATTATTTTAACCAAGTAGAACATATATGCAAGCAGTTATTACCATGCAATCTATCCTATCTAACAAAAGAAAAAGTCAAATGTTGGTGTTAAGAGAGAGAGAGATTACCTCCGAAAGTCAAGGACTGACCTCCCCACACTTAAGGCTTGGCACAGTCCTCTGTGCCATCAGTAAGGAGCAAGGTAGGGCTGGAAGCATCACCTCCGCTGTCTGGTTCGCCATGGCTCCCTGTGCTACTGGGTGAAGGGGAATCCGGGGTGTCCTTCTATTCCAGAGGTGGGTGAGTAGCAACAATGAGTTCCTTTAGATAGTTGTATCGGCGCTTGTTGCAGCGCTCCAATTGCTCCATCTGCCGGTCTTGCCGGTCGAACCTCTCAAGGCTCTGAAGGAACATCTGATGGGTGGATGGTGCTTGTGGTGTGGATGATGGTGGAGTAGAAGAAGGAGGAGTGTCCAAAGATGGGCCTGGAGGCCGGCTCGCAGAGGGAACTGGTGGTCTGATGTACTTCCCATTCGGGACATACTGATCGGTCCTAGGGATCATAACCTTTGTGTCTCCAGCCCGATGGAAAACCCCTGTTGCAAAGACTAAATCTGAAACCAAGGCGGGAAAAGGCAGGTTACCCGCAATCTGCACATGTCCCATTGCCTGCCGGATGAGTCGGGGCAGGTTGAGAGGTTGCTCTGTCAGGATACACCAGATGAAAACAGCCATGTCCACTGTGAAGGTGGACTCGTGAGTGCTCAGAATGATATAGTGGGACATAATCTGTGTCCACACACGAGTCTCTAAGGTAAGTGCCTGGACTGCAATGCTCTTGGGTTTTGACCGATGCTACCCATAGATCCAGGTGCTGCTAGGTTGGGCTATAATTCCAAGGACGCTATCCCAGTCGAACTAATACATCTGGCGCTTAAGAGAGGCCACTTGATATGTATCAAATCCCTCTGGGCTAGGTAGAAGATCCAGTACTCTTTGTATGGCACTCTCGGAGACAGGGACTTGCTGCTGACGAACATAGACAGTCTGCAGGGTAGGCGAGTAGAAGTTGGAGTAGAATTCAACTACCCATGATAAGTTGGCCTCTCGCGGCTGCCTCCTCAAAAATCCCCACTGTCTTCTCTCGATGCGGGGCTCCACAAAATCAACAAAATGGGTTGGGACAATGAGTAGATGTTCATTATTGTAGTTCCTTTCAGCTAGGATGAGGAACATCTGCTCGCAATAACGGTTGGTAAACCGTGTGGAGTCCCGTGCGGGAAAGGCTTTCTCTGCTTCATCAACTTTAATGATCCTCTTTACCCGCTTTGTTGATGGCTTGACACTGGTAGATAGTGGTGCCTTAGTCAGAGTTCTCTTGGTTCCTCTCCTTGCCGGTGGCTTTTCGGTGGCCTTCTCTTTTTCTTTCTTGGTACCCATGCCTAAGGAAGAAAGAAAGAGGAAGAATGGTAAATATAGATAACTAAAAACTGGAAGGGAAAAATTCCAAGTGATAATGAATGCCAAAGAAAAGATAATAGCTTAAATACATGGTAGCTACAACATGTAGGCAAGACATGAATTAAGAACAAAAAGGCAATTCATAATAATTAGATGAAAGAGGGTAAAAGCATGCAAGTAATAGGCATGAGAAGCATAACTCAAGCATCAATTATTAAATATGCTAAATTAAAGAGCACTTATATGATGACAATTGTAAATGATAATCCCAAATACATGTGGAGTCCAAGTGTTGTGAAAAAGAGACATTAAAGTGTAAGAATAGAATAAAATAAGATTCAAAATGCCATAAGAGATTTTTCACGAATGCTTGGTGTGCAATGTGAAAATAGGAATTAAAAATAATTAATCCAAGTGTATATGAGATCCAAAATTAAATGCCAATTGTCAAATCACTCTTCATAATATCCACAAGTTCAAGTATAAGAAAGTAACATCCAAATAAAGCTCCAACACCAACATAAAAATGCATGAAAAAGAAACCATAAATAACTAAGGTAAAATAAAATTGAGAAGAAAGAAAAATAAGTAAATGCAATAAATGAAGGAAGAATGTAAGAGTAGAGGAGAGGAAGAAAAGAACCTGAGGTAGAAGATGAAAAAGGGAAGAAGAAGGTAGTAGATAGTAAGAAGGAATAAGGAAGAAAGAAGGAAGAAGAAAGAAGAAAGAATTAGGAATGAAAGAGAATTAGGATTTGGGAGGGGGAAAATTAAAATCTGGGCGGTGTACTGTTGTAGCGGCGCATGCGACGCGTACGCGTACAGCACGCGTACGCGTGTGTTGCGCGAAATTGAAGGTGACGTGTAAGCGTCTGGCACGTGACACGAGCCCCAAGGGTGTATTGGTAAAGATTTTCTCCAATAAGGTCGCGTTGCAAGTATAGCTCTACCAACAACAATCCTCGGGGGTCAAATTTAAAAGAGGGATCTGGTTGTCACAAGTTCAACCCCAATAGAAATAACCGAAGTATTCAAACCTCGGGTCGTCTCACAAGGAATGGACAAACATGTGCTTCAACATTGGTTATAAATCCGGGGTTGTGAGTTATGAGCATGAAAATAAATGGGAATCTTAACAAGCAAGTAATCTTAAAATGCAACAACTAGTTCAATTAACTAAGCAAAACATGAGCAACTTCAATGAATAAACAACATTCCACTTAATTCTATTATAACCCAAACAAGTAACTACAACTAAAGCAATTGGTTGAGGAAATTGAATTTCAAATATGAATAATAAAAGCAACTCTTGGCTAGGCTTGGGAATTGGGGCCACCATCCTTGTCTAACAACTATATCTTGACAATTATGAGGAACCAAGCTCATTAAGTCTACTCTCAAAGTCTTAAGTACGTGATATCTACTCCTAGACTTGAAGTACGTCAAATGGCTTTGATCACATCAACCCATAAGTCCCAACCTACCTACTAATTAGATTAGTAGTGGGTTGGCATCAATGAGTATCAAATTGACCACCTAGGGCTCCCAAATCATCAAATCCATTAGACCCAATGACTCACGTTTACCCAATTCCCTTGACCTAGGCCAAGAGTAAAGAAGACTACTCCATAATCAAAGTAAACAATTCATCAAACACTTGGTAAGCATTAACAAAAGACATGTTTAAAATAGCAATTAAATTGAAATCTACAAGTATCCACTAACAATTATCAACATATGATCATCCAAACAACAAAGCTAAACATAGAAATCATCAATGTAACGTCAACAAGTCAAGATTCACAACATTCATGAAATGGGTATAAAATGACAATTGACAAGAATTCATAAACTATCACAAGATATAAGCAAAATTGTAACAAGGAATTCAAATTGAACAATTAAAACTAGTAATTAACAGGATCCAAGTCACAAATCAACAAGGAAAGATCAAATTAAAACTAGATCTAGAGAGGAACAAGGGTTTCTCCCTCTAGAATAACACAAGAACCAAAAACTAACTAAAAAATATTTCCTAGTGTAAAATGAGTGATCCCCCTTTTCCCCTAGCATCCTTGGGTCTTTTCCATGCAGAAACAGCTTGAAATTGGGCCTAATGAGCTTCAGAAATCGCCAGGCACGATTTTCTTTAATGAGGTCACGTGCAGCTTTCCACGCGTGCGCGCCATGCGTGCGTGCGCGCCGATTGCTTTTGTGACCCACGCGTGCGCGCCAAGTGTGCGTGCGCGTTGATAGAGATTTTCTGATCCGCGCGGATGTGTCCATCCTTGCGCGCTGCCTCCAGTCAATCCCATCCACGCGTGCGCGTGGAGTGCGCGAGCGCGCCGATGCTGCTTTTCCCAAGATTTCAATTCTTCATGTTCCTCCCTTTTTGTACATATTTTCTCCCTCTCTTCTAAGTGATTCCTACCCTATAATTCATGAAATTACTCAACAAATACATCACAGCATCGAATGGCAATAGAAGAGAGTTAAAATATGGCAATTTTAAGGTAAAATAAGCATGTTTTCCATCATGGAGCAATATTGGGAAGTGACCACAAAACCATGCATTTCTTGTGAATAAGTGTGAGAAATGTGGATAAAATTCCCCAAAATAAGCACAAGATAAGCCACAAAATCGGGGTTTATCAAATCTCCCCGCACTTAAACCAATCATGTCCTCATGCTTAAAATAAAAAGACCAAAGATCATGATGAGAAAGGGTTTATGAAATGCAAACTACCTAAGTGGATGCATGCAACTAATTGTAAAGTAATCTACCTACTTGGTCAAGAGTAAATCTATCCTCCGAGAATACATGTGAGCATATAGGGTGAAAATAGTATGTAATTCATGAATCCCACCAAATTGAATACCACTAAAGAGTGCATATGAGTTGCTAAATGAACGTTTGTGAAAGCCGGAACAAGCATTGTGCATCGAACCCTCACCGGAAGTGTAGCCGCTCTATTCGCTCAATTGTATAGGGTTCGTCACTCAATCTTCTCCTAATCATAGTTTCCAAGATTTATCTTTCATCTAACAATCAATATTTACTCGATGCATGTTTACAAGTATCATGAGATCTTATTCATGGGTTGTAACGGGGCTAGGGTGAAGGTAAGGATGTATATGGTCAAGTGGGCTTAAAATTTGAGTCCTTGATCAACCTAGGATCTACTAGACACATAGAACAACCTATAAAACTACAATACATTACCTAGCTACCCTTGAGTTTTTCTCTTTTTGCACACTCATGTATTCTTTTCAATTCACACCCATATGCATTGTTTTTATTACTTTATCTTGGGGCATTTTTATCCCCTTTCATTGCTTTTTTTTTTCATATATCCCCTTTTCTTGAGGTTTCTTTGTGAACCAAAATTTCAATGCATACAGTTTAATCATTCAACACATGAGTATGTTCCCAAATCCTAGAATTTTCAATTACACTACAATTACACACCTATATATCTACCCGAATTTCCCAAGTATACCCTCCTATTTGAATGATACACATCCTAACTTACCTAAGCTAATCAAGGATTCAAATTTAGGGACATTCATGGTCTTTCACTTAGGGTTGTTGATGTGCTCTTTTCAAGAACAAAAGGAGTTTATCATAGGCTCAAAATTGGTTAGCAATGGTAGATAAAAGGGTTAAGGCCATTTGGAAAAAGTGACTATTGAAATGATGGCCTCAATCATGTAAATGCATTCATACACAAAGCAATGGACATATAGAATCAGACAAAGCAAGGATCACAATCATAGAGAGAGAGATATGCACACAAGAATGGAAATAATGGTTAGAAGATGTAACCATGCAATAGGCTCAAAACTTTCATGCTTGTGTTCTTAGCTCAATCACTATGTTCCAAAATACATTCTTAAAACAAGTTTACTGCAAAAATTTTTCAGAATTTTGGTAGGTCACCCAAAACCCAGTTTCTTGGAAAGGAAGTTATTGTTTTGACCAAGTAACTCTATAGAAACTAACTATCATGCAGAGGGTATTTACAAGCAAAACTAACTACACATGAAATATATTAACTTTTAATCAAAAGATAAATCCATGGGTATTGAGGGAAAGAGAGTGTTACCCATGGAGATCGGTCGAACGACCTCCCCACACTTTAGAAATTAGCACGGTCCTCCGTGCTATGAATAATACGCAAGGGACGGTCGGGACCGGAACTTTCACTATCCCCTTCATCAGAGTTCCCATCACTTGAGTTTGAGGTAGATGTGTACATTTTGGGTTCCTCCATGCTAGAGGTAACAAAGCGCAGAAGCTTCTTGATGTAAGTATATCGGCGGTGGTTGCACCGCTCATATCTATCAAGCTTCCGATGAAGATCTTCTATCCTTTGATGTGTGGATCTCAGTGGTGGTGATGATGAGCTAGAAGGAAAAAGAAGTGGCGGCGCCATGTCGAGGCTTGGTTTGTTCAAGGAAAGGTGTAGGTATTTTCCGCTTGGGACTACATCGCCCTTAGCTGGAACTATAATCTTCTTATCCTTGGCTTTCCAAGAAACACCCGCAGCAGCAACTAAGTCAGATACCAATGCTGAAAATGGCAAATTACCCCAGTCGTGAACATAACTCATCGCTTGCTTGACAAGAAGCGGAAGCTTCACCGGCTTCTACGTGAGAACACACCAAACAAGCAAGGCGAGGTCTACCGTGAGGGACGACTTGTGGGTGCTAGGTAGCACATAATGAGATAGGATCTGGGCCCAAGCTCTAGCTTCCACAGTGAGGAAGCGAGCGTCAATGGACTTTGGCCTCATCCACAGTCGACCATGAATCCAAGATGCCGCTGGTTCAGCAATGACTTGGAGAATCGAGTCCCAATTGAATCCATACTTCTCTCGCTGACGTAAGACTTCTTGGTAGCCATCCATGTCACTTGGCACTGGTAGAACATTAAGCACTTGCTGAATAGCCTCTTCTGAAACTGAGACTTGCTTCCGGCGCATGTACATCGATTGAAGAGAGAGAAGATGGTAGTTGGTGTAGAATTCTTCCACCCAAGAACGGTTGATTTCCCTTGGTTTCTTCAAAAGAAACTCCCATCCTCGCTGTTCAATGCGGTGCAAAATACAAGGAGCAACCTTGTCCGGTGGAGCGAGTAGATGCTCAGGATGATAGTTCCTTATAGCTATAGAGGAAAACATAAGTTCACAGAAGCGGTTGGGGAACCTTGAAGAATCTTTCGCCGGTTTGCCCTTGTCATTCTCATAAAGAGGAGCGGGTGTCTTCCCTTTCTTAGATAGCGGTTTGGCTCCTAATGAAAAGCGCGCCTTAGAGTTTGACTTTTGGGGTGCCCTTTTTTACGGCTGGCTTCCTTGGAGCTATCTCCTTGCCTTTCTTGGTGGCCATCCTAAAAAGGGAGAGAAGGAAGGAAAACACTAAACCCAAGAATTAATTTAGTGAAAACATGCAAGTGACTTGTGGTGCCCATGGTGAATGTAAAAGCAAGGGTCATAACACTTAGCATGGGATGCAAGAGGAAGTAAAGCATGCAATGGCATGAGAGGAGTAGTCTCAAGCATCCATAGTAAAGAGCAAGCCATGTTCAATTAATGTCTAATTGGCAAGTATCAACTTTAAGCACACGAATTAGACTCAATGCATTTAAGAGAAAGCAAGTGAATGAGGAGGAAGCACCAATTGAAAAGTATATGGCTAAATGGAGCCAAAATGGTATATGTGCATTTCCTCGAACACTTGGCGTGCAATAATCAAGCAATGAGCAATTATGAGATACTAAACCAATTCAAAGCCCAAAATAGAACATCAATCATCACATAAACATCACACAATGGCAAAGGTTAGAGAAAGAATGACAAAATATCTATTAATGCAAATTAAACTCAAATTCAACATCCATGGAGAAATAAGGAAAAAGGAAAAATAAGCAAACAAAGAGTAAGAAACATCATCATACAAGTAAAAGAGAAACTAAGTAAAGCAATAAGAAGCATCTAATTAGAAGAAACAATGCAAGTAAAAATGGAAGTAAAGGAATGGAAGAAGCAAAACCTTGATGAGTATGAAGGAACAAGGTTGAATCTTCTTTTGTGAAGATGAGAGAGAAAATAGGAGAAGTGTAGTGCTACCGGAAAAAAGTAGTTGTCACCGGTGAGTGGCCGGAGACAGTGGTGGTGGATTGTGGAAGAAGAAGAAGAGAAGGGAAATGATGGATGAAAAGAAAAAGAAACTAAGGAAGATAAAGGGTTGAGAGAAAGAAAAACAGGGCAGGGCGTGAAGGTATTAAACTGACTCGCGTAACCGGCGCGCGCGCGCAAGGTGCGCTGGCGCGTCGGTGAGGGTGCTAGCAGATGGCGCGCACGCGCACGAGAGAGGTTGTGCCTCAGGCACAAAAGTGGCACAAAGTTGGCTCAAGTCTCTGGTTTTTGTACCGGAGTGAATCAGTGAAGCAGGCGCCCGAACGCGCACCTTGCGCGGACGCGTGCTTGAGGTGTTTCGCAACTGGCGCGGACGCGTGGGTTTTGGCACAAGGTTTGCCCAATTGTGGCACAACTCTCTGGTTTTTGTACCAGAGAGTCCACATATCTCCATCTGCGCGCGCGCGCACCGTGCGCTGGCTCGTCGATGGTTGAATTGCCAGGGTGCGCGCAGGCGGCATGTATACGGATGCGTGGGTGCCTGACGCGAGTTGGGCATGAAGTGGGCATAACTCTCGGGTTTTTGGCCCAAGAGTGGAATTTCACTGTCGGTGCGCGCGCGCACTGTGCGCTGGCGCGTCGGTGCTCTTCTTCAAAGAAAAAATTTTGTTGTCTTAATCCTTTTCACCTCCTATCTACATGAACATCCTATTTATCCAACAAAAGCAACAAAGCTAGCATTCTTATGCACTCTATCAATCATCAAAAGATCACAAAATTCACAAGAAACTAAGAATACAAATAAGATGGTATAAACAAGGAAGATCTTACCACGGTGGGGTGCCTCCCACCAAGCACTTTTCTTTAACGTCCTTAAGTTGGACGGTCCTTTTCTTAAGCTTCCTCTCTCCTTGGTGCATCCTTCAATATGTATACCTCTAGCTCTCTTGGGGCTTGCAACCATGATACTTCTTCACTCTATGTCCATTCACCTTGAAAGTTGCTTCACTCTTGGGATCAAACAATTCCACCACTCTGTAGGGCTTCATCTCCTTCACCTTGAAAGGTCCTTCCCATCTAGAGCGGAGATTGCCAGGCATAAATCGGAGCCTTGAGTTGTAGAGGAGGACCTCATCACCTTCTTGAAAGTCCTTCTTCCGGATGTGATGGTCATGGAATGCTTTAGTCTTTTCCTTGTAGATTCGGGCATTCTCATATGACTCGTTCCTCAAACATTCAAGCTCCTCTAGTTGTAGCTTCCTAGCTTCACCCGCCTTGGCTAGATCCATGTTGCACTGCTTTACCGCCCAATAGGCTCGATGCTCAATCTCCACCGGGAGGTGGCATGCCTTACCATAGACGATCTGGAAATGACTCATCCCTATCGGAGTCTTGTAGGCCGTTCTATACGCCCATAATGCATCTCTTAACCGGAGGCTCCAATCCTTTCTTTGCGGATTGACCACTTTCTCCAAGATTCTCTTGATTTCCTGATTGGACACTTCTGCTTGTCTATTTGTTTGCGGATGATAAGCAGTGGCAACCTTATGCGACACTCCATAGCGCTTGAGCAATGCTTCTACCTTCCTGTTACAAAAGTGGGATCCTTGGTCGCTCACGATTGCTCGTGGCGACCTATAACGGCATACAATGTGATTTCTTATGAAAGAAACAACGGCATTGGCGTCATCAAGGCGGGTAGGTATGGCCTCTACCCACTTTGACACGTAGTCAACCACTAACAGAATATACAGATACCCACTAGAGTTGGGAAACGGTCCCATAAAGTCAATGCCCCATACATCAAATATCTCACAGAACAACATAGGTTGCTAAGGCATTTCATCCCTTTGGGATGCGTTTCCTGACTTCTGACACTAATGGCAAGACACACATAACCGGTTAGCATTCTTGAATAAGGTTGGCCACCAGAATCCACAATCCAACACTTTTTTAGCGGTCCTTTGTGGGCCAAAGTGGCCACCACATTCGGACGAATGACAAGCGTCAAGAATTGGTTGGAATTCAAATTCCGGGACGCATCTTCGAATTACTTGGTCCACGCCCCTCTTCCACAAGTGAGGGTCATCCCAAATATAGTATTTGAAATCACTCCTCAACTTGTCCCTTTGGTTTTTCGAAAAGTTGGGAGGGAAGATTCTTGCAACCAAGTAGTTTGCCATTGGGGCAAACCAAGGAAAGCTATCCGACACAGCATGCAAACTATCCAATGGGAATGAGTCATTGATCGGAAATGGATAAGTTTTTGAATTCTCAATGCGGCTTAAATGATCCGCAACCAGGTTTTGAGATCCACTCCGGTCCCTAATCTCAATGTCAAATTCTTGCAAAAGCAAGATCTAACGTATGAGTCTAGGTTTTGACTCATTCTTTGTCAATAAGTACTTTAAAGCTGCATGATCCGTGTATACCACTATCTTTGAACCTAGCAAATAAGATCTAAACTTATCTAAAGCATGAACAATAGCTAGAAGTTCTTTTTCAGTAGTGGTATAGTTGGACTGTGCTGCATCTAGTGTCTTAGAAGAGTAAGCAATGACATAAGGGAGTTTACCATTGCGCTGTGCAAGCGCGACACCCACAGCATGGTTTGACGCATCGCACATTATCTCAAATGGCAACGTCTAGTTGGGGCCTCGCACAATTGGTGCCGTGGTAAGAACTCTCCTTAGCTCTTCAAAAGCTTTTACACATTCACTGTCAAACTCAAAATCCACATCTTTTTGGAGTAGGCGCGACAATGGCAAAGCAATCTTGCTGAAGTCCTTGATAAAGCGCCTATAGAATCCTGCATGTCCCAAAAACGAGCGGACCTCCCTCACGGATGAGGGGTGAGGCAAAGTAGTAATAACATCGACCTTGGTCGGGTCCACAGAAATGCCTTCATGAGATACTACATGTCCTAACACTATACCTTGTTGTACTATAAAGTGACATTTTTCAAAATTTAAGACAAGGTTAGTGTCAACACATCTAGCCAGGACCTTGGCCAAGCTCTCTAAACAAAAATTGAATGAAGTACCATAAACGCTGAAGTCGTCCATAAAAACTTCCTGGCAATTCTCCATTAGATCGGAGAAGACACTCGTCATGCACCGCTGAAAAGTGGCAGGTGCGTTACATAGTCCAAATGGCATCCTTTTATAGGCAAAGGTGCCAAATGGACAAGTAAACATGGTCTTCTCCTGATCTTCAGGAGCAATATGTATCTGGAAGTAGCCAGTAAATCCTTCAAGAAAACAGTAGTGAGATTTACCCGCCAAGCGGTCTAGCATCTGATCGATGAAGGGTAAGGGGTAATGGTCTTTTCGTGTGGTGGCGTTCAATCTTCTGTAGTTAATACATACTCGCCACGCATTTTGGACTCTTTTAGTGACCAATTCACCGTCGTCCTTCTTGACCGTTGTGATGCCCGACTTCTTAGGAACAACTTGAACCGGGCTCACCCACTCACTGTCGGAAATTAGGTATATGATATCCGCGTCCAGTAATTGGGTGACCTCTTTCTTCACTACATCAAGGATGGTTGGGTTGAGCCTCCTTTGCGGTTGCTTAACCGGCTTGGCTCCATCTTGGAGAAATATCCTATGCATGTACTTGCGGGGGTCAATTCCCGCAATATCCGCTAGGCTCCATCCTATTGCTTTTTTGTACTTTCTTAGAACATCTAGGAGCTTTCCCTCTTCTTCACTTGAGAGCTCACTAGCAATAATGACCGGAAACCTTTGGTTGTCCTCTAAGAAAGCATATTTCAAATGAGATGGAAGGGGCTTCAGTTCACTTTTTATCTCAAGATGAGGTTCCTTTTCATCAAGCTCATGAGATTTGATGAGTTATTTTGTTGGAGAAACGAATCTCTCCCAAAATAACACAAATCTAACCGGCAAGTGCACCGGGTCGCATCAAGTAATAATAACTCACGGGAGTGAGGTCGATCCCACAGAGATTGAAGGATTGAGCAATTTTAGCTTAGTGGTTAATTTAGTCAAGCGAATCAAGATTTGGTTTAGTGATTTGTGATTTGCAGAATTTAAATTGCATTGAAAGTAAAGAGAATTGGTAATTGACATGAAATTAAAGAGAACAGGGCTGAATCTTAAAGAACTAGAAATTAAATGGCAGAAACTTAGAGTGCAAGAAATGTAAATTGCGGAATCTTAAAGTGCAAGAAATGTAAATGACTTGAATTGTAAAGGGGATTGGGACTTAGATTTGCAGGATTTAAACAAGGAAAAGTAAATTGCATCAAACAGAAAAGTAAAAGAGTGTTTGGGTTGAATCGGATCTGAAGCAAAACAAGTAAATGAACATGAAAAGCAAAAACAGAATGTAAATTGGAATTTCAGATCTCAGGGGTCCAGAGACTAGAAAACCAGGTCTAGATCTCACTACCTTCCTTGATCTAACAAGAACAATTGCAAGGGAAAAGTAAATTGCAAAGAAAGTAGATGAAGAACAATTAACCGAAACTGAAATTCAATTAAGCAGTAAATAAACAGAGAGATCCAAGGATGAGATTGAAACAGAATTTCTTCAATTCTTCAACCCAAGATCCAAGACAATTGTAATTGAAATTGAAAGCAATAAAACTAAGAGGAAGAGAAGTGAATTCTCCTTCCCCAAGACTAAGAAATTAAAGATCACTCAATATCCAAAGCTCTCCGAAAACTCTTATGAAAATTCAAAGGGAAAGCTCCCCGAAGAACTTGAATTCTATCCTATTTATACACTTTCTTCCAATGATCTTCAAGCCTTGAGTTGGGCCTTTGCTCTTGGTGGAATTGGGTTGAAAGAGGCCTTGGTTGATTGCTCTTGGAGTTTGAAGAGGAACCAAAACGAACCAATTGAACCGGGTTTGAGTTTTGCAAAAGTTGGACCAAAAGTTTGAGCAAAAGTTAGGGGCTAACTTTTGCCCAAACTTTTCATATCAGCACCCATATCCAGCTGATACCAACGTTGGTGCCAAAGTTAAGGGTCTAACTTTGGCCCCAACGTTGGCCTTACCTTGTGCACTTGTGGCGCCAACGTTAGCCACCAAGTTAGGGGCTAACGTTGGCGCAAACTTTTGCTCCTCCCCTTGTGATTTTCATGTGCCAACGTTAGCCACCAAGTTAGGGGCTAACGTTGGCGCAAACGTTTGGTGCCCAGGGAGGTTTTCTTCATGCCAACGTTAGCCTCAAAGTTAGGGGCTAACGTTGGCGCAAACTTTTGGTGCCCAGGGGTGATTTTCATGTGCCAACGTTAGCCTCAAAGTTAGGGGCTAACGTTGGCGCAAACTTTTGGTACCCAGGGAGTGATTTTCAAGTTCCAACGTTAGCCCAAAAGTTAGGGGCTAACGTTGGGGCTAACTTTTCACTCAAAAGTTTGTGCAAAAGTTTGAGGCTAACTTTAGGTCCAGCTTTTTGCTTCCTGGTTCAATTTCACTTATTCCATTGTCTTCTCTTTACTCCTAGCTATTCCTTCTTGCTTCAACCTTTCTCCAAGCTTTCTTCACCTATCATTAATCAACCAAACACATCAAAGCTATGCTTAAAATCATGAGATATTCATTCTTTCATAATATGTGACAATTATAGTATAAAACCTCATGAAATAGCATGAATTCATACATGGTTGATTCAATCAAGGGAAACATGAAAATCTACCTAATTGGCTTGCTTGTAGCTCAAGAAAGTGCATAATTCTAATGAAAACAAAAGAAAAAGACTAGTTAAAATAGGCTAGGATGACTTGTCATCACAACACCAAACTTAAAGCTTGCTTGTCCCCAAGCAAGAAAAGATTTATTGAGAAGAAAGAATGAGATGGAAGAGGATGTTCATGCTAGCAGAGTATTATTGATAGTTCATGGGATTTTGTGTGGATATGTAAATACTCACTTCTTGTTGACTCCTAGGCCTAGAAAGTCTCCTTCAAGCTTCAAGTAACATACTGCTATGACCTCTCATTATTCCTTTATCCTTGGCTATTACTTTGTTTATAAGCTCTATTTGAGTGTCATGTGTAGCAAGTTCATTTCCCTTTTCTTTATACTTGACACATTATTCACCATAGACACTTGGCTCATATTCCTTCTTAAAACATTGATGCCCAGCACCTCTTTGGGTTACTAAATGCCTTGTAGTTAGGTTGCTCTTGATAGTGGATTTTCAGCTGATGATCCCGGATTAGTTAACCCAAGTCACCGAGTGTTGATGCACTCCTAAGAGCTTACTAATCCAAGCAGATCCTAGTACAAAGACACCACAGGCATATATTTTAAAGTTCAAGCTATTGGTGTCCAGCTTTGTTTCTTTTTGTTTCCTTTTGTTCTGCCACCTTTTGGCTATCTCTTTTCTTTCTTTCTTTTTGTTTTTCTTTCTAACCAAGGAATTTTTTTTATTTAATTGAGATTCATAGACAGTAGGCCACTCTTTACTTAGAATGAGATATCCTAGCTCTTTATTCACTAAAAGTGAGCTATTATATAACCACACACATACCGCCATTTACTTTTATTCTACTTCTATCTAACAGAGACTATCTTGCTTCACATTCAAACATTTCTTTTATTGAACTTAAAGATGCAGGGGACAAAACATGCTTCTTGTCAAGTGAAAGTAAACACACAAGCACACACATAAACTAGCCTACTTATTTTAAAAGAAACAAACATAATGCAAAGACTTTTAATTAAAAAGAACTACTTAAAGATGCAAAGACAACTTAGAACAGATAGAATGCATGCTTTTTTTTTTCTTTGTAGTGATGAACAAGGAGCAAGTCCACCTTTCATTTGTCATGCTTTTTCTTTCTCCTTTCATACACTTGGCTGCTAGTGTTCCCACCATCCGTGTTTGTTGCCTGTTGACCTCGCCAAAAGCCAGCCTTATTCATAGCCTCCTCCACTCTATCTTCAAGCCTCATCGCATTGCTTACTTCTACCTCACTTCTCTTTTTGAAGAATTCATCAAAAGTTGGGAAAGCTGGATCCATGTTGTGCAAATGTTCTCCAATATAGTTTAGTTTGATTTGGCTATTGATGTTGTAATCGGCTTGTACTTCATACCTTGCATCTTGGAGTGTTGTGAACTCTTTGAGAGCCCTCAAATTTTCAGCTTGCATTTGTTCCAACTTCCCAAAAGATTCATGAGATTGAAAAGCATGTTCTTCTTGCATCACAAGGAATCTTGACTCGTATTCACTTTGTTTGTTCATTATTCTTAGCTCCCTTTCTTCTTGTGCTTGTTGGTTTTTCATGTACAGTGAATGGTATTCCTCTTGCCTTTCTTGAATTCTCATGTACTGTTGTGACAATCTTCCTATTGCTTCTTGCATTTGAGTCATATCCATATTGCCATGTGGGAAAAAGTGTGGCTGTTCCTCCTCCTCTTGTGGCTCTTCTTCTATGTGTGGCTCATCTTCTTCCATTGGTTCTTCTCTTTCCCTTCTTCCATGTGGTCTTCGGCCTTGATGTGCTTCAAGGGGCATCGTCATTCGTTCAATGGTTATGGGCATGCCTTGGCTTAACCACATTGGATTCTCCTCTTCCATTGGAACTTTAGCCTTTGCACACAACCTCCAAATGGTACTCGGATAGTACAACCAAGATCCGGCCGAATTCTTCTCAGCCAGCTTTTGAATGTCTTTTGCAAGGATTTCATGAACTCTTATCTCTCCTCCCACAATGATGCAATGTAACATCACGGCTCTCTCCCTGTTAACTTCTGAGGTGTTCACTGTGCCCAGAATTGATATTTTCATCAACTCATACCATCCTTTTGCTTCTGGGGTGAGGTTACATCTCTTCAAGTACTTATATCTGTTCTTGTCATCTCCTTCCCACTCTGAGTTCTCCATACAAATGTCTCTCGCAATCTCATCATAATCCTGATCCTCATTCAATCTTTGTTGGTATCCCGGTTCACTAAAGCGGACTGACTTTAGTTTCAAGACTTTCTTGATTGCATCCGGGCTAAAGTCTACTTCCACCCCCCGCACATAGCTCTTGTACGTTGGGGGCTCACGCATGTCAAGCCTTGGGATATTTGCATAGAACTCTCTTATGATATTGGCATTGATTCGGGTGGCTGGTGATGCAAGTTCCTCCCACCTCCTCTTCCGAATTTTGTCCTTCATTTCTTGACATCCATCATCCGGCAACAAGAGTGGAATTTCAGGATAGATTCTTTTCTCGTTCATCCATTGAATTTGCATTTGATGGAACCAAGACTTGAATCTCCGTTGGTCATATTCATGTGTGTCTTCCTCCACCATGGGATCTTTCCCTTTTCTTCGTTTGGTTCTTGAGGAGGAGGCCATGATCACTTGGTTGGTTGAGTCTTGTGAGGTTAGAAGGAGTGTGAAGAATGTTGGAGAGTTTGATGTGTGTTTGGAGCAAAAAGAAATTGAGACCGAACTTGCTATGACAAGAAATGATGAAGGGAAGTTTAAATGGTTGGAGTTTAAAGTAAGGGAAATGTTGCACAGAGCTTGTTATGTTGAGGAGTGATGAAGGGAGTGAAGTTTCCAAGGTTGGAGTGATTCGGTCATGTGCATGGCTTGAAGGTGGTATGCTTTTAAATGAGCAATGAAGGGCTGGGATGCATTTAGACTTATGGAGATCAAAGATATGCATGTAAGGATGAATGAAGACAAAGTTTACTCCTTCCCTTGCCTTTGCCGTGATCATTCTCAAGGAGTGGCAGATTTCTTTTTCGAGGCATGTGATGGGATTTTGTCCTCATGCTATGCTTTCCTTTGTCTTGTCTTTTTCTTTGAAGATTCTTTGACCTCCTAGTCACAACAACAAGACAACATACATTAGCTTTATCCAACCGTAGCAAGAGTGTTCTTTTTATTAATACCATGTGAACCATCAATTCTTATATCATTTGAACCGTGACACTCTCCTTGGAGGACACCAAACTTAATGTTTGGTCATATATAAAGAAAATGAGTATCTTCCTCCAATTAGTAAATGTTCATAAGAATTATTTTCATCATACTTTCTTTTTCTCTTTTTTTTTTCATGAAGGATTAATTGTATCCCTAAATCGGTGCATCAAAGTTTGATGAACACCAAACTTGTTTCTTGTCAAAGGGTACATCACAATTAATGCCTTCATTACCGGAAGAGAAATTTTCCATTTATAAGATTTTGGAAAACAACAATTGTATGATTATTGATACATGAGTTTCTACTTTTCATGAAGCTATGTGGACACCAAACTTAGTGTTTGGCCATGTGCTTTGTCAAGATACTCCAAACATGCAAAATGGAATTATTTGTAACATTGGTTTAGTGTGCTTGAAGGCACACCAAACTTAGCATATGTTTCAAAATAGTGCATGCAGTCAATGGATATGTTCATGAAAAGAGAAAAGAATTCATGCTCAATTGATCATAACTTATTGAATTTAAAATGACATGAATCTTAAAGCATGGGTTGCCTCCCATGGAGCGCTCTTTTATTGTCATTAGCTTGACAAAGAGAGCTTTCTTTTATGGTGGTTGGTGCTTGTAGGGCCTCAATTTGTCTCCTCTGACCGTGATCCTCTTCTTTGTTTTCTGGTGTTCAATTTCAGCATGCTCTAATGAGAGTATGCTGCTGACAGTGTAGTAGTCCTCGGTTTGTTGATTTGCCCCCAGCTGTTGATATATTAGTTGCACTTTGTCACCTTTGGAAAGCCCCTCTGTTGGAATCTTTCTGTTCTTCCAACCCCTTTTTGCTTTGTTTCTGCGTTTCATCTTTCTTTTTGTTGTTCTTTCTTTTCTGGCCGTAGGTTTTCCTTGGGGACCTCTCTTTTCAGTGGCCAATACTCTAATATCCTGTTGGACTTTTTCATCAGTCTGCACAATCCTTAGCATTGGGATGTTGCTGTGACTTTCCTGGTCATTTTTCATATAGTCTTTCTTCTCCTTGCTAAATTGTGCCTCTGGTAATACCTTCAGAGTGACACTCTGGTCATGCATCCTGAGAGTTAATTCCCCTTCCTCTACGTCTATGATAGCTCTAGCAGTGGCCAAGAATGGCCTTCCCAGTATAACAGAGTCACCATCATCCTCGTTTGATTCTAGAACCACAAAATCAGCAGGATATATAAAGCTATCCACCTTGACCAAAAGATTTTCAATTACACCCCTGGGGTATACCATTGACTTATCTACCAGCTCCAGAGACATTTGTACTGGTTTGACCTCTTCTATATGCAGCTTTTTCACCAGGGAAGATGGAATTAAGTTAATACTTGCTCCGAGATCGCACATTGCTTTAGTGATGGTCACTTCCCCAATGGTGCAAGGCAACAGAAAGCTCCCTGGGTCCTCAAGCTTGGGAGGAATCCCCTTTTGAATCAATGCCCTGCATTCCTCAGTAATCACCATGGTTTCTTTCTCATGCCAACTTCTCTTCTTGTTGATAAGATCCTTCAGAAACTTGGAATATAGGGGCATTTGCTCAAGTGCTTCAGCCAAGGGGATATTAATTTCCAGCTTCTTGAAGGTCTCAAGGAACTTGTGAAAATGCTGGTCTTTAACCTCTTTGTTGAACCTCTGGGGATAAGGCAGTGGAGGTGTGATGCTCTTTCCTATTTGCTGCTGTCCCTGAGCTACTTCCCTTGAGCTATGTGGCTGGTTGTCCTTCTCTTTAAGTTTCTCAGTGCTTTTGTTTGGCATCACAACTTGCTTCTTAGCTTCATCTGCCTTTGTTTGATTCTCATCCTCTGTTGGTTCTTTGATGTTCTCTGCTTGGTTCTTTGTAGTGTCATTGTTGCTTATCAATGTTCTCCCACTCCTTAATTGTATTGCCTTGCATTCCTCCTTGGGATTTGGGATTGTGTCACTGGGCAGTGAGTTTGAAGGTCTCTCAACAGATACTTGCTTGGAGAGTTGCCCCATCTGTCTCTCTAGGCTCTTCAGGGAGGCTTCCTGATTCTTGGTTACCATTTCCTGGTGTTTCAACATTTTGTCTATCACGGCCTCCAAGTTAGTGATTCTTTGGGCTTCAGGTGATACTTGAGGTGGGTTATGAGATGTGGGTGGTGGATGGTAGGCATTTTGGTTGGTGGGTTGGTTATTAGATTGGTATTGGTTGGGGTTGGGGTAGTTGTTTTGAGGTTTTCTGTAGGGGTTTTGGTTAGTCTGCTGCTGGTTGTAGTTTTGGTTGTTTCTTGGGTTGTTTTGGTTTGAGTTCCTCTGCCATGGTTGTTGATTTTGGGTATGATTATCTCCCTATCTGAGGTTTGGGTGGTTCTTCCAGGATGGATTGTATGTATCACCATAAACTTCATTTGGTCCTTGGTTGTGCATATACTGTACTTGCTCTTGTGGTTGTTCTTCTTGAGTTTCTTCACTCTGTCCCCATGTGGTTGATGGTTGGCTGGTGTTAACTGCTGCAACTTGGAGACTATCAATCCTCTTGGCCATTTGCTCAAATTGTTGTTGAATTTGCTGCTGCATTATCTTGTTCTGAGCCAAGATTGAATCCACTCCTTCTAGCTCCATTACTCCTCTCCTTTGTGATGGTTGGCGGCCTCTTTGATGAGCAAAGAAATATTGGTTGTTGGACACCATATCAATGAGTTCTTGAGCCTCCTCTGCAGTTTTCATGAGTTGCAAGGAACCTCCAGCTGAATGATCCAAAGCTTCCTGGGATTTCAGTGTTAAACCTTCATAGAAGTTCTGCAGCTTCTCCCACTCATTAAACATGGTAGGGGGACATTTCCTGATTAGAGCCTTGTACCTCTCCCATGCCTCATAGATGGGTTCAGCCTCCATTTGTGTAAATGTTTGTACATCAGCCTTCAACCTTATAATCCTCTGAGGTGGATAAAACTTGGCAAGAAACTTGGTTACCAAATCATCCCAGTTGTTGATGCTGTACCTTGGAAAAGATTCCAGCCATTGAGTGGCCTTGTCCCTGAGAGAAAATGGGAAT
The DNA here is from genome assembly GCF_059453495.1 of Arachis ipaensis. NCBI lineage: Eukaryota > Viridiplantae > Streptophyta > Magnoliopsida > Fabales > Fabaceae > Arachis > Arachis ipaensis. The sequence continues at coordinate 69,226,007 of NC_142442.1, read as the reverse complement.
AGCATCAGCTTGTAACTGTCAGGAGGTACACCATTAGTTTTGACAGTGTTGCATATCCTCAAGAAAGTGGATAAGTGTTGGTGCGGGTCTTCAAGTGGTCCTCCACCAAAAGAGCAATTGTTCTGAACCAAAGTGATGAGTTGTGGCTTGAGTTCAAAATTGTTAGCATTGACATTTGGAGCTAAGATGCTGCTTCCACAATGTCTAGGATTTGCAAAGGTGTAGGAGGCCAAAACTCTCCTCTGGGGTGGGTTGTCATTGTTGTTGTCTGCTCCACCTGGTGGATTGGTTGAATGTTCTTCCATCTCTTGATATTCCTCGTCTGATTCCTCTTCTCCAACAATATTTTTCCCTCTTTCAGCTCTTCTTAACCTCCTGAGAGTTCTTTCGTCTTGTTCATGAAAATTGGGCATGGTTCTTCTTGTGCCTGACATACAAGCAGAGCATGAGAAATGCACAAAATCAGTGATACTTCAATCTACTGCTATATTGAAGTGTTAGTTAGTTTAAACAAAAAATCAAACAGTTAGTGGGTTAATCAAAAATTAAAGAAAAAGTGCTTGATCTAGATCGCCACTTCACTTAATCATTGTCAATCTAATCAATCCCTGGCAACGGCGCCAAAAACTTGATGAGTTATTTTGTTGGAGAAATGAATCTCTCCCAAAACAACACAAATCTAACCAGCAAGTGCACCGGGTCGCATCAAGTAATAATAACTCACGGGAGCGAGGTTGATCCCACAGAGATTGAAGGATTGAGCAATTTTAGCTTAGTGGTTAATTTAGTCAAGCGAATCAAGATTTGGTTTAGTGATTTGTGATTTGCAGAATTTAAATTGCATTGAAAGTAAAGAGAATTGGTAATTGACATGAAATTAAAGAGAACAGGGCTGAATCTTAAAGAACTAGAAATTAAATGGCAGAAACTTAGAGTGCAAGAAATGTAAATTGCGAAATCTTAAAGTGCAAGAAATGTAAATGACTTGAATTGTAAAGGGGATTGGGACTTGGATTTGCAGGATTTAAATAAGGAAAAGTAAATTGCATCAAACAGAAAAGTAAAAGAGTGTTTGGGTTGAATCGGATCTGAAGCAAAACAAGTAAATGAACATGAAAAGCAAAAACAGAATGTAAATTGGAATTTCAGATCTCAGGGGTCCAGAGACTAGAAAACCAGGTCTAGATCTCACTACCTTCCTTGATCTAACAAGAACAATTGCAAGGGAAAATTAAATTGCAAAGAAAGTAGATGAAGAACAATTAACCGAAATTGAAATTCAATTAAGCAGTAAATAAACAGAGAGATCCAAGGATGAGATTGAAACAGAATTTCTTCAATTCTTCAACCCAAGATCCAAGACAATTGTAATTGAAATTGAAAGCAATAAAACTAAGAGGAAGAGAAGTGAATTCTCCTTCCCCAAGACTAAGAAATTAAAGATCACTCAATATCCAAAGCTCTCCGAAAACTCTTATGAAAATTCAAAGGGAAAGCTCCCCGAAGAACTTGAATTCTATCCTATTTATACACTTTCTTCCAATGATCTTCAAGCCTTGAGTTGGGCCTTTGCTCTTGGTGGAATTGGGTTGAAAGAGGCCTTGGTTGATTGCTCTTGGAGTTTGAAGAGGAACCAAAACGAACCAATTGAACCGGGTTTGAGTTTTGCAAAAGTTGGACCAAAAGTTTGAGCAAAAGTTAGGGGCTAACTTTTGCCCAAACTTTTCATATCAGCACCCATATCCAGCTGATACCAACGTTGGTGCCAAAGTTAGGGGTCTAACTTTGGCCCCAACGTTGGCCTTACCTTGTGCACTTGTGGCGCCAACGTTAGCCACCAAGTTAGGGGCTAACGTTGGCGCAAACTTTTGTTCCTCCCCTTGTGATTTTCATGTGCCAACGTTAGCCACCAAGTTAGGGGCTAACGTTGGCGCAAACTTTTGGTGCCCAGGGAGGTTTTCTTCATGCCAACGTTAGCCTCAAAGTTAGGGGCTAACGTTGGCGCAAACTTTTGGTGCCCAGGGGTGATTTTCATGTGCCAACGTTAGCCTCAAAGTTAGGGGCTAACGTTGGCGCAAACTTTTGGTACCCAGGGAGTGATTTTCAAGTTCCAACGTTAGCCCAAAAGTTAGGGGCTAACGTTGGGGCTAACTTTTCACTCAAAAGTTTGTGCAAAAGTTTGAGGCTAACTTTAGGTCCAGCTTTTTGCTTCCTGGTTCAATTTCACTTATTCCATTGTCTTCTCTTTACTCCTAGCTATTCCTTCTTGCTTCAACCTTTCTCCAAGCTTTCTTTACCTTTCATTAATCAACCAAACACATCAAAGCTATGCTTAAAATCATGAGATATTCATTCTTTCATAATATGTGACAATTATAGTATAAAACCTCATGAAATAGCATGAATTCATACATGGTTGATTCAATCAAGGGAAACATGAAAATCTACCTAATTGGCTTGCTTGTAGCTCAAGAAAGTGCATAATTCTAATGAAAACAAAAGAAAAAGACTAGTTAAAATAGGCTAGGATGACTTGTCATCAGGATTCATTCTTGACAACTTCCTCATGTTCATGTTCTTGGTCATCCGTCTCCTCAACAATGGGGTAGCACAACTTGTCATGGTCTTCTTCTTGCACTTTCGCTACCGCTTCATCAATTACATCACATCGGAGCATGGAATGTTCTTCGGGAGGATGTTTCATGGCTTCCTCTAAATTGAACTTGATAGTCTTGTCTCCAACCCCAAAGGAATATACACCGGTGAAGGCATCTAACTTGAATTTGGAGGTTTTGAGGAAAGGTCTACCAAGTAGGACGGAGGATGAGCTTCTACTTTCTGCTGGAGGCATTTCAAGGATGTAAAAGTCAACCGGAAAAACCAAATCCTTAATTGCCACGAGTACATCTTCCGCTATCCCCATCACTGTGATCACACTTTTATCAGCTAAGGCAAACCTCGCCGCCGACTTCTTCAATGGAGCTAAATTCAACCGCACATAAATAGAAAGCGGCATGATGCTAACACAGGCTCCCAAGTCACACATACAATCATGAAAGGTGTATCCGCCAATACAACAAGATACTAAGCACGGTCCAGGGTCACCACATTTTCTTGGAATAGGTTCCATCAAGGAAGAAATTGAACTACCCAAGGATAATGTCTCCAATTCTCCTATCCTATCCTTGTGTGTACACAAGTCTTTCAAAAATTTTGCATACTTTAGAATTTGTTGAATAGCATCAAGGAGTGGTATGGTTACCTCAACCTTTTTGAACACTTGAAGCATGTTCAAATCAAACTCCGGTGTTTTCTTTGCCTTCTTCACCATGGAAGGAAATAGAATAGGAACGGACTCATCCACTATGGCTTTCCTCTTGGGTTCCTTGAGGTTTACTCCTTCTTCCTCATGCCTTTTGTCTTCCACCTCTTCTTCGTGTGGAGCTTCAACAACTACCTCTTCCTCATGAATTTCTCCCATGACCCTTGGAGGTATCTCTTCTAATGTAGTCCCCGACCGTAGAGTGATGGCGTTGAGACCGCCTCTTGGATTTGGTTGGGGTTGGGATGGAAGGTTAGAAGAACTTGAGGGTTGGTTAGTGTTGTTATTGGGGTTTGGTGGTTGGTTTGACATGTTCATCTTTGAAAGCAAGTTGGTGAGATTAGCCAATTGGGTACTCAAGGCATCAAATTGAGCCTTGTTGCTCTCATCTCATTTTTCCATAGTGGCTCTAAGCTCTTCAACTTGATTGTTGGAAGATGGAGGAGTTTGGTTTTGTTTTTGTTGTCTATGGTGTGGTGCTTAGTACTTGGTGTAGTTGTTTTGGTTTTGGTTGGAGTGGCTTTGGTTGGCTTGGTAGTTGGTGTTGTTGTGGTGGTATTGGGATGAAGATTGGTTGTTGTTGTGATGAGAAGGAGAGTTGTTCCATATTTAGTTTTGATTGCTTCCTTGTGCATTATCCCTCCACCCTTGATGTTGATTACCACCTTGATGGTAATTGTTTTGACCTTGAGAAGGGTAGGGTGGACGGTTGTTGTAATTCACATTGGCTACCACAAGGGCATGTTCCTCTTGAATTTGATGGCATTGGTCGGTGTAATGTGTGGTGCTAGAGCACAAACTACAAATTCTAGGAGGGCCTTCAAGTTGAGCAACCGGAGGTGGGGCTTGGACGGCTTTGATGGAGTAGTATTCCTTTTGATCCCTTTGGATTTGTGTAAGGATGGTGGTCATATCCCCAAGTGCTTTGGTTAGACTTGATTCGAAAGGGGATGGTTCTACTACACCCTTGAGAGGATTACTTCTCACTCTTGTGTGTTGTGTATATTCGGCAACATCCTTTATCAAATTCTAAGCTTCTCCCTCCGTCTTATTTTTCGAAAAGGAACCACCACTAGAAGCGGTGAGCAATCTTCTATCCTCCGTACAAAGACCTCCGGTAAAGTAGCTAATGAGCAAGTTAGTGGGCATTCCATGGTGTGGACATGACTCCAATAGCCTCTTGAACCGAGACCAATACTCGTACAAACTCTCTTGGTCTCTTTGCATTATGCCCGAAATCTCTTTCCGGATATAGTCGGTCTTCTCCGATGGAAAGAATTTATCAAGAAACTCTCTTCTCAAGAAATCCCAATTAGTCACAATCTCATCCGGTAGCGAATAGAACCATATTTTTGCTTGCGCTTCAAGAGAGAAGGGGAAAGGAAAAACCATGATAGCTACCTCATCGGCTCCATGCCTTTGAGCCGTAGAACAAGCAACTTGAAAATCCTTCAAATGTCGGATGGGGTCTTGACCCGGCAACCCATGATACTTAGGAAGTAGATGTATCAAGCTACTCTTCAACTCAAAGTTTGGATCAAGGTTAGGATACCTTGCTTGCAATGGTTGAAGTATGATATCCGGAGCTCCTTGCTCATGCAAAGTGATCCGGCGTTGCTCCACCATGTGTGGCTCACCTGTAGGATGCAAAGATGTATTAGTAGTGCTAACAGAAGAATAGGAAGTAACGGACTCCAAGTCACTCTCGGTAACGTCTGGTGATTCACTATTTTCCTCAAGAGAGGCCGAAGTACTAGGTGTGTAATTCAACCACCGTCTAGCTTGCCGAGTGTGTAACAAAGTTCTTTGGATCTCGGGATCAAAATTGGCTAAGCTAGAATTTGGTTGAGACCGAGTCATCAAACTTGAAAGTCATAGCACAAATGTAAAAGAAATCTAAACTATGGATAAGTATTGAAAGAAGTAAACTATCTACAATGTTCACATACTCACATAACCAATATCAAGGCATATGTTGCAACCATTCCCCGGCAACGGCGCCAAAAATTTGACACGAGCCCCAAGGGTGTATTGGTAAAGATTTTCTCCAATAAGGTTGCATTGCAAGTATAGCTCTACCAACAACAATCCTCGGGGGTCAAATTTAGAAGAGGGATCTGGTTGTCACAAGTTCAACCCCAATAGAAATAACCGAAGTATTCAAACCTCGGGTCGTCTCACAAGGAATGGGCAAACATGTGCTTCAACATTGGTTATAAATCCGGGGTTGTAAGTTATGAGCATGAAAATAAATGGGAATCTTAACAACCAAGTAATCTTAAAATGCAACAACTAGTTCAATTAACTAAGCAAAACATGAGCAACTTCAATGAATAAACAACATTCCTCTTAATTCTATTATAACCCAAACAAGTAACTACAACTAAAGCAATTGGTTGAGGAAATTGAATTTCAAATATGAATAATAAAAGCAACTCTTGGCTAGCTTGGGAATTGGGGCCACCATCCTTGTCTAACAACTATATCTTGACAATTATGAGGAACCAAGCTCATTAAGTCTACTCTCAAAGTCTTAAGTACGTGATATCTACTCCTAGACTTGAAGTACATCAAATGGCTTTGATAACATCAACCCATAAGTCCCAACCTACCTGCTAATTAGATTAGTAGTGGGTTGGCGTCAATGAGTATCAAATTGACCACCTAGGGCTCCCAAATCATCAAATCCATTAGACCAATGACTCAAGTTTACCCAATTCCCTTGACCTAGGCCAAGAGTAAAGAAGACTACTCCATAATCAAAGTAAACAATTCATCAAACACTTGGTAGCATTAACAAAAGACATGTTCAAAATAGCAATTAAATTGAAATCTACAAGTACCCACTAACAATTATCAACATATGATCATCCAAACAACAAAGCTAAACATAGAAATCATCAATGTAACATCAACAAGTCAAGATTCACAACATTCATGAAATGGGTATAAAATGACAATTGACAAGAATTCATAAACTATCACAAGATATAAGCAAAATTGTAACAAGGAATTCAAATTGAACAATTAAAACTAGTAATTAACAGGATCCAAGTCATAAATCAACAAGGAAAGATCAAATTAAAACTAGATCTAGATAGGAACAAGGATTTCTCCCTCTAGAATAACACAAGAACCAAAAACTAACTAAAAATTATTTCCTAGTGTAAAATGAGTGATCCCCCTTTTCCCCCTAGTATCCTTGGGTCTTTTCCATTCAGAAACAGCTTGAAATTGGGCCTAATGAGCCTCAGAAATTGCCAGGCACGATTTCCTTTAATGAGGTCACGTGCAGCTTTCCACGCGTGCGCGCCATGCGTGCGTGCGCGCCGATTGCTTTTGTGACCCACGCGTGCGTGCCAAGTGCGCGTGCACGTTAATAGAGATTTTCTGGTCCGCGCGGATGCGTCCATCCTTGCGCGCCGCCTCCAGCCAATCCCGTCCACGCGTGCGCGTGGAGTGCGCGAGCGCGCCGATGCTGCTTTTCCCAAGATTTCAATTCTTCATGTTCCTCCCTTTTTGTACATGCTTTCTCCCTTTCTTCTAAGTCATTCCTACCCTATAACTCCTGAAATTACTCAACAAATACATCACGGCATTGAATGGCAATAGAAGAGAGTTAAAATATGGCAATTTTAAGGCAAAATAAGCATGTTTTTCATCATGGAGCAATATTGGGAAGTGAACACAAAACCATGCATTTCTTGTGAATAAGTGTGAGAAATGTTGATAAAATCCCCCAAAATAAGCACAAGATAAACCACAAAATCGGGGTTTATCAGCACGCGCACGCGTGCCCTTGATAGTGCGAATCGCGCGAAGCCAGCCCCGTGCACGCACAACTCTCTGTTCATTCTGGGTAGGGGCCAAAAAATGCACACGACGCATGCGCGTCAGGCACGCTCACGCATGGATGGCCATCAAATGAAAGGACGTGCACGTGTCCGGGACACGTACGCGTGATGAAAATTGTGCCTCTAGCACCGTGCCAGCCCCAGACCATCACAACTCTCTATTCAGCACACTGATTATGTCGATTTCCCTATCCACGCGTGCGCGTCAAGGACGCTTACGCGTGGGCTGCTAAAAATGCAAGCGACGTGGACGCGTGAGGTACGCGTAAGCGTGGGCTTCTTTGTGTGCAAAGCATGGTTCCAGCGCCACTCCTGCCCAACTTTCTGTTCAATTTCTATTATTCTGTCATTCACATGTGACGCATACGCGTCGGAGACGCTTACGCGTCGAATGCTTTTTTTTTTTTTATGCAGAATGCAGGTGATTATGCAGGAATTATGAATGAACACTGATAAAAACAAAATAAAATAAAACTAAGAATGAAAAGGGACGATCATACCATGGTGGGTTGTCTCCCACCTAGCACTTTGCTTTTACGTCCTTAAGTTGGACGGTCAACAAGCTCAGTCTCCTTCTGTTGGTGGATCCTCCAAGAGGAAGACCTCTAGTTCCTTATTGTTCTTCATTTTCTCACCATGATATAGCTTCAAGTGGTGGCCATTGACTTTGATGAATTTGGAGTTTGAAGGATGACTCAGGTGGAAGACTCCGTATGGCTCTGCCTTCTCTACTCTATAGGGACCTTCCCACCTTGATCTCAGCTTGTCTGGCATGAGCCTCAGCCTTGAGTTGTAAAGGAGAACTAGCTCCCCAGGTCTGAACTCTCTTCTCTTGATATGCTTGTCATGCACAGCCTTCACCCTCTCTTTGTATAGCCTGGAGTTGTCATATGCTTCGAGTCGAAGGTTCTCCAGTTCTGCTAGTTACAGCTTCCTTTCAGCACCAGCTTTCTCAAATCCCATGTTGCATTCCCTTACATCCCAGAAAGACTTGTGCTCCACCTCCACTGGGAGGTGACAAGCCTTTCCATAGACTAGGCGGAAGGGACTCATTCCGATGGGTGTCTTGTATGTTGTCTGATAAGCCCAAAGCGCATCTACAAGTCTGGTGCTCCAGTCCTTCCTATGAGGCTTGACAATTTTCTCCAATATGCGCTTTATCTCTCTATTAGACACCTCGGCTTGCCCATTGGTCTGAGGATGGTAAGCCGTTGCTACCTTGTGAACAATGCCATGTTTCTTCAGTAGACCTGTTAATCTCATGTTACAAAAGTGAGTGCCTTGATCACTCACGATTGCTCATGGTGATCCAAAGCGACAGATAATATGATTTCTAACAAAGGAGACAACAATGTTAGCATCATTAGTACGGGTAGGAATTGCTTCCACCCATTTAGAAACATAATCAACAGCTAACAATATGTACAAGAAACCACTAGAGTTTGGAAATTGACCCATGAAGTCAATGCCCCAAACATAAAAAATTTCACAGAACAACATCAGTTGTTGGGGCATCTCATCCCTCTTGGATATATTTCCAAACCTTTGGCATGGGAACAAGATTTACAGAAGGCAGTGGCATCCTTAAAAAGAGTAGGCCACCAGAATCCACAGTCTAAAATTTTTCTAGCTGTTCTTTGAGGACCAAAATGTCCACCACTCTCAGAAGAGTGGCAGGCCTCTAAAATGGACTGGAATTCTGATTGAGGCACAGACCTTCCAATTATCTAGTCAGCACCATACCTCCATAAGTATGAGTCATCCCATATATAATATTTGGACTCGCTTTTCAGCTTATCCCTTTGATGCTTAGTAAAATTGGGAGGGAAGGTATGACTAACCAAATAATTAGCTATAGGTGCATATCAAGGAACTACCTCAGATATTGCATGCAAGCTATCAAATGAAAAAGCATCATTGATAGGAGTAGAGTCATTCTTAATGTGCTCTAGGCGACTCAAGTGGTCCGCCACTAAATTCGGGAAACCTATTAACCTTGGTTTGGACTCTTTTTTAGCTAACAAATATTTTAGAGCTGCATGGTCTGAGTATACTACCACCTTAGTACCAAGTAAGTAGGGTCGGAATTTATCCATAGCAAAAATAATAGCCAGAAGCTCTTTTTTAGTGGTAGTATAATTAGACTGAGCAGCATCTAAGGTCTTAGAAGCATAAGCAATTATAAAAGGGTCCTTACCTTCGTGCTCAGCCAGCACCGCTCCTACTGCATGGTTGGAGGCGTCACACATAATCTCAAATGGTTGGCTCCAGTCGGATCCTCTCACAATCGGAGCTTGAGTCAAGGCGATCTTCAGCTTATCAAACGCTTCCATGCAGTCCTCACTTAGCTCGAGCTCAACATCCTTCTGCAGCAGTCGAGATAAAGGCAATGCTACCTTACTGAAGTCCTTGATAAATCTCCAGTAGAAACCTGCATGACCAAGGAACAAACGGACTTCCCTCACAGAGGAGGGGTAAGGTAAACTAGAAATCACATCTATCTTTGCTAGATCTACAGAAATACCAGTATTAGAAATAACATGTCCTAGAATAATACCTTGTTTTACCATAAAATGACATTTTTCAAAATTTAATACAAGGTTTGAACTAACACACCTGTCTAATACTCTAGTTAAACTATCCAAGCAAAGGTTAAACGAATCACCATACACACTAAAGTCATCCATGAAAACTTCCATACAGTTCTCAATAAGATCTGAGAAAATACTCATCATGCATCTTTGGAAAGTAGTCGGTGCATTACATAAGCCAAAAGGCATCCTCTTGTATGCATACATTCCAAAGGGACCTGTAAAAGTAGTTTTCTCCTAATCTTTAGGAGCTATACGAATTTGAAATAGTCAGTGTAACCATCTAGAAAATAATAGTGTGATTTAGCTAACAGGTGATCAAGCATCTGATCGATGAAGGGTAGTAGGTAGTGATCCTTGCGAGTAGCCTAGTTGAGGCGCCTGTAATCAATGCACACCCTCCAGGAGTTCTGCACTCTAGTTGTCAGGAGCTCTCCATGCTCATTCTTCACTGTTATGACTCCAGACTTCTTTGGTACTACCTGTACTGGGCTAACCCATTCACTATCTGAGATGGGGTAGATGATGTCAGCTTCAAGCAGTCTGGTCACTTCCTTCTTGACAACTTCTAAGATGGTGGGGTTCAATCGCCTTTGAGGTTGACGGACAGGCCTTGCTCCCTCTTCTAAAAATATACGGTGCTCATAGACTTGAGGGCTGATGCTTACTATATCCGCCAAGCTCCACCCAATAGCCTTCTTGTGTCTTCTCAACACACCAAGCAACTGCTCCTCCTGTTGGGGAGTGAGTTCCCTTGAAATGATAACTAGGAGCTTCTGATGATCCTCAAGGTAAGCATACTTGAGGTGGGGTGGAAGGGGCTTCAACTCTATTTTCTGCTCATAGCTAGGCACTTGATCATCTGGAGCCATGGGAGGTGGCAAGGTGTCTTCATCTTGTTCAGAGGGCTTCCCCACACTTGCACCTTGCTCCATGTGCGTCTCTTCTACTTCTTCTTAGTGAAATACAGCTACAGTTTCATCAATGATGTCGCACTGGAAGATGGAGTTATCTTCCGGAGGGTGCTTCATTGCTTCATCCAGGTTGAAGCTCATTGCTCTGTCATCTATCTCAAAAGAGTAAGTTCCGGAGAAGTCATCCAATTTGAACATTAAAGTCTTTAGAAATGGCCTTCCAAGCAGGATGGATGATGGTCTTCCTAAGTCATTAGGGGGCATCTCAAAAATGTAGTAAGTCAATAGGGAATGTTAGCCCCTTAATGCTCACCAGCACATTTTCAGCAACTCCAACCAACGAGATTATGCTCTTATCTGCCAAAACAAATTATGCTGCTGACCTTTTTAAGGGAGGGAGCCTCAAGGCATCATATACAGATAATGACATAATATTGACACATACACCTAAATCACATATGCAGTCCTAAAATTGTACACCCTCAATAGTAATAGTAATCATGCATGGACCAGGATCGCTACATTTTTCCGGTACAGCACCTATTAAAGCGGAAATAGAGCTACCTAGAGGAATAGTTTCTAAATCATGTATTTTATCTTTATTCATGCATAAATCTTTTAGAAACTTAGCATACTTAGGTACCTGGTGAATGGCATCAAAAAGGGGAATAATTACCTCAACCTTTTTGAAGATCTCCACCATCTTGGGGTCTAGCTCCATCTGATTTCTGGATTTTCTAGTGGTGCACGAATTGTAAATTACACTTTTCACAACTCGTACCACTAACCAGCAAGTGCACCGGGTCGTCCAAGTAATACCTTACGTGAGTAAGGGTCGATCCCACGGAGATTGTTGGCTTGAAGCAATCTATGGTTTTCTTGTAAATCTTAGTCAGGAGATTAATAATAAAAATTACTTTTGTTTATGAAAACTAGATAACATGAAATAAAGGTTACTTGTTATGCAGTAGTGGAGAACAGATTGCGGTTTTGGAGATGCTCTGTCTTCTGAATCTCTGCTTTCCTACTGTCTTCTTCTTCACGCACGCAGATCTCCTTCCATGGCAAGCTGTATGTTGGTGGATCACCGTTGTCAATGGCTACCATCCATCCTCTCAGTGAAAATGGTCCAAATGCGCTGTCACCGTACGGCTAATCATCTGTCGGTTCTCACTCATGTTGGAATAGAATCCGTTGATTCTTTTGCGTCTGTCACTATGCGCAACACTCGTGAGTTTGAAGCTCGTCATAGTCATCCCTTCCCATATCCTACTTGGAATACCACAGACAAGGTTTAGACTTTCTGGATCTCAGGAATGGCCGCCAATAATTCTAGCCTATACCACGAGGACTCTGATCATGAACCAGGAGGCTAAGAGATACACACTCAAGCTAGTGCATATAGAACGGAGGTGGTTTTCAGGCACGCGTTCATAGGTGAGAATGATGATGAGTGTCACTGATCATCACATTCATCAGGGTGAAGTGCGAGTGAATATCTTAGAATAGAAACAAGCGTGATTGAATGAAAACAGTAGTAATTGCATTAATTCATCGAAACACAGCAGAGCTCCTCACCCCCAATCATGGGGTTTAGAGACTCATGCCGTCAGAAATACAATGTGAAGTGTAAAAATGTCATGAGGTGCAAAATAAATCTCTAAAAGTTGTTTAAATACAAAATTAGTAACCTAGGTTTACAGAAAATGAGTAAACTACAATAGATAGTGCAGAAATCCACTTCCGGGGACCACTTGGTATGTGCTGGGACTGAGACTTGAGCTTTACACATGCCTAGGCTGTTTCTGGAGTTGAACGCTAGGTTGTAACCTGTTTTGGGCATTTAAATCCAACTTGTAACCTGTTTCTGGCGTTTAACGCCAGAATGGAACATGGAACTGGCGTTAAATGCCAATTTACGTCATTTATCTTTGAGCAAAGTATGGACTATTATATATTGCAGAAAAGTACTAGATATCTACTTTCCAACGCAATTGAGAGCACGCCATTTGGGTTTGTGTAGCGCCAGAAAATCCATTTCGAGTGCAGGGAGGTCAGAATCCAACAGCATCTGCAGTCCTTTTTCAGCCTCTGAATCAGATTTTGCTCAGGTCCCTCAATTTCAGCCAGAAAATACCTGAAGTCACAGAAAAACACACAAACTCATAGTAAAGTCCAGAAATGTGAATTTTTTTTTGAAAACTAATAAAAACATAGTAAAAACTAATTAAATTATACTAAAAACTACCTAAAAACAATGCCAAAAAGCGTATAAATTGTCCGCTCATCACAACACCAAACTTAAATTGTTGCTTGTCCCCATGCAACTGAAAATAAAAGAGGATAAAAAGAAGAGAATATACTATAAATTCCAAAATATCAATGAAACTTAGCTCCAATTAGATGAGCGGGACTCGTAGCTTTTTGCCTCTGAACAGTTTTGGCATCTCACTTTATCCTTTGAAGTTCAGAATGATTGGCATCTATAGGAACTCAGAATTTAGATAGTGTTATTAATTCTCCTAGTTTAGTACCTTGATTCTTGAACATAGCTACTTTATGAGTCTTGGCCGTGGCCCTAAGCACTTTGTTTTTCAGTATTACCACCGGATACATAAATGTCACAGACACATAACTGGGTGAACCTTTTTAGATTGTGGCTCAGCTTTGCTAGAGTCCCCAATTAGAGGTGTCCAGGGTTCTTAAGCACACTCTTTTTTGCTTTGGATCACGACTTTAATTGCTCAGTCTCAAGCTTTTCACTTGACACCTTCACGCCACAAGCACATGGTTAGGGACTACTTGGTTTAGCCGCTTAGACCAGGATTTTATTCCTTTGGGCCCTTCTATCCATTAATGCTCAAAGCCTTGGATCCTTTTTATTTTACCTTTGCCTTTTGGTTTAAAGGGTTACTGACTTTTTGCTCTTGTCTTTTGGTTTAAAGAGCTCTTGGCTTTTTCTGCTTGCTTTTTCTTTTTCTTTCTTTTTTTTTTGCCATTTTTTTCGCAAGCTTTTGCTTTTCACTGCTTTTTCTTGCTTTAAGAATGAATTTTATGATTTTTCAGATTATCAAATAACATTTCTCCTTTTTCATCATTCTTTCAAGAGCCAACAATTTTAACATTAATAAACAACAAATTCAAAAGACATATGCACTGTTCAAGCATTCATTCAGAGAAACAAAAAGTATTGTCACCACATCAAAATAATTAAACTAATTTCATGGATGAATTCGAAATCATGTACTTCTTTTTCTTTTGTGATTAAAAACATTTTTCATTTAAGAAAGGTGATGGATTCATAGGACATTCATAGCTTTAAGGTATAGACACTAGACACTAATGATCATGTAAGAAAGACACAAACATAAATAAACATAAAGCATAGAGAACGAAAACAGAAAAAAATAAATAGACAAGGAGATTAAGGAACGGGTCCACCGTAGTAAGGGTGGCGTCTTGTTCCTCTTGAAGAACCAATGGTGCTCTTGAGCTCTTCTATGTCTCTTCCTTGCCATTGTTGCTCCTCCCTCATAGCTCTTTGATCTTCTCTAATCTCATGGAAGGTGCCATATGGTTATGGAAAATTAAAAAGCGTGGCTTTTTCCACACCAAACTTAAAATGTTTTCTCGTCCTCGAGCAAAAGAAGAAAGAAAGGAGGAGATGGAGATGTGGGGTGGGTTCGGCCAAGGGAGGGTGATAGTGTGTATGAGGGGTTTATGATGGATGGATGTGAGTGGTGAAGATAGTATGGAAAAGAGGGTGGGGTAGGTGGGGATCCGGTGGGGTCTACAGATCCTATGGGGTCAAGGACTTAGCATCCCTGCTCCATTGAGGCATACAAAACGCCCATAGAGTGCCATCATGGTATTTAACGCCAGACTGCTGCTTGTTTCTGGCGTTAAACGCCAGCTTTTCTCCCTTTTTTGGCATTGAACGCCAACTTGGTGCTTGTTTTTGGCGTTAAACGCCAGATTGTAGCTTATTTCTGGCGTTTAACGCCAGCTTGATGCTTCTTTCTGGCGTTAAACGCCAGTCTGATGCTTCTTATTGGCGTTTAAATGCCAGTAAGCTCTTCCTCCAGGGTGAGATATTTTTGATTTTGCTTTGATTTTTGTGACTCCACATGATCATCATCCTAAAGAAAACATAAAATAAAAATAGAAAGCAGAAAATTAACATAGATAAGTAAAAATTGGGTTGCCTCCCAATAAGCGCTTCTTTATTGTGTTTAGCTGGACCTTACTGAGCTTTTAATCTAGTCTCAGCTTTGAGCAATCTTGCTCAACATTGCCTTCAAGATAATGCTTGACTCTCTGTCCATTATCAATGAACTTCTTATTAGAATCAATGTCTTGAAGCTCCACATAGCCATATGGTGACACACTTGTAATCACATATGGTCCCCTCCACCGGGATTTTAGTTTCTCGGGGAATAATTTGAGCCTAGAGTTAAACAGCAGAACCTTCTGTCCTGGTTTAAAGACTCTAGATGACAGCTTTTTGTCATGCCACCTTTTTGCTTTCTCTTTGTAAAGCTTGGCATTTTCGAAAGCAGTGAGTCTGAATTCCTCTAGCTCATTCAGCTGGAGCAATCTTTTTTCTCTAGCTAATTTGGCATCAAAGTTTAGGAACCTGGTTGCCCAGTAGGCCTTATGCTCCACTTCCACGAGCAGATGACAGGCCTTACCATACACAAGCTGGTATGGAGAGGTCATTATAGGAGTCTTGAATGCTGTTCTATATGCCCACAAAGCGTCATCCAAGCTTCTTGCCCAATCCTTTCTACGGGTACTTACACTCCGTTCTAGAATTCTTTTTAGTTCTCTATTAGAGACTTCAGCTTGCCCATTTATCTGTGGATGATATGGAGTTGCCACCTTGTGGCTAATTCCATATCGGACCATAGCAGAGTAAAGCTGTTTGTTGCAGAAGTGAGTGCCCCCATCACTGATTAGTGCTCTAGGGACACCAAACCTGCTGAAGATATGTTTCTGGAGGAACTTCAGCACTGTCTTAGTATCATTGGTGGGTGTTGCAATGGCCTCTACCCATTTGGATACATAGTCGACTGCCACTAGAATATAAGTGTTTGAGTATGATGGTGGGAAAGGCCCCATGAAGTCAATACCCCATACGTCAAACAACTCAATCTCTAAGATCCCTTGCTAAGGCATGGCGTAACTATGAGGTAGATTACCAGCTCTCTGGAAGCTGTCACAGTTACGCACAAACTCTCGGGAGTGTTTATAGAGAGTGGGCCAGTAGAAGCCACATTGGAGGACTTTTGTGGCTGTTCGCTCACCTCCGAAATGTCCTCCATATTGTGATCCATGACAATGCCATAGGATCTTCTGTGCTTCTTCTCTAGGCACACATCTACGGATTATTCCGTCTGCACATCTCTTAAAGAGATATGGTTCATCTCACAGGTAGTACTTTGCATCAGTAATTAATTTTTTCTTTTGTTGCCTGCTGTACTCCTTGGGTATGAATCTTGCAGCTTTATAGTTTGTAATGTCTGCAAACCATGGTATTTCCTGAATGGCAAACAATTGCTCATCTAGAAAGGTTTTAGAGATCTCAATAGAGGGAAAGGACGCCCCTTCTACTGGTTCTATCTGGGACAGATGATCAGCCACTTGGTTCTCTGTCCCTTTTCTGTCTTTTATTTCTATATCAAACTCTTGCAGAAGCAACACCCATCTTATAAGCCTGGATTTTGAATCCTGCTTTGTGAGTCGATATTTAAGAGCAGCATGGTCAGTGTACACAATCACTTTTGATCCTACTAAGTATAATCTAAACTTGTCAATGGCATAAACCACTGAAAGCAATTCTTTTTCTGTGGTTGTGTAATTTTTCTAGGCATCATTTAAAACATGGCTAGCATAATAAATGACATGCAGAAGCTTGTTATGCCTCTGTCCCAGTACTGCACCAATGGCATGGTCACTGGCATCACACATTAGTTCGAATGGTAATGTCCAGTCTGGTGCAGAAATAACTGGTGCTGTGACCAGCTTAGCTTTCAGGGTTTCAAACGCCTGCAGACACTCTGTGTCAAACACAAATGGCATGTCAGAAGCTAGCAGATTGCTCAGAGGTTTTGCAATTTTTGAAAAATCCTTTATAAACCTCTTATAGAATCCTGCATGTCCCAGAAAGCTTCTGATTGCCTTAACATTAGTAGGTGGTGGTAATTTTTTAATTACTTCAAATTTAGCTTGATCCACCTCTATTCCCTTGTTTGAAATTCTATGCCTAAGGACAATCCCTTCAGTCACCATAAAGTGACATTTTTCTCAGTTTAAAACTAGGTTGGTCTCTTGGCATCTTTTCAGAACAAGTGCTAAATGGTTAAGGCAGGAGCTGAATGAGTCTCCAAATCCTGAAAAGTCATCCATGAAGACTTCCAGAAATTTCTCTACCATATCAGAGAAGATAGAGAGCATGCACCTCTGAAAGGTTGCAGGTGCATTGCACAGACCAAAAGGCATCCTTCTGTAAGCAAACACTCCAGAAAGGCATGTAAATGCTGTTTTCTCTTGGTCCTGAGGATCTACTGCAATTTGGTTATAACCTGAATAGCCATCCAAAAAGCAGTAGTATTCATGACCTGCTAGTCTTTCTAACATCTGGTCTATGAATGGTAAAGGGAAGTGATCCTTCCTGGTGGCTGTATTGAGCCTTCTATAATCAATACACATACGCCACCCTGTAACTGTTCTTGTAGGAACCAGTTCATTTTTTTCATTATGAACCACTATCATGCCTCCCTTCTTGAGGACAACTTGGACAGGGCTCACCCAGGGGCTATCAGAAATGGGATAAATAATCCCAGCCTCTAGTAACTTGGTGACCTCTTTCTGCACCACTTCCTTCATGGCTGGATTTAGCCGCCTCTGTGTTTGAACCACTGGCTTAGCATTGTCCTCCAATAGGATCTTGTGCACGCATCTTGCTGGGTTGATGCCCTTAAGATCACTTATGGACCACCCAAGAGCTGTTTTGTGTGTGCTTAGCACTTGAAGTAGTGCTTCCTCTTCCTGTGGATTTAAAGCAGAGCTTATGATCACCGGAAAAGTGTCACCTTCTCCCAGAAATGCATATTTCAGGGATGGTGGTAGTGGTTTGAGCTCGGGTTTAGGAGGTTTTTCCTCTTCCTGAGAAATTTTCAGACGCTCTTTTATTTTCTCTGAATCCTCCAGATCAGGCTGGACATCTTTAAAGATGTTTTCTAGCTCTGATTCGAGACTCTCAGCCATGTTGATCTCCTCTACCAAAGAGTCAATAAGATCAACTTTCATGCAGTCTTTTGGTGTGTTTGGATGCTACATGGCTTTGACAACATTTAACTTAAACTCATCCTCATTGACTCTCAGGGTTACTTCCCCCTTTTGGACATCAATGAGAGTTCGTCTAGTTGCTAGGAAAGGTCTTCCTAGAATGAGAGTAGCACTCTTGTGCTCCTCCATTTCCAGCACTACAAAGTCAGTGGAAAAGGCGAATGGCCCAACCCTGACAATCATGTCTTCAATCACGCCTGATGGGTATTTAATGGAGCCATCAACAAGTTGGAGACGTATCCGGGTTGGTTTGACTTCTTCAGTTAAACCAAGCTTTCTGATAGTGGATGCAGGTATTAGGTTGATACTTGCCCCAAGATCACATAAAGCTGTCTTGGTGCAATTACCCTCTAATATGCATGGTATCATAAAGCTCCCGGGATCTTTAAGCTTTTCTGGGAAGCTTTTCAGAATGACTGCACTGCATTCTTTAGTGAGGAGAACTCTTTCAGTTTCTCTCCAATCCTTCTTATGACTCAAGATCTCTTTCATGAACTTGGCATAAGAGGGTATTTGCTAAAGTGCCTCTGCAAATGGAATCTTTATTTCAAGAGTCCTGAGATAGTCTGCGAAGCGGGCAAATTGCTTATCCTGCTCCTCTTGGCGGAGTTTTTGAGGATAAGGCATTTTGGCGTTGTATTCCTCAACCTTAGTTGCTGCAAGTTTATTTCCTACAGAGGTGGTTGGAAAAGCCTTTTTAGAGGGGTTGCTATCAGCACTTGTGTGTGTCTGATCCCTCTCTGGAGTTTGAATACCAGGGTTGGAAGCTGGATTGGCGTTGGACGCCAACTTTTTACCTGTTTCTGACGTTTGAACGCCAAAACTGAGCTTCCATTGGGCGTTTGACGCCAGCTTTGCATCCTTTTCTGGCGTTTGAACGCCAGAGTTATTCCTCTCTGGGCTCTTACTGTCCTCAGAGGGATTTTGGATAATATTTTGCTCATCCGCTGTCAGTTGTTCTTTTCTTGGCTTTCTGCTGCTCTGAAGTGAGGTATTTAACATTTTTCCACTTCTTAATTGAACTGCTTAGCACTCCTCTATTATCTATTTTGATAACTGCTGTTTTGTTTGATTCAATTGTGATTCCATATCCTTGTTAGCAATTTTGGTCTCTTGTAGCATCTCCTTAAATTCTGCTAACTGCCTTGTTATAGAAGATAGCTGCTGATTAAGTTCAGCAACTTGTTCCTGAGGACTAAAGTCAGTTGATACTGCCTTAGCTTCTTCTTTCATGGAGGACTCGTTACTTATGTACAGATGCTGATTTCTAGCAACTATATCGATAAGCTCTTGAGCCTCTTCAATAGTCTTTCTCATGTGTATAGATCCACCAGCTGAGTGGTCTAGAGATACCTGAGCTTTTTCTGTAAGCCCGTAGTAGAAGATATCTAACTGCACCCACTCTGAAAATATTTCAGAGGGGCATTTCCTTAGCATCTCTCTGTACCTCTCCCAGGTGTTATAAAGGGATTCATCATCCTCTTGTTTAAAGCCTTGGATGTCCAGCCTTAGCTGTGTCATCCTTTTTGGAGGAAAATATTAATTCAGGAATTTGTCTGATAGCTGTTTCCATGTTCTTATGCTTGCTGTGGGTTGATTATTTAACCACCTTTTAGGTTGATCTTTTACAGCAAACGGAAATAGTAACAGCCTGTATACGTCCTGATCTACCTCCTTGTCACGCACTGTGTTAGCAATTTGCAAGAACTGCGCCAGAAACTCAGTAGGTTCTTCCTGTGGAAGACTGGAATACTGGCAATTTTGCTGCACCATGACAATGAGCTGAGGATTTAGCTCAAAACTGCTTGCTTTGATAGGAGGTATACAGATGCTACTCCCATATGCAGCAGTAGTGGGGTTAGCATATGACCTCAGAGTCCTTCTGGACTGTTCATTTCCACTTAGGTCCATGATGGAGAAAGGGAGATGATGCGGATTGCAAATAAAATAAATTTTTTATTTTTTTATTTTTTTATTTTTTTATTTTTTATTTTTTTTGAAAACCAAAATTAAAATAAAATAAAATAAAATAAAATAAAATAAAATAAAATAAATAAAAAATTGACTATAATTTCAAAAATTAGAAGAAAAAGAAATAAAAGAAAATTGAAAACTAAATTAATTAATTAAAAAAGATTTGAAAAGGATGTGGGTGAGGATTTTCGAAAAAATGAAGAGAGAGAGAAATTGGTTAGGAAGTTTTTTAAAAAAAGATGTCTTAAAATTAAAGATACTTGTAAGAAAATAAAATAAAATAAATAAATAAAAGAAAAGATATGAAAAAGATTTGATTTTAAGATTTGAGATTAGAAAAGATAAGATAAGCTAGGTAAGAGAAGATAAGGAATTTAAATTAAAAAGTTTTAAAATTTGAAATTTGAAATTTAAAATTTAAGATTTGAAATTTTAAATGTTTTATTTTGAATTTTCGAAAAAGTCAACAATATAAGATAAGGATTTGAAAAAGATTTAAATTTTGAAAAGATTTGATTTTTAAATTTGAAAATTGAAATTTGAATTTTAAAATTTGAATTTTGAATTTTGGAAGTTGAAATTTGAAATTTGAAATAAGATAAGATAAGTTTTTGAAAAAGATATGATTTTTTTTGAAAAAGATTTGAATTTTGAAATTTTTAAAACTAAGATAAGATAAAATATAAATTTTAAAATAAAAATCTGAAATTTTTATGTAAATTTCGAAAATTAACTTAAAATAAAGAGAAAAGATATTTTTTTTTTAATTTAATGAGGAAAGAGAAGAACACACAAAAGACACAAGACTTAAAATTTTTAGATCTAATGCTCCTTGTTTTTCGAAAATTTTGGAGGGAAAACACCAAGGAACACCAAACTTAAAAATTTTAAGATCAAAATACAAAGAAGACTCAAGAACACCTTGAAGACTCACAAGAACAACAAGAATAAAATTCAAAGACTCAAGAACATAAAAAGAACACCAAACTTAAAACTTTTAGAAAACTAAAAATAAATTTTCGAAAATTAAAGAAAAATAACAAGAGAACACCAAACTTAAAAGTTTGACACAAGATTTAATCAAAGAAAAATTATTTTTGAAAAAGTTTTAAAAGGAAGATACCCAATTACCAAGAACATAAGCACAACGCTCTAGCCAACTGAGCTATAAATTTAACGTGTTTTAAAAAAAAAGGTATTTAATGTATATAAATTTTTTGAATACTGATAATTTGAAAACGCACAAGAAAAACAAGAAAAGACACAAAACAGGAAAAACTAAAGATCAAACAAGAAAAATAGCAAGAACAACTTGAAGATCAAGAAAGAATAATGAACACAAATTTTGAAAATTTAAAGGAAAATAAAAATATGCAATTGACACCAAACTTAAAATATGAATTTAAACTCAAACAGAAGACTCAAAGAAAAATTAAAAATTAATAACGAAAAATAGTATTTTTGAAAGGAAAATAGCAGATGCAATTCTAGTGACTCTAAACCAACAAAAATAAATTATTCCTAATCTAAGCAACAAAATAAACCATCTGTTGTCCAAACTCGAACAATCCCCGGCAACGGCGCCAAAAACTTGGTGCACGAATTGTAAATCACACTTTTCACAACTCGTACCACTAACCAGCAAGTGCACTGGGTCGTCCAAGTAATACCTTACGTGAGCAAGGGTCGATTCCACGGAGATTGTTGTCTTGAAGCAATCTATGGTTATCTTGTAAATTTTAGTCAGGAGATTAATAATAAAAATTACTTTTGTTTATGAAAACTAGATAACATGAAATAAAGGTTACTTGTTATGCAGTAGTGGAGAACAGATTGAGGTTTTGGAGATGCTCTGTCTTCTAAATCTCCGCTTTCCTACTGTCTTCTTCTTCACGCACGCAGATCTCCTTCCATGGCAAGCTGTATGTTGGTGGATCACTGTTGTCAATGGCTACCATCTATCCTCTCAGTGAAAATGGCCTAAATGCACTGTCACTGCACAGCTAATCATCTGTCGGTTCTCACTCATGTTGGAATAGAATCCGTTGATTCTTTTACGTCTGTCACTACGCCCAACACTCGTGATTTTGAAGCTCGTCACAGTCATCCCTTCCCATATCCTACTTGGAATGCCACAGACAAGGTTTATACTTTCCGGATCTCAGGAATGGCCGCCAATAATTCTAGCCTATACCACGAAGACTCTGATCATGAACCAGGAGGCTAAGAGATACACACTCAAGCTAGTGCATATAGAACGGAGGTGGTTGTCAGGCACGCATTCATAGGTGAGAATGATGATGAGTGTCACAGATCATCACATTCATCAGGGTGAAGTGCGAGTGAATATCTTAGAATAGAAACAAGCGTGATTGAATGAAAAACAGTAGTAATTGCATTAATTCATCGAAACACAGCAGAGCTCCTCACTCCCAATCATGGGGTTTAGAGACTCATGCCGTCAAAAATACAATGTGAAGTGTAAAAATGTCATGAGGTGCAAAATAAATCTCTAAAAGTTGTTTAAATACTAAACTAGTAACCTAGGTTTACAGAAAATGAGTAAACTACGATAGATAGTGCAGAAATCTACTTCCGGGGCCCACTTGGTGTGTGCTGGGGCTGAGACTTGAGCTTTACACATGCTTAGGCTGTTTCTGGAGTTGAACGCCAGGTTGTAACCTATTTTGGGCGTTTAACTCCAACTTGTAACCTGTTTCTGGCGTTTAACGCCAGAATGAAACATGGAACTGGCGTTAAACGCCAGTTTATGTCGTTTATCTTTGAGCAAAGTATAGACTATTATATATTTCTGGAAAGCCCTGGATGTCTACTTTCCAACGCAATTGAGAGGGTGCCATTTGGGTTTGTGTAGCTCCAGAAAATTCATTTCGAGTACAGGGAGGTCAGAATCCAACAACATCTGCAGTCCTTTTTCAGCCTCTGAATCAGATTTTGCTCAGGTCCCTCAATTTCAGCCAGAAAATACTTGAAATCACAGAAAAATACACAAACTCATAGTAAAGTCCAGAAATGTGAATTTTTCTTGAAAACTAATAAAAACATAGTAAAAACTAATTAAATTATACTAAAAATTACCTAAAAATAATGCCAAAAAGCGTATAAATTGTCCGCTCATCACCTAGCAAGGTGTGGAAAAGGAATGGGAATGGCTTCTCTTGTAATTTTATCTTCTTTTGGTGCTCCATTCCTTGGTTGAGCCACTTCTTCTTCAACCATGTCTTGTACTTCCTCCTCTTCTTCAAGATCCTCTACCTCAACAATGTCTTCAACTTGAATGTCCTCCCTTGAGTTTGGCTCCTCATGACTCCTCTCTTGCAGTGTGGTTCCAGACCTCAAAGTAATGGCGTTGATTCCACCTTTGGGGTTGGGTGAAGGTTGAGAAGGTAGTGCACTGGAGCTTGAAGGTTGAATGTTGGGAGTGGAGGGTGGTTCCAAGTGAGATATGAGTGCTTGTAGAGTAGAGTTAAGACCGTTTATGGTAGAGTTAAGTGTATTCTAAATGTCTTTTTGTCCTTGCGCAATAGAGCGAAGCATCTCATCATTGGTGGAGGAAGGGGGGTAAGTAATTTGAGGGGCTTGATGTTGGTTGTTCTGAGGCGCTTGGGATTGCCTTTGGTGAGGTGCTCGGTAAGTCTGGCCTTGGTTCTGGTATTGGTATGGGGGGTCCTGTTGATATCGGTTCTGCTGATTGTTGTTGTTGTTCCATCTCTGATTTCCACAGTTGTCTCTGCCTCATTGGTTGTAGTTGTCCCTCCATCCTTGGTTGGAATTATCTCTCCACCCCTGGTTGGAATTTTCTCTCCAGCCTTGGTTGGAGTTATCTTGCCAACCTTGATTGTAGTTTCCACCTTGGTTATAATTATCGCCTTGTTGATAATTCCCTTGATTCGGGCGGTTATAGCAGTTGCTAGTAGCTGCCAAGGTGTTGTCTTCTTGTTGTTGGAGTTGTGGACATTCATAAATGTAATGGGAATAGCAGACACATATTCCACACACTCTCTGAGGAACCAACTGTTGACATTGTTGTTGTGGAGGAGGCTGAGGTTGCTATTGATTCAGCTATAGCTGCTTCAGTATGTTGGTCATCTCTCCCAGGGTCTGTGTGAGAGCAGCAGTCTCACTTCTAGAGGAAACCTCCACAATAGCCTTGGGATGGTTGTTCTTGTGCCTTGCATTTTGGGTAGACTCAGCTAGATCGGTGATCAGTTGCCACGCTTCTGTCGCCATCTTGTACCTAGTCAGAGAGCCATTACTCACAGCATCTAGTATAGTCTTGTCTTGAGGCTTCATGCCTTGTGTGAAATAGCTAATCAATACCAACTGGTCAATCTTGTGGTGGGGACATGAGTCTAGAAGATTCCTGAAGTGCTCCCAATACTCATAAAGAGTCTCTGATTCGCCTTGGATAATGCAGGAAATTTCTTTCCTCAGTCTATCTGTAACTTCAGCCAGAAAGTATTTGTCCAGGAATTTCCTTCTGAGCAGATCCCAATTAGTAACAACCTCTTCAGGTTGAGTGTAGAACCACTTCCTCAAGAGAAAACATGAAGGCATATAGCTAAATAGTAGTCTCATCTGCACCATGATGCCTAGTAGTTGAGCAGGCTGTCTGAGAATCTACATGAGGTGCTTAATAGGCTCTTGAGCAGGTAAGCCATGAAACTTAGGCAGTAGATTGATTAGCGCAATCTTCAGTTCAAAATCTGTATCCAGATTTGGGTGACGCGCTTGATACGGTTACAGTGTAAAATCCGGAGCTCCTGCTTCCTGGAGAGTAATCCTTCTGGGCTCCGCCATATTACCTGCGTGTAAATCAACATAATCAGTAGAAGAGGAGGTTATTTCTTCCTCAAATGGTGCTTCAGATTTACCCTCAGATGAGACTGGTGAATTGGTAGTAACCGCTTCACCACCCTCAGAGGCTAACCAATGCCGAGCTCGCCTAATACGTGAAATAGTTCTTTCGATTTCAGGAACAAATGCGGCAAAGCTCAGATCA
This sequence comes from Arachis ipaensis, assembly GCF_059453495.1. Classification (NCBI taxonomy): domain Eukaryota; kingdom Viridiplantae; phylum Streptophyta; class Magnoliopsida; order Fabales; family Fabaceae; genus Arachis; species Arachis ipaensis. The sequence continues at coordinate 69,200,979 of NC_142442.1, read as the reverse complement.
GGTAGTGAACGCGTCATTGAATGAAAGAAACATACAGCTCATGGTAATAAAATAAAATAAAATGCAAATATATAAAATTAAAAATATTTACACCAACCAATTATTCAGCATACTGTTGCAACTCCCCGGCAATGGCACCAAAAATTGACGGACGAAAAATTGTCGATTAAGAATTTATAGAGAAAATAGCGTTGCAAGTACAGTTCTTAACCGACGAAAATTCCGCTTATCAATTTAAAAAGAGTTGTCATAATTTAAGAATAAAATACTGGGAGTAGAATTCCCAGGTCCTCTCCCAACGAGTTGACAAAAGAGTGCAAGTTATTGGTCAGAAATTTTCTGAGAATTTTTAGAGTTGGAGAAAGGGAAATTAAAATAATTATTAATTAAAGCAATGAAAATTAATAAGAGGTTTTATATATCTGAAATAAAAAGCCTTGGCTGGGAGAAGATTAATTGGAAGTTCTATCCTTGTTGAATTTTCCCAAGTGTAATGGTAAGAGGTTGTTGTTTCTACTTAGTTATCCTTTACCGAACAAAGGAAAGTCAAGTAACTGAACCAGCTCCAATTCACAAGTCCTAATCATCTCTTATGGAAGGATTAGCGTTAGTGACTAGAGAGCCAGCCAACAACTTCAAAATTTCAATTAACAGTTGAGTATTCCAACTCAAGGGTCTCTTTTTTATCAACTCCCAAGTCAAGTTGGGAGTCTACTCCATTGACATGAATGCCATTTTCATAAACGATAAAAGGAAATGAAAAAAAGACATGGAAATTAAAATAAAATAATAATAGAAAATTAATTAAAGGTAAAAATAACTCTTTGCATTAAAAAATTCCAAAATCAAGGGTATCCATATGTAACTCTGAACAGGGTAAATGGGTAATAAAAGAGTTAGGAAACAAGAAAACAAACTAGAATGATAGAGACTTTAACGGAGGTAGTAACTCTTCTCAATATCCAAATCAAAAGCATTAAACTAGAAACCTATGAATGTGAAGAACCCTAGAGGAAGTAGTGTTTTCTCTCTAAGATTCAAAACTAAAAACTAAAACTGTGCAAAAGTGAATGTGTCTTGAGTCTCTGCTTGTCCCCTGGCTCTAGTATGTGTTTCTGGGCCGAAAACTGGATCCAAACTCAGCCCAAAATCGTCCCCAGCATCTTCTGCGATTTCTGCACGTGACGCACGTCACGCGTATGCGTCGATGGTCCTCTTCGCGTGTCACGCGTACGCGTCAGTTGCACGCACGCGTCGCCATGCAATTTCGCTTGTCACGCATACGCGTCCGGTATGCTTACGCGTCGCTGTGAAAGGCTTCAAATCACGCGCACGCGTGAGCCATGCGTGCGCGTCGATCTTCGCTGGTCATCTCCTTTGTTTCTTGTGTTCCTTCTATTTTTGCAAGCTTCCTCTCTATCCTCTAAGCCATTCCTGCTCTATATAGCCTGAAAACACTTAAGACACAGATCACGGCATCGAATGGTATATAGAAGAATTAAAAATACACAATTTAAAGGCTTAGGAAGCAAGTTTTCAATCATAGAACAAAATTGGGAAGGATTTGTAAAACCATGCAAATTTATGAATAAGTGTACAAAAAATTGATAAAAACTACTCAAATTAGCATAAGATAAACCATAAAATAGTGGTTTATCAATGCACTATTGGGAACATGGCTATTGACAAAGCACTTTGTGACCTGGGAGCAAGTATTAATCTGATGCCTCTTGCCATGATGAAGAAATTGATGATAGAAGAGGTTAAGCCTACACGGATGTCATTACAACTTGCTGACAGATCCCTCAAAATACCAAATGGAGTGGTGGAGAACTTACTGGTGAAAGTTGGGAAATTCATTTTTCCAGCTGATTTTGTGATTTTGGATATGGATGAGGAAAGAAACAACTCAATCATCCTTGGAAGACCCTTTCTAGTAACTTCCAGGGCAATCATTGATGCTGAGAAGGGAGAAATGGTTCTCAGGGTGCATGAGGAGCAAATGGTTATCAATGTTTTCAAAGCAATGCAATACCCTGCAGAGAAAGAAAATTGCATGAGGCTTGACATGATAGATGATCTAGTTGAAGAAGCATTTAAAGCAAACCAATGTGAAGATCATGAAAGGGAAGCTCAGGATATTCAAGAGGAAGATTCACAAGAGGCAGAAGCACTGAAAGATTCAAGTGGAGTTAAGGAGGAAGAGGCACCAAAGCAAGAGTTTAAACCTCTCCCTCCTCATCTCAAATATGCATTCCTTGATAAAGAGGATAACCTGCCAGTAATCATTAATTCATCCTTGAGTAAGCAAGAAGAAGCCAAACTAATTGGGGTGTTGAAAACTCACAAGACAACTATAGGGTGAACAATTGATGACATCAAAGGTATAAGCCATACTGTTTGTATACACAAGATCTTGCTAGAAGAAGATTCAAGACCAGTGGTACAACCCCAAAGAAAACTTAACACAACCATGAAGGAAGTAGTTCAGAAGAAGGTAATGAAGTTATGGAATGCTGGAATCATATATCCAATTTCTGACAGCTCTTGGGTGAGCCCAGTGCAAGTGGTACCAAAGAAAGGAGGCATGACTGTCATTTTTAATGAAAAGAATGAAATCATACCTACAAGGACAGTGACAGGGTGGAGGATGTGTATTGACTATAGGAGGCTGAATGATGCCACAAGGAAGGACCACTTCCCTCTTCCCTTCATTGATCAGATGTTAGAAAGATTGGCTGACCATGCTTACTATTGCTTCTTTGATGGGTACTTTGGATACAATCAGATAGTGGTGGACTCCAAGGACCAAGAAAAGACCTCCTTCACCTGCCCATTTGGAGTCTTTGCCCACAGAAGAATGCCTTTGGGCTGTACAATTCTCTTGCTACTTTTCAAAAGTGTATGCTTTCCATATTTTCTGACATGGTAGAAAAATTTTTAGAGGTTTTCATGGACGATTTTTCTGTCTTTGTCAATTTATTTGATACTTGCTTGCATCATTTAACTCTTATCTTGAAAAGATGCCAAGAAACCAATTTGGTTTTAAATTAGAAAAAATGCCATTTCATAGTTCCTGAGGGGATAGTTCTTGGGCATAAGATTTCAAGTAGGGGTATAGAAGTTGATAAAGCCAAGATAGAGATCATAGGAAAGCTTCCTATACCAGTCAATGTAAAAGTAGTGAGAAGTTTTCTTGGGCATGCTGGTTTTTATAGGAGATTCATCAAAGATTTTTCAAAGATAGCTAAACCACTAAGCAACTTGTTAGTAGTTGACAATCCTTTTGTCTTTGACGATAGCTGTAAGCATGCCTTTGAAACTTTGAAAAATAAACTCACTACAGTACCAATCATCACACCCCCAAATTGGGAATTGCCTTTTGAACTCATGTGTGATGCAAGTGACTTTGCAATTGGTGCTGTATTGGGACAGAAAAAGGATAAGCTGCATCATGTTATATACTATGCAAGTAAGGTGTTAAATGAGGCCTAGAAAAATTATACCACTACAGGAAAATAACTCTTGGAAATTGTATATGCATTTGATAAATTTAGACAATACTTGATTGGCTCAAAAGTTGTAGTGTATACTGACCATGCTGCTCTCAAGTATCTCATGTCTAAACAAGATGCCAAGCCAAGGCTCATCAGGTGGGTGCTATTACTACAAGAGTCTGATATTGAAGTGAGGGATAGGAAAGGAAGTGAGAACCAAGTTGTATACCATCTTTCAAGACTACCACAAGGGACTAACGAAGAATCTCCATGATGAGCGGATAATTTATACGCTTTTTGGCATTATTTTTAGGTAGTTTTTAGTATGTTTTAGTTACTTTTTACTATATTTTTATTAGTTTTTAAATAAAAATCACATTTCTGGATTTTACTATGAGTTTGTATATTTTTCTGTGATTTCAGGTATTTTCTGGCTGAAATTGAGGGACCTGAGCAAAAATCTAATTCAAAGGCTGAAAAAGGACTGCATATGCTGTTGGATTCTGACCTCCATGCACTCGAAATGGATTTTCTGGAGCTACAGAAACTTTATTGGCGTGCTCTCAATTGCGTTGGAAAGTAGACATCCAGGGCTTTCCAGCAATATATAATAGTTCATACTTTGCCCAAGTTTTGATGACGCGAACTGGCGTTCAAACGCCAACTTCCTGCCCTATTCTGAAGTAAAACGCCAGAAACAGGTTACAAACCAGGGTTAAACGCCAGAAACAGGCTGCAACCTGACGTTTAACTTTAAGAGGAGTCTCTAGACGTGTAAAGCTCAATGCTCAGCCCAAGCACACACCAAGTGGGCCCCGGAAGTGGATTTCTGCATCATTTACTTATCTCTGTAAACCATAGTAACTAGTTTAGTATAAATAGGACTTTTTACTATTGTATTCGAGGTCTTGGTCATTCTGGTTCTCCCTATGGGGCCAAAGCCAATGAACACCATTATCACTTATGTATTTTCAACGGTGGAGTTTCTACACCCTATAGATTAAGATGTGGAGCTCTGCTGTTCCTCATGAATTAATGCGAAGTACTATAGTTTTTCTATTCAATTCAAGCTTATTCTTATTCTAAGATATTCACTCGCACTTCAACCTGATGAATGTGATGACCCGTGACACTTGTAACATCCCTTCCAAATATTAATAAAACTAATTAAATTATTCTTAATTGATTTATAAAATAAGATATCAAATTAATAAAATAAATCGTAACCTTTTCAGAATAAAAGTTACTTGAATTAAATTATACAAATTCTTTCTTATTTTTCAATTACTAAAATTATACAAAATATTCTATTATAATAAAATTACTTAAAAATATTAATTGATTCGAAATAAAACTATCTCCGAATCTATTTAATTATTTCTAACAAAATAATTTCTAAAATTATAAAGTTTAAACTTAATAAGATAAAATCATAATTTATTTATAATTAGATTTTCAAAAATGCGGGATGTTACAGTCTATCTAACTTACAAAAATTTTCGCCCTCGAAAATTGATATAAGATGGAGAAAAAATTCATATTCACATCCCCTTTCGAATATTTTAAAGATACCAAGAAAATTATATCACAAACACAGAAGAAAATATATTAGGTGATGCAAAAGTTAATAAAAATAACTTGACGCAAACCAAATTTCAAAATCTAAAATTAAATAGGCACAATGTTCGTTCAGAACTCTTAACAAAGCATGATCACTTCCTCTCGTCGCCTCAAAACTCCACAACTCCTTATAACTTCGTATACTGACCAGATTCACTTTCCGTACGCACAAATCATGTCCCCAAGAACTACCGCATATAAGGAATACGAAACTTGAGAAGAGAAAGACAAACGACATGAAAGGTTTATGCGAGAAATTGGAAGAATACTCAAGTTCGCAATTGTACAAGATGGTATTTCGCAAGGATTTGAAGGAATACGTAAGATTATCAAACAACAAGGATATATATAAGCAATGAAATATACCGGAAGGAGAATTAAATTGAAAGCTTAAGAAAGGATTTTGAATTAAAGAGTTTTGATATGAACAGTAATAGAAAAGATAGTACAGCAATTTAGAACAATTTCAACTTGAAACAGAAGGAATTAGTTTATCTTTTTCAAAGGAAAATATTTAAACCCAACATTTTTCAAAAGTACTAAACTTAGTATAAATAATACGTTATACCGATTTTAATTTCAGATCAAGCAAATCATGCATGGTTTGTAAATTAAAGCTTGTTTGGTGTTAAGGGCAAAATATTTTCTTTAAAAATCTTGGAGGATACTTAAATACATAGCTATAGAATTATAGTAAAGTTGGCAGAAAATCAGCTTCTATTTAAAGAATAAATTCTGAAATAAAATTTTCTATAAATCAATAAAAGATAAGTGGTATATCACAGATAAACAAGATTAAACTGTATAAAGAAGTTTTAGAGTTTATGTAAGAAAGTCTAGACTGAATTAAAAACAATCCTATCAAAATTTAAGTAAGGGTTGTGGATACAGTCAAGTAAGAAAAGTTGTAAATTGAAATTTTTCTCGAAGAGAATCTGAAGCAAGTACTCAAGAAGGAAATTTCAAGAAATAGTATGCTGTACCAAAATAATTCTGAATTCAGAGCAAGGAGCATAGAGTTTGTAAGGTAAGGATAAATGTTTCAAAAGATTCAAGCAACAACCAGATACAGAGTCAAGCAAGGACATGCACGAATGATAATACAAGATTAGCAAGAAAGAGATCAGAAACTAGAAATTCCAATACAATTAGTAGAGAAAGAGATAACACTAAGCACGAATAAAGATCATACGTCAAAATGGAACTAGTCTCTAGAATTTAGTTTCTAACGTCCCCAAAACCTCGTAATTCGCATTAACCTTATCACTTCTATTTCGTCTATGATAACCCATTAGTATTTCCATATACATAAATCATTAGTATTAAGTTGCCCAAACTTGATACCATGAGGTATGCAATGGTAAACTAATAGCATTAATCATCAGACAGTCATGCATATAAAACATAAACTCTTGTCATCAGAACAAGTTAGAAAGCATGACAGACACTCAGAGTATGCAATGAAGCATAGTCAGTCTACTCCCAAGGCTCTACAGGAGGGACTGCTCTGATACCATATTGTAACATCCCTTCCAAATATTAATAAAACTAATTAAATTATTCTTAATTGATTTATAAAATAAGATATCAAATTAATAAAATAAATCGTAACCTTTTCAGAATAAAAGTTACTTGAATTAAATTATACAAATTCTTTCTTATTTTTCAATTACAAAAATTATACAAAATATTCTATTATAATAAAATTACTTAAAAATATTAATTGATTCGAAATAAAACTATCTCTGAATCTATTTAATTATTTCTAATAAAATAATTTCTAAAATTATAAAGTTTAAACTTAATAAGATAAAATCATAATTTATTTATAATTAGATTTTCAAAAATGCGGGATGTTACAACACTCATCATCAGTCTCACCTATGAACGCGTGCCTGACAACCACTTCCGTTCTATCTGCAATAGTTTGAGCGTGTATCTCTTAGCCTCCATTCCGAAAGATCGGAGTCTTCGTGGTATAAGCTAGAATCAATTGGCAGCATTCCTGAGATCCGAAAAGTCTAAACCTTGTCTGTGGTATTCTGAGTAGGATCTGGGAAGGGATGATTGTGACGAGCTTCAAACTTGCGAGTGTTGGGCGTAGTTACAGACGCAAAAGGATCAATAGATCCTATTCCAACATGATCCAGAACCAACAGCTGATTAGCCGTGCGGTGACAGCGCACTTGGACCATTTTCACTGAGAGGATGGACAGTAGCCATTGACAACGGTGATCCCCCAACATACAGCTTGCCATGGAAAGGAGTACAAATGATTGAATGAAAGCAGTAGAAAAGCAGAGATTCAGAAGGAGCAAAGCATCTCCATACGCTTATCTGAAATTCTCACCAATGAATTACATAAGTATTTCTATATTATTTTATATTTTAATTATATTTTAATTATCAAAACCTCATAACCATTTGAATCTGCCTGACTGAGATTTACAAGGATGACCATAGCTTGCTTCAAGCCGACAATCTCCGTGGGATCGACCCTTACTCACATAAGGTTTATTACTTGGACGACCCAGTGCACTTGCTGGTTAGTTGTGCGAAGTTGTGAAAAAGAAGTGAGATTACAATTGTGCGTACCAAGTTGTTGGTGCCATTGAGATCACAATTTCGTGCACCAAGTTTATGGCGCTGTTGCCGGGGATTGTTCGAGTTTGGACAACTGAAGGTTCATCTTGTTGCTCATATTAGGTAATTTTATTTTATTTTTAAGCTTGTTATTCTTTTAATTTTTGAAAAAAAAAATATTTCTATTCTGTTCTTCAGAGTTTTTAAGAATGAATTCTAGAGTTTCATGATGATTTGTTGAAGTCTGGCTTGCTGTGAAGCCATGTCTAATCTTTTGGACTGATGTTTCAACTTATCATCACAAGAGCTTGTTGATTTCTATCAATTTTGCTTTTAAAAGTAATGATCTGCTAATGCTTGGTTGGCCATTGGCCATGTCTAGTGTTTTGGACCGAAGCTTTCATTGAAGGCTTGGCTGGCTAGTAAGCCATGTCTAATTCCTGGACCGGAGCTTTAGACTAACATTGCATGATTCCTGAAATTCTCATTAAAAATTTTGAATTCCTTACCTTCTCTTCTTCCAATTAATTTTTGAAAAATTACAAAAAAATAAATAAAATGATAAAAACCAAAAATAATTTATGTTTTTTGTTTAAGTCTAGTGTCAATTTTTAAGTTTAGTGTCAATTGCATGTCTTTATTCTTCTTGAAATTTTCGAATATATGCATTATGTTCTTCATTAATCTTCAAGTTGTTCTTGACGATTTCCTTGCTCTGATCTTTAAATTCTCGTGTTTTGTGTGTTTTGTTGTTTCTCATATGCATTCTCAATTTGTTAGTGTCTCTAATATGAAAATTTCTATGTTTGGTGTCTTGCATGCATTGTTTATTTGATCTTAGTTCTCCATGATTAGTTGCATTTTGATTATTTCTCATCATTAAAAATTCAACAAACATTTTTTTTTCAAAATTATGTCTTTTCAAGTCAATAATACAGAGAATTGAAGATTCAGAACATTCAGCAGAGGAATTACACAAAAAAGCTGGGCGTTGAAAACACCCAGTGAGGAAGAAAAACTGGCGTTTAAACGCCCAAAAAGGTAGTATTTTGGGCGTTAAACGCCAGAATGGATGCCATTCTGGCCGTTTAACGCCAAGATGGCACAAGAGGGAAGATTTTGTTTTTAATTCAAATCTTTTTCAAATTTTTATAATTTTTCAAAATCAAATCTTTTTCAAATCATATCTTTTCAAAATCAATTTCTTTCCATTTTTTATTATTTTTTATTATTTTTGAAAATCCTTGCTACAATTAATGATTTAATTCAAAATTTTCAAGTTGTTACTTGCCTATTAAGAAAGGATCAAATTTTAAATTTTAGAATCATATCTTTTAAATTTCTTGTTAGCCAAGGCATTAATTTTAAAAATCAAATCTTTTTAATTGTTTGTCAATCATATCTTTTTAAAACCATATTTTCTCAATCATATCTTCTCAATTACATCTTTTTCAAAAAAATGATTTTCAATCATATCTTTTTTATTCTTAATTTCAAAATCTTTTTCAAAATCACTTAACTACTTTCTCAATTTTAATTTTCGAAAATTATCAACCAATTTTTCAAATTCTTTTTTAATTATTTCAAAATCTTTTTAAAATTAATTTCAAAAATTCTTCCCCCCCTTCTCACATCTTTCTATTTAAGGGAGTAACATTCCTCCTCAATGTGCAATTCGAACTCTATCCTTCTTGATAAGTTCGAATTCTCTCCTCTTTACCTCCTTCTTCTATTCTTCTTTTCCTCTGACACCTTAAGGAATCTCTATACTGTGACATAGAGGATTCCATACTTTCTTCTTCTTTCTTTCATATGAACAGGAGCAAGGACAAAGGCACTCTTGTTGAAGCTAATCCTGAACCTGAAAGGACCTTGAAGAGAAAGCTAAGAGAAGCTAAAGTACAACTCTCTGTAGAGGACCTAACAGAAATTTTCAAACAAGAAGAAGCCATGGCAGTCAAAAACGACAACAATGCCAATAATATAAGGAAGGTGCTTGGTGACTTTACTGCACCTACTCCCGACTTCTATGGGAGAAGCATCTCTATCCCTGCCATTGGAGCAAATAACTTTGAGCTTAAGCCTCAATTAGTTTCTATAATACAACAGAATTGTAAGTTTCATGGACTTCCATTAGAATATCCTCATCAGTTCTTAGCTGAATTCTTGCAAATCTGTGATACTGTTAAGACCAATGGGGTTGACCCTGAGATCTACAGACTTATGCTCTTCCCTTTTGCTGTAAGAGATAAAGCTAGGACATGGTTGGACTCACAACCTAAAGAAAGCCTAAACTCTTGGGAAAAGCTAGTCAATGCCTTCTTGGCAAAGTTCTTTCCACCTCAAAAATTGAGTAAGCTTAGAGTGGAAGTCCAAACCTTCAGACAGAAGGAAGGTGAATCCCTCTATAAAGCTTGGGAAAGATACAAGTAATTGATCAGAGGGTGTCCTTCTGACATACTTTCAGAATGGAGCATCATAGGTATCTTCTATGATGGTCTATCTGAACTGTCTAAGATGTCATTGGACAGCTCTACTGGAGGATCTCTTCATCCGAAGAAGACACCTGCAGAAGCTCAGGAACTCATTGAGATGGTTGCAAATAACCAATTCATGTACACTTCTGAAAGGAATCCTGTGAATAATGGGATAAATCAGAAGAAAGGAGTTCTTGAGATTGATACTCTGAATGCCATATTGGCTCAGAATAAAATATTGACTCAGCAAGTCAATATGATTTCTCAGAGTCTGTCTGAAATGCAAGCAGCAACAGGCAGTACCAAAGAAGCTTCATCTGAAGAAGAAGCTTATGATCATGAGAATCCAGTAATGGAAGAGGTGAATTACATGGGAGAACCCTATGGAAACACCTATAATCCTTCATGGAGAAATCATCCAAATCTCTCATGGAAGGATCAACAAAAGCCTCAACAGGGCTTCAACAGTAATAATGGTGGAAGAAATAGGTTTAGCAATAGGAAGCTATTTCCATCATCTTCTCAACAACAGACAGAGAATTCTAAGCAGAGCCAATCTGACTTAGCAACCATAATCTCTGATCTAACTAAAACCACTCAAAGTTTCATGATTGAAACAAGGTCCTCCATTAGAAATTTAGAGGCACAAGTGGGTCAACTGAGTAAGAGGATTACTGAACTCCCTCCTAGTACTCTCCCAAGCAATACAGAAGAGAATCCAAAAAGAGAGTGCAAGGCCATAACTTTAACTAACATGGTCGAATGCATAGAGGAGGGAAAGGCAATGATTCCCACTGAAGAAGACCTCAATGGACGTCCACTGGCCTCCAAGGAGTTCCCTAATGAGGAACCATGGGAATCTAAGGCTCACACTGAGACCATAGAGATTTCATTGAATTTACTTCTGCCATTCATGAGCTTTGATGAGTATTCTCCCTCTGAAGAGGATGAAGATGTTACTGAAGAGCAAGTTGCTAAGTACCTTGGAGCAATCATAAAGCTAAATACCAAGTTATTTGGTAATGAGACTTGGAAGGATGAACCCTCCTTGCTCACCAAAGAACTAGATGACTTGACTAGGCAGATATTACGTCAGAAGAGACAGGATCCTAGAAAGTTCTCAATACCTTGTACCATAGGCACCATGAACTTTGAGAACGCTCTGTGTGACCTGGGGTCAAGTATAAACCTCATGCCACTCTCTGTAATTGAGAAGCTAGGGATCCTTGAGGTACAAGCTGCATGAATCCCACTAGAGATGGCAGACAATTCAAGGAAACAGGCTTATGGACTTGTAGAGGATGCCTTAGTAAAGGTTGAAGGCCACTACATCCCTACTGATTTTATCATCCTAGACACTGGAAAGTGTATGGATGAATCCATCATCCTTGGCAGACCCTTCCTAGCCACAGCAAAAGCTGTGATTGATGTAGACAGAGGAGAATTGGTCCTTCAAGTGAATGAGGACTCCCTTGTGTTTAAGACCCAAGGTTCTCCTTCTGTAACCATGGAGAGGAAGCATGAAAAGCTTCTCTCAATACAGAGTCAAACAAAACCCCCACATTCAAACTCTAAGTTTGGTGTTGGGAGGGTACAACCAAACTCTAAGTTTGGTGTTGAGAGGCCACAACCAAACTCAAAGTTTGGTGTTGAGAGGCTCCAACCCTTTTCTGATTATCTGTGAGGCTCCATGAGAGCTCACTGTCAAGCTATTGACATTAAAGAAGCGCTTGTTGGGAGGCAATCCAATACTATTTAACTATATCTATTTATTTTCCATTGTCATTTTATGTTTTCTGTAGGTTGATGATCATGTAAAGTCACAAAAATAACTGAAAAAGCAAAAACAGAATGAAAAGCAGTATTAAAAATAGCACACCTTGGAGAAGAAGCCTACTGGCGTTTAAACGCCAGTAAGGGTAGCAGAATGGGCGTTAAATGCCTAGTCTGGCACCATTCTGGGCGTTTAACGTCAGAAATGGGCACCAGACTGGCGTTTAACGCCAGAAAAGGGCACAGGAAAGGGCGTTTACATGCCACATGGTGCAGGGATGATAAGTCCTTGACCCCTCAGGATCTGTGGACCCCACAGGATCCCTACCTACCTCATCTCTCTTCTTCACATCTTCCCCAAATACCCTTCACCAATCACCTCAATACCTCTTCCCCAAAAACCCCTCACCTATCAAATCCTACCCTCTTTTCCAGAATCTCTTCACCAATCTACATCCATCCATATCCATTATCTCTTCTTTCTTCTTTAGCTCGAGGACGAGCAAACCTTCTAAGTTTGGTGTGGTAAAAGCGTTGCTTTTTATTTTTCCATAACCATTTATGGCACCAAAGGCCGGAAAAACCTCTAGAAAGAGGAAAGGGAAGGCAAAAGCTTCCACCTCCGAGTCATGGGAGATGGAGAGATTCATCTCAAGGGTGCATCAAGACCACTTCTATGAAGTTGTGACCAAGAAGAAGGTGATCCCCAAGGTCCCTTTCAAGCTCAATGGAAGAGAGATTCAAGAGGGAAGCCGGTTCAACTAAGAAGGCATGACCTCAAGCCTGTGGCTAGGGGATGGTTGGAGTTCATCCAACGCTCAATCATTTCCACTAGCAACCGGTCCGAAGTCACTATAGACCGGGCTATCATGATCCATAGCATCATAATTGGAGAGGAAGTAGAAGTTCATGAGGTTATATCCCTAGAACTCTACAAGGTGGCGGACAAGTTCTCAACTTTGGCAAGGTTAGCCTTCTCTCCTCTCATTTGTCACCTCAGCAATTCGGCTGGAATTGACATAGAGGAAGACATCCTCATTGATAAGGACAAGCCTATCACCAAGAAAAGAATGGAGCAAACAAGAGATCCCACTCATGGACAAGAGCATGAGGAAATTCCTCATCATGAAATCCCTGAGATGCCTCAAGGGATGCACTTTCCTCCACAAAATTATTAGGAGCAAATCAACACCTCCCTAGGAGAATTAAGTTCCAATATGGGACAACTAAGGGTGGAGCACCAAGAGCATTCCATCCTCCTCCATGAAATTAGAGAAGACCAAAGAGTCATGAGGGAGGAGTAACAAAGGCAAGAAAGAGACATTGAGGAGCTCAAGTACTCTATAAGATCTTCAAGAGGAAGAACAAGCCGCCATCACTAAGGTGGACCCATTCTTTAATTTCCTTGTTCTTATTTTTCTATTTTTTGAAAATTATGCTTTATGTTTTATTTATGTTTGTGTCTTATTACATGATCACTAGTGTCTAAGTGTCTATGCCTTAAAGCTATGAATGTCCTATGAATCCATAACCTTTCTTAAAAAAATGTTTTTAATTGAAAAAGAAAAATAAGTACATGAATTTTGAATTTTAAAATAGTTTAATTATTTTGATGTGGTGGCAATACTTTTTGTTTTCTAAATGAATGATTGAACAATGCATATTTTTGAATTTGTTGTTCATGAATGCTAAAATTGTTGGCTCTTGAAAGAATGATGAAAAAGGAGAAATATTATTTGATATTCTGAAAAATCATAAAATTGATTCTTGAAGCAAGAAAAAGCAATGAAAAATTAAAAGCTTGCAAAAAAAAAATAGCGAAAATAAAAAAAAAGAGAGAAAGAAAAAGAAAAAGCAAGCAGAAAAAGCCAAGAGCTCTTTAAACCAAAAGACAAGAGCAAAAAGCCAATAACCCTTTAAACCAAAAGGCAAGGGTAAAATAAAAAGGATCTAAGGCTTTGAGCATCAGTGGATAGGAGGGCTCAAAGGAATAAAATCCTGGCCTAAGCGGCTAAACCAAGCTGTCCCTAACCATGTGCTTGTGGTGTGAAGGTGTCAAGTGAAGAACTTGAGACTGAGCGGTTAAAGTCGTGATCCAAAGCGAAAATGAGTGTGATTAAGAACCCTGGACACCTCTAATTGGGGACTCTAGCAAAGCTGAGTCACAATTTGAAAAGGTTCACCTAGTTATGTGTCTGTGGCATTTATGTATCCGGTGGTAATACTAGAAAACAAAGTGCTTAGGGCCACGGCCAAGACTCATAAAGTAGCTGTGTTCAAGAATCAACATACTGAAGTAGAAGAATTAATAACACTATCTAAATTTTGAGTTCCTATAGATGCCAATCATTCTGAACTTCAAAGGATAAAGTGAGATGCCAAAACTGTTCAGAGGCAAAAAGCTTCTAGTCCCGCTCATCTAATTGGAGCTAAGTTTCATTGATATTTTGGAATTCATACTATATTCTCTTCTTTTTATCCTATTTGATTTTCAGTTGCTTGGGGACAAGCAACAATTTAAGTTTGGTGTTGTAATGAGCGGATAATTTATACGCTTTTTGGCATTGTTTTTAGGTAGTTTTTAGTATGTTTTAGTTACTTTTTATTATATTTTTATTAGTTTTTAAATAAAAATCACATTTCTGGACTTTACTATAAGTTTGTGTATTTTTCTGTGATTTCAGGTATTTTCTGGCTGAAATTGAGGGACCTGAGCAAAAATCTGATTCAGAGGCTGAAAAAGGACTACAGATGCTGTTGGATTCTGACCTCCCTGCACGCGAAATGGATTTTCTAGAGCTACAGAAATCTTATTGGTGCACTCTCAGTTGCGTTGGAAAGTAGACATCCAGGGCTTTCCAGCAATATATAATAGTCCATACTTTGCCCGAGTTTTAACGACGCAAACTGGCATTCAAACGCCAACTTCCTGCCCTATTCTGAAGTTAAACACCAGAAACAGGTTACAAACCAGAGTTAAACGCCAGAAACAGGCTGCAACCTGATGTTTAACTCCAAGAGGAGTCTCTACACGTGTAAAGCTCAATGTTCAGCCCAAGCACACACCAAGTGGGCCCCGGAAGTAGATTTCTGCATCATTTACTTATCTCTGTAAACCCTAGTAACTAGTTTAGTATAAATAGGACTTTTTACTATTGTATTCGAGGTCTTGGTCATTCTGGTTCTCCCTCTGGGGCCGAAGCCAATGAACACCATTATCACTTATGTATTTTCAACGGAGGAGTTTCTACACCCTATAGATTAAGATGTGAAGCTCTGCTGTTCCTCATGAATTAATGCAAAGTACTATAGTTTTTCGATTCAATTCAAGCTTATTCTTATTCTAAGATATTCACTCGCACTTCAACCTGATGAATGTGATGACCCGTGACACTCATCATCAATCTCATCTATGAACGCGTGCCTGACAACCACTTCCGTTCTATCTGCAATAGTTTGAGCGTGTATCTCTTAGCCTCCATTCCGAAAGATCGGAGTCTTCGTGGTACAAGCTAGAATCAATTGGCAGCATTCCTGAGATCCAGAAAGTCTAAACCTTGTCTGTGGTATTCGGAGTAGGATCTGGGAAGGGATGATTATGACGAGCTTCAAACTCGCGAGTGTTGGGCGTAGTGACAGACGCAAAAGGATCAATGGATCCTATTCCAACATGATCGAGAACCGACAGCTGATTAGCCGTGCGGTGACAGCGCACATGGACCATTTTCACTGAGAGGACGGACGGTAGCCATTGACAACGGTGATCCCCCAACATACAGCTTGCCATGGAAATGAGTATGAATGATTGAATGAAGGTAGTAGGAAAGCAGAGATTCAGAAGGAGCAAAGCATCTCCATACGCTTATCTGAAATTCTCACCAATGAATTACATAAGTATTTCTATCTTATTTTATATTTTAATTATATTTTAATTATCAAAACCTCATAACCATTTGAATCTGCCTGACTGAGATTTACAAGGATGACCATAGCTTGCTTCAAGCCGACAATCTCCGTGGGATCGACCCTTACTCATGTAAGGTTTATTACTTGGACGACCCAGTGCACTTGCTGGTTAGTTGTGCGAAGTTGTGAAAAAGAAGTGAGATTACAATTGTGCATACCAAGTTGTCGGCGCCATTGAGATCACAATTTCGTGCACCACTTCACAACCAGTGAATGAGAAATTTCCAGATAAACACCTCCTCCAAATCCAACAAGCTCCCTGGTTTGCAGATATGGAAAACTACAAAGCAAAAGAAGCATAGCACAAGATTTCACTAGACAGCAAGTGAAAAAGTTATTCACTGAAGCCAAGCTATTCTTGTTGGATGAGCCATTTCTGTTCAAAAGATGCCCTGATGGAATGATCAGGAGATGTGTGCCAGAGGAGGAAATGAGAAATGTTTTATGGCATTGTCACAATTCAAGCTATGGTGGTCACTTTGGAGTAAAGAGAACAGCTACAAAAATCCTTCAGAGTGGATTCTATTGCCCTTAAATTTTCAAGGATGCAAGAGAATTTGTAAGCCAATGCAATGAGTGCCAGAGAACAGGAGGCTTAACAACGAAGAATGAGATGCCTCAGAAATATATTTTAGAGGTGGAACTATTTGATATATGGGGTATTGACTTCATGGGCCCCTTCCCTCCATCATACTCCTTCAAATACATCTTGGTGGCTGTGGAATACGTTTCAAAATGGGTGGAAGCTATAGCAACCACTACATGTGATGCTAATGTGGTTCTGCAGTTTCTCAGAAGAAACATTTTCACTAGGTTTGGAGTACCAAAAGGACTTGTAAGTGATGGTGGGAGTCATTTTTGTAATAAACATCTAAACACCCTCCTTCATAGATATGGAGTAACTCATAAGGTGGCCACACCTTACCACCCACAGACCAATGGCCAGGCTGAACTAGCAAATAGAGAGCTAAAGAAGATTTTAGAGAAGACAGTGGGAGCCACAAGAAAAGACTGGGCAAAGAAACTAGATGATGCCCTCTGGGCATACAGAACAGCATTTAAAACTCCTATTGGGAGATCTCCTTTCCAGTTAGTATATGGTAAAGCTTGCCATCTCCCTGTGGAGCTTGAGAATAAAGCTTTATGGGCCATAAAACTCCTCAATTTGGATGCTCAAGCAGTAGGGGAGAAAAGATTGCTGTAGCTCAATGAATTGGAAGAATTCAGATTGGAAGGATATGAGAATGCCAGGATATACAAAAAAGAGCAAAGAAATGGCATGACAAGAGGATTGCACCTAGGATATTTGAGCCAGGACAGCAAGTATTACTTTTTAATTCAAGATTAAAAAGTTTTCATGGGAAGCTTAGATACAAATGGACTGGTCCCTATACTATCACCAGAGTGTCTCCTCATGGTCACTTAGAGCTACTTGATGAAGCTTCAAAAGAAACATTCACAGTCAATGGCCATAGGGTGAAGCATTACCTTGGTGGATCATGGAACAAGGAAGAAAGTGTGCATCTGCTGACATGAACAAAGAAGTTACAACGTCAAGCTAATGACGATAAAAGAGCACTTCATGGGAGGGAACCCATGCACAATATCCTTAAATTTTTTTTTTATGTTTTGATGGTTAAAAATAAAATGTCTATTCATATGCAATTAAAGGAACAAAATCAATTGTCATAGAAAGTTATTAATGTTGCATGTAGCCTATGATGAACACCAAGTTTGGTGTGAATAAATTCACTCTATGATAGCATCATGGGACATTAATATTAATTGAGTTTATCTGAGTGATTAAATTGATTCATTTTGCAGCATAAAGTCACAAACTAAGTTTGGTGTTCACATAAGCTACATAAATATTGAATTTCAAGATAGATGATTTAGTTCCTTTAAGCATAAGAAAGAGACATTAATTAATTGCTTTTATTAAGAAGTATAGTTAGATTTGTCTTCCATTAATTTTTTACTTTAAAAAGATAAGTTGATGCTTTGTTTTATCTTGCAAGAAAAACTAAAAAGAAAATGTGATGGCAAAAGGAAGGAACGGACAGCACACATGAGGAATCAAAGGGAGGAGTCACATGCCTTGGAGTTTTGTGCCTTGGGAAGAACACCTTGGCATGCATTTGCCAGAGGGTTTACAACCCCAAGGATAAGACCGGATCCTCATCTACATTCCACCTCCTCATATGAACCGCTTATCTTCATCATACTAACTCAATCCTCACCCTCCATTTCAAAGTAGCCAAACCACCAACCCCTTTGTCTTACTCCAATAACTCATTCTCGTGCTTTAAATTGGCAAGCAGCCTCCCCTTTTGCTAACACATCCTTGTTGTATTCACATTTGCCTTATTCATTACCAACCCTTTGTCCAAAACTGAACACACTTTGTTATATATCTCAAGCCACTTTTCTTCGCAAGCCTTGCTCTGTTCAAGAGTCATTTCTCAATTCCACTTTATCACTTCAGACCGTGTCATACACCTTATTCTCCCAACCTTTTCTTCTTAACCTTACTCATAATTCTTCTTGTGCTTGAGGACAAACACCATTCAAGTTTGGTGTTGGAAGATTCGGCCTTCTCATCTCCATCCAATGGCCTCACTAAGTTCTAAAAGAAGAAAAGGGAAGCAACTAACTGAACCACCCACCTATGATGAAAAGAGATTCAAATCTTAATTTCAAGAGCTCCAGTATCATGGGTGGATGGAGGAGAAAGAAGTCATTCCAGAGATTGGATTCAAATTGAAGGAAGGTGAATATCCCATGATAAGGAAAGTAATTGAAAAGAGAAGATGGGAACTCCTGTGTGAACCTCTTACAGACATAAGTGCAACTATGATACGAGATTTCTATGCAAATGCAGTAAGGCAAAGCAAAACCACCCCTCCCTACAAAAGTTATGTGAGGGGAGTGGAGGTAGACTTCAGCCCAGCAGCAGTTATGAGGGTTCTACAAATAAGAGCAATACCTTTCAAAGAGCCCAGTTTTGGGGAAAGAACAAATAGCGAGAATGACCCTGATGAGCTAGTAAATGAGAAATGTCTGGAGGGAAAAGATTGGATAAGAGATTTGAATGGGGATCCATGTCGCTTGAAGAGGATTGATCTCAAAACTGAGGCCAAGGGTTGGTATTAAATTGTGAGAAGATCAATCTCCCCCACTGCAAACACTTCAGAAGTTACAATAAGGAGACCAATCATGGTATATTGCATACTCAAAAGAGGATAAATAAATGTTCCACAACTGATCGCAGACAGCATTCAAGAACTAGCTAAAGACAACAGCAAATCAACCAGACTTGGCCATCCAAGCACCATAGTGCGTCTGTACAATAGGGCAGGGGTACTTTTTGAGGAACAAGACACAGACTGGGTGAAGGATGGAAGGGCAATCATCAAGCAAAGGATGGAAGGTGCCACTGACACTCAAAGTGAGAGAAGACCTCAGAGAAGAAGAAGAAGGGAAACACAAATGGAAGAGGGACAAGCTTCCAGCACAATGGATTTAAGCCAAATTCAAAGTGCCATTGAAGGACTGTCTCAGCAATACACGAGGAGTCAGGAGCAGCAACAAGAGCAATACATGAGGAGTCAAGAGCAGCAACAAGAACAATACATGAAAATGATGGAACAACAAGAGAATTTCTAACTAAAGATGATGGATCAGCAAAGGGATTTTCAAGCAAGATTTTTGGACCAGCACAAAGAACAATTCAATCAATTCCAAGAGTCTTTCAAAAAAATATCTTATCAATAAGATCAGCTTGAAGGTTACCTTGATAACTTGTTGGCCTGGAAAAATATATACCACATAGCTGGGGAGGCTAGAGACTTGGACAGAGTGGAATATGATGTGAATACCGAAGCCAAGCTTGATTACCTTGTTTCCAGTATGCCTATATTAAATAGGGAGATTACACCATACCTACAGATCAATCCACTGGAGGGACAACTAGCAAAAGAAAGACAAAATGCGGAAAAAATAATGAAACAAAGATTGAAAGATGCTGAATTGTGGGATGAGGTAGAACAAATTGAAAAAAGGGAAGAGGAAAAAAAGAGCAAGAAGAAGCAGCAGTCAAAGAATAAAGGGAGGAAAGGAGAATCAAGAAAAGGGAAGGGCCACAAGAACTAGAGGTGGTGAAGCTCCTTTCGTAGTCTGAGTAAATAAGGAAGATGCATATCTGCAAAATGATATGCCTTCCAAAGCTTTCATGTTCTGCACTTTTATGATTAAGTTTTTATGTTCTGCACTTTCATGTTTAGTTGTTTTATGTTTTGAAAAAAATGGTTGTTTAGCATAATCTCTATGTGGCTTAATAACCAAGATGCTTGATATATCACAGCACCATACTCTTGAAAACTGCTTGCACTCAATATCTCTAAAAATGCATCAGAGAATGTTTCTTTGAAAAGAAGGATTGAAGAATCCCAAAAATATTGAGGCAAGTAAAAGATTAAGAGGAGTGGTGGTTCTGAGTGTATGATTATGTATTGAGGTTGCATGTTTGTGAAAACCTGTATGGGAGCTCATAGGTAGGAAATGAAATTTGGAGAAGTGTTGTGGAAAATTTCAAAAATCTATTGATACAAGAAGCAGTAGCAAAAGAAAACAAAAGGGAAAGAAAAACAAAGAACAAGCCCAAGGCTCTGAGCATCAATTACTAGAAAGAAAAAGAAAGATACAAAAACTCAAAGGATTAATATTCTAGTGACATGCTTGTGGTGGATTTGTGTCAAAGAGAGAGGCCTGAGCCAGTAAATCCTAAGGGGTGCTTCATCACCTAATACCTTAACCCAACTGGGCTGGGAGTATTGATTGAAAACTTACCTTAAAGGGCCGCTTTGAGACATGACACCTAGAGTCAAGGCTGAGATGAATAAATGCTGATTCAAGGTGACTATCTATAAAAAGATTTCCATAATACAATTTGAATAAAAGTTCTAAGACCTAAGACTTAAAAAATATAGGGACTAATAAGCACTGAAATCCTTGCATAAGCATGTAGTTCAGAGTTCACCCGCTATCACTTAATCACTTCACTCACTAAGGCATTAGAAGCTATTCTTCAATCCAGTCCGATAAAAGAAACCCTTGTACGCGTAGAGCAGCAATTTTCGAAGAGCTACGCGTATGCGTAGAGGACGCGTACGCGTGGGGAGGATCAGCGCTCTTCAGCAACGAGCGCTACACTCTCTTTCAAAGAGCATCTGCGACAACTCTCAAAGTGGGATTCAAGGTTTGGCTATCGACGCGTACGCGTCATTGACGCGTATGCGTGGGTGTGGCATTGGTGGAGGATCATGCAAATGCGTGGATGAAGCGGCAGCGTGGAATTGACATTTTGACATCCATGCGTACGCGTGGGAGAGCGTTCTTGACACCAGCACTGCGTTCTCATGGAGAGTGCTATCAAAAGGACGCGTAGGCATACATCATGCGTACGCATGATAAGGGGTGCAAAGAGAAACAACGCGCACCCGTAGGTGACGCGTACGCGTCGCAAGTGCCAGAATGACGAACGACGCGCATGCGTGGGAGACGCGTACGCCTCGATGCCTGAACGCTCCGTTTTCTTGAAAGTGCTACGTTCTCTTGGAGCGGGGTATCTTTCTCTAAGTACAAGCTAAAAAGCCCAATTGAAGCAGTTTCCAAGTACACCTGAAGTAGCCACTGAAATAGTATAAATATGGGGCATCTTGAATCATGGAGGACTTCTTCTGGATCAACTTTTTCAGTTTCTCTTTCTTTTAGATCTACTTTTGTACTTTTTACATTTTTGAAATTTTACTTTTCAGCTGAGAACTCTGTATTACTTTTCCAGTTTTCATTTTCTGTTGAGAGTCGTTAATTTCTTTTCCTTTTCAATGCTGAATCTCATTTTCAATTTGAATATTCTGTTTGAACTTAGAGCTATAAATCACAAAACCCCATCTTCACTAGGAGGAGGAGCTCTGTTGGTTTCAATGAATTGATAGTTCTTCTTTTCCTCTCAATTCAAGTGAATTCATCTAAGAGAAAACTCTTATTCTTCATAGATTAAATTACTATCGAGAGAGGGATTGAATCTATTTGAATTATGTGATGAACTTGAGAAAGGAGTCACAGAAGTCAGTTTAGAGTTCATCCTCTCATGATTCTCTTGATTGATACATTCTGGGTTGGTATGTGAGATGTAACCACCCTGAATTGAGATCTTGAAAGTTGTGTGGTATTCAGGATTAGCTATTGATCTTCACCTCTTCTCATGAGTAATTAGATCAAGAGATTGGCAATTGTTTGTGATAAGAGAAATTGAATCACCAAGAGATTGGGATCTAATTACTTACAATCTGCCATAGATCTGTTTCACAGGATTGAGAAGGAATTGATCCCCATTAATTCAAGAGAAATCAATATCTCTGATCCCTAGTGATCTCACTGATAAACCCCAATTTTATGGTTTATCTTGTGCTTAATTTGGGGAATTTTATCACCTTTTTCCACATTTATTCAATGAAATAGCATGGTTTTGCAAATCTCCCTTAATTTGAGCTTAAGTGTGAAAACATGCTTTTTAGACCTTAAAATAGCTAAATTTAACTCACCTTAATTCCATTCGATGCCTTGATGTGTTTGTTGAGTAATTTCAGGTTCATAAGGCAAGTATTGGATGGAAGAAGTGAGGAGAAAAGCATGAAAAGTGGGAGAACTCGTGAAGAAATGAAGGAACCGCAAAGCTGTCAAGCCTGACCTATTTGCACTCAAACGACCATAACTTGAGCTAGAGAGGTCCAAATGAGATGGTTTTAGTTGCGTTGAAAAGCTAACATCCGGGGCTTCGAAATGCTATAAAATTTTCCATATGTTACTTCGCGTATAGGGGCGCGCACGCGCCATGTACACGTGCGCACCGATGCTGCTCGTGACCCACTAAAGTGAAATCACCCCCAGCGATTTCTGAAGCACTTTGGGCCCAACCCAACTCATTTCTGATGCTATTTCATGTAGAATTCAAGCTTGGGCAAGGGAGGAGTAATTGTTTGTAGCATTAGCATCATGTAGGTTAGTTTCTAGAGAGAGAAGCTCCCTCTTCTCTCTAGAATTAAGTTAGTTTAATTTCTTCTAGATCTAGGTTCAATCTCATCTTTTCATCTTATTTCCTTTATGATTTCTTGCTTCTAAACTTTTATTTTCTTAGTTTATGATGTTAATTTCCCTTTTATGCTCTCTTTTATGTTTATGAATTCTCATGTTGGATTTGTTTACATTTAATGAAATTTAATGTTTGATGTTCTTTTATTGATGATTTGAGTTGTTGATTTACTTTTCTTGCAGTTTGTAGTTGGTAGATTTTACTAATTCTTGTCATTTATTATGCTTTCCTTTTATGCCTTCTAAGTGTTTGAAAAAAATGCTTGGTTGGATGTTAGAGTAGAATTTTGTGCTCTTGGCTTGGGAAGGTAACTTAGGAACTCTTGAGTTACTAATGTCCAAGTGATTGACGATTGGGAGCCATTAACGCTAGATCTCACTTATTAATTCGGTGTAGAACTAGGACTTATGGACTTGGATTGACATAGCTCATTTGACTTTCCTTTATTAGTTAGAGGATGACTTAATTGGGTTGATCCTTGCCAATTCTCATGTTGTGGTTAGTGATAAGGATAGAGATTCTTCACCGCCAGCTTTTGCCAAGACCTTTTTAGTTGTTAGTTTATTTTCATTGCTATTTACATTTCATGTCTCTTATCCCAAAAACCCCAAAATATTTCATAGCCAATAATTGCCCACTTCATTGCAATTCCTTGTGAGACGACCTGGAGTCTAAATACTTCAGTTATAAATTCATTGGGGTTTGTACTTGTGACAAAACCAAAATTTTAATTTGATGTGAGAGTTGTTTGTTGGTTTGGAGCTATGCTTACAATGAAGTAATCCCTTTCTTTAAGAAGAAAATCTTGACCGACAACAATTTTTGCTATCAAATTAATGGCGTCGTTACCGGGAATTTGCAATGGTGTTATGTTATTGGCTATTGTATATATGTTAATATGCTTCTTTGCTAGTTTTTGCTTGTTTTAGGAGTTAGTTTTTATTGGTTCTTACTAGTATTTGTTTTTATTTTCTCTTGTTACTATGAATTCTCACCCCTTTGACTATGAGTTTAGCTCAAATTATGTTGTAGGTAATGGGAACTACAATGGGAATGTGCATCAAGGATGGAACAATCAAAGATGGGAGGAGCCTCAAGGGATTGATCAACCTTATTGGCAACAACCCCTCCGGTTTCTTATGGGTATAATTCCAATCCTAATGCATATCAATCTAATGGATGTGGTGACCCTTATTGTGATTGTTAACAACCACCACCACATGCCTATGAACCACCCCCTCAACATGACTTTGGACCACCTTACTCACAAGCCCCCTACCACCAAACACCTCATTGTGACCCTAATCCTTATCCACCATACCAACTACCTTATGAACCATATGAATCACACATGGAACCACCACCATTCCAACACAATTACTCTCAAGAACCACCTCAATATACACCATCTCTATATATTTATCAAGATGAACCACCTTCCAATTCTGAGCCCTCTCTCCCAAACAATGAACCTTATCTTCCACCAACACCTTCCGATGAAGCCCCCACGCAGGAATTGAGAGATCTTGAATCTCATATCCTAAGGCGACACGAGGAGGATGAAAAGAAGTTTAAAGAGCTAGGAGCCAAGATGGCTATCCTAGTGGAAGCCGTTAGCAATATGGCCTCTTCCCTACTAAGCCTAAGCAACCAAGGCGCTCCCATTGACGAATGCGAAGAAGCAATTAAGGGGCAAAGTGAGGGAGTGAGCTTAGAGCTTCAAGGTGAAGAAGAAGAGTTGAAGCAAGAATTGCCACAAGGGGAGGAAGTTGAGACAATTGAGCCGAAAAGAGTGGTTGAAGACCTAGGAGATGTTGGAAGTCCATGAAAATGTAGCATTATAGAGCCCTCTTTCAAGAAGCTTGATATTGAGGTTGAGGAGGGTGTACAACCTCCAAGGCACATCTTGATTGAAGAATTTGAAGAGGTTGATCAAGAGATGGATTCAATAATTGAGAATTTCTTATCTACAATTGAATCCTCTCCCATTGGGCTTGAAATTGAGATCAAAGAAGAAGATGCACAACCTCCCATGCCCTTGGTAAGCAATGAAGAAGAGATTGAATTGGAAGGAAGCTACCAAGAGGAAGAGGTTAAAATTGAAGAAGCTTGTGAAGAGATGGAGATAATCAAAGAAGAGCACAAGGGAGTGGAACTTGCAAGACCATTGGAGACATCCCTTCCTAAGTCACCATCCAATACAACATTCAAGTGAGTAAAATTCTTATCCCTAAGCTTTATTATCCCACTTGAATATGGTTTGCTTGAAAATGATGGTCAACTTAGAGCTTTCTGTGGAGTTAAGAGTAAAAGAGAGTTGTGTAGTGGTTTGAAACGTCACTCTAAGTTCATGATGGTTGCATGCTCAAAGTTGAAAGGCAATGGTTTGTGTAAAACCAAATGGCATGGGTCTAGGAGAATGTTTGGATGCTTAATTGAGAATTCTAAGGTCATGCCACCCAATTGGAATCATGATGATCAATTTGAAGATAGGTGTCAAAACAAAGTGTGGGATCCCAGATCGAACAAGGAGAATCAAATTTGGGAGCCCATGGTTTGTGAAGAACTCCATCAAAGCTTGAAGATATTAAAATTGAAGAATGGAGCTCATTGGAGATTCAAGCATTGGTGGATGTTCCAAGATGGTTACAAGCACAAGCCACCTTGATGAGGAGCTCCCCATAAGTCCAACTTAAGGACAATAAACAAAAGTGCTAGGTGGGAGACACCCCACCATGGTAAATCCTTTTCATTTTTCCCTTTTGTACATATTGGTAATTAGTTTAATTTCATGTTTTGATAAGTTTGTTGAGTATAGTTGGTAGTTTAGTAAGTTAAATAAGGTTTTATGGTGTTTGGGTAGCTGTTTGGAGGTTTGGAATGCTTGGATTGGTGCAAGAACATGGAAAAATTTTGAAAAACAGAGCACCAATCCGCGCGTGCGCACACCTGGCGCGTACACGTCCTTGAAGCTAAATGCGCAATGCATGCGCACGCACGCTGTGCGCGTGCGCACCGATAGCGCCACCTGCCCTCCTGGTACATGTTCCAGAGAGTTATGCCCAGTTTGTGCCTATTTTGTGCCAGCGACCCACGCGCAAGCGTGCATGACGTGTACGCGTCGGTCGCCATCTTCACATCCACATGTAGTGCACCTGGCACGTACACGCCCTTCGGCCAAACTGCGCATCGGCGCGTGGGCGTGCATGACGCGTCCACACCGGTAAAAAAAAATAGTTTTTTCTTTCACCTTCCATTTTCTTTTGTCCATTGCATTCGCATACTTTTATTCTTTGCATTTTCATTTTGT
Organism: Arachis ipaensis; assembly: GCF_059453495.1. Lineage (NCBI taxonomy): Eukaryota > Viridiplantae > Streptophyta > Magnoliopsida > Fabales > Fabaceae > Arachis > Arachis ipaensis. The sequence continues at coordinate 69,174,600 of NC_142442.1, read as the reverse complement.
TTTTATAGCCTGTTTTTACTTTCTTTTTTTAGCTTCTTATTTGAATAATGGTGTTGACTTTTTTTAGTCAATTGTTGAGAATTTCTTGGTTAATCTTGGTGCTTCTTGCCTTGTTTGATATTGTTGGGTAATGAAACTTTTAAATCAATACTTAATCTTGTATGACTCTTATATTCTTTGTGCATTAGTATGAACTTGCATGTCTTTCATGACCCACTCTTTCTAGTCGAACTTGATGCTTTTGAGTGCTCTTCATGCTTTAACTCTGCTCTTACATCAAGTGTTTGTTAATATGCCTTAGCTTATATTGTTTTCTCACTTACATGCGTAGCTAACATGTAGTGAGGACCCTATTCTTATTTGGCATTAGCCCCGCCTATATTCTATTTGCTTTGATATCTTTGTTGTAGGCTTAAATTCCTTCTTTCTCTTTCCTTTTAGGTTGGCCACCAAGAAGGAAAGGATTGGAAAGGCTTCTAAATAGGGACAACAAACAAGTTCACCTGCACAACCCTTTGAAGAAATTCACCAATTGTAGCAACCCGTCCACTTTACTCTTCTTTGCATGCACCGAAGACGGTGCACATTTCTAAGTGTGGGGAGGTCCTCCGACCGATCTCCATGGGTAACAACTTCCTTTTTCAACACCAATTTTTTATTTTTGTCTTTGTTAGATTAGTTGTTGCATTGCATGATAGGTTGCATGTTAGTTAGAATTTGTATATATTTTACCACTTTTTTTTTATGTAGGGCTACTTGGTTAGGGTGATGATTTTTTTTCCAAAAAAATTGTTTTTAGGGCACCTACCAATTTGAAAAAAACTTTTGTGACAAACTTGCTTGAAAAATTTATTTTGGAACATGGTTTTTGAGCTAAGAACACAAGCATGTGAGTTTTGAGCCAAATTGTGTGGTTACATCTTATAACCACTTATTTCTATTCTTGTGTGCGTTATTCTCTTTCTATAATTGTAATCTTTGATTTGTTTGATTCTCTATGTCCATTATTCTATGTATACATGCATTTATATGATTGAGGCCATCATTTCATTTAGCTCACTTACCCAAATAGCCTACCTTTCATCAACCGTTGTTAGCCAGTTTTGAGCCTAATTAATCCCTTTTATTCTTAATTTTAGCACATCACTACCCCTAAGTGAAAAATAATAAATGTCCTTAATTTGGATCTTTGATTAGCTTAGGCTAGTGAGGGTGTGTATCATTTGGGTATGGAAAACTTGGGACATTGGTTGAGAGAAAAATGTGTTTTTGTTTTTTGTTGAAGATTTTTGGGAATTGGGTACATATTCATGCACTATATGTAAAACCATATGCATTGATACGTTTGTATATACTTTAGAAAAAAATGATAAAGAAAAAGAAAAAAAGAACATATATATATATATATATATATATATATATATAATAATAATAATAATAATAATAATAATAATAATAATAATAATAATAATAATAATAATAATAATAATAATAATAAAAGAAAAAAAAGAAATAAAAAGGGGACAAAAATGCCCTAAAGTAAAGTAATAATAACAATGCATATGGAATGTGAACTAAAGAAAATGCATGAGTATGTGAAAAAGTAGGAATTATGGGTAGCTAGGCATTATATTAGAATTGTAGAGGTTGTTATATGTGTTTGGTGAGAGCTTAGATTAATTAAAGATTCAAATTTCAAGCTCACTTGACTATATTCATCCTACCTTTACCCTAGCCCCATTACAACCTATGAATAAGTCCTCATGATGAATGTATGCATGCATTGAATAATTGTTGATTGTTAGATAAAAAACAAATCTTGGAAAGCATGAGTAGAAGAGAATTGAGTGAATCAACCCTATACACTTGAGCGACTAGAGCGGATACACTTCTAGTGAGGGTTCGATGCTCAATTCCTTGTTCCCGGCTTTCATGAGCTTTTCTTCTTGCAAGTCTATTTGAACTTCATTTTGATATTTGAATTGGTAGAGTTTGTGAGTCGTCATATGATCTTAGCCCTACTTGCTCATGTATGTCTTGGGGATTGATTTACCTTTAACCAAGTAGGTAGAATCATTGTGCATTTAGTTGCATTCATATAGATAGGTGCATATAGTTTATTTGCATTGAATAAATGTTCATACCCTTTTCTTGTCCTTCTTTATTCTTAGCATGAGGATATGCTTGGTTTAAGTGTGGGGAGATTTGATAAACCCCAATTTTGTGATTTATCTTGTGCTTAATTTGGGGGATTTTATCACCTTTTCCCATATTTATTCAATGAAATAGCATGGTTTTGCAATTCTCCCTTAATTTGTGCTTAAGTGTGAAAACATACTTTTTAGGCCTTAAATTAGCTAAATTTAACTCACTTTAATTCCATTCGATGCCTTGATGTGTTTGTTGAGTAATTTCAGGTTCATAAGGCAAGTATTTGATGGAAGAAGTGAGGAGAAAAGCATGCAAAGTGGGAGAACTCATGAAGAAATGAAGGAACCGCAAAGCTGTCAAGCCTGACCTCTTCGCACTCAAACGACCATAACTTAAGCTAGAGAGGTCCAAATGAGGCGGTTTTAGTTGTGTTGGAAAGATAACATCCGGGGCTTCGAAATGATATAAAATTTGCTATATGTTGCTTCACGTATAGGGGCGCGCACGAGCCATGTACGCGTGCTCACCGATGCTGCTCGTGACCCACTAAAGTGAAATCGCCCCCGGCGATTTCTGAAGCACTTTGGGCCCAACCCAACTCATTTCTGATGCTATTTCATGCAGAATTCAAGCTTGGGTAAGGGGGAAGTAATTGTTTCTAGTATTAGCATCATGTAGGTTAGTTTCTAGGGAGAGAAGCTCCCTCTTCTCTCTAGAATTAGGTTAGTTTAATTTCTTCTAGATCTAGGTTCAATCTCATCTTTTCATCTTATTTCCTTTATGATTTCTTGCTTCTGCACTTTCATTCTCTTAGTTTATGATGTTAATTTCCCTTTTATGCTCTCTTTTATGTTTATGAATGCTCATGTTGGATTCGTTTACATTTAATGAAATTTAATGTTTGATGTTCTTTTATTGATGATTTGAGTTGTTGACTTACTTTTCTTGCAATTTGTAGTTGGTAGATTTTACTAATTCTTGTCATTTATTATGCTTTCCTTTTATGCCTTCTAAGTGTTTGACAAAATGCTTGGGTGGATGTTAGAGTAGAATTTTGTGCTCTTGGCTTGGGAAGGTAACTTAGGAATTCTTGAGTTACTAATGTCCAAGTGATTGACGATTGGGAGCCATTAACGCTAGATCTCACTAATTGATTCGGTGTAGAACTAGGACTTATGGACTTGGATTAACATAGCTCATTTGACTTTCCTTTATTAGTTAGATGATGACTTAATGGGGTTGATCCTTGCCAATTCTCATGTTGTGGTTAGTGATAAGGATAGAGATCCTTGACCGCTAACCTTTGCCAAGATCTTTTTAGTTGTTAGTTTATTTTCATTGCTATTTACATTTCATGTCTCTTATCCCAAAAACCCCAAAATATTTCATAGCCAATAATTGCCCACTTCATTGCAATTCCTTGTGAGATGACCCGGAGTCTAAATACTTCGGTTATAAATTCATTGGGGTTTGTACTTGTGACAAAACCAAAATTTTAATTTGATGTGAGAGTTGTTTGTTGGTTTGGAGCTATGCTTACAATGAAGTAATCCCTTTCTTTAAGAAGAAAATCTAGACCGACGACAATTTTTGCTATCACTCACTCATCATCAATCTTTACTTTGTTTCTTTAGAACTTCTTTTTAATCTCCCTGCACTCAATGCCCTTTACGTTTGATACAATTTAAATTCTGTTGTCATTTACATTCAGCTCTTTTACTTTCTTGCTCTTTACGTTTCAGTTATTTTAGTTTCTTGCTATTTAAGTTTCTGTCAATTCATTTTCAGCATTTTAAATTCCTTGCAATTTATGTTCTGTTAATCAAAGTTCACTCAATTCATCAATTGTTTGCTTAACTAGACATATCACTTCACTAAATTTACTTAATTCATCAATCCTCGTGGGATCAACCTCACTCTAAGTGAGTTTTATTACTTGATGTGACCCGGTATACTTGCCGGTAGTTTATACGTGTGAAATTTAATTTTCACGTATCACTAGGTTTTCAACACCGTTCTACTCATCCCGAACCTCGAAATCCTAATGAGAGCTACGCAGAATCTTCGACTGAGAGCACAATCATGGCAATAGCACTGGATAGTTTCATCTAGTGAGATGCTGGCAATGCTGAACGGGTACGATCTCTGTTTCAAGCTTCACATTCTCTCAAATTTCAACAACCTGGTTGAGATATTCTGGGTTGAGATCTCAACCAGCGTGCCCCTCATGCAAGGATTCTCTTGATCTATTTCTTGGTCTCGATGTGTGCCGTTGCTGGGGAAGATCTTCTGCTGTAATGTTTCTTGGAAGAAACCCCACGATGGTGGTCTTTGGTGTGGATTATGTGCAGTGCTTGCATCTCCACCTTGAATCTTTCTCCTGTATCTCCTTCGGATTCAAAGGAGTGTTAGGGTTTTCTTTTTTTTTTTCTGAAATTATTTTTTTCTTTTTTTTAATCATCATCCTATTTTTTTAGCTTTTTTTTATGCTTCAAATAATTATGAATTCACTGTAACATCCTTACTACCAGAATGTCACGCTTTAGACTGCAGCACTCTGATAGTGTGGATATTACGACGACTTCCATAAATATATTTAATACTAAGATAGGAGCCTTTTTCTTAAAAGACTCAAAACCGTATAAACTTTTCCTTTTCAAATAAGAAACCAAAAAATACTTTTCAACTTAAAAGCATACATACATACAAACCAAATACAACACTTAAAAATATACATATACATAATAATAACTTACAAGCATTACTTACCATAACTCCTATCCCTCTTACAAAAATTATAAGGATAAAGGCGGGGGAAAATAATAACTAAGATAATACAAAATATCATATAAACAGAAATGAAATAAACTCTTCATAAACTTCTTTGTCCATATCCTGAAAAGAAAATTCTGTAGAGGGTGAGAACATCATCCTTTGCAGGGTTCTTAGTATAGGGTTAAAGAATTGCCATAACAAGATATGTAAAAGGAAATTGGTTTCAAATACAGTGATCGTTGCTCATCTTATGTACCTTTTCAAAAACCAATGGTTTAACATTCAAAATCCAAAACTTTTTAAACGAAAAATCAAATAATTATCCAAAATCCAAAACCTTTTTCTTTCTTAATAAAAATCTTAAAAGTTTTCCTATACTGTATGAATAACCAACCTGTTCCAAGCATAGGTTCATTAAGTCTATGCTGAACTAGCTTGATTTTTCATACATTACTAAATTTTAAATACAAACCAGTCACGGCCTCTGGCCCATCACATAATCAATCCTGGCCTTAGACCCAAGTGGTGCACGAAATTGAACTCCACACAACTGAACCGGTAAGTGCACTGGGTCGTCCAAGTAATACCTCAGGTGAGTAAGGGTCAAATCCTACGGAGATTGTCAGATTGAACAAACAATGGCTATCTTGTAAATCTTAGTTAGGCGATTAGAAAAGATGGTTGTTTGTTAAGAAGCATAAACGAAATGTAAAGGAAACGAGATACCAGATTAGTGTAAAAGTAATGATAAATATTTAGTTAAGGCTTCGGAGATGCGTATTCTTTTCGGATTAACTTTTCTAACTATCGAATTCAACAATGAATGACTCATTCAATGGCAGCCATATTGACTAACTCATGTAGCATCCTCATCAAGTTAACTCATGGCTTTCCACTATAGTCGAAGGTAAAGACCTAAGCAATCCACTCCCCTTCATGATCCTACTCCAAATGCCATAGACAAGGTCGGATCTTCCAGACAAGGGAACGCTGCTTCTCATACTCTAGCCTTAACGCCACAAAGACCTCGGTAACCCACGGTCAATGGGATTATATGTCACATATCCAAAGTCGCCCTGGCACGCTCTTGGAATCCACAATGCACTCTCTAGCTGTGGTTCAATGCTATCCGGGTCAGGACTCACACAGAACCCATGTAGAACAAGTATGATTGTCACGAGTCATTCTCAATTCATGAGATGAAGAACAAAAGTGCACAAGAGAATGGAATCAAACATGTATTGAAATAGAACAGTAATATTATTAATCCATCAGAATCAGCAGAGCTCCTAACCCTAACATAGGAGATTTAGTTGCTCATGATTTACAGTAATGTAAAATATGAAGAAGGTAAAGATGAGGCAGAAGATCCTAAACATGGGTGATCTTCTCCTTTAAATACTAATCTAGTAACTAAGAAGTACAAAAAGTATGACCGACTAGACTAGAGGTGCGAAAATCCATCTTTGGGCCCACTTTGGTTGAGTACTTGGGCTAAGCTTCGTGTCCAACTTTGAGGAATGGGCGTTGAACGCCCCATGGGGGGTGGTTCTTGGGTGTACAACGCTGGCTTGTCTCCTTGGGGCGTTGAACGCCAGCCAGGAGGTAGCTCCTTGGTGTTCAACGCCTAGTATGGGTAGGCTCGTTCAAAGAAACGTATAGATCAGTATATATTTCTAGAAATCTCTAGAAGTTAGCTTTCCAACACCATTGAAAACGCATCATTTGGATCTCTGTAGCTCCAGAAATGTTCGTTTGAGTGCATGGAGGTCAGAATCTGACAACATCTGCTATGCTTTCCTTGCCTCTGAATCAGACTTTGCCAAAGTTTCTCAATTTCAGCCAGAAATTACCTGAAATTATTAGAAAACAGAACAACTCAAAGTAAAATCCAAAAATGTGAATTTAGCACTAAAACCTATGAAAACATAATAAAACTTAAACAAAACATAACTAAAACAATATGAAAATGATGCAAAAATGCGTATAAAATATCCGCTCATCAAAACACCAAACTTAAACTGTTTCTTGTCCCCAAGCAACCAAAAGCAAAGTAGGATCAGGAAGAAGAGGAGGATACAATGGATCTCAGAGTTTTTCAATGAGACTCAGTTCCAATTGATGAGCGGGGCTAGTAACTATTTACTTCTGAACAGTTTTGGCATCTCACTATCCTTTGAAGCTCAGAAGTGTTGGTGTCTTTAGGAATTCAGAATCCGGATGATATTATTGACTCTCATAGTTTAATTTTTTTTTATTCTTGAACACAGCTTCTTTTAGAGCCTGGCCGTGACCCTAAGCATTTTGTTTTCCCGTATTACCACCGGATACATAAACGCCACAGACACTTGATTGGGTGAGCCGCTTAGGATTGTGATTCAACTTTGCTAGAATCCCCAGCCAGTGGTGTCCAGAGTTCTTAGGCATACTCTTTTGCTTTTGGAATCACGACTTTAACTGCTCAGTCTCAAGCTTTTCACTTGACACCTTCACACCACAAGCATTTAGTTAGGGGGAGGAGCTCATTTGAACTTTTTAGGCTAAGATTTTGTTTCTTTTAGGCCCTCCTAACATTGATGCTCAAAGACTTGGACCCCTTGCTCTTGCCTTTTGGTTTAAAGAGTTATTGCCTTTTTCTTTTTCTCTCTTACTCTTGCCTTTTGGTTTAAAGAGCTATTGGCTTTTTCTTTTTCTTTTTTTTTCGTTTCTTTCTCTTTTTCTTTCTTTTTGCTGCTTTTTCTTGCTTTAAGAATCAATATGCACTTTACTCCAACATTCTTTCAAGAACCAACACACTTTACTCCAACATTAAATATGCACTGTTGATTCATACATTCAGAAGGTAAAAGTAATGCCACCACATCAAATAATTGAACCATTCTTAATTTAAAACTCGAGTTCATGCATCTTACTTCTCTTTTTCAAATAAAATTATCTTTTAAGTATTGGTGAGAGATGCATGAAATATTTCATAGCTTAAGACAAAACAAAGGATGATCATACACTTAGAAACAGGAAACAGACAATGAAATACAATTAAAAACAGAAAAATAACATAAGCAAAGGGGGATATGGAACGTGACCACCTTAGTGACGGCAGCTACTGCTTCCTCTAGAGAATCCAATAGAGTGCTTGATTTCTTCTATGTCACGCCCCTATCTCTGTTGCTTTTTGATGCGTGAGCATCTTTCCTATTTTTTCCTAGTGAATTTGCATTTAAATTGTTAAATTTAATCAAGAATTAATTATCTTTTAACCACTATGAATGCTACTTTTAGTCTTGTGCAATTTTATTTATTTTAGGTAGCATTCGGATGAATTTGTTGGAGTTTCTACAGAGAAAGAGAAAAAACCAAGCAGCTGACCAGCGAGGAGTGACGCGTGCGCGTGCCTGACGTGTACGCGTGATTTGGAGCTGTCCATGGCGACGTGTGCGCGTACCTGACGCGTACGCGTGACACACGAAAAAGACCATCGACGTGTACACGTGACTGATGCGTACGCGTGACATGCGCGACATGCAGAAAACGCAGAAAATGCTGGAGGCGATTTCAGGCCGAGTTTTGACCCAGTTTTCGGCCCAGAAACACAGACTAGAGCCAGGGGATAGCAGAGACTCAAGGGAAGATTCACACAAGAATGATTATGTCCACTCCAAGTTAGGCGTGGACCCTACGAAGCAAGTGGTCCCCATCCATCAATTGAAGACTTGCTGATTGCTTTAATTAATTCTGATTTAAACTTTAATTTTTATTTTAAAATAGGAAAAGATATTATTTTAGTTTGGGAAGATAGATTTTAAATTAATTAGGATTAGATATAAAAAGGGATTCCAACAGGGGGATTCCAAGGACAACATTATTCCATTCAAACTACCAAAATACATTCTATCAGAATCCTTATTTTCTTTACCATGAGCAACTAAACCTCCATTGTTAAGGTTAGGAGCTCTGTCTATTGTATGGATTGATTTTATTGTTTTTTTATTTTAATTCATGTCTTGATTTATATTTAAGAATTGTTTTCGTTCCTTATTTTATGAATTTGGGTGGAACGGAAGTATGACCCTCTTTCTAATTGAGTTCATGTATAACTTGGAAAAGCTCTTTACTTGAACAACAGCTTGAAAATAACTTCTCCTAAAATTCTAGTTTATCTGAATTTAACGGGATACGTGACATATAATCCTTTTATATTTGAGTAATTAGGATTTCTGTGGCATATAACTAGAATTGAACTTCACCCCCTAATTGGAATTAATTAACCAAGGAATTGGCTGTTGATGAATTTTAGAGGAGACTAGGAAGGTCTAAGGAATTAGGGTCTAGTCACATATAGTTTTCATGAATTAAATCTTACATGATTAAAATAAATTAATAAGAAAAGTTAATCCAGAAAATAGATAACTCTGAAGCCTTAACTGTTTCTCCATATTTTATTCCCAACTTATTTACTTGCCTTTCTCTAATATTCTCGCTATTGTTTAATGTCTTTGAATTCTTGATAAACTTCAATTTTGTGGTTTATATTGTGTAGAATTTGGGGGGGTTTTGTCAATATTTTTCACACTTATTCACAAGAAATGCATGGTTTTATGTTCTCTTCCTATTATTGCTCCATGATGAAAAACATGCTTCTTTTGCCTTAAAATTGCTATATTTTGATCCTCTTTTATTACCATTTGATGCCGTGATGTGTTTGTTGAGTGATTTCAGAATTTATAGGGCAAGAATGGCCTAGAAGAGAGAAAGAAAGCATGCACAAGAGGAAGGAACATGAAGATTTGGATTTTGGGAACTTTAGCATAGGCGCGCACGCGCACTTCACGCGCACGCGTGGATGTGGATAGCCGCAAGCGGCGCGCGTAAATTGGCGCATCCGTGCGGATTAGAGAAATCCCACCGACACGTACGCACCCATGGCGCACACGCGTGGATCACAAAAGTAATCGGCACGCACGCACGCATGGCGTGCACGCGCGGCAAGCTGCACGTGACCTCATTAAAGGAAATCGTGCCTGGCGATTTCTGAGGCTCAAGGGGCACAAATTCAAGCTGGTTCTGCATGGAAAAGATCCAAGGATGCTAGGGGGAAAGGGGGGATCATTCATTCACACTTAGACACAATTTTTAGCTAGTTTTTGGTTCTTGTTCTTCTAGAGAGAAACCCTTGTTCCTCTCTAGATCTAGCTTTAATTTGATCTTCCCTTGTTGAATTCTGAATTGGATCTTGTTAATTACTACTTTTGATTGCTTAATTTGAATTCCTTAGCATATCTTTTGTTGAGATCTTGTGTTAGATTTATGATTTCTAATCAATTGTCATCTTATACCCATTTCATGAATCTTGTGAATCTTGAATTGCTAATGTTACATCGATGATTTCCATGATTGATTGTGTTGTTTGAGTGATTTTATGTTGATAATTGTTAGTGTGTACTTGTTAGTTCCAATTTAATTGCAATTTGAATAGGTCTTTTATTAATGCTTACCATGTGTTTGATGAAATGTTTCCTTTGATTATGGAGTAGTTCTCTTTACTCTTGGCCTAGGCTAAGGGAATTGGGTAAACTTGAGTCATTGGGTCTAATGGATTTGATGATTTGGGAACCTTTAGTGGTCAATTTGATAGCCATTGATACTAGCCTACTACTAAGTTAATTAGTAGTTAGGTTGGACCTTATGGGTTGATGTTGACTAAACCATTTAACCTACTTCAAGTATAGAAGTATACTTAATGAGTTTGGTTCCTCATAATTGTCAAGATATGGTTATTAGACAAGGATAGTGACCCCAATTCCCATGTCTAGCCAAGAGTTGCCTTTATCATTCATATTTGAAAACCCAAAAATCTTGATTGCTTTGTCTTAGTTATAGTTACTTGTTTAGTTTAGAATAGAATTACATTGGATGTTACTTTATTAGTTTGGAATTATTTACATCTTGCTTTAATCAATTGAATTAGTTTCTTGCATTTCAAGATTACTTGCTTGTTAGGATTCCTAGTTTAATTTCTTGCTCATGACTTGCAACCCCGGATTTCTAACCAATGTTGAAGTACATGTTTGCCCATTCCTTGTGAGAGGACCCGAGGTTTAAATACTTCGGTTAATTTTATTGGGGTTGAACTTGTGACAACTAATTCCTTCTAAATTTGATTCACGGACTATTTGTCGGTTGAGGACTGGTGCACGAAATTGTGATGTCCAGGCTCGAACAATCCCTGGCAACGTGAGCAACTTGGTACGCGTAATCGTGATTACACTTTAATTATGTAAAACTCATGGCTCTTTCTTTCCCTGGCAGTGGCGCCAAGAATATGGTGCCAATACCATGGTTCACAACTTCGATACAACTTACCAGCAAGTGCACTGGGTCGTCTAAGTAATACCTTACGTGAGTAAGGGTCGAATCTCACGGAGATTGTTGGTATGAAGCAAGCTATGGTCACCATGAATGCATGAAATTTTCGAAAAAAATGCAAGATGCATATGCAATTGACACCAAACTTATAACATGACTCAAGACTCAAGACTTAAACAAGAAACAGAAAAATATTTTTGATTTTTATGATTTTCTAATTTTTTTTTCGAAAATTTATTGAAAAGGGAAAATCAGGATTCCAAAATTTTTTTTTATATGAATTCCAAGAATCTTGCATTCTTAGTCTAAAGCTTCAGTCCAGGAATTAGACATGGCTCACTAGCCAGCCAAGCTTTCAAAGAAAGCTCCAGTCCAAAACACTAGACATGGCCAATGGCCAGCCAAGCTTCAGCATTTAACACCAGAGTATATTGCTCTTGATAACAAATTGCTGCTCATCATTTATCAAGTATGTAACTTACCTCTGATGGTTTGGAAGCCTCAGTCCAAAAGAATTTAGACATGGCTTTACAGCCAGCCAGGCTTCACGTGCTTCATGAAACACTAGAATTCATTCTTAAAAATCTTGAATAAAATTTTTGAAAACATTTTTATTTTTTTTTTTCGAAAACAGATGAAAGATTTTTGAAAATATTTTTGAAAGATTTTTTTGAAAACAAAACGAAAAGAAAATTACCTAATCTGAGCAACAAGATGAACCGTCAGTTGTCCAAACTCAAACAATCCCCGGCAACGGCGCCAAAAACTTGGTGCACGAAATTGTGATGTCCAGGCTCGAACAATCTCATGGCTCTTTCTTTCCCTGGCAGTGGCGCCAAGAATATGGTGCCAATACCATGGTTCACAACTTCGATACAACTAACCAGCAAGTGCACTGGGTCGTCCAAGTAATACCTTACGTGAGTAAGGGTCGAATCCCACGGAGATTCTTGGTATGAAGCAAGCTATGGTCACCTTGTAAATCTCAGTCAGGCAGATATAAAGTGATAATGGTGTTTTCGAATATTATATAATAAAATAGGGATAGAGAAACTTATGTAAATCATTGGTAGGAATTTCAGATAAGCGAATGGAGATGCTTTTCATTCCTCTGAACCTCTGCTTTCCTGCTATCTTCATCCAATCAGTCTCACTCCTTTCCATGGCTGGCTTTATGTGATACATCACCACTGTCAATGGCTACTTTCGGTCATCTCTCGGGAAAATGATCCAATGCCCTGTCACGGCACGGCTAATCGTCTGGAGGCATCACCCTTGCCAATGGCTTCATCTTATCCTCTCAGTGAATAATATGCTCACGCACCCTGTCACGGCACGGCTATTCATCTGTCGGTTCTCGATCATGCTGGAATAGGATTTACTATCCTTTTGCGTCTGTCACTAATGCCCTGCAATCGCGAGTTAGGAGCTCGTCACAGTCATTCAATCATTGAATCCTACTCGGAATACCACAGACAAGGTTTAGACCTTCCGGATTCTCTTGAATGCCGCCATCATTCTAGCTTACGCCACGAAGATTCTGGTTGGGAGATCTAAGAGATATTCATTCTAGCTTATTTCATGTAGAACAGAAGTGTTTGTCAGGCACGCGTTCATAAGGGAGAAGGATGATGAGCGTCACACATAATCATCACCTTCATCACGTTCTTGGGTGCGAATGGATATCTTAGAAGCAAAATAAGAAGAATTGAATAGAAAACAGTAGTACTTTGCATTAATCTTTGAGGAACAGCAGAGCTCCACACCTTAATCTATGGAGTGTAGAAACTCTACCGTTAAAAGTACATAAGTGAAGGTCCAGGCATGGCCGAGATGGCCAGCCCCCTATTGTGATCTAAGATAGCATACAACTGATCAAAGATACCTAATACAATAGTAAAAGGTCCTATTTATAATAAACTAGCTACTAGGGTTTACATGAGTAAGTAATTGATGTATAAATCCACTTCTTGGGCCCACTTGGTGTGTGTTTGGGCTGAGCCTGAGTGTTACACGTGTAGAGGTCCTTCTTGGAGTTGAACGCCAGCTTTTGTGCCAGTTTGGGCGTTCAACTCTGGTTTTGGCTCCTTTTCTGGCGCTGGACGCCAGATTTGGGTAGAAAGCTGGCGTTGAACGCCAGTTTACGTCGTCTATTCTTGGCTAAAGTATGGACTATTATATATTGCTGGAAAGCCCTAGATGTCTACTTTCCAACGCAATTGGAAGCGCACCATTTCGAGTTCTGTAGCTCTAGAAAATCCACTTTGAGTGTAGGGAGGTCAGAATCCAACAGCATCAGCAGTCCTTCTTCAACCTCTGAATCTGATTTTTGCTCAAGTCCCTCAATTTCAGCTAGAAAATACCTGAAATCATAGAAAAACACATAAACTCATAGTAAAGTCCAGAAATGTGAATTTAACATAAAAACTAATGAAAACATCCCTAAAAGTAACTAGATCCTACTAAAAACATACTAAAAACAATGCCAAAAAGCGTATAAATTATCCGCTCATCAAGGACTATACTTGCAACGTGAAAAATCTTGTGAAATTCCTTATCGACGGTATCCGTGCTCAATCAAATTTTTGGCGCCGTTGCCGGGGAATGGTTGCAACATATGCCTTGATATTGGTTATGTGAATATGTGAATATTGTAGATAGTTTACTTTCTTTCAATACTTAGCTATAGTTTAGATTTCTTTTGTATGTGTGCTATGACTCCCAAGTTTGATGACTCGGTCTCAACCGAATTCTAGCTTAGCCGAGTTTGACCCTGAGATTGAAAGAGCCTTGTTACATACTCGGCAAGCTAGACGGCAGTTGTATTATACGGCTAGTACTTCGCCCTCTCTTGAGGAACATACCGAATCACTAGATGGCACCGAAAGTGACTTGGAGTCCGCTACTTCCTATTCTTCTGTTGGCACTACTAATACATCTTTGCATCCTATAGGTGAGCCATACATGGCGGAGCCATGACGGATCACTTTGGATGAGCAAGGAGCTCCGGATATCATACTTCAACCTTTGCAAGCAAGGTATCTCAACCTTGATCCAAACTTTGAGTTGAAGAGTAGCTTGATAAATCTACTTCCTAAGTATCATGGGTTACTAGTTCAGGACCCATCCGACATCTAAGAGACTTTCAAGTTGCTTGTTCTATGGCTCGAAGGCATGGAGCCCATGAGTTGGCTATTATGGTTTTTGCCTTCCCTTTCTCTCTTGAAGGGCAAGAAAAGATGTGGTTTTATTCACAACCGGATGAGATTGTGACCAATTGGGATTTCTTGAGAAGAGAGTTTCTAGATAAATTCTTCCCACCGGAGAAGACCGACTACATCCGGAAGGAGATTTCGGGTATAATGCAAAAGGACCAAGAGAGTTTGTATGAGTATTGGACTCGATTCAAGAGGCTATTGGAATCTTGTCCACACCATGGATTGAACACTCACTTGCTCATTAGTTACTTCACCGAAGGTCTTTGTGCGGAAGATAGAAGATTGCTCACCGCTTCTAGTTGCGGTTCCCTTTCAAAAAATAAGACGGAGGGAGAATGATAAACCACTATTTTATGATTTATCATGTGCTTAATCTAGTGGATTTTACCGATTATTCTCACACTTATTCATACAATTCGCATGTTTTACATTTTTCTTTATGATTTTGTGCTATGATTGAAAACATGCTTCTTTGGCATTATATTTTCTATGTTTAAATCCTCTCTTATTACCATTCGATGTCGTGATATGTGTGTTAAGTGTTTTCAGAGATTACAGGATAGGAATGGATGAGAGGATAGAAAGGAAGCATGCAAAAGTGGAAGGAATACAAGAAGTTGAAGGAATTGCTAAGCTGTCCAGCCTGACCTCTTCGCACTCAAATGGTCATAATTTGAGCTACAGAGGTCCAAATGATGCGGTTTTAATTGCATTGGAAAGCTAACGTCCGGGGCTTCGCAATGATATATAATTTGCTATAGCTGCCTCGAAGATAGGTGATGCGAACTCGTGGATCACGAGGACGCATGACCTGGAGAAAATGCAATCCGCGCGAACGCGTGGACGACGCTTCCGCGTGACTTTGCAGCGACCTGTACGTATCAGAAATCACTGGGGGCGATTTCTAGGCTGTTTTTGACCCAGTTTTTGGCCCAGAAAATACAGATTAGAGGCTATAAAGTGGGGAAATCAATCCATTCATGGAGACAATAGAACACAACTTTCATATTCATAATTATAGGTTTTAGATGTAGTTTTAGAGAGAGAGAGGCTCTTTCCTCTCTCTTAGGATTTAGGATTTATGATTTCTATTAATTTTAGGATTGCTTCTTCATTCCAGGTTCAATGTTCATTTAATTTATTTTCTACTTTTATTTATTCTATTACTTTAATTGTTATTTATCTTTTCAATTTGGCTTATGAATCTCTTCATGTTAAGATTTGAATATTCTATTTAATATAATTTGAGGTATTTCAGATTTATGATTGTTCTATTCTATTTATAATGCTTTCAATTTAATTTAGGATTTATTCCCTTTTGCTTTGGTTAAGTAATTGGTAACACTTGAGTTATCAGACTCAGCAGTTGATTGAAAATTGGAAATTGCTGATTGATTTGGATCGCTCTAAGGCTAGTCTTTCCACAGAAGTTAACTAGGACTTGAGGATTAAATTGATTGGTCCACTTGACTTTCCTTTATTTAGTGAGGGTTAACTAAGTGGGAGCAATAACAATTCTCATCACACCTGATAAGGATAACTAAGATGGGATTTCCAGTTCTCAAACCTTGCCAAGAGTTTTCTTTATAATTATTAATTTATTTTTCTTGCCTTTTAAATTACTTGTTCTCTATTTTAGAAACCCAAAAATATACATTTTTCCATAACCAATAATAAATCATACTTCCCCGCAATTCCTTGAGAACAGGACCCGAGGTTTAAATACTTCAGTTATAAATTTATTTGGGTTTTGTTACTTGTGACAACCAAACTTTTGTACGAAAGGATTCTCTGTTGGTTTAGAAACTATCCTTACAACGCGATTATTTTGATAAAATTTCTTTACTAGCAAGAATCAGTTCGTCAAAATGGCGCCGTTGCAAGGGAATTGCAAACGTGTGCCTTATTATTGGTTATTGTAAATATTTGCTTTTTGCTTGTTTATTTGTTTATTTTTGTTTTTATTTTTGCTTTTTCGTAAATTAAGAAGTTATTGGTTTTTATTTAGTTATTAAAATTTTTGAAAATAATGTTCGTTGTTCTTTCTTGATTTTCAAGTTGTTCTTCGTGTTCATCTTGACCTTCAAGTTGTTCTTGGTTGATTTCTTCGTTTTGATCTAAAAATTTTAAGTTTGGTGTCATTTTATTGTTTTTCTCTTTCCTCATTAAATTCAAAAATATCTTTTCTCTTTATTTTAATTGATTTTTTCGAAAATTACAAAAAAAAATTCAGATTTTTATTTTAAAATTTGTATCTTATCTTATCTTAGTTTTAAATTTCAAAATTCAAATATTTTACAAAAATCATATCTTTTTCAATATCTTATCTTATCTTATTCCAAAATCAAATTTCAAATTTCAATATTTAAATTTCAAAATTCAAAATTCAAATTTCAAAATTTAAATTTAAAATTTTAAAAATGAAACCTTTTCAAAATTTAAACCTTTTTCAAATTTTTATCTTATATTGTTGTCAGTGTTTCTAGTTTTAGGAGTTTATTTTCATTAATTTTTTTATTAGTTTTTTTTTTATTTTCTTTTGCTACTATGAATTCTCACCCCTCTGGTTTCAAGTTTGGTTCCAATGTTGTTGTAAGGAATGGAAACTATAATGAAAATAGGCATCAAGGTTGGAAGAATCAAAGATGGGAGGAGCCACAAGGATTTGATCAACCCTCTTGGCAATAACCCCCTCCAATGCGCTAAAACCAACAACCATTTCAGGGAGCATACGAAGATGATGAATAGGGTGGACCCCCTTGTAGTTACCAACAAGCCCCGCCATATGCTTATGAACCACCTCCACCAAATTACTATGGTCAAGAGCCATTCCAGGGAGCATACCAAGATGATGAATATGGTGGACCCCGTTGTAGTTACCAACAAGCCCCACCATATGCTTATGAACCGCCTCCCCAACATACCTTTGAACCACCATACTCACAGGCCCCTTTACACCATTCACCTCCATATGACCCTAACCCACATCCACCACACCAACCACCACATGAACCACACCCAGAACTACCACCTCAATATTCACCATTTCCATATCCTTATCAAGAAGAACCACCTTCGTATTGTGAGCATTTTCTCCCAACAAATGAACCCTCCTATCCACCCCAACCTCCATTGGATAACAACACACTCATCTCTAATATCATTGGTCTCATCTCTACACTCCAAAATCTTATATCCCGCATGGACCAACCCTCTACCTCCAATATTCAACCCTCAAGCTTCAGTGTGCTTCCTTTTCAACCACATAATAATCTTCCCATCCCATCACCACCCTCCATGGAAGAGCACCCACATCCATCAATCCAAGAGCAAGATGATCCTAGTTACGCTATTGATATAGAACAAGAAAGAAGGAATCATCTTCGTGAATTCATACTTCATAAAAAGCTAGAGGAGGCCCTACAGGTGGAGGTAGTAGAGACCCTTGAAGTCGAAGAAGTGGTTGAAGAATTAGTGAAGGAAGACATCAAGGAGGAGTCTAATTTTGTCTTAGAGCAAGAGGAAGCCCAAAATATGGAGATAGGAGAGACCCTCCAAGATGAAGGAGTAGTTGAAATGAGTTATCATGGAAAGAAAATCATCAAGGATGAGTACGATTTTATACTAAAATAACTGGACAAAGCAGTAATTATTGAAGAGGAAAAAGTGGTTGAAGACTTGGGAGATGCTGGACCTCCGTGGGAAAGTCCAGTCATAGAACCTCCTTCCAAGACGTCTAAATTTGATGTTGAAGAGGGTGTACAACCTCTAAGGCATATCATGGCTAAAGACTATGAAGAGGTTGATCAAAAGATGAAGATTAAAGAAGAAGAAGCACAAGCTCCCATGCCCTTGGTGAGTAATGAAGAAGATATTGAATTGGAAGAAAGCTACCAAGAGGAAGAGGTTGAAATTGAAGAAGCTTGCAAAGAGGTGGAAGTTATCAAGGAAGAGTACAAGGGAATGGAGCTTGAAATCACCTTCCCAAAGCTGTTGGAGACCTCTCCCCCAAAGCCATTACCATCGAATACAACATTCAAGTGGGTAAAATTCATATTCCTTAGCTTTCTCATCCCACTTGAATATGGTTTACTTGAGACAGATGGTCAACTTAGAGCTCTTTGTGGCATTAAGAGTAAGAGGAAAATGGTTAGTGGTAGGAGTTGCCCTGCAAGGTTCAATACGGTTGCACACTCCAAGTTGAAGTGTAAATATTGGTGTAAAGCTCGAATGAATGGGTCTAGGAGGATGTTTGGGTGCCTAAATGAGAATTCTAAGGCTGAACCACCCGGATGGAATCATCATGATCCACTTGAAGACGGGTGTAGAATCAAGATTTGGGATCCAGGAATATATGAGGATCAATTTTGGGAGCTCAAAGCTTGTGAAGAACTCCATCAATGCTTAGGAAATTTACATGGAATAGACAGAGCTTATTAGAAGTACAAGCATTGGTGGCAGTTTCAAGATGAGTTCAAGCACAAGCCGCCATGACATAGAGCTCACCGAATGTCCAACTTAAGGACTATAACTAAAAGTGCTAGGTGGGAGACAACCCACCATGGTATCATCGTTCCTTTTTATTCTTAATCTTATTTTATTTTATTTTTACTAGTGTTCATTCATAATTTCTGTATATTCACTTGCATTTTTCATTTGCATCTGCATACACATAAAAAAAAAAGCGCACGCGACGCGTCCACGTCGTAGGTGCGTTCTGAAGAAAAGAGAATTGAACAGAAAGTCACGCGAAAGCGTGGCTGGAGGCATGCCTTAGGCACAAATATGCCCATGCGACTGCGTCATTGACGCATCCGCGTCATTCTGAAAAAGAGCCTCCCACGCGACCGCGTCACCCACGCGATCGTGTAGCCCTGCAAAATCGATGTAAAAGGGTGTATGGCAGAAAGTTGTGATGGAGTGAGGCTGGAATGATGCTGGAAGCACAAGCCCTATCACGCGACCGCGTACCCCACGTGGCCGCGTCGTTTTTCAAAATATGCCATTCACGCGATTGCGTCACCCACGCGAACGCGTCCCTGACACGTCTGCGTCACTTGCAAATATTGCCAATCACGCGAACGCGTGCCCCACGCGTCCGCGTCGCATGCGATGCACAGTTTATCCAGATCAGCGCGAGAATTCCTATCTTTTCTTCTCCAATCCTACTTATCTTTCTATTATCATTCTTTCTTCTTTCTTTTATCTTTTCTCTTTCTTTCTCCTTTCTTACTTTCTTCTTCTTCATCTCTTTAACTTCTCATCCTTTTTTTTTCTTTCATTCTATTTTACTCAATTTAATTGAATACTTTCATTCATTGCAGTTTAATTTTTTGCATATTTTTATCTCCTTTTCTAAATCTATTAATTTTTCATTGGTGTAAAATTTTCTTATTCAACTGTTACATCTTTTCTTGAATTATTCTGGTGCTTCATGACTTATTTTATTCTGATTGGGTATTATTATTCATAAGTCAATGCTAATCTTTTATGATACTTGTATTCCATTTGCATTGCTATGCACTTACACTATCTTTCATTACCAAATCTCTCTTCCCCATTGTTGTAAATTTTGCACCACTGGTATGCCATGCGCTTCTATTATTTTCTCACTTGCATGTTGTAGATACGATGTAATTGAGACCCTTATTATTTGGCATTAACCCAACCATATTTTATTTGTTTTCTTATCTTTATTTTTGGGTTACTTTTCTTCTTTTTTTTCTCTTCTTTCAGGATGGCCACCAAAGAAGGGAAAGGGAAAAGCTTATAAATAGGGAGACAGACAAGTCCATCTGCACATTCTCTGGGAGAAAAGCATCAGTTGGAGCCACCCATCCACCTGTACATCTTAGCATGCACCGAGGACGGTGCAACCTTTAAGTGTGGGGAGGTCGATACCAATCTCCATGGGTTAGTTATTTTCTTCTCAACACCAATGTTCTATTTTCTTTGTTTGTTCATTATTGCATTTGCATGTTTGATTGCATATTTGTTTGATTTTGTGCATATTTTACCAACACTTGGTTAAAGTAATATTTTCTTTTTCAAGAAACTTTTTATAGCATTTCACTAATTTGAATCAAAATTTTTATTGAACTTATTTGAAGAAATATTATACTGGAACATGGTTTAGAGCTCGAACACACAAAACCTGTGAGATTTTGAGCCTATTTGATTGGTTGCATTTTATCAACCAATATTTTATTTTTTGGTGTGTGTTTTTCTCTCTAAAATTGTGATATTTGTCTTGCTTAATTCTATATTTTCATGGTTTGATGTTTGGATGCACTTATATGATTGAGGCCTTTGTTTCACTGAGCTTACATACCCATATGGCCTTACCTTTCATTATCACTTGCAAACCAATTTTGAGCCTATTATACCCCTTTGTTCTTTACTTTAGCTCATCACTAACTCTAAGAGGAAAATAATAATGTCCTTAATTTGAATCCTTGGTTAGCTTAGACTAGTGAGAGTGCTCATGAATTAAATGTGGGAAAAAGTGGGTTTGGAAACATTGGTTTAAGAATTGGGTGTTATATATCTTTATGAAAATGTGAAAGAAATGTTTAGGACATATTCATGCATTCAATAATTTAATCATATGCATTGAGAAAAACAAAAGAAAAAAAATAATATATATATATATATAGAAAAAGAAAAAAAAAGAAGAGCAAATAAATAAAAGGGGACAAAATGCCCCAAAGTAAGTGGTGAAAGCAATGCATATGTACTGTACTTGAAATTAGAATGCATGAATATGTGGAAACATGGTTAATGGATAGTTAGATGTGGTATTATGATTACATGAATTGTCTAAGTTAGGTGGAAAGTTTAAGTTAATTAAGGATTCAGATTTTAGTCCACTTGGCCAAATACAATCCTACCTTGACCCTAACCCCATTACAACCCTCAGAAGACCTCTTGATATGTGTATTTATGCATTAAATTTTTGTTGATTGGTAGAAGAAGAGCAAGCCTTAGAAAGCAAGGTTATTAGAGAATTGAGAGAATCGAACCTTAAAACACTTGAGTGATTAGAGTGTATACACTTCCGGCGAGGGTTTGATGCTCGATTCTTTGTTCTCGGCTTTCATAAGCTATTTTCTTCTGCAAGTTTACTTGTACTTTATTTTGTGATTTGAATTAGTGAAATCCAGTTCATATTTGTTCTTAAAAGATTTGTTTACTTTTAACCAAGTAGGTAGAAACATTTTGCATGTAGTTGCATTCACATAGATATGTTGCATTTCATACATTCTACCATTCCTCTTCACTCCTTTATAGCTTCTATTGAATTTAGCATGAGGACATGCTAATATTTAAGTGTGGGGAGGTTTATAAACCACTATTTTATGATTTATCCTGTGCTTAATCTAGTGGATTTTACCCATTATTCTCACACTTATTCATACAATTCTCATGTTTTACGTTTTCCTTCCTAATTTTATGTTATGATTGAAAACATGCTTCTTTGGCCTTATATTTGCTATGTTTAAATCCTTTCTTATTACCATTCAATGCCGTGATATGTGTGTTAAGTGTTTTCAGAGATTACAGGGTAGGAATGACTTAGAGGATGGAAAGGAAGCATGCCAAAGTGGAAGGAATACAAGAAGTTGAAGGAATTGCTAAGTTGTCCAGCCTGACCTATTCGCACTCAAACAGTCATAACTTGAGCTACAAAGATCCAAATGACACAGTTCCAGTTGCGTTGGAAAGCTAACGTCCGGGGTTTCGCAACGATATGTAATTTTTTATAGCTGCCTGATAAAAGGAAATATTTTTACGCCAGTTAGAAACTAGCAATGAATCTGATCGTGAGTATAGTCTAACCAACACGCGAATACCGCATCAAAAAATTCTAAAATCTATGACCGAGAGTATTGATCCCGGGTCATTCTCGCTAGAAATTGCCTTAGAATGTATATCATTGATTAGGAAAGATTTTATCGTTTTGAGAGTTGGTGCAAGAATTCAAGCTAACAAAAGCAAATAACAATTAATTGAGATAAAATCCTTGGCTAAGGGTAAGTATTGGAAGTTCCATCATTATAGTTTCCTTCAATTATGATAAGAATTGATTATTGCTTCACTTAGTTAACCCCCTAATAATAGAGGAAAGTCAAGTGAGAGTAACTAACTTGAGTCACAAGTCTTAGTCTCACCCTAGGGAAATCTAGCTTTAATGCACTCCAAGTCAATTAGCAACTTCTCAATTCATAACCTACAATTGATATCTACTATTCAAGTGTCTCCAATAACTCAACCCCTAAGCCAAGTAAGAGAAATTTACTCCATAGCTAGGGTTGTCATTATCACAAATAATTGGTAGGCAATCATAGAAAACATGACGTAATTGAGAGAAGAGAATTGAATTAAAGCTATCTAATCCAAACAATCATGAATAATCAAACAATTGAATGAAACCTTAATTCATTAATCCAAATTCAAAGTAACAAAGTCAACCAAATCTAGATCTAAGAAATTGAATCAAAAGAGCATCAATTAAGAGTAGAAGAAGAGTAGATCTACAACTTGTACCAAAGCAAAAGTGAATTAGTAATGGATCTCACCAAGAAATCAAAGGAGAATTGCAATGGAAGAAGTGAAATCCTAGAGAGAAGTTGGAGTTTCTCTCTCTAAAAACAAAATGTAACTAACTCCCTAAAATATCTAGAATTATGACTAATTGTCCTAACACTCATAATCCTTGGTCTTCTTAAGCTTTTCCCTTTCAAAATCTGCTCCAGAACAGGGCCTAGGGACCCCTTGAAATCGTTGGGCACGTGTTCCTTTTTAAAAATCATGTGCGCACATCGACGCGTACACGCACTGTACGCGTATGCGTCCCTAGGGTCTTTTGCGATCTACGCATAGGCGTAAGGTGCGCGCGAGCATCATAGGGAATATGGCCCAGCCATATAAGCACATCGGCTCCTCGCTCGGCTCCACTGTGCTGGCTCAGGATGTACGCATCCACGCGTACACGCAAGGTGCGCGTGCGCGTGCATGTCCAAACTTCAAATCTTCAATTTATTCCATGCTCCTTCCATTCATGCATGCTTCTTTCACTCCTCTTAGCCATTTTTGCCCTATAACTTCTGAAATCACTGAACAAACGGATCAAGGCATCTAATGGTAATATAGGAGGATTATAATATATCAATTTTGATGCAGAAGAAGCATATTTTCATCTTTGAGGTAAAATGGGAAAGGAACACAAAATCATGCAGTTTTATATGAATAAGTGTGAAAGATCATTGATAAAACCCTTAGATTCTATAGATGATAAACCCTAAAAACAGGGTTTATCACTGCCCCGAAGATAGGTGACGCGAACTCGTGGATCACGCAGACGCGTGACATGGAAAAAATGCAATCCGCACGAACGTGTGGACGACGCTTCTGCATGACTTTGCAGCGACCTGTACGTATCAGAAATCGCCGGGGGCAATTTCTGGGCTGTTTTTGACCCAGTTTTCGGCCCAGAAAACACAGATTAGAGGCTATAAAGTGGGGAAATCAATCCATTCATAGAGACAACAGAACACAACTTTCATTTTCATAATTTTAGGTTTTAGATGTAGTTTTAGAGAGAGAGAGAGAGAGGCTCTCTCCTCTCTCTTAGGATTTAGGATTTAGGATTACTATTAATTTTAGGATTGCTTGTTCATTCCAGGTTCAATGTTCCTTTAATTTATTTTCTACTTTTATTTATTCTATTACTTTAATTGTTATTTATCTTTTCAATTTGGCTTATGAATCTCTTCATGTTAAGATTTGAATATTCTATTTAATATAATTTAAGGTATTTCAGATTTATGATTTTTTCTATTCTATTTATAATGCTTTCAATTTAATTTAGGATTTATTCCCTTTTTCTTTGGTTAAGTAATTGGTAACACTTGAGTTATCAGACTCAGCAGTTGATTGAAAATTGGAAATTGCTGATTAGTTTGGATCGCTCTAAAGCTAGTCTTTCCACAGGAGATGACTAGAACTTGAGGATTAAATTGATTGGTCCACTTGACTTTCCTTTATTTAGTGAGAGTTAACTAAGTGGGAGCAATAACAATTCTCATCACACCTGATAAGGATAATTAGGATGGGATTTCCAGTTCTCATACCTTGCCAAGAGTTTTCTTTATAATTATTAATTTATTTTTCTTGCCATTTAAATTACTTGTTCTCTATTTTAAAAACCCAAAAATATACCTTTTTTCATAACCAATAATAAATCATACTTCCCTGCAATTCCTTGAGAAGACGACCTGAGGTTTAAATACTTCGATTATAAATTTATTTGGGTTTTGTTACTTGTGACGACCAAACTTTTGTACGAAAGGATTCTCTGTTGGTTTAGAAACTATACTTACAACGCGATTATTTTTATAAAATTTCTTTACTAGCAAGAATCAGTTCGTCAGAAAAGCTTGGAAATTGATAAATGATGTTGCCGAGGCTACACAACATGTAAAGGTGAAAAGTAATCCTCTCAAGGGTGTGGTAGAACCATCCCCTTCCAAAGCAAGCTTAACCAAGGTGCTTGGGGACATGACCACTATCCTCACGCAAATACAAAAAGATGAAAAGGAATACTACTCCATCCAAGCCATCCAAGCCCCACCTCAAGTTGCTCAACTTGAAGGCCCTCCTAGAATCTGTGGTTTGTGCTCTAGCACCACACATTACACCGATCAATGCCATCAAATTCTAGAGGAGCATGCCCTTGTCGTGGCCAATGTGAATTATAACAACCGTCCGTCCTATCCTTCTCAAGGCCAAAACAACTACTCTCATGGTAGTAATCAAAATCAAGGGTGGATGGATAATGCACAAGGGAGCAATCAAAACCAAAGATGGAATAACACTTCTTCTCATTACAACAACAACCAATCTTCATCTCAATACCACCACAACAACAACAACCAAGCCAACCAAAATTACCACATCCAAAACCAAAATAACTACACCAAGTACCAAGCACCACACCATAGACAACAATCCAACCAATCCTCTTCATCTTCCACCAATCAAGTTGATGAGCTTAGAGCCGTTGTGGATAAATGGGACGAGGGCTATAAGGCTCAATTCGAGGCCATGAGTGCTCAATTGGCCAATATCACTGACATGATTTCGAATATGTCCATGTCCTCCTCCAACAACACCAACCAACCCTCAAGCTCTTCTAGCATTCCTTCCCAACCCCAACCAAACCCCAAGGGCAGTCTCAACGCCATCACTCTACGGTCGGGGACTACATTGGAGGAGATACCTCCTAGGGTCATGGAAGACATCCATGAAGAAGAGGTGGTCGTTGAAGCTCCACATGAAGAGGAGAAGATAGCCAAAAGGCATGATGAAGAAAGAGTAAGCCTTAAGGAACCCAAGAGGAAAGCTATAGTGGATGAGTCCATTCATATCCCATTCCCTTCATTGGTGAAGAAAGCAAAGAAGACACCGGAATTTGATTTGAACATGCTTCAAGTGTTCAAGAAAGTTGAGGTAACCATACCACTTCTTGATGCCATCCAACAAATTCCGAAGTATGCAAAATTTCTGAAAGGCTTGTGTACTCACAAGGATAGGATAGGAGAGTTAGAGACATTATCCTTGGATAGTTCAATTTCTTCCTTGATGGAACCTATTCCAAAGAAATGTGGTGATCCTGGGCCTTGTTTGGTGTCTTGTTATATTGGTGGCGCACTTTTCATGACTGTATGTGTGATCTAGGAGCTTGCGTAAGCATCATGCCACTTTCTATCTTTGTGCGGTTGAATTTAGCTCCATTAAAGAAGTCAGTGGCGAAGTTTGCCTTAGCCGATAAGAGTGTGATCACTGTGATGGGAATATCAGAAGATATACTTGTGTCAATCAAGGACTTGGTCTTTCCAGTTGACTTTTACATCCTTGAAATGTCTCCAACAGAAAATAGAATCTCATCCTCCGTTCTACTTGGTAGACCCTTCCTCAAGACCTCTAAATTCAAGTTAGATGCCTTCACCGGCACATATTCCTTTGAGGTTGGAGACAAGACTATCAAGTTCAATTTGGAAGAAGCCATAAAGCATCCTTCCGAAGAGCATTCCGTTCTATGATGTGATGTAATCGATGAAGTGGTAGCGGAAGTGCGAGAAGAAGACTACAACAAGTTATGCTACCCTATTGTTGAAGAGACGGATGACTAAGAGGGTGAACATGAGAAAGTTGTTGAGAATGAACTCCGTGAGCTTGATGAAAAGGAACCTCAGCTTGAGGCAAAGAGTGAATTGAAGCATCTTCCATCTCATTTGAAGTATGCTTTCTTAGAGAACAACCAAAAGTTTCCAGTCATTATTGCTAGTGAGCTTTCTAGTGAAGAAGAAGAGAAGCTCCTAGATGTTCTAAGAAAGTACAAGAAGGCAATTGGTTGGAGCTTAGCCGATATTGTGGGGATTGACCCTCGCAAGTGCATGCATCGTATATTTCTCTAAGAGGGAGCTAGGCCGGTTAGGCAACCGCAAAGGAGGCTCAACCCGACCATCCTTGATGCGGTAAAGAAGGAGGTCACTAGGCTACTTGATGCGGGTATCATATACCCGATTTCTGACAGTGAGTGGGTGAGCCCGGTCCAGGTTGTTCCCAAGAAATCGGGCATCACTGTGGTTAAAAAGGATGATGGTGAAGTGGTCACCAAGAGAGTACAAAATGCATGGTGAGTGTGCATCGATTATAGAAGGTTGAATGCCACTACAAGGAAGGACCACTACCCTTTGCCCTTTATCGATCAGATGTTGGACTATTTGGCAGGTAAATCCCATTATTGCTTTCTTGATGAATTCACTGGTTACTTCTAGATTCACATTGCTCCTGAAGATCAGGAAAAGACCACATTTACTTGCCTTTTTGGCACCTATGCCTACAAAAGGATGCCATTTGGACTATGTAATGCACCTGCTACTTTTTAGCGGTGTATGACTGATAAACCACTATTTTATGGTTTATCTTATGCTCAATTGATTGGTTTATATCAATTCTTTACTCATTTATTCATATGATTTGCATGAGTTTACATTTTTCCTTCTTGATTTTGTGCTATGATTGAAAACATGCTTCTTTGGCCTTTAAATTACCAAATATTAATTCTCCCTTTTATACCATTCGATGCCTTGATATGTGTGTTAAGTGTTTTCAAGGTTTATAGGGCAGGAATGTCTTAGAGGATGGAAAGGAAGCATTCAAAAGTGGAAGGAATACAAGAAACTGAAGGAACTGCTAAAGCTGTCCAACCTGACCTCTTGGTACTAAATCGACCATAACTTGAGCAACAGAGATCCAAATGATGTGGTTTCAGTTGCGTTAGAAAGCTAACATCTGAGGCTTCATAATGATATATAATGTACCATAGCTTCCTCAAAGATAGATGACGCGCACGCGTGAATCACGCGGACGTGCGACCTGGAAAAAATGCAATCCGCGCGAACGCGTGGACAACGCTCCCGCGTGACTTTGCAGTGACCTGTACGTACCAGAAATCAATGGGGGCAATTTCTGGGCTGTTTTTGACCTATTTTTGGCCCAGAAAATACAGATTAGAGGCTATAAAGTGGGGGAATCGATCTATTCATTCATACAACAACATAAACAACTTCCATAATTCACAATTTTAGGTTTTAGATGTAGTTTTCTAGAGAGAGGAGGCTCTCTCCTCTCTCTTAGGATTTAGAATTTAGGATTTTTCTTAATTTTAGGATTGCTTCTTCATTCCAGGTTCAATATTCCTTTAATTTATGTTCTCTGCTACTTTTATTTGTTCTAGCTTACTAGTTTATTCTATTTTTCTTGTTGATTCTCTTTTTATCCAAATTGGCTTATGCACTTTTCTTGTTAGATTTGAATATTCTATTTAATGCAATTTGAGGTATTTTAGATTTATGATTACTTTCTTTTATTTATGATATAAATAATTTGGATTTTTCTCCTTTTGGCATCTAGTTGAGTAATTGGTGACACATGAGTTGTCAAACTCAACTGTTGATTGAAAATTGGAATTTGCTGATTAATTTGGATCCCTCTAACGCTAGTCTTTCCATATGAGTAGACTAGGATTTGAGGAATCAAATTGATTAGTCCACTTGACTTTCCTTTATTTAGTAAGGGTTAACTAAGTGGGAGCAATAAACAATTCTCATCACACCTGATAAGGATAACTAGGATGGGATTTCTAGTTCTCATACCTTGCCAAGAATTTTTCTAATTATTAATTTATTTTTCTTGCCATTTAAATTACTTGTTTCTTATTTCAAAAAACACAAAAATATACCTTTTTCCATAACCAATAATAAATCATACTTCCCTGCAATTCCTTGAGAGACGACCCAAGGTTTAAATACTTCGGTTATCAATTTTATTGGGTTTTGTTACTTGTGACAACCAAATTTTTGTATGGAAGGATTCCCCGGCAATGGCGCCATTTTGACAATCAAATTCTTGCTAGTAAATAATTTTATAAGAATAATCACGTTGTAAGTATAGTTTCTAAACCAACAGAGAATCCTTTCGTACAAAAGTTTGGTTGTCACAAGTAACAAAACCCAATAAAATTTATAACCGAAGTATTTAAACCTCGGGTCGTCTTTTTAAGGAATTGCAGGGAGGTGTATTTATTATTGGTTATGGGTTTTTATCTTTTTCGGGGTTTTTGAATAAGGAACAAGAAAAATAAATTAGCAATAAAGTAAATTAATTATCATGAACACCAGTGCAAGGTATAAGAACTGGAAATCCCATCCTAGTTATCCTTATCAAGTGTGATGACAATTGTTTATTACTCCCACTTAGTTAACCCTTACTAAATAAAGGAAAGTCAAGTGGACTAATCAATTTGATTCCTCAAGTCCTAGTTAACTCCTGTGGAAAGACTAGCTTTAGAGGAATCCAAATCAATCAGCGAATTCCAATTTTCAATCAACAGCTGAGTTTGATAACTCAAGTGTCACCAATTACTCAACCAAAGCAAAGGGGGAAAATCTAAATTATTTATATTATAAATAGAAGAAAGCAATCATAAATCTGAAATACCTCAAATTGCATTTAAACATAAATTCAAATCTAACATAAAGAGTTCATAAGCCAATTTGGCAACATAAGTAATTAACAAGTAAAAGCATTAGAATAAATAAAAGTAGAAGAGAAACATAAATTAAAGGAACACTGAACATGGAATGAAGAAATAACCATAAACTTAGAGGAATCCTAATCCTAAAAACCTAAGAGAGGGGAGAGAACCTCTCTCTCTAGAAAACTACATCTAAAACCTAAAATTGTGAATTATGGAAGTTGTTTATGTTGTTGTATGAATGAATGGATCGATTTTCCCACTTTATAGCCTCTAATCTATGTTTTTTGGGCCAAAAACTGGGTCAAAAATAGCCCAGAAATTGCCCCCAGTAATATTTGGTATGTACAGGTCGCTGCAAAGTCACGCGGGAGCGTCGTCTACGTGTTCACACAGATTGCATTTTTTCCAGGTCACGCATCCGGGTTATTCACGCATGCGCGTCGCCTATCTTCTGGGCAGATATGGCATATTTTATTTTTTTGTGAAGCCCTGGATGTTAGCTTTCTAACGCAACTGGAACCGCATCATTTGGACCTTTGTAGCTCAAGTTATGGTCGATTTAGTACCAAGAGGTCAGGCTGGACAGCTTTAGCAGTTCCTTCAGTTTCTTGTATTCCTTCCACTTTTGCATGCTTCCTTTCCATCCTCTAAGCCATTCCTGTCCTATAAACCTTGAAAACACTAACACACATATCAAGGCATCAAATGGTATAAAAGGGAGAATTAATATTTGGTAATTTAAAGGCCAAAGAAGCATGTTTTCAATCATAACACAAAATCAGGAAGGA
The DNA here is from genome assembly GCF_059453495.1 of Arachis ipaensis. Lineage (NCBI taxonomy): Eukaryota > Viridiplantae > Streptophyta > Magnoliopsida > Fabales > Fabaceae > Arachis > Arachis ipaensis. Next base: position 69,144,199 of record NC_142442.1, on the reverse strand, counting down.
AAAATGTAAACTCATGCAAATCATATGAATAAGTGAGTAAAGAATTGATATAAACCACTCAATTGAGCATAAGATAAACCATAAAATAGTAGTTTATCAATCTCCCCACACTTAAACATTAGCATGTCCTCATGCTAAGCTCAAGAGAAGCTATAAAGGAGTGAAGAGGAATGGTAAAATGTATGAAATGCAACCTATCTATATGAATGCAACTAAATTCAAAATGTTTCTACCTACTTGGTCAAAGTAAATAAATCTTCCAAGAACAGACATGAACTGGATTTCACTAATTCAAATCATAAAATAAAGTACAAGTAAACTTGTAGAAAAAAATAGCTCGTGAAAGCCGGGAACAAAGAATTGAGCATCGAACCCTCATTGGAAGTGTATACACTCTAATCGCTCAGGTGTTTGAGGTTCGATTCTCTCAATTCTCTACTAATCTTGCTTTCTAAGGCTTGCTTTTCTTCTACCAATTAACACAAATTTGATGCACAAATACACATATCAAGAGGTCTTTTCAAGGATTGTAATGGGGTTAGGGTCAAGATAGGATTGTATTTAGCCAAGTGGACTAAAATCTGAATCCTTAATTAACTTAAACTTTCCACCTAACTTAGACAATCCATGTAATTACAATGCAAAATCTAACTGCCAATTAATTATGTTTTCCACATATTCATGCATCCTAATTCGAGTACAGTACATATGCATTGGTATCACCATTTATTTTGGGGCATTTTGTCCTCCTTTTCTTATTTGCTCTTTTTCTTTTCTTTTTCTCTCTTTTTCTTATATACATATACATATATATATATATATATATATATATATATATATATATATATATATATATATATTCTCTTTTGTTTTTCTCAATGCATATGATTAAAGTATTGAATGCATAAACATGTCCTCAACATTCTTTTTCACATTTTCTCAAGAATATACAACACCCAATTCTCAAACCAAATGTTTTCAATCCCAATTTCCCCACACTTAATTCGTGAGCACTCTCACTAGTCTAAGCTAACCAAGGATTCAAATTAAGGACATTATTGTTTTCCGCTTAGAGTTAGTGATGAGCTAAAGTAAAGAACAAAGGGGTATAATAGGCTCAACATTGGTTTGCAAAGGATAATGAAAGGGTTAAGGCCATATGGGTATGTAAGCTCAGTCAAACAAAGGCCTCAATCATATAAGTGCATGCATACATCAAACCATGAAAATATAGAATTAAGCAAGACAAAGATCACAATTTTAGAGAGAACAACACACACCAAAAATAAAATATTAGTTGATAAAATGTAACCAATCAATTAGGCTCAAAATCTCACTGGTTTTGTGTGTTCGAGCTCTAAACCATGTTCCAGTATAATATTCTTTCAAACAAGTTTAACAAAAAAAATTTTTCAATTTAATTTAGTGAAATATTATAAAATAGAGTCTTGAAAAGAAACTCATTACTTTAACCAAGTATTAACTAAATGCATAAAATCAAACAAACATGCAATTAAACATGCAAATGCAATAATGAACTAACAAATAAAGTAATATATTGGTGTTGAGAAGAAAATAACTAACCCATGGAGATCGGTATCGACTTCCCCACACTTAAAGATTGCACCGTCCTTGGTGCATGCAGAGATGTACAAGTGGATAGGTTGTTTCAAGTGATGCTTTTCTCTAAAGATTGTGCAGGTGGACTTGTCTGTCGCCCCATATGGAAGTTCTTTTCCTTTCCTTTTCCGGTGGCCATCCTGAAAGAGGAGGAAAAGAAGAAAAGTAACCCAGAAACAAAGATAGAAAACAAATAAAATATGGGTGTTAATGCCAAATAATAAGGGTCTCAATTATATGGTAGCTACAGCATGCAAGTGAAAAAATACTGGAAGCAAATGGCATATCAATAGTGCAAAAATTGCAACAAAGGGGAAGAGTGTGGGTAATGAAAGACAGTATAAGTGCATGTCAATGCAAGAGGAGTACAAGTATCATAAAAGATTAGCATTGATTTAAATAATACTGCCCAATCAGAATAAAATAAGTCATGAAGCACCAGGATAATTCAAGAGAAGATGCAACAGTTAAATAAGAAAATTTAACACCAATGGAAAAATAATAAATTTACAAAAGAAAATAAAAATATGCACAAAATTAAAATGCAATGAATGAAAGTATGCAAATAAATTAAGTAAAATAGAATGAAAGAAAAGAAAGATGAGAAGTTAAAGAGATGAAGAAGAAGAAAGTAAGAAAGAAGGAAGAAAGAATAAGAAAAGATAGAAGAAAGAAGAAAGAATGATAATAGAAAGATAAGTAGGATTGGAGAAGAAAAGATAGGAATTCTGGCGCTGATCTGGATAAACTGTGTGTCGCATGCGACGCGAATGCGTGGGGCACGCTGACGTTAGGATATTTGCTAGTGAAGAATTTTATAAAAATAGTCGCGTTGTAGATATAGTTTCTAAACCAACAGAAATCCCTTCGTACAAACGTTTTGGTTGTCACGAGTAACAAACCCCTTAAAATTGATAACCGAAGTATTTAAACCTCGGGTCATCTTCTCAAGGAACTACAGGGAAGTATGTTCTTATTATTGGTTATGAAGATTGTAAATTGGGGTTTTGAAGGTAGGGAGCAAGTAATTTAAATTGCAATTAAAATAAGTAAAAGACTGTAAAATAAATAAATGACTGTAAAACACACTTTTGGCAAGGTATGAGAAATTGGAAGTCCTATCCTAGTTATCCTTATCAATGATGATGAAAATTGAATCTTAATTCCACTTAGTTAACCCTTGCTAGAGCAAGGGAAGGTCAAGTGACTAATTAGTTAGATCCTCAAATCCTAGTTAATCCCTAAGGAAAGATTGGGATTATTGAAGTTCAATTCAATTAGCAAAGACAACGATTATCAATCATGTTGAGTGGTGCACGAAATTGTGATCATCAATGGCGCCAACAACTTGGTACGCACAATTATAATCTCAACTCTTTATCACAACTCCGCATAACTAACCAGCAAGTGCACTGGGTCGTCCAAGTAATAAACCTTACGTGAGTAAGGGTCGATCCCACGGAGATTGTCGGCTTGAAGCAAGCTATGGTCACCTTGTAAATCTCAGTCAGGCGAATTCAGATGGTGATAGAGAATTGATAATTAAAAGATAAATAAAACATAAAATAAAGATAGAGATACTTATGTAATTCTTTGGTTGGAATTGCAGATAAGCATATGAAGATGCTTTGTTCCTCCTGAACCTCTTCTTTCCTATTGCCTTCTTCCAATCATTCATACTCCTTTCCATGGCAAGCTTTATGTTGGGCATCACCGTTGTCAATGGCTACTTCCCGTCCTCTCGGTGAAAATGTTCTACACACACTGTCACCGCACGGCTAATCATTTGTCGGTTCTCGATCATGTTGGAATAGGATCCATTGATCCTTTTGCGTCTGTCACACGCCCAACAATCGCGAGTTTGAAGCTCGTCACAGTCATCCCTTCCCAGATCCTACTCGAAATACCACAGACAAGGTTTGGACTTTCCGGATCTCAAGAATGGCCGCCAATAATTCTAGCCTATACCACGAAGGTTCTAATCTTAGATTAGAAACCCAAGAGATACACATTCAAGCTTGTTTGCATGTAGAGCATAAGTTGTTGTCACTCACGTGTTCATAGGTGAGAATGGTGATGAGTGTCACATAATCATCACATTCATCATGTTCTTGGGTGGGAATGAATATCTTGGAGAAGAAATAGACTTGAGTTGAATAGAAAGACAATAGTACTTTGTATTAATCCAAGAAGAACAGCAGAGCTCCACACCTTAATCTATGGTGTGTAGAAACTCCACCGTTGAAAATACAAAAGTGATAATGGTGTAAGCATGGCCGAATGGCCAGCCTCTAAGGTCTAGGGACTAAACGTCCAAAGATTCCCTAAATACAATAGTATAAGGTCCTATTTATGGAGAACTAGTTGCCTACGGTTTACAGAAATCAGTAATTAATGCAAAAATCTTCTTCCGGGCCCACTTGGTGTGTGCTTGGGCTGAGCATTGAAGCTTCCATGTGTAGAGACTTTTCTTGGAGTTAAACGCCAGCTTTTGTGCCAGTTTGGGAGTTAAACGCCAGAATTCTTGAGCTGACTTAGAACGCCTGTTTGGGCCATCAAATCTTAGGCAAAGTATAGACTATTATATATTGCTAGAAAGCCCAGAATATCTACTTTCCAACGCAATTAAGAGCGCGCCAATTGGGCTTCTGTAGCTCCAGAAAATCCACTTTGAGTGCAGGGAGGTCAGAGTTCAACAGCATCTGCAGTCCTTTTTTAGTCTCTGAATCAGATTTTTGCTCAGGTCCCTCAATTTCAGCCAGAAAATACCTGAAATCACAGAAAAATATACAAACTCATAGTAAAGTCCAGAAGAGTGATTTTTATTTAAAAACTAATAAATACATAATAAAAACTAACTAAAATATACTAAAAACATACTAAAAACAATGCGAAAAAGCGTATAAATTATCCGTTCATCATTGAGTTTGATAATTCCTAAGTTACTGATTTCTTAACCAAGACCAAAAAGAGAAAAATAAATCTACTGGAATAAAAATGTCTTCAGATTGGGAATAACAATAACATAAATGAAAGAGAGCAATAATAAACTGAAATACCTCAAATAACATTAATTCAAAGAATAATCTGTAACATAGAAGAATTCATAAATTAAATTGAGAAGATAAATAAAAAGGAATGTTGAACCTGATAGAAAGAGATAATCCTGAAAGCGAATAAAATCCTAATCTAAATCCTAATCCTAAAGAGAGAGGAGAGAATCTCCCTCTCAAAACTAAATCTAAATCATGAAAACTAACTAATTGGAGACTCTCCTCTGAACGGATGCATTCCCCCACTTCATAACCTCTGATCTATGCCTTCTGGACTTGGATTTGGGCCAAAAAGGGCTTCAGAAATCTCTGGGGGCGTTTTCTATAATTTCTGGTGCGTGGCCTCTATCACGCGTCCGCGTGGGTCACGCGGTCGCGTCATTTGGAGTTTTTCTTGCCACGCAGTCACTTCAATCATGCGTTCGCGTCATATGCGTTTCGCTTAAGGTGCGCGATAGCGTCAAGCACGTGGTCGCGTCACTGCCATTTCACGCTGGCACGCGGCCGCGTAATCCATGCGATCACGTCGTTGCCAGTTTCTTCAAAAACTCTGTTTTATGCTTTCCTTCCATTTTTGTATGTTTTCTTTTCATCATTTAAGTCATTCCTGCCTTAGAATATCTGAAACTACTCAACACACGAATCACGGCATCGAATGGAAGTAAAGGGTAATTAAAATAATTACTTTTAAAGCATAGGAAACATGTTTTTCACATACATCACATAATAAGGAAGGGAAGGTAAAATCATGCAATTAACATGAATAAGTGAGTGAAGGATTAAATAAATCACTTAAATTAGGCACAAAATATATCATAAAATATGGGTTTATCAACCTCCCCACACTTAAACAATAGCATATCCTCATGCTAAATCCAAGATAAATAGTAAGGTAAGGTTGAAGTGGTGGAATCTCATGCAATGCAATTTATTCTAAATGCAACTACCTAAATGAATCATGCAATTCTAATTTTTATTCACTTGTATATAAAACTTACATGTAGTTGAATTAATTCACATTTCTCAAGGAATCATATATGCATAGCCAAACCTTAGATAATGATAAAGCACTTTTACAATTGAGATGGGAAAAAAAATATTTTACAAACTTGCAAGACAATTAATAATTTAAGCATAGATATATGTTGATGAGCTATTGAACCCTTACTGGATTTTGTGTTTACTCTCTTGTCACTCAGTGTTTATTGGGTTAATCACTCTATTCTTCTTTTTATCCTTACTTTATATAACTTTGTTCTTCATCTAACCAATCAACAATTATAGAATATAGGCATACAAAAGTCATGAGGTCTTTAATTAAGGTTGTAATGGGGCCAAGGTAAAGGTAAGGGTATATATATAAGGCTAAGTGAGCTAATTAAGCGAATCCTTGATTAGTCTAAGATCTCACCTAACATACATACTTTGTAAAGTAAATCTTCTTTACCTACTTTACCCATATTTTCCCACTTTTGATGTTACATGCTCATATTTCAATTTATTTTTATTTTTATTTTTTTATCCCATGTGCATTGCTTTATTTTTGCATTTGGGGAATTCTTTTGTATTCCCCTTTATTCAAAAAAAAAAAAAGAAATATTTTTTTAATGCACATGGTAATTCAATTATTTTGATTTCACATGAGCATGCTTCCCAAAAATTTTTATTTTGAATTATTTTATTCTTTTCAATTTTCTACCCTTTGTTTTTATCATCCATGTTCCCAATAGGTTTCCCACACTTAAACAATTACACAATTTCTATCTTAAGCTAACCAAGGATTCAACTTGGGATTTTTTTATTTTGTTTTTCTGCTTAAGGCTAGTAATGTGGTTTGTAGAATAAGAAGGGATTTAAAGGCTCAAGGGGGCTAATAAGGGTGATGTAAAAGGTAGGCTAATTTGGGATAAGTGAGCTAAAATCAAACAATGGCCTCAATCACTCTCTTGGTATGTATTTCTATTCTATAATCGGACATATAGATTAAAACAAAGTAAAGAACACCAGAATAAATAAGAAGGGCAGAACACACAAGAATAAAAATTATGGTTTGAATGTAACCATACAATTAAGCTCAAAACTCACAGGCTGTGTATTCTCTAACTCAAAAATCATATATCAGTTATATATGTCATGCAAGTAAAAATTAAGAGTTTCCATTATTCTCAATGTAATTCTTAAGGTGGCTCTAAAGTTTTAGTGTTTCTCCTTGATGAAATATTGTTAACTAACTAACATGTAATGCCATATATACAAGGTGTGTGGATTGTTTATATTAAAGTCTCTAGTTTACTTCCTTTTTCTTTTCAATCTAAGCCAAACTATTATATGCTAAAAAAAAGGGTAAACTATACTAATTAATCCACAATTTCTATAACTAATAAGTTAGAATTGCAACTAAACTAACTAGCTAAAATATGAACTAAAAGTGCAACATGCAGAAATAGAGTAAAAATACATGAAAATAGTAATGTATAAGTACTGAGAAAATAAAAATAAAAATAAAAGAAAAAAATACAGAAAAAGTAGCAAAATAAAGTAAAAGAGTCTGTAGTGGTTCACCAAAAAGTACGCCAGAGATGGCGACCTCCCCACACATAAAATGAAGCATCGTCCCTGATGCTCACTCAAGCAGGGTGTGAAGGGGTGTCATCACTGGAAGGGTGGGTAGCTGGGGTCTCTGTGGTGGTGGTCTGAGGATCTGCCTGCTGCAGAGGAGGTGCTGACTGAATAAGGACCTCTGGGTCTGCAACCTGAATCTGATGCGGGGCCTCCTGATGTGAAGCAGCCTGCTCTGTGCTTGCCTGCTCAGCCTCTCTCTGTGAATGGGTCTCTGCCTCGTGATCATCCGCCTCCTCCTCAGATGGCTCTGATGGTGTGTCAGGCTCGGATGGGATATCGCCAGATCGTATCATCAGCTTCAGGTGCTCATAGCGTTGCTTGCTGCGACGCTCAACTCTCTCATATCGGTGCCGATTGCGGCGCTCCATCTGGTCTAGCTGTCGAAACAGGTAGTGCACTAGGTGATAAACTAGCTCTAAGGCAGGTGGAGGTGCAGTGGTGGTAGCAGGGGTAGCTGTAGAAGAAGAGGGGCCAATAGATGGTGTGGCTGTCTCATCAGTAGGAGTGAAGAATGGAGGTCTGTAGCCCAAAGCCAGAAAGTTCCTACTGTGAGGAATGATTTTCTTCCATTCAGCAGCAGGTGGCTTCTCATCAGCATCCTCCCAAGGCACGTCAGCTCGACGGCCAAGCTGTGTAATCAGATATGGAAAGGGGAGAGTGCCTCGGACGTGGACCCTGGCCATGTAGTACCGAGTGAAGCGTGGCAGGTACAAGTCCTTACCCTCCAGCAGACACCATAGGAGGGTGATCATAGCGGCAGGTATCTCAGTCTCATGGGTACTTGGCATAACAAAGTTGCTAAGTATATGATGCCATAGCCGAGCCTTATCGTTCAAGTATGCCCGCTTGATTCCCTTAGGCATGGTGGTGTTCTGACCCATGACCCGTGGAACAGTCGGGTCAAGGGCTATCCTCGCCTTGACGGCATCCCAATCAAACTTCGTGAAGTGCATGTCCTCCTCAGCCTTCTGATAACCATCTGGCTGATCGGATTTAGGCAGGAGCTTCAGAACATCCTCTATGGCCTCTTCAGTGACCAGTATCTACTTCCCTCTTAAGTTCACTACATCTAGGGAAGTTTTGAAGTAATTGCAGTAGAATTTCCTTACCCAAGATGCATTAACCTCAGTCAGGTTTCTCTCCAGGAAGAACCAGCCTCTTTGTTTGATCTGATCAGAGGTGTATTGCTGGAGTTCTTCTGGGATCTTCAGAGTCCTCTCCAGGTACAGGTTCCTGGAGTTTGCAAACACCGGATACTTCAGCTCGCAGTATCGGTTTGCAAACTTAATGGGATCAGTATTAGGGAGTAGCTGGTCAGCCTTCTCTTGCGGGGTCAAGTGTTTCTCCCACCAGGAGTCATCATGCATGAGGTCCAGGATGGACATGGAGGCTTCTCCACGTTTACGTTTGCCAGTTGTTGCCTTTCCTTTTCCTTTTCTTTGGGTGTCAGACATCCTAAAAAATAGAAAACCAGGATATAATAAAAACAGGAAAACAAATAGCTAAATCACAAAATAAGCATATAGTGGCAAAGGAGCAGTGGAGTAATGAAAATGAGTTAAGTAAATGTGCATTTAGGATCGTATAGGAGTTAAAAGTCCGGGAATAAAAATTCACAATCAAAAATGTAAAATGATTCATGTTAAGTAGGAAAAATTATCATCATGCCTTGGTTAGAAGGTTAAGGAGAATAGTGAAAAATCAAGAAGATATATTTTGAAAGTTAGGTTGGTTAGGAATGAAAAAGAGGTTAGGGAGTTAAAATTAGTGAATTAGTAAAAAGTGGATTGGGGTAAGTGGCATAATGATCATTCCCTAAGTAATGAAAATTCACAAATATAAGCAACAAATAACTCATAATCAAGCAAGGAAGTTGATGATGATTCATAGGGGAATAACAAAAAGTGGAATTAAATCATCCAAGTTGCAATTTATAAACCAGGAAATTAAAAAGAATAAGAAAGCTTGCCCTGTCATTCATGAATTGGTTTGGTAAAAGCTGAGTAAAGCAGAGTGCAAGTTTGCCAAAACCAAAACAGGAATGAAAATCAAAATAATTTACAGAAATTTGGGCAACATCCCAGCTAAAATCAGATGTTCCCGGAAAATAAATAGCAGTCAGAATAGCTCATATGAATTAAAATATAGTTGCAATTACATAAAGGGAATATGAACATGGAAAAGCAGTGTAAAAAGCAGCATGAAACAAGAAATTACAGCATAGGAACAATACTAACATCACAGCAACAGCAGAATTGCGAAAATAATAAAGCAAGAAACACGAACAGCGCAATTAATCAAGCCTAAATCCACTAACCACATCCTAGGCTACCTAACAACCTAGAATCCACTACAACATGCATATCTAACTAGCCTAATTATGAACATAAACAGAAAAATATGAAATTAACGATGAATGGAAAGAAGGGTGGCGTTCAGCGGAACCTGGAAGGCGTAGGAAAGAAAGTGGGGCAGAGAGGTGGCCGGGGGATGGTGGTGGTGGCGGCTGATGCGGCGGTGAGGGCTGTGCGGAGGCAGGGAGGGTTTTTTGGGGGGGGGGGGTAATGTGGATAGGGGGAAGGAAGGGAAGGGGGCGTTGGGGCAGTTGGAGGCACGGCGGTGACGGCGGCGCGGTGGGTGTGGCGGTCGCGGCGGGGGCAGTGGCGGTGGAGGGAAAAGAGGAAAGAAGAAGAAGGAAGAGGGGGAAGGAGGAAGGGGGTGGCGTGGCGGTGGGTTCTGGGTGGTCGACGGGGGGCGGTGGTCGGTGGTTGTGGCTGGGAGTTGGTAGTGGTGGAAGGTTGCAGAGAGGAGAGGAAGGAGAAGGGGTTGGGGGCACGAATGGGTAGGGTTCACGTGACTAGAGGGTTAGTAAATTTGAATCCACGCGATCGCGTGGGGCACGCGGTCGCGTGGCTGTGGTGAAATAGGGATTGACGCGATCGTGTGAGTGATGCGATCGCATGGAATGAATAAATTATGAATGACGCGGTCGCGTGAGGCATGGGACCGCATCGCTGGAAATTGTGCTAAACGCACAATTCCAGCGTCGTTTCAACGCAACTCTCTATCTCCTCTGGGGTGGTGGTGCAATCCATGCGACGTGATCGCGTTGCTCACGCTGTCGCGTGGGATTGGTGTTGTGCAAGTGACGCGATCGCATCAGGGACGCGACCGCGTGGGTCGTTTTGTGCGAAACGCACAATGGCCGCACGATTCCAGCCTAACTCTCTGGACATTGGGGATTTACGCCGATCTCCAGATCACGAGGCCACGTGGGTGACGCGAACGCGTGGGTGGCTATTTTTCGCAACTGACGCGATCGCATGAATGATGCGGTCGCGTCGTGCACCCTTTTTTTTATGCAGGTATGCAACTATGCAGTATGCAATGCGAATGAATAATATTCATGTTCAATTGAAAAGGAAATAAAAATAAAAATAAATAACACGAAATAAAACTGAAAAAGAAACGACCATACCATGGTGGGTTGTCTCCCACCTAGCACTTTTAGTTAAAGTCCTTAAGTTGGACATTGGATGAGCTTCCTGTTATGGCGGCTTGCGCTTAAATTCGTCCAGAAATCTCCATCAATGTTTGGAATGCCAACAGCCTCCGGGGTCCCAAACTAGGCATGTAAAGCTTCTGAGCAGCTTCAAACAAATTCTCAGGCTCCCGGGGTGACGAATGTCAGAATAGATTCCAGGATCCCAAACTTCGCTTTTAGATCCGCCTTTGTCTTGATCTATATTTTTCCATCCGGGTGGTTTAGAAAGTAGATTTTCACCAAGGTGACCAAACGTTTTCCGAGATCCATTCGATTGACCATGATGCCAATCCGTGCACTTCGAGTGGAAGCGTGAAACCTTATTGAACCTTGTGCACCAGCTCTGAGTACGAGCCATTTCTCTCTTACTCTTAAAGCCGCAGAAAGCTCTAAGCTGGCCATCTGTTTCAAGAAAACCATATTCAAGTGAAAAAGTAAAGATAAAGGTTAATGATTGTACCCACTTGAAGCTTGTATTGGGTGGTAATGGCCTTGGGATAGGTGTTTCCAATGGTTCTGTGAGTTTTACTCCCTTGTGCTCTTCTGTGAATTTCTTCACTTCCTTGAAGACTTCTTCAATTGCATCCATGTCCTGATCAAAGCCTCCTATGTCTTCCTCGTCACTTAAGTCATAAACGGGAGGTTGAGAGAAATCTACCTCCGCATCGTCTTCGTATTCACTTGGGAAAGACTTTTCGATCTCAGAGAATTCACTTGCGGATGCAAGTTCATCACTGGGAGAACTTGACATAGGGGTTCCTCATAAAGGAAACTTGCTTCTTGGAGTATTCCGTCTAGTTCCTCATAAAGGACTTGCCTTAGGGGTTGTGTACTATCCTCCTTAGTATCAATTGCAACGTCCTTGACAGAATTCTCCCCAACTCTGGATTCCCATGGAGGCTCAGTGTCTCCTAGGTCTTCAACCAACTCTTCTTCTTGTATAATGACAACTTCCTCTACTTGTTCCAGTACGAAGTCATGCCCTATTCTGTCCACTGAAGTTTTTAGTATCTCCCTCATACTATGCTCATCATTAGATTGTCCACACGGAGTTGTGGGAGGTCCTTGAATGTTCAAACGTCTAGAAGATAATTGACTTATTGCTTGCTCCAGTTGATAAAGGGTTGTTTGAAGTTGATCTACTGTTTCCTTGAGGCGAACCTCTGATTCTCGGGGTGATAGATTTGGACGTGGTACCTAGGGAAGTGGTGGTGTTTAGGAGTAATTGGATTGGAATCGGGGTAAATGAGGATCATATGGTGGTGAATGGTGAAAAGGAGCTTGTGAGTATGGTGGTGCGAAGTTATCTTGTGAGGATGGCCTATAAGCGCAGGGTGGGGCTTGTTGGTAACCACAAGGTTGTCCACCACGTCTATTTGCTTGGTATGCATTGTAGAATGGTCTTCATCCATGATATTTTGGAGGGTGTTGTTGCCTAAAGGGTTGATCAGATCCTCTTGGCTCCATCCATCTTTGATTGCTCTGACCTTGATGCATGTTCCTGTTATAACTTTCACTCCTTTCAACAATATTAGAACCAAACTCAAAGCGAGAGGGGTGAGAATTCATAGTAGCTAATGGAAATAAAAAGAGAAAAATAAAGATAAATAAACAAGTAAAAGAAAAATATTTACAATAACCAATAATAAGGCACACGATTGCAGTTCCCCGGCAACGGCGACATTTTGACGTTAGGATTTTTGCTAGTGAAGAATTTTATAAAAATAGTCGCGTTGTAGATATAGTTTCTAAACCAACAGAAATCCTTTCGTACAAATGTTTTGGTTGTCACGAGTAACAAACCCCTTAAAATTGATAACCGAAGTATTTAAACCTCGGGTCGTCTTCTTAAGGAACTGCAGAGAAGTATGTTCTTATTATTGGTTATAAAGATTATAAATTGGGATTTTGAAGGTAGGGAGCAAGTAATTTAAATTGCAATTAAAATAAGTAAAAGACTGTAAAATAAATAAATGACTGTAAAACACACTTTTGGCAAGGTATGAGAAATTGGAAGTCCTATCCTAGTTATCCTTATGAATGATGATGAAAATTGAATCTTAATTCCACTTAGTTAACCCTTGCTAGAGCAAGGGAATATCAAGTGACTAATTAGTTAGATCCTCAAATCCTAGTTAATCCCTAAGGAAAGATTGGGATTATTGAAGTTCAATTCAATTAGCAAAGACAACGATTATCAATCATGTTGAGTTTCATAACTCCTGAGTTATTGATTTCTTAACCAAGACCAAAAGGAGAAAAATAAATCTACTGGAATAAAAATGTCTTCAGATTGGGAATAACAATAACATAAATGAAAGAGAGCAATAATAAACTGAAATACCTCAAATAACATTAATTCAAAGAATAATCTATAACATAGAAGAATTCATAAATTAAATTGAGAAGATAAATAAAAAGGAATGTTGAACCTGATAGAAAGAGATAATCCTGAAAGCGAATAAAATCCTAATCTAAATCCTAATCCTAAAGAGAGAGGAGAGAATCTCCGTCTCAAAACTAAATCTAAATCATGAAAACTAACTAATTGGAGACTCTCCTCTGAATGGATTAATTCCCCCACTTCATAACCTCTGATCTATGCCTTCTGGACTTGGATTTGGGCCAAAAAGGGCTTCAGAAATTGCTGGGGGCGTTTTCTGTAATTTCTAGTGCGTGGCCTCTGTCACGCGTCCGCGTCGGTCACGCAGTCGCGTCATTTGGAGTTTTCCTTGCCACGCGGTCGCTTCAATCATACGTCCGCGTCATATGCGTTTCGCTTAAGGAGCGCGATCGCGTCAAGCACGCGGTCGCGTCACTGCCATTTCACGCTGGCACGCGGCCGCGTCGTCCATGCGATCGCGTCATTGCCAGTTTCTTTAAAAACTCTGTTTTATGCTTTCCTTCCATTTTTGTATGTTTCCTTTTCATCCTTTAACTCATTCCTGCATTAGAAGATCTAAAACTACTCAACACACGAATCACGGCATCGAATGGAAGTAAAGGGTAATTAAAATAATTACTTTTAAAGCATAGGAAACATGTTTTTCACATACATCACATAATAAGGAAGGGAAAGTAAAATCATGCAATTAACATGAACAAGTGAGTGGAGGATTAAAGAAATTACTTAAATTAGGCACAAAATATATCATAAAATATAGGTTTATCACACGCGTTCGCGTGGGTTGGGCTATTTTCAAGTGACGCGGACGCGTCAGGGACGCATTCGCATGACATGAAGTGTGCTATTGGTGCGAGTGCAGCCTCGCGCACGCACAACTCTCTGTTTCGTTCGCATAATGCCAAAATTTAGGGTGACGCGTGCGCGTGGGTGACGCGCACGCGTGAATGGCCTTACTTTGAAAAATGACACGGACGCATGGGGCACGCGTTCGCGTGATAGGGCTTGTGCTTCCAGCATCATTCCAGCCCCACTCCATCATAACTCTTTGCCATACACATCTTTACGTCGATATTGCAGGGTCACGTGTGCGCGTGAGTGACGCGCACGCGTAGGAGGCTATTTTTCAAATGACGCAGACGCGTGGGTGACGCGTTCGCATGGGCATGCTTGTGCCTAAGGCACGCCTTCAGCCACGCTCCCGCGTGACTCTCTGCTTCTTTTCTTCCTTGTTTCTAATGCACATATGACGCGGACATGTCAGCGACGCTCGCGCGTCGCGTGCAATTTTTTTTATGCAGAATGCAGAATGCAAATGCTGATGCAGGCACTATGAATGATCACTAAAAAAAATAAAATAAAATAGAACTAAGAATAAAACAAAATAAAATAAAACTAAGACCGAAAAAGAACGATCATACCATAGTGGGTTGTCTCCCACCTAGCACTTTTAGTTAAAGTCCTTAAGTTGGACATTTGATGAGCTCCCTGTTATGGTGGCTTGTGCTTGAACTCATCCAGAAATCTCCACCAATGTTTGTGATTCCAATGGCCTCCGAGATCCCACACTAGTTGCATAAATCCTTCAAGCAAGTTAAAGCAAGTGACAAGGCCCTAAGAGTGTTGATTGTTGGAATGAATTCCGGGGTCCCAAACCTTGCTTTTGCACCCGTCTTCTTGTTGATCATCATATTTCCACTTGGGTGGTGAACAGTCGAAATTCTCACAGAGACATCCAAACAATTTCCTAGACCCATTCAATTGAGAATTATACCAACCCTTATACTTCAATTTGGAGCATGCAACCATATTGAACCTTGCATGACAACTCTTACCACTAACCATCTCCCTCTTACTCTTAAAGCCACAAAGAGCTCTAAGTTGCCCATCTGTCTCAAGCAAAGCATATTCAAGTGGGCTAATTAAGCTTAGAGATGAGAGATTTACCCACTTGAATGAAGGGATGGATGGTGATCGCTTTGGGGGAGAGGTCTCCAACATCCTTGGCAAGGTGATTTCCAGCTCCATTCCCTTGAGCTCTTCCTTGACAACTTCCACCTCTTTGCAAGCTTCTTGAATATCAACCTCTTCCTCTTGGTAGCTTTCTTCCAATTCGATTTCTTTTTCATTGTTCACCAAGGGCATGGGAGGTTGTGCTTCTTCTTCTTTAATCTCCATGTCAAGTCCAATGGGAGAGGATTCAAATGTAGATAAGAATTCATCAATGATTGAATCCATCTCTTGATCATCCCCTTTAAAGTTTTCAACCATGATATCCCTTGGAGGTTGTACACCTTCCTCAACATCAAATTCAAACTCCATAGAAGGGGGCTCTATAACTGGTCTTTTCCATGGACGTTTCGCATCTCCTAAGTCTTCGACCAATTCTTCTTCTTCGATAATTCCAGCTTCCTCCACTTGTTCCAATACAAAATCATGCTCCTTACTCTCCATCGGAGTTTCTAGTGTCTCCTTCATGCTACGTTCTTCATTAGATTCTCCACATGAAGCCATGGGGGTTCCTTGAGTGTCCGAACATCGGGAAGCTAATTGATTTATTGCTTGCTCCAGTTGATGAATGGTTGCATGAAATTGATCAACTGTTTCCTTCAGATGATCCTTTGATTCTTGTTCCGCTTGGGTATCATAAGTAGTACCATAAGGCTCTTGGATTGATGGATATGGATATCGTGTATATGAAAGTGGTGGTTCTTGAGAGTAATTGGGTTGGAATTTGGGTGGTTCTATATATGGTTCATATGGCTCATAAGGTGGTTGGTATGGTGGATGAGGGTTAGGGTCATATGGGGGTGTTTGGTGGTAAGAGGCTTGTGAGTTTGGTGGTTCAAAGGTATGTTGTGGAGGTGGTTCGTAAGCATATGATGGGGCTTGTTGGTAAATACAAGGGGGTCCACCATATTTATCATCTTGGTATGCACCTCGGAATGGCTCTTGACCATAGCAAACTGGTGGAGGTTGTTTGTCACGAAAAGGTCCACCATAACTATTGTCTTGGCATACATTGTAGGATAGTCATCGTCCATGGTACTTTGGAAGGTGTTGTTGTCGAAAGGGTTGATAAGATCCTCGTGGCTCCTTTCATCTTTGATTTCTTTGACCTTGATGCATGTTCCTGTTATAGCTCCCATTCCTTACAACAACATTGGAACCAAACTTAAAGCCAGAGGGATGAGAACTCATAGTAGCTAATAAAAATTAAAAACAAAAATAAAAACAAAAATAAATAAACTGCAAAAGAAAATATTTACAATAACCAATATTAAAGCACACGTTTGCAACTCCCCGGCAATGGCGCCATTTTGACGATCAGATTCTTGCTAGTAAAGAATTTTATAAGAATAATCATGTTGTAAGTATAGTTTCTAAACCAACAGAGAATCCTTTCGTACAAAAATTTGGTTGTCACAAGTAACAAAACCCAATAAAATTTATAACCGAAGTATTTAAACCTCGGGTCGTCTTCTCAAGGAATTGCAGGGAGGTGTATTTATTATTGGTTATGGGTTTTTATCTTTTTTGGGGTTTTTGAATAAGGAACAAGAAAAATAAATTAGCAATAAAGTAAATTAATTATCATGAACACCAGTGCAAGGTATAAGAACAGGAAATCCCATCCTAGTTATCCTTATCAGGTATGATGAAAATTGTTTATTGCTCCCACTTAGTTAACCTTTACTAAATAAAGGAAAGTCAAGTGGACTAATCAATTTGATTCCTCAAGTCCTAGTCAACTCCTGTGGAAAGACTAGCTTTAGAGGAATCCAAATCAATCAGCAAATTCCAATATTCAATCAACAGCTGAGTTTGATAACTCAAGTGTCACCAATTACTCAACCAAAGCAAAGGGGGAAAAATCTAAATTATTTATTTTATAAATAGAATAAAGCAATCATAAATCTGAAATACCTCAAATTGCATTTAAACATAAATTCAAATCTAACATGAAGAGTTCATAAGCCAATTTGGCAACATAAGTAATTAACAAGTAAAAGCATTAGAATAACTAAAAGTAGGAGAGAAACATAAATTAAAGAAACATTGAACCTGGAATGAAAAAATAACCATAAACTAAGAGGAATCCTAATCCTAAAAACCTAAGAGAGAGGAGAAAACCTCTCTCTCTAGAAAACTACATCTAAAACCTAAAATTGTGAATATGAAAGTTGTATGAATTGTCTTTGAATGAATGCATTCCCCCACTTTATAGCCTCTAATCTATGTTTTCTGGGCCAAAAACTAGGTCAAAAACATCCCAGAATTCACCCCCAGTGATTTCTGGTACGTACAAGTCGCTGCAGAGCCACGCGTACGCGTCGTCCACGCGTTCGCGCGGATTGAGTTTTCGTCAGGTGACGCGTCCGCGTGCGCGTCGCCTATATTCGGGGCAGCTATAGCATATTATATACCATTATGAAGCCCCGGATGTTAGCTTTCCAATGCAATTGGAACCACCTCATTTGGACCTCTATAGCTCATGTTATGGTCGATTTAGTACCAGGAGGTCAGGCTGGACAGCTTTAGCAGTTCCTTCAGTTTCTTGTATTCCTTCCTCTTTTGCATGCTTCCTTTCCATCCTCTAAGCCATTCCTGCCCTATAAACCATGAAATCACTTAACACACATATCAAGGCATCGAATGGTAATAAGAGAGGATTAAAATTAGCAATTTAAAGGCCCATGAAACATGTTTTCAATCATAGAACAAAATCAGGAAGGAAAAATGTAAACTCATGCAAATCATATGAATAAGTGAGTAAAGAATTGATATAAACCACTCTATTGAGCATAAGATAAACCATAAAATAGTGGTTTATCAATGACCAGTGTCTTTTCCGATCTAATGGAGAATTGTCTGGAAGTCTTTTTGGATGACTTCAGTGTTTATGGAACTTCATTTGATTGTTGCTTGGAGAACTAGGCCAAGGTCTTAGCTAGATGTGTTGACACTAACCTTGTCTTGAATTTTAAAAAATGTCACTTTATGGTAAGACAAGGCATAATGTTAGGACATGTGGTATCTAGTGAAGGCATTTCTGTAGACCCGGCCAAGGTCGATGTTATCACCACTTTACCTCACCCCTCATCTGTGAGGGAGGTCCGCTCATTTTTGGGACATGCAGGATTCTATAGGCGCTTTATCAAAGATTTCAGCAAAATTGCTTTGCCATTGTCGCGCCTACTCTAACAGGATGTGGACTTTGAGTTTGACAATGCATGTATGAAAGTGTTTGAAGAGTTAAGTTCTCACCACGGCACCGATTGTGCGAGGCCCCAACTGGACGTTGCCATTGAAGATAATGTGCGATGCATCAAACCATGCTGTAGGTGCCGCGCTTGCACAGCGTGATGGTAAACTCCCTTATGTCATTGCTTACTCTTCTAAAACACTGGATGCAGCACAATCCAACTATACCACTACGGAAAAGGAACTCCTAGCTGTTGTTCATGCTTTAGATAAATTCAGATCTTATTTGCTAGGATCCAAGATAGTGGTATACACGGATCATGCAGCTTTAAAGTACTTATTGACAAAGAATGAGTCAAAACCTAGACTCATACGTTGGATGTTGCTTTTGCAAGAATTCGACATTGAGATTAGGGACCGAAGTGGGTCTCAAAACTTAGTTGCGGATCATTTAAGCCGCCTTGAGAATTTAAAATTTGACCCATTTCTGATCAATGACTCATTCCCATTGGATAGTTTGCATGCTGTGTCGGATAGCATTCCTTGGTTTGCCCCAATGGTGAACTACTTGGTTGCAAAAATCTTCCCTCCTGATGACAAGTCATCTTAGCCTATTTTAACTAGTCTTTTTCTTTTGTTTTCATTAGAATTATGCATTTTCTTGAGCTACAAGCAAGCCAATTAGGTAGATTTTCGTGTTTCCTTTGATTTAATCAACCATGTATGAATTCATGCTATTTCATGAGGTTTTATACTATAATTGTCACATACTATGAAAGAATGAATATCTCATGATTTTAAGCATAGCTTTGATGTGTTTGGTTGATTAATGATAGGTGAAGAAAGCTTGGAGAAAGGTTGAAGCAAGAAGGAATAGCTAGGAGTAAAGAGAAGACAATGGAATAAGTGAAATTGAACCAGGAAGCAAAAAGCTGGACCTAAAGTTAGCCTCAAACTTTTGCACAAACTTTTGGGTGAAAAGTTAGCCCCAATGTTAGCCCCTAACTTTTGGGCTAACGTTGGAACTTGAAAATCACTCCCTGGGTACCAAAAGTTTGCGCCAACGTTAGCCCCTAACTTTGAGACTAACGTTGACATGATGAAAATCACCACTGGGCACCAAAAGTTTGCGCCAACGTTAGCCCCTAACTTGGAGGCTAACGTTGGCACATGAAAACTACAAGGGGAGGAGCAAAAGTTTGCGCCAACGTTAGCCCCTAACTTTGAGGCTAACGTTGGCGCCACAAGTACACCAAGGAAGGCTAACGTTGGTGCAAAAGTTAGACCCCTAACTTTTGCACCAACGTGAGTAGCAGCAAGTTATGTTGGCTGATATGAAAAGTTGGACCAAAAGTTAGACCCTAACTTTTGCTCCAACTTTTGGTCCAACTTTTGCAAAACTCCAACCCGGTTCATTTGGTTCACTTTGGTTCTTCTCCAAACTCCAAGAGCAATCAACCAAGGCCTCTTTCAACCCAATCCCACCAAGAGCAAAGGCCCAACTCAAGGCTTGAAGATCATTTGAAGAAAGTGTATAATTAGGATAGAATTCAAGTTCTTCGGGGAGCTTTTCCTTTAAATTTTCATAATAGTTTTCGGAGAGCTTTGGATATTGAGTGATCTTTAATTTCTTAGTCTTGGGGAAGGAGAATTCACTTCTCTTCCTCTTATTTTTATTGCTTTCAATTTCAATTACAATTGTCTTGGATCTTGGGTGGAAGAATTGAAGAAATTCTGTTTCAATCTCATCCTTGGATCTCTCTGTTTATTTACTGCTTAATTGAATTTCCATTTCTGTTACTTGCTTCTCATCTACTTTCCTTGCAATTTACAATTTCCTTTGCAATTGTTCTTGTTGGATCTAGGAAGGCATTGAGATCTAGACTTGGTTTTCTAGTCTCTGGGCCCTGAGATCTGAATTCCTAATTTACATTTTGTTTCTTGCTTTTAATGTTCATTTACTTTACTGCTTCAAGATCCGATTCAACCCAAACCTTCTTTTACTCTTTTGTTTGATGCAAGTTACTTTCCTTTGTTTAATTTCTGCAAATCCAACTCCTAATCCCCTTTACATTTCGAGCCATTTACATTTCTTGCACTTTAAGTTTCCGCAATTTATATTTCTTGCACTCTAAGTTTCTGCCATTTAATTTCTTGTTCTTTAAGATTCAGCAATTTAATTTCCTGCTCTCTTTAATTCCATGCAATTTAATTTCTGCAAATCACAAAACACTCAACTAAATCTTGATTCGCTTGACTAAATTAACCACTAAGCTAAAATTGCTCAATCCTTCAATCCCTGTGGGATCGACCTCACTCCCGTGAGTTTTTATTACTTGATACGACCCGGTACACTTGCCGGTTAGATTTGTGTGTTTTGGGAGAAATTCATTGTTCCACCAAAATACTCATCAAGTTTTTGGCGCCGTTGCCGGGGATTGATTAGATTGACAATGATTAAGTGAGGTGGTAATCTAGATCAAGCACTTTTTCTTTAATTTTGATTAACCCACTAACTGTTTGATTTTTTGCTTAAACTAACTAACACTTCAATCTAGCAGTAGATTGAAGTGTCACTGGTTTGTGCATTTCTCATGCTCTGCTTGTATGTCAGGTACAAGAAGAACCATACCCAATTTTCATGAACAAGACGAAATAACTCTCAGGAGGTTAAGAAGAGCTGAAAGAGGGAAAAATATTGTTGGAGAAGAGGAATCAGATGAAGAATTCCAAGAGATGGAGGAACATTCAACCAATCCACCAGGTGGAGCAGACAACAATAATGACAACCCACCCCAGAGGAGAGTTTTGGCTTCCTATACCTTTGCAAATCCTAGACATTGTGGGAGCAGCATCTTGGCTCCAAATGTCAATGCTAACAATTTTGAACTCAAGCCACAACTCATCACTTTGGTTCAGAACAATTGCTCTTTTGGTAGAGGACCACTTGAAGACCCACACCAACACTTATCCACTTTCTTGAGGATATGCAACACTGTCAAAACTAATGGTGTGCCTCCTGACAGTTACAAGCTGATGCTATTCCCATTTTCTTTCAGGGACAAGGCCACTCAATGGTTGGAATCTTTTCCAAGGGACAGCATCAACAACTGGGATGATTTGGTAACCAAGTTTCTTGCCAAGTTTTACCCACCTCAGAGGATTATAAGGTTGAAGGCTGAGGTACAAACATTTACACAAATGGAGGCTGAACCCATCTATGAGGCATGGGAGAGGTACAAGGCTCTAATCAGGAAATGTCCCCCTGCCATGTTTAATGAGTGGGAGAAGCTGCAGAACTTCTATGAAGGCTTAACACTGAAATCCCAGGAAGCTTTGGATCATTCAGCTGGAGGTTCCTTGCAACTCATGAAAACTGCAGAGGAGGCTCAAGAACTCATTGATATGGTGGCCAACAACCAATATTTCTTTGCTCATCAAAGAGGCCGCCAACCATCACAAAGGAGAGGAGTAATGGAACTAGAAGGAGTGGATTCAATCCTGGCTCAAAACAAATTAATGCAGCAGCAAATTCAACAACAATTTGAGCAAATGACCAAGAGGATTGATGGCCTCCAAGTTGCAGCAGTTAACACCAGCCAACCATCAGCCACATGGGGGCAAAATGAAGAAATCCAAGAGGAGCAACAGCAGGAACAAGTCCAGTACATGCATTCAAGCCCAAATGAATTCTATGGTGATACCTACAACCCCTCATGGAAAAATCACCCCAACCTCAGATGGGGAGACACTCACAACCAAAACCAACACCCATGGCAGAGGAACTCAAACCAAAACAACCCAAGAAACAACCAAAACTACAACCAGCAGCAGACTAACCAAAACACATACAGAAAACCTCAAAACAACTACCCTAATCTCAACCAGTACCAATCCAATAACCAACCCACCAACCAAAATGCCTATCATCCACCACCCACATCTCACAACCCACCACAAGCACCACCTGAACCTCAAAGACTCACCAACTTAGAGACCTTGATAGAAAAAATGATGAAACACCAGGAAATAACAAACAAAAACCATGAAGCATCATTAAAGAGCCTAGAGAGGCAGATTGGGCAACTCTCCAAGCAAGTATCTGTTGAGAGACCTTCAAACTCACTGCCCAGTGACACAATCCCAAATCCCAAGGAGGAATGCAAGGCAATACAATTAAGGAGTGGGAGAACATTGATAAGCAACAATGACACTACACAGAAGCAAGCAGAGAGCATTAAAGAACCAACAGAGGATGAGAAGCAAGCAAAGGACGATGAAGCTAAGGAGCAAGTTGTGATGCCAAACAAAAGCACTGAGAAACTTAAAGAGAAGGACAACCAGCCATATAGCTCAAAGAAAGTAACTCAGGGACAGCAGCAAATAGGAAAGAGCATCACACCTCCACTGCCTTATCCCCAGAGGTTCAACAAAGAGGTTAAAGACCAGCATTTTCACAAATTCCTTGAGATTTTTAAGAAGCTGGAAATCAATATTCCCTTGGCTGAAGCACTTGAGCAAATGCCTCTATATTCCAAGTTTCTGAAGGATCTTATCAACAAGAAAAGAAGTTGGCTTGAGAAGGAAACCGTATTACTCACCGAGGAATGCAGTGCTGTGATTCAACGGGGTATTCCACCAAAACTTAAGGATCCGGGAAGCTTTGTAGTCTCATGCACTATTGGCAAGATAATTCTCAACAAGGCTCTCTGTGACCTGGGTGCCAGCATCAATTTAATGCCTCTCTCAATGATGAGAAAACTTGCAATAGAAGAGCTTAAACCCACCAGGATGTCACTAGTCATGGCTGACAGATCAATCAAGACACCCAGTGGAATTGTGGAGAATCTGTTAGTGAAGGTTGGGGAGTTTATTTTCCCAGCAGATTTTGTAATTTTGGATACTGAAGAAGAAGGAAACGACTCAATCATTCTGGGAAGGCCATTTCTACACACAGCAAGGGCCATCATTGATGTAGAAAAAGGAGAAATGATCTTCAGGGTCCATAATGAACAAATGGTCATAAATGTGTTCAAATCAATGCAACACGTTCCTGAGCAAGAGGATTACGTAAGAGTGGATATGATAGACAGTTTGGTGGAAGAAATATTGGAAGAAAATTTTCAAGAGCAAGAAGGAAATCAAGGGGCAACAGAGGAACAAGTGACTGAGATCACTACTGAGCCAGATGAAAGACAAGACAAGAAGGAAGATGTACGAAAACAAGAACTGAAACCTTTACCAACCCATCTCAAATATGCATTCCTTGGCACATCGGAAAGCTTCCCAGTGATCATAAATTCATCCCTGACAAAGAAGGAAGAGGGAGAACTTCTTGATGTACTCAAAGCCCACAAAGATGCTTTGGGATGGACCATTGATGACCTGAAAGGTATCAGCCCTGCAGTATGTATGCATAAAATCCTCTTGGAAGACAATTCCAAACCAGTGGTTCAACCTCAAAGGAGACTAAATCCCACAATGAAGGAAGTTGTCCAAAAGGAAGTAATGAAGTTGTGGAATGCAGGGATAATCTTCCCAATATCTGACAGCCCATGGGTGAGCCCGGTTCAAGTTGTACCAAAAAAAGGAGGAATGACAGTCATCACTAATGAGAAGAATGAGTTGATTCCTACTAGAACAGTGACTGGATGGAGGATGTGCATAGACTATAGAAGGTTGAATGATGCGACCAGAAAGGACCACTTCCCTCTCCCGTTCATTGATCAAATGCTGGAAAGGTTGGCCGGCCATGCGTATTATTGCTTTTTGGATGGATATTCTGGGTATAATCAAATCGTGGTGGACCCCAAGGATCAAGAGAAGACTGCCTTTACATGTCCATTTGGAGTCTTTGCATACCGAAGGATGCCCTTTGGGCTTTGCAACGCCCCTGCCACATTTCAAAGGTGTATGCTATCCATCTTCTCTGATATGGTCGAAAAGTTTCTAGAGGTCTTCATGGATGACTTCTCTGTTTTTGGTGATAATTTCAATGCTTGCCTAAACCATTTAACCCTTGTCTTGAAACGGTGCCAAGAAACTAATTTGGTTTTAAACTGGGAGAAATGCCATTTCATGGTACCCGAAGGGATTGTTCTTGGCCATAAAGTTTCAAGAAAAGGGATAGAGGTTGATAAGGCAAAGATTGAGATCATAGAAAAACTTCCTCCACCAATTAATGTAAAATCTGTTAGAAGTTTCTTGGGGCATGCCGGATTTTACAGAAGGTTTATCAAGGACTTTTCAAAAATAGCCAAACCTTTGAGTAATCTGTTAATGCTTGATAACCCTTTTGTTTTTGATGAAAACTGCCAGCATGCCTTTGAAACTTTAAAAAATAGACTCACAACAGCACCAATCATCACACCTCCAGATTGGGAATTACCTTTTGAACTCATGTGTGATGCAAGTGACCTTGCAATTGGTGCTGTACTTGGGCAAAAGAAGAGAAATTTGCATCATGTCATATATTATGCAAGTAAAGTGTTGAATGAGGCCCAAAGAAATTAAACCACAACAGAAAAAGAGTTGCTAGCTGTAGTTTATGCATTTGATAAGTTTAGATCATATCTGATAGTATCCAAAGTTGTGGTTTACACTGATCATGCTGCACTTAAGTATTTGATGTCAAAGCAGGATGCTAAACCAAGACTCATCAGGTGGATACTGCTCCTACAAGAATTTGACATTGAGATAAGAGATAGGAAGGGGACTGAAAATCAGGTCGCTGATCATCTGTCGAGGCTACCACATGAAACAAGTCAAAAAACATCCCAGCCCATAAATGAAAGCTTCCCAGATGAGCACCTTCTGCAGATCCAGCAAGCACCTTGGTTTGCTGACATAGCAAATTACAAAGTGGGAAGGAAGATACCACAAGAGTTCTCTAAGCAACAAGTGAAGAAGTTGATCAATGAAGCAAGGAAATTTTCATGGGATGAACCCTTCTTGTTCAAAAGATGCTCTGATGGAGTGATCAGAAGGTGTATTCCTGAAAGTGAAGTGAGGGACATCTTGTGGCATTGTCATGGTTCAGCTTATGGTGGACACTTTGGCCCAGAAAAAACAGCCGCAAAAATACTGCAGAGTGGCTTCTATTGGCCAACTATCTTCAAGGATGCCAGAGAATATGTACACCAATGTAATGAATGCCAGAAAGCAGGAGGATTAACAAAAAGGAATGAGATGCCTCAAAACTTTATCTTAGAATTAGAATTGTTCGATCTATGGGGAATTGATTTCATGGGGCCTTTTCCTCCTTCTTATTCTTTTAGATACATCTTGGTAGCAGTGGAGTATGTCTCAAAGTGGGTGGAAGCCATAGCCACAACCACCTGTGATGCACAGATTGTCCTCCAATTCCTTAAAAAGCACATCTTCACTAGGTATGGAGTGCCCAAGGGTCTTGTTAGTGATGGTGGTAGTCACTTTTGCAACAAACAGATGGAGAAACTCCTCCAGAAATATGGAGTAATTCACAAAGTAGCCACACCTTACCATCCTCAGACTAACGGCCAAGCTGAACTTGCAAATAGGGAATTAAAGAAGATCCTAGAGAAAACAGTGGGAATCACAAGAAAAGATTGGGCTAGAAAGCTAGAAGATGCATTGTGGGCGTATAGGACAGCTTTTAAAACTCCTATTGGCAAGTCACCTTTTCAGCTATTGTATGGCAAATCCTGCCACCTCCCTGTAGAGCTTGAACACAGAGCTTTTTGGGCCACTAAACTCCTCAACCTTGATCCCCGAGCTGCAGGAGAAAAAAGGTTGTTACAACTAAATGAGTTGGATGAATTTAGACTAGAAGCTTATGAAAATGCTAAGATATACAAGGAGAGAGCTAAGAAGTGGCATGACAAGAAGATCACAAAGAAGGAATTCAAGCCAGGACAGCAAGTGCTCCTGTATAATTCGAAGCTTAAAATTTTCCCTGGCAAACTGAAGTCTAAGTGGACTGGTCCATACTTGGTGACAAAGATTTTTCCCTATGGGAATATTGAACTGCTAGATGAGGCAACAAAGAATCAATTCACAGCAAATGGTCACAGAGCAAAGCTGTATTTGGGAGGACAATGGGATAAGGAAAAAGAGGTTCAACACCTACAGCCCTCTTAAAAAGAATTGAAAGATGTCAAGCTAGTGACAATAAAAGAGCGCTTGTTGGGAGGCAACCCAACCTGAGGTAGTTTTCTTTTCATAACCTTTTTCAATAAGAGTGTTGGATAACTGCTATGTATTGCAAGAAGCTAAGTTTGGTTTGCACACCAAAAACAATCGAAGGGAGAATGCAGGATGCTAAGTTTGGTGTTCCACCAAAACTTCATTTAAAATTACATTCTAACTTCCTGCACATTGCTAGTTCCAAGCAATCAAACAGATTATTCAAACAACTTAACTGTTTTTGTTTAGTCTCAATTTCATAACCTTTAGCAAGGACACAAAAGTTTGCCCAGAGTTAACCTGTTGAATCAAAAGAAGTAGCAAGGAATTAAGTCTGGGAGTTAACCACCAATTGAAGATACTATGCATCAAGACTCAAAAATGGGCACAGCAGAAAGAAGAATAAAAGAAATGCAAACCAATATGTTGTATCTATACTTAACTTTTGCTGTTGAGTAATACTTTTGATTGATGTCTTGTTAAAGTGTTCATTTAGTTCAAACAGATTCAAATTTCTTTTAAAATAAGTAGGCTAGTTTATGTGTGTGCTTGTGTGTTTACTTTCACTTGACAAGAAGCATGTGTTGTCCCCTGCATCTTTAAGTTCAATAAAAGAAAAGTTTGAATGTGAAGCAAGATGATCTCTGTTAGATAGAAGTAGAATAAAAGTAAGTGGTGGTATGTGTGTGGTTGTATAATAGCTCACTTTTAGTGAATAAAGAGCTAGGATATCTCATTCTAAGTAAAGAGTGGCCTACTGTCTATGAATCTCAATTAAATAAAAAAATTCCTTGGTTAGAAAGAAAAACAAAAAGAAAGAAAGAAAAGAGATAGCCAAAAAGTGGCAGAACAAAAGGAAACAAAAAGAAACAAAGCTGGACACCAATAGCTTGAACTTTAAAATATATGCCTGTGGTGTCTTTGTACTAGGATCTGCTTGGATTAGTAAGCTCTTAGGAGTGCATCAATACTCGGTGACTTGGGTTAACTAATCCGGGATCATCAGCTGAAAGTCCACTATCAAGAGCAACCTAACTACAAGGCATTTAGTAACCCAAAGAGGTGCTGGGCATCAATGTTTTAAGAAGGAATGTGAGCCAAGTGTCTATGGTGAATAATGTGTCAAGTATAAAAAAAAAGGGAAATGAACTTGCTACACATGACACTCAAATAAAGCTTATAAACAAAATAATAGCCAAGGATAAAGGAATAATGAGAGGTCATAGCAGTATGTTACTTGAAGCTTGAAGGAGACTTTCTAGGCCTAGGAGTCAATAAGAAGTGAGTATTTACATATCCACACAAAATCCCATGAACTATCAATAATACTCTGCTAGCATGAACATCTTCTTCCATTTCATTCTTTCTTCTCAATAAATCTTTTCTTGCTTGGGGACAAGCAAGCTTTAAGTTTGGTGTTGTGATGACAAGTCATCTTAGCCTATTTTAACTAGTCTTTTTCTTTTGTTTTCATTAGAATTATGCATTTTCTTGAGCTTCAAGCAAGCCAATTAGGTAGATTTTCATGTTTCCTTTGATTTAATCAACCATGTATGAATTCATGCTATTTCATGAGGTTTTATACTATAATTGTCACATATTATGAAAGAATGAATATCTCATGATTTTAAGCATAGCTTTGATGTGTTTGGTTGATTAATGATAGGTGAAGAAAGCTTGGAGAAAGGTTGAAGCAAGAAGGAATAGCTAGGAGTAAAGAGAAGACAATGGAATAAGTGAAATTGAACCAGGAAGCAAAAAGCTGGACCTAAAGTTAGCCTCAAACTTTTGCACAAACTTTTGGGTGAAAAGTTAGCCCCAACGTTAGCCCCTAACTTTTGGGCTAACGTTGGAACTTGAAAATCACTCCCTGGGTACCAAAAGTTTGTGCCAACGTTAGCCCCTAACTTTGAGGCAAACGTTGGCACATGAAAATCACCCCTGGGCACCAAAAGTTTGCGCCAACGTTAGCCCCTAACTTTGAGGCTAACGTTGACATAATGAAAATTACCCCTGGGCACCAAAAGTTTGCGCCAACGTTAGCCCCTAGCTTGGAGGCTAACGTTGGCACATGAAAACTACAAGGGGAGGAGCAAAAGTTTGCGCCAACGTTAGCCCCTAACTTTGAGGCTAACGTTGGCGCCACAAGTACACCAAGGAAGGCTAACGTTGGTGCAAAAGTTAGACCCCTAACTTTTGCACCAACGTGAGTAGCAGCAAGTTATGTTGGCTGATATGAAAAGTTGGACCAAAAGTTAGACCCTAACTTTTGCTCCAACTTTTGGTCCAACTTTTGCAAAACTCCAACCCGGTTCATTTGGTTCACTTTGGTTCTTCTCCAAACTCCAAGAGCAATCAACCAAGGCCTTTTTCAACCCAATTCCACCAAGAGCAAAGGCCCAACTCAAGGCTTGAAGATCATTTGAAGAAAGTGTATAATTAGGATAGAATTCAAGTTCTTCGGGGAGCTTTTCCTTTAAATTTTCATAATAGTTTTCGGAGAGCTTTGGATATTGAGTGATCTTTAATTTCTTAGTCTTGGGGAAGGAGAATTCACTTCTCTTCCTCTTAGTTTTATTGCTTTCAATTTCAATTACAATTGTCTTGGATCTTGGGTGGAAGAATTGAAGAAATTCTGTTTCAATCTCATCCTTGGATCTCTCTGTTTATTTACTGCTTAATTGAATTTCCGTTTCTGTTACTTGCTTCTCATCTACTTTCCTTGCAATTTACAATTTCCTTTGCAATTGTTCTTGTTGGATCTAGGAAGGCATTGAGATCTAGACTTGGTTTTCTAGTCTCTGGGCCCTGAGATCTGAATTCCTAATTTACATTTTGTTTCTTGCTTTTAATGTTCATTTACTTTACTGCTTCAAGATCCGATTCAACCCAAACCTTCTTTTACTCTTTTGTTTGATGCAAGTTACTTTCCTTTGTTTAATTTCTGCAAATCCAACTCCTAATCCCCTTTACATTTCGAGCCATTTACATTTCTTGCACTTTAAGTTTCCGAAATTTATATTTCTTGCACTCTAAGTTTCTGCCATTTAATTTCTTGTTCTTTAAGATTCAGCAATTTAATTTCCTGCTCTCTTTAATTCCATGCAATTTAATTTCTGCAAATCACAAAACACTCAACTAAATCTTGATTCGCTTGACTAAATTAACCACTAAGTTAAAATTGCTCAATCCTTCAATCCCTGTGGGATCGACCTCACTCCCGTGAGTTTTTATTACTTGATACGACCCGGTACACTTGCCGGTTAGATTTGTGTGTTTTGGGAGAAATTCATTGTTCCACCAAAATGCTCATCACCTCTCAACTTTTCTAAGAACCAAAGGGACAAGTTGAGGAGTGACTCCAAATACTATATTTGGGATGACCCTCACTTGTGGAAGAGGGGCGTGGACCAAGTAATTCGAAGATGTGTGCCAGAATCTGAAATTCAACCTATTCTTGAAGCTTGCCATTCGTCCAAATGTGGTGGCCACTTTGGCCTACAAAGGACAGCTAAAAAGGTGTTGGATGGTGGCCAACCTTATTCAAGGATGCTAACCAGTTCTGTGTGTCTTACCATCAGTGTCAGAAGTCGGGAAAACGTCCGAAAGGGATGAGATGCCTCAGCAACATATGTTGTTCTGTGAGATATTTGATGTATGGGGCATTAACTTTATGGGACCGTTTCCCAACTCAAGTGGGTATCTATATATTCTGTTAGCGGTTGACTACGTGTCAAAGTGGGTAGAAGCAATACCTACCCACCTTGACGATGCCAATACCGTCATTTCTTTTATTAGAAATCACATTGTATGCCGTTATGGGTCGCTACGAGCAATCGTGAGCGACCAAGGATCCCACTTTTGTAACAGGAAAGTAGAGGCACTGCTCAAGCGCTATGGGTATTGCATAAGGTTGCCACTACTTATCACCCACAGACCAACGGGCAAGCAAAAGTGTCCAACCACGAGATTAAGAGAATCTTGGAGAAAGTGGTAAATCCACAAAGAAAAGATTGGAGCTTCCGGCTAGGAGATGCACTCTGGGCGTATAGGATGGCCTACAAGACTCCGTTAGGGATGAGTCTCTCCCGGATCATTTATGGTAAGGCATGCCACCTTCCAGTGGAAATCGAGCATAAAGCCTATTGGTTGGTAAATCAGTGCAACATGGATCCAACCAAGGCGGGAGTGGCCAGGAAATTACAGCTAAAGGAGCTCGAGTGTTTGAGGAACGAAGCGTATGAGAATGCCCGAATTTACAAGGAAAAGAATAAAGCATTTCATGATCATCACATCTGTAAGAAGGATTTTGAAGAAGGTGGTGAGGTTCTCCTCTACAATTTGAGGCTTAGATTCATGCCTGGAAAACTCCGTTCTAGATGGGAAGGACCCTTCAAGGTGAAGGAGATAAAGCCCTATGGACTAGTGGAATTGTTTGATCCTAAAAGTGAAGCAACTTTTAAGGTGAATAGACATAGAGTGAAGAAATACCATGGCTACAAGCTCCCAAAAGAGCTAGAGGTGTTCCTACTAACGGATGCACCTAGAGGAAGAGAAGTGGTGCACGAAATTACAATCACACTTTTGCAACTCCGCACAACTAACCAGCAAGTGCACTGGGTCATCCAAGTAATACCTTACGTGAGTAAGGGTCGATCCCACGGAGATTGTCGGCTTGAAGCAAGCTATGGTTATCTTGTAACTCTTAATCAGGATATTAATAATTCTCAGATTTAATTGTAAAAAGTAAAAGAACATGAAATAAATACTTGTTATGCAGTAATGAAGAACAGGTTGAGGCTTTGGAGATGCTTTGTCTTCTGAATCTCTGCTTTCCTACTATCTTCTTCTTCAAGCACGCAAGGCTCCTTCCATGGCAAGCTTTATGTTGGGCATCACCGTTGTCAATGGCTACTTTTCGTCCTCTCAGTAAAAATGTTCCAAATGCGCTGTCACCGCACGGCTAATCATCTGTCGGTTCTTGATCATGTCGGAATAGGATCCATTGATCCTTTTGCATCTGTCACTACGCCCAACACTCCCGAGTTTGAAGCTCATCACAGTCATCCCTTCCCAGATCCTACTTAGAATACCACAGACAAGGTTTAGACGTTCCAGATCTTAGGAATGGCCGCCAATAATTCTAGCTTATACCACGAAGACTCTGATCTGAATCATGAGGCTAAGAGATATGCATTCAATCTAAGGTAGAACGGAGGTGGTTATCAGGCACGCGTTCATAGGTAAGAATGATGATGAGTGTCACGGATCATCACATTCATCAAGTTGAAGTGCGAATGAATATCTTAGAATAGAAGCAAGCGTGATAGAATGGAAAACAGTAGTAATTGCATTAATTCATGAAGAACATCAGAGCTCCTCACCCCCAACAATGGGGTTTAAAGACTCATGCCATAGAGAATACAATATGAAACGTGTAAAGTGTCATGAGGTACAAGATGAATCACTAAAAGTCATTTTAATAGTAAACTGGTGACCTAGGGTTACAGAAAATGAGTAAGCTAGGGTGTTTAGTGTAAAAATCCACTTCCGGGGCCCACTTGGTGTGTGCTTGGGCTGAGCATTGAAGCTTTCATGTGTAGAGACTTTTCTTGGAGTTAAACGCTAGCTTTTGTGCCAGTCTGGGCGTTTAACTCCAGTTTTTATGCCAGTTATGGCGTTAAACGCCAGAATTCTTGAGCTGACTTGGAACGCCTGTTTGAGCCATCAAATCTCGGGGAAAGTATGGACTATTATATATTGCTGGAAAGCTCAGGGTGTCTACTTTCCAACGAAATTGAGAGCGCACCAATTGGGCTTCTGTAGCTCCAGAAAATCCACTTTGAGTGCAGGGAGGTCAGAATCCAACAGCATCTGCAGCCCTTTTTCAGCCTCTGAATCAGATTTTTGCTCAGGTCCCTCAATTTCAGCCAGAAAATACCTGAAATCACAGAAAAACACACAAACTCATAGTAAAATCTAGAAAAGTGAATTTTAAATAAAGCTAATAAAAATATAATAAAAACTAATTAAAATATACTAAAAACATACTAAAAACAATGCCAAAAAGCGTATAAATTATCCGCTCATCACAACACCAAACTTAAATTATTGCTTATCCCCAAGCAACTGAAAATCATATAGGATAAAAAGAATAGAATATACAATGAATTCCAAAAATATCTATGAAGATCAGTATTAATTAGATGAGCGGGGCTTTTAGCTTTTTGCTTCTGAACAGTTTTGGCATCCCCCTTTATCCTTTGAAGTTAAGAATGATTGGCTTCTATAGGAACTCAGAATCCAGATAGTGTTATTGATTCTCCTAGTTAAGTATGCTGATTCTTGAACACAGCTACTTTACGAGTCTTGGCCGTGACCCAAAGCATTTTGTTTTCCAGTATTACCACCGGATACATAAATGCCACAGACATATAACTGGGTGAACCTTTTCAGATTGTGACTCAGCTTTGCTAGAGTCCCCAATTAGAGGTGTCCAGAGCTCTTAAGCACACTCTTTTTGCTTTTGGACCACGACTTTAACTGCTTAGTCTCAAGTCTTCACTTGACACCTTCACGCCACAAGCACATGGTTAGGGACAGCTTGGTTTAGCCGCTTAGGCCAGGATTTTATTCCTGTGGGCCCTCCTATCCACTGATGCTCGAAGCCTTGGATCCTTTTTATTACCCTTGCCTTTTGGTTTAAAGGGCTATTTGCTTTTTCTGCTTGCTCTTTTTTTTTCGCATATCATCCTCTCTTTTTTTTTCTATTCACTGCTTTTTCTTGCTTCAAGAATCAATTTTATGATTTTTCAGATTATCAATAACATTTCTCCTTTTCCATCATTCTTTCAAGAGCCAATAATTTTAACATTCATAAACATCAAATTCAAACATATGCATTGTTCAAGCATTCATTCAGAAAACAAGAGTATTGCCACCACATCAAAATAATTAAACTGTTTTAAAATTTGAAATTCATGTACTTCTTTTTCTTTTTCAATTAAAAACACTTTTTATTTAAGAAGGTGATAGATTCATGGGACATTCATAGATTTAATACATAAACTTTAAATTTTATTAATCATGGAATGACAATAAGACTCAAAATAAATATAGGAGCAAACCAATAATAATAGAAGGCAGAAAATAAAAAAACAGAAAAATAAATTACTCTTAAAATAGACTCTTAATAATAAAGGTTATCACAGAGTTAGGACTCAACAACCTTGATTTTGAGAAGCGGATGCTCCCTCAATCTATGGGGTGATTGGTCCTTCAAGGGAGAGCTTCTGGCGCTTCAGCTCCTTTAGCTCTCGCCCCTGCTTCTCCTGTTCCTTCAGCAGTTTGCAGAGCATGCAATTTTGATTCTGCTGTTCTTCCTTAAGTTGTTCCATAGCTTCTTGCAGCTTGGTAACAGATGCTTCTAGGCGGGTCCAGTAGTCAATTTCAGGAATTTCTGGGAGGAACTCCTGCACCCTCCAGGGAGGCATATGTCCTCTAGAACTTGATCCAACCCCTTATATACTCTCACCATTCTCTTATTAAAGGATTATGGGTCATCTTGTAGTTGAGGCAATTTGAAGACCTCTCTTATTTTGTCTAGATGGAAGTAAATAAGCCTCTCTGACCATGGTTCGGTAGGTATGAAAGGCGGTTCCAGTTATTCTCTGCTTATCTGTTAGCCACAGATTTAAGTAGAATTCCTGAACCATGTTTCTTCCAACCTTTGTTTCAGGATTAGCTAGAATTTTCCATCCTCTGTTTCAAATTTGCTCTTGGATCTCCGGATATTCATCTTCTTTTAGATTGAATTTAACTTCCGGGATCACTGACCTCAGGCCCATTATTTTGTGGTAATTGTCTGCATGTTCTTTGGTTAGGAACCTCTCTTGATTCCAAAGACTCTTTGGAGTATTCTCTTTCTTGCCTCTTGATTTGGTTTGTTTTCCCTTAGGTGCCATGATCTTGATGGGTCTTAGCTCAGTGATCACGGAAAAATACACCAAACTTAGAGGTTTGCTTGCCCTCAAGCAAAAGAAAGGAAAGAGGTGAGAGAGGAGAAGAGGAAAATTCAAATGGTGGAGAGGAGGGGATGGCCGAATGTATATTTATAGGAGGAGGGGAGGGATTTCGAAAAATTTGAAAGAGATATGACATAGAGATATGATTGATGGAAGAAAATAAAATCATGATATGAAAAAGATGAGATTTGTAATTGAAAAAGATATAAAGATGTTAAATCTGAAAATTTGGTTATGCATCTAAGAATTAAGAGATGATATGATGAGTTGAAAAAGATTTGGAAAGAAATTAAGAAGATAATTGAGTTTTTAAAGAAGATTTGGGAAAGATTTGAAAGAAAATTGAAAAGAGATTTAGAAAATGTTTGAATTTTTGAAAATTGAGGGTGAATGATGAAAGTTTGAAACATGTTTATGCAGAAAATTATGAATCAAAACATGAAAATTTGAAAAGATTTGAAGTTGGAAACAAAATCTCCTCTCCCTACCTTTCTGGCGTTAAACGCCCAGAATGGTATCCATTCTGGCGTTTAACGCCCAATTGTTGGCCATTATGGGCGTTTAATGCCCAGCCAGGTACCCTGGCTGGCGTTAAACGCCAGAAACTCCTTTATCACTGGGCGTTTTGCTGAACGCCTAGGATGCTGCAATTCTGGCGTTTAACGCCCAAAATGCCCTTTACTGGCGTTTTCTTGTCAGCAAGCTCCTTTTCTCTGCTTTTTGCACTGAATCCTTCTGTAACTCTGTGAATTCCTTCAGTTTTGGTGATTAACCTTTGAAGAAAAATGTATATCAAACTTCTACAAGTATTAATTAAAACAAATAACTTGCTAATGGCTGGGTTGCCTCCCAGCAAGCGCTTCTTTATTGTCTTTAGCTGGACCTTTACTGAGCTTCATTCAAGCCTCAGTTTTGAGCATTCTTGCTCAAAATTTCTTTCAAGATAATGTTTGATTCTCTGTCCATTAACAATGAACCTTTTGTCAGAATCAATATCTTGAAGCTCAACATAACCATATGGTGACACTCCTGTGATAACATATGGTCCACTCCACTGGGATTTTAATTTCCCGGGGAATAATATGAGCCTAGAGTTGAACAGCAAAACTTTTTGTCCTAGCTCAAAGACTCTGGATGATAATTTCTTGTCATGCCACTTTTTTGCTTTTTCCTTATAAATTTTTGCATTTTCAAAAGCATTGAGTCTGAACTCCTCTAGCTCATTTAGCTGGAGCAATCTTTTCTCACCAACTAACTTAGCATCCATGTTTAGGAATCGAGTTGCCCAGTAGGCTTTATGTTCCAGTTCTACGGGCAGATGACAGGCCTTGCCATACACAAGCTGGTATGGAGAGGTTCCTATAGGAGTCTTGAATGCTGTTCTGTATGCCCACAGAGCATCATCCAAGCTCTTTGCCTAATCCTTTCTACGGGCAATTACAGTCCATTCCAGGATTCTCTTTAGTTCTCTGTTAGAGACTTCAGCCTGCCCATTTACCTGTGGATGATACAGAGTTGCTACTTTGTGGCTAATTCCATATCGAACCATAGCAGAGTAAAGCTGTTTATTGCAGAAATGGGTGCCCCCATCACTGATTAGTACTCTGGGAACACCAAATCTGCTGAAAATATGTTTCTGGAGGAACTTCAGCACAATTTTGGTATCATTAGTGGGTGTGGCAATTGCCTCCACACATTTAGATACGTAGTCTACTGCCACCAGAATGTAAGTGTTTTAGTATGATGGTGGGAAAGGACCCATGAAGTCAATACCCCATACATCAAACAACTCAATCTCTAAGATCCCTTGTTGAGGCATGGCATAACCATGAGGCAAGTTACCAGCTCTTTGGCAACTGTCATAGTTACGCACAAACTCTCGGGCATCTCTATAGAGAGTAGGCCAATAGAAGCCACATTAGAGGACTTTAGTGGTTGTTCGCTTACTTTCGAAATGTTCTCCATACTGTGATCCATGGCAATGCCACAGGATCTTCTGTGCCTCCTCTCTAGGGACGCATCTGCGGATCATTTCGTCTGCGCATCTCTTAAAGAGATATGGTTCATCCCATAAGTAGTACTTTGCATCAGAAATTAGTTTTTTCTTTTGCACCCTGCTGTACTCCTGGGGTATGAACCTCACAACTTTATAATTTGCAATGTCTGCAAACCTTGGTGCTTCCTGAATGGCAAAGAGTTGCTCATCCGAAAAGGTTTCAGAGATCTCAGTAGACGGGAGGGATGCCCCAGCTACTGGTTCTATCCGGGACAGGTGATCAGCTACCTGGTTCTCTGTCCCTTTTCTGTCTCTTATTTCTATATCAAACTCTTGCAGAAGCAACACCCATCTTATGAGCCTGGGTTTTGAATCCTGCTTTGTGAGTAGATATTTAAGAGCAGCATGGTCAGTGTACAAAATCACTTTTGATCCTACTAAATAGGATCTAAATTTGTCAATGGCATAAACCACTGCAAGTAACTCCTTTTCTGTGGTTGTGTAATTCTTCTGTGCGTCATTTAGAACATGACTGGCATAGTAAATGACGTGCAGAAGCTTGTTATGCCTTTGTCCTAACACTGCACCAATGGCATGGTCACTGGCATCACACATTAATTCGAATGGTAATGTCCAGTCAGGTGCAGAGATGACTGGTGCTGTGACCAGCTTGGCTTTCAGGGTCTAAAATGCCTACAAACACTCTGTGTCAAACACAAATAGCGTGTTAGTATCTAGCAGGTTGCTTAGAGGTTTTGCAATTTTTGAAAAATCCTTTATGAACCTCCTATAGAATCCTACATGCCCTAGAAAGCTTCTGATTGCCTTAACATTGGCTGGTGGTGGTAATTTCTCAATTACCTCTACCTTGGCTTGATCCACCTCTATCCCCTTGCTTGAAATTTTGTGCCCAAGGACAATTCCTTCAGTCACCATAAAGTGACATTTTTCCCATTTTAAGACCAGGTTAGTCTCTTGGCACCTTTTAAGGACAAGTGCTAGATGATCAAGACAGGAGCTGAATGAGTCTCCAAATACTGAGAAGTCATCCATGAAGACTTCCAGGAACTTCTCTACCATATTAGAGAAGATAGAGAGCATGCACCTCTGAAAGGTTGCAGGTGCATTGCATAAACCAAAATGCATTCTTCTGTAAGCAAATACTCTAGATGGACATGTGAATGCTGTTTTCTCTTGGTCTTGAGGATCCACTGTAATTTGGTTGTAGCCTGAATAGCCATCCAAAAAGCAGTAGTATTCATGGCCTGCTAGTCTCTCTAGCATCTGGTCTATGAATGGTAAAGGAAAATGATCCTTTCTGGTGGCTGTATTGAGCCTTCTGTAGTCAATACACATATGCCACCCTGTAACTGTTCTTGTGGGAACCAGTTCATTCTTTTCATTAAGAACCACTGTCATGCCTCCCTTCTTAGGGACAACTTGGACAGGGCTCACTCAGGGACTATCAGAAATAGGATAAATAATCCCAACCTCTAGTAACTTAGTGACCTCTTTCTGCACCACATCCTTCATGGCTGGATTTAGCCGCCTCTGTGGTTGAACCACTGGCTTGGCATCGTCCTCTAATAGGATTTTGTGCATGCATCTTGTTGGGCTAATGCCCTTAAGGTCACTTATGGACCACCCAAGAGCTGTCTTGTGTATCCTTAGCACTTGAATTAGTGCTTTCTCTTCCTGTGGTTTTAAAGCAGAGCTTATGATCACTGGAAAAGTGTCACCCTCTCCCAGAAATACATATTTCAGGGATGGTGGTAGTGGTTTGAGCTCTGGTTTAGGAGGTTTCTCCTCTTCCTGAGGGTTTTTTAGAGGTTCTTTTATTTCCTCTGGTTCCTCCAAATCAGGCTAAACATCTTTAAAGATGTCCTCTAGCTCTGACTCAAGACTCTCAGTCATATTGATCTCTTCCACCAAAGAGTCAATAATATCAGTGCTCATGCAGTCATTTACTGTGTCTGGATGCTGCATAGCTTTGACAGCATTTAACTTGAACTCATCCTCATTGACTCTTAGGGTCACTTCCCCTTTTTGTACATCAATAAGAGTTCGTCCAGTTGCTAGGAAAGGTCTTCCTAGAATGAGAGTTGCACTCTTTTGCTCCTCCATTTCCAGCACTACAAAGTCAGTGGAAAAGGCAAATGGCCCAACCTTGACAATCATGTCCTCAATGATGCCTGATGGATATTTAATGGAGCCATCAGCAAGTTGAAGACATATCCGGGTTGGTTTGATTTCTTCAGTCAACCCAAGCTTTCTGATAGTGGATGCAGGTATTAGGTTGATACTTGCTGCAAGGTCACATAGAGCTGTCTTGGTGCAAGCACCCTCTAGTGTGCATGGTATCATAAAGCTTCCTGGATCTTGAAGCTTTTCTGGTAAGCTTTTTAGAATGACTGCACTGCATTCTTCAGTGAGAAACACTCTTTCAGTTTCTCTCCAATCCTTCTTATAACTTAAGATCTCTTTCATGAACTTAGCATAAGAGGGTATTTGCTCAAGTGCCTCTGCAAACGGGATCTTTATTTCAAGAGTCCTGAGATAGTCTGCAAAGCGGGAAAATTGTTTATCCTGTTCCGCTTGGCGGAGCTTCTGAGGATAAGGCATCTTGGCTTTATATTCTTCAACCTTAGTTGCTGCAGGTTTATTCCCTACAGAAGTGGTTGGAGAAGCCTTCTTAGTGGGGTTACTATCAGCACTTGCAGGTGTCTGATTCCTCATTGGCATTTGAACGCCAGGATTGGGTGCTGGATGGGCGTTTAACGCCAGCTTCCCACCCTTTTCTGGTGTTTGAACGCCGGAACTGGGCAAGGAATGGGCGTTTAACGCCAACTTTTCCCCCTTTTCTGGCGTTTGGACGCCAGAGTTATTCCTCTCTGGGCTCTTGATGTCCTTAGAGGGATCTTGGGTAGTGGTTTGGTCATCCTCTGTCATTTGTTCCTTTCTTGACTTTTTGCTATTTTGAGCTGAGTTATTCAATGTCTTCCCGCTCCTTAGTTGGACAGCTTGGCATTCTTCTGTTATCTGTTTAGATAGCTGCTGTCTTGTCTGATTCAATTGTGCTTCTATATTCTTGTTAGCATTTTTAGTATCTTGGAGCATCTCTTTGAATTCTACTAATTGTTTTGTCATAAAGAGTAATTGCTGATTAAGTTCAACAATCTGTTCTTGAGGATTGGGATCAGTAGTTACTGTCATAGCCTCTTCTTTTATGGAGGACTCACTGTTTGAGTACAGATGTTGATTTCTAGCAACTGTATCTATGAGCTCTTGAGCTTCTTCAATTATTTTTCTCATGTGTATAGATCCACCAGCTGAGTGGTCTAGAGACATCTAAGCTTTTTCTGTAAGCCCATAGTAGAAGATGTCTAACTGTACCCACTCTGAAAACATTTTAGAGGGGCATTTCCTTAGCATCCCTCTATACCTCTCCCAGGCATTATAAAGGGATTCATGATCCTCTTGTTTAAAGCCTTGGATGTCCAGCCTTAGCTGTGTCATCCTTTTTGGAGGGTAAAATTGATTCAGGAATTTGTCTGATAACTGTCTCCATGTTTTTATGCTTGCTGTGGGTTGGTTATTTAACCACCTCTTAGCTTGATCTTTTATAGCAAATGGAAATAGTAATAATCTGTAGACATCCTAATCCACTTCTTTATCACGTACTATGTCAGCAATTTGTAAGAACTGTGCCAGAAACTCAGTAAGTTTTTCCTGTGGAAGACCGAAATACTGGCAATTTTGCTGCACCATGATAATGAGCTGAGGATTTAGGTCAAAACTACTTGCTTTGATGGGAGGTATACAGATGCTACTCCCATATGCAGCTGTAATGGGGTTAGCATATGACCCTATAGTCCTTCTGGACTGTTCATTTCCACTTATGTCCATGATGGAGAAAAGGGAATTGATATGAATTGCAAATAAATTATATTTTTATTTTTTTATTTAATTAAAATTGACCAAAATTAAAATAGAATAAAATAAAATAAATAGAAAATAAAATAAAATAAAATAAAATATAAAAAAAATAAAATAAAATAAAAGCAAATTGAAGACTAAATTAATTAATTAATTAAAAAGATTTTGGAAATTAGCAATCAAAAAGATATGATTGAAAATTATTTTGAAAAAGATACGATTGAGAAGATATGATTGCAAATTAAAAAAAGAATATGATTGAAAAGATATGATTGAAGAAGTTAAAAAGATTTGATTTTTGAAAAAGATTTGAAAAGATCAATTTTTGAAATTAGAATTTTGACTTGACTAAAAAAAGATATGATTTTGAAAATCTTTGACTAATTTAATGCAAAATTTCGAAATTTATGAGTAAAATAAGGAAAAGATATTTTTTTTATTTTTGAATTTTAATGAGGAAAGAGAAAAACAACAAAATGACACTAATCTTAGAAATTTTAGATCAAAACAAAGAGAACAAACAAGAAAACTTTGCACCTCAAGATGAACACCAAGAACACTTTGAAGATCAAGATGAACACCAAGAACAAATTTTTGAAAAATTTTTAAGTGAATAAAAGCACAAAAACACCAAACATAGAATTTTTAAAGATCAAGAAACAACTAAGAACATGCAAATTTGAAAAAAAAATTGAAAGAAAATAAAAGCATGCAATTGACACCAAACTTAAAATATGAAACCAAACTCAAATAAAAGACTTTAAACCAACAAAAATAAAATATTCCTAATCTAAGCAACAAGATAAACCGTTAGTTGTCCAAACTCGAACAATCCCTGGCAACGGCGCCAAAAACTTGGTGCACGAAATTACAATCACACTTTTGCAACTCCGCACAACTAACCAGCAAGTGCACTGGGTCGTCCAAGTAATACCTTACGTGAGTAAGGGTCAATCCCATGGAGATTGTTGGCTTGAAGCAAGCTATGGTTATCTTGTAACTCTTAGTCAGGATATCAATAATTCTCAGATTTAATT
Source organism: Arachis ipaensis (assembly GCF_059453495.1). NCBI lineage: Eukaryota > Viridiplantae > Streptophyta > Magnoliopsida > Fabales > Fabaceae > Arachis > Arachis ipaensis. Next base: position 69,102,595 of record NC_142442.1, on the reverse strand, counting down.
GTAAAAAGTAAAAGAACATGAAATAAATACTTGTTATGCAGTAATGAAGAACAGGTTGAGGCTTTGGAGATGCTTTGTCTTCTGAATCTCTGCTTTCCTACTATCTTCTTCTTCATGCACGCAAGGCTCCTTCCATGGCAAGCTTTATATTGGGCATCACCGTTGTCAATGGCTACTTCTCGTCCTCTCAGTGAAAATGTTCCAAATGTGCTGTCACCGCACGGCTAATCATCTGTCGGTTCTCGATCATGTCAGAATAGGATCCATTGATCCTTTTGCGTCTGTCACTACGCCCAACACTCGTGAGTTTGAAGCTCGTCACAGTCATCCCTTCCCAGATCCTACTCAAAATACCACAGACAAGGTTTAGACGTTCCGGATCTCAGGAATGGCCGCCAATAATTCTAGCTTATACCACGAAGACTCTGATCTGAATCATGAGGCTAAGAGATATGCATTCAATCTAAGGTAGAACGGAGGTGGTTGTCAGGCACGCGTTCATGGGTGAAAATGATGATGAGTGTCATGGATCATCACATTCATCAGGTTGAAGTGTGAATGAATATCTTAGAATAGAAGCAAGCGTGATAGAATGAAAAACAGTAGTAATTACATTAATTCATGAAGAACAGCAGAGCTCCTCACCCCCAACAATGGGTTTAGAGACTCATGCCGTAGAGAATACAATATGAAATGTTTAAAGTGTCATGAGGTACAAGATGAATCACTAAAAGTCGTTTTTATAGTAAACTGGTGACCTAGGGTTACAGAAAATGAGTAAGCTAGGGTGTTTAGTGTAAAAATCCACTTCCGGGGCCCACTTGGTGTGTGCTTGGGCTGAGCATTGAAGCTTTCATATGTAGAGACTTTTCTTGGAGTTAAACGCCAGCTTTTGTGCCAGTCTGGGCGTTTAACTCCAGTTTTTATGTCAGTTCTGGCGTTAAACGCCAGAATTCTTGAGCTGACTTAGAACGCCTGTTTGGGCCATCAAATCTCGGGAAAAGTATAAACTATTATATATTTCTGGAAAGCCCAAGATGTCTACTTTCCAACGCAATTAAGAGAGCACCAATTGGGCTTCTGTAGCTCCAGAAAATCTACTTTGAGTGTAGGGAGGTCAGAATCCAACAGCATCTGCAGTCCTTTTTCAGCCTCTGAATCAGATTTTTGTTCAGGTCCCTCAATTTCAGCCAGAAAATACCTGAAATCATGAAAAAACACACAAACTCATAGTAAAGTCCAGAAAAGTGAATTTTAAATAAAAACTAATAAAAATATAATAAAAACTAATTAAAATATACTAAAAACATACTAAAAATAATGGCAAAAAGCGTATAAATTATCCGCTCATCAAGAAGCTTGAGCGACTGAGTGTCCAACTTAAGGACGTTAAAGAAAAAAGCTTGGTGGTAGGCACCCCACCGTGGTAATATCTTCCTTGTGTATACCGTTTTGTTTTTAGCTTTAGATTCTTGTGAATTTTGTGACTTCTTGATGTTGTTGATTTCTTAGGAATGCTAGTTTTATTGTTCTTGTTGGATAACTAGGATATTTAGATAGATTTCATCATTTTGGTATGGATGAATTGTTGAAGTAGAGAGAATGCTATGTTTTGAATAGTGCATGAATTTGTGAAGTGTTCTCTTGACTACTAGCTTAAACACCTGCCAAGAATGTGTTAGAATAGCCCTCTCTATGTTTTGTTTAAAAAAAAGGAGAAAAAGGGCACCCGCGCGCGAGCGTACTGTGCGCGCACGCGCTGGTGGTGCGATTCTTACTCCTGGGCCAAAAACTTGAGAGTCATGCCCACTTTGTGCCCGATTCATGCTAGGCACCCACGCGCCAGCATGCATGCCGCCTGTGCACCCCTTGCAACTTGGCCATCGACGCGCAAGCGCACTGTGCGCGCGAGCGCCGATGGTGTAATATGAACTCCCTGGTACAAAAACCAGAGAGTTGTGCCATACTTGTGCCTAGTCTATACCCACACCGACGCGTCCGTGCACCACGTGCATCTGCGCTAGTCGCCATTTCCATCAGGCACGCATCCGCGCACTGTGCGCGTCCGTGCGCCAGTGCTGCATGCTAACTCTGGTACAAGAAAACCGAGAGTTGGGCCAACTTTGTGCCAATTCTATGCCAGGGGCCCAACTGTATTCACACGTATGCGCCAACGACGCGTACGCGTCCCTCGCTCCACCTTCACCGACGCGCTAGCGCACCCTGCGCGCGTGCGTCGGTCGTGCGAACCAGTTTCAAAGCTGGCGCGCCCTATTCTGTCCCTCTCCCACCCTCTTTCCTATTTCCTTCTTTTTCCTTCTCCATCACTTCTCTTCTTTTCTTTCTCTTCCACAATCTACCACCACCGTCTCCGGCCACTCACTGGCAACCGCCACCACTTCCGGTGGCCCTACATCTCTTCTCTCTCTTCCTTTTTCATCTTCACAAAAGAAAACTCCACCTTGTTCTTTTACACTTCTCAAGGTTCTACTTCTTCTACATCACTTCTTTTACTTTCTTTGCATATCCTCCTTTTCTAGTTAGATGTTTCTTGTTAATTCACTTATTTTCTCTTTTAGTTGCATGCTTATACTACTTACTTTTTGTTTATTTACTTTTTCCTTCTTCTTGCTTTTCCATGGATGTTGAATTTGAGTTTTCATTTGTTTTAATAGATCTCCTTGATTATTTTTCATTATCTTTGCCAATGAATGATGTTGTGTCATGATTAATATTTCATTTTGGGCTTCTAATTGGTTGAGTATCTCATAATTGCTCATTGCTTGATAACTGCACGCCAAGTGTTCGAGGAAATGCACATATGCCATTTTGGTTTATTCTAGTCATATATCTTCAATTTGGTGCTTCCTCCTCCTTCACTTGCTCTCTTCTAAGTGCATTGAATCCACTTTGCTTATTACTTGCTAATTACATACTCATTGAACATGACTTGCTCTTTGTTATGGATGCTTGAGATTATTCTTCTCATGCCATATTGCATGCTTCACTCCCTCTTGCATCCCATGCCAAGTATTGTGATCCATGTCTCTCTGATTACTTTGTTGCAATATTTCTTTTGGGCTCTATCTTTCACTTGCATATTTTTGTTGAGATGATTCTTTGGGTTTAATGCTTTCCTTTTTCCCTTCCTTTTTCAGGATGGCCACCAAGAAAGGCAAGGAGAAAGCTTCAAGGAAACTGGCCGCAAAAAGGGCACCCCAAAGGTCAAACTCTAAGGCGCACTATTCATTAGGAGCCAAACCCCTATCTAAGAAGGTGAAGGCACCCGCTCCTATTGATGAAAATGAGAAGAGCAAACCGGCAAAGGATTCTTCAAGGTTCCCCAACCGCTTCTGTGAACTTGTGTTCCCCACCATGGTTGAGAGGAACTATCATGTTGAGCATTTACTCGCCCCGCCGGACAAGGTTGCTCCTTGTATTCTACCCAGCATTGAACGGCGAGGATGGGAGTTTCTTTTGAGAAAACCACAAGAGGTCAACCTCTCATGAGTGGTTGAGTTCTACACTAACTACCATCTTCCCTCACTTCAATCGGTATACGTGCGCCGGAAGCAAGTCTCAGTTTCAGAAGAGGCTATTCAGCATGTGCTTAATGTCTTACCAGTACCAAGTGACATGGATGGCTACCAAGAGGTCTTACGTCAGCGAGAAAAGTTTGGGTTTGATTGGGACTCGATCCTCCGAGTCATTGATGAATCAGAGATATTTTGGACCCATGGTCGACTCCGGATGAGGCCCAAGTGCATTGACGCACGTTTCCTCACTGTAGAAGCTAGAGCTTGGGCCCAGATCCTATCCCACTATGTGTTATCTAGCACCCACAAGTCGTCCTTCACAGCAGATCTCGCCTTACTTGTTTAGTGTGTTCTCACAGAAAGACCGGTGAACATTCCACTTCTTATCAAGCAAGCGATGGGTCAAGTCCACGCCCGGTGTAATTTGCCATTTCCAGCATTGGTATCTAATTTAGTGGCTGCTGCGGGTGTTCCTTGGGAAGACATGGGTACGAAGGCTATAATTTTGGCTAAGGGCGATGTGGTACCAAGCGGAAAATACTTACATCTTCCCATGAACAACCCAAGCCTTGACATAGCCCTTCCATCTACTATTCTTTCCACCTCATCGTCACAACCACGACAAAGTTCCACCCATCAAAGGATAGAAGATCTACACCGGAAGATTGATAGATATGAGCGGCGCAACCAACGCCGATACACTTACATCAAGAAGCTTCTGCGTTGTGTTACCCCTAGCATGGAGGAACCCAAAATATTCACGTCCACCTCAAACCCAGGTGATGGGAGCTCTGATGAAGGGGATAGTGAAGGTTCTGGTCCCGACCGTCCTTTGCGCATTGTTGGTAGCACGGAGGACCGTGCTAAATTCTAAAGTGTGGGGAGGTCGTTTGACCGATCTCCATGGGTAACAATCTCTTCCTTTCAACACCCATGGATTTACCTTTTGCTTAGTAGTTAGTACATTGCATGTGTAGTTAGTCTTGCTTGTAAATACCCCTTGCATAATAGTTAGTTCCTATAGAGTTACTTGGTCAAAATAATGACTTCTTCCCCAAGAAACTGTAATTTCAGGGTACCCTACCAATTTTGAAAAAAAAAAATTTGCGGTAAACTTGCTTCGAGAATGTATTTTGGAACATAGTGATTGAGCAAAGAACACAAGCATGTGACTTTTGAGCCTATTATGTGGTTACATCTTCTAACCACTATTTCCCATTACTTTGTGTATGAATGCATTTACATGATTGAGGCCATCATTTCAATAGTCACTTTTCCAAACGGCCTTAACCCTTTTATCTACCATTGCTAACCAATTTTAAGCCCATGTTAAACCCTTTTTGTTCTTAAATAGAGCACATCAACAACCCTAAGTGAAAAACAATGAATGTCCCTAGATTTGGATCCTTGATTAGCTTAGGTAAGTGGAGGTGTATATCATTCAAAAGGGAGGGTGTACTTGGAAACTTGGGTAGATGTAAAGAGGTGTATTGTAATTATAATTGAAAATTCTGGGATTTGGGAACATACTCATGTATTGAATGATTGAACCATATGCATTGAAACTTTTGTACATGAAACCCCAAGAAAAAGGGGACCAAAAAGAAAAAAAAAAAGAAGAAATTTTTTTTTTATGTGTATATATGAGTATGTAAGAAAAAGAAATAGAAAAAAAAAAATATATATATATATATATAGAGGAAATAAAAATAGAAAAAGAGAAAGCAATGAAAGGGGACAAAAATGCCCCAAGACAGAGTAATAATAACAATGCATATGGGATGTGAATTGAAAAGAATGCATGAGTATGCAAAAGAAAAAGTGAAACCTATAGGTAGCTAGGTATCGTATTATAGTTGTATAGGTTGTTTTGTGTGTCTAGTGGGATCTTAGGTTAATCAAGGATTCAAATTTTTAAGCTCACTTGACCATATACATTCCTACCTTCACCCTAGCCCCATTACAACCCATGAATAAGACCTCATGATACTTGTAAGCATACATTAAGTAATTGTAGATTGTTAGACGAAGGAAAAATCTTGGAAAGCATGATTAGGAGAGGATTGAGTGACGAACCCTATACACTCGAGCGAATAGAGCAGACACACTTCCGGTGAGGGTTCGATGCTCAACTCCTTGTTTCTGGCTTTTACAAGCGTTCATCTAGCAAGTTATATGCACTTCATAGTAATGTTCAATTTGGTAGGATTTGTGAACTACATATCATTTTCACCCCGTATGCTCATATGTGTTCTTGGAGGATAGATTTACCCTTGACTAAGTAGGTAGATGATTTTACATTAGTTGCATGCATTCATTTAGGAAATTTTGCATTTCATAAACCCTTTCTTACCATGACCTTTGGTCTTTTTATTTTAAGCATGAGGACATGCTTGGTTTAAGTGTGGGGAGATTTGATAAACCCCAATTTTATGGTTTATATTATGTAGAATTTGGGGGGTTTTGTCAATATTTTTCATAATTATTCACAAGAAATGCATGGTTTTGTGTTCTCTTCCTATTATTGCTCCATGATGAAAAACATACTTCTTTTGTCTTAAAATTGCTATATTTTGATCCTCCTTTATTACCATTCGATGCCGTGATGTATTTGTTGAGTGATTTCATAATTTATAGGGCAAGAATGGCCTAGAGGAGAGAAAGAAAGCATGCACAAGAGGAAGGAATATGAAGATTTGGATTTTGGGAACTTCATCATGGGCGTGCACGTGCACTTCACGCGCACGCATGGATGTGGATAGCTGGAAGCGGCGCGTAAATTGGCGCATCTGCGCGGATTAGAAAAATCCCACCGACGTGCACGCACACATGGCGCACACGCGTGGATCACAAAAGCAATCGGTACGCACGCGCGGCAAGCTGCACGTGACCTCATTAAAGAAAATCGTGCCTGGTGATTTCTGAGGCTCAAGAGACCCAAATTCAAGCTGGTTCTGCATGGAAAAGATCCAAGGATGCTAGGGGAAAGGGGGGATCATTCATTCACACTTAGACACAATTTTTAGCTAGTTTTTTGTTCTTGTTCTTCTAGAGAGATAAACCCTTGTTCCTCTCTAGATCTAGCTTTAATTTGATATTCCCTTGTTGAATTCTGAATTGGATCTTGTTAATTACTACTTTTGATTGCTTAATTTGAATTCCTTAGCATATCTTTTGTTTAGATCTTGTGTTAGATTTATGATTTCTAGTCAATTGTCATCTTATACCCATTTCATGAATCTTGTGAATCTTGCATTGCTAATGTTACATTGATGATTTCCATGATTGATTGTGTTGTTTGAGTGATTGTATGTTGATAATTGTTAGTGGGTACTTGTTAGTTCTAATTTAATTGCAATTTGAATAGGTCTTTTATTAATGCTTACCATGTGTTTGACGAAATGTTTCCTTTGATTATGGAGTAGTTCTCTTTACTCTTGGCCTAGGCTAAGGGAATTGGGTAAACTTGAGTCATTGGGTCTAATGGATTTGATGATTTGGAAACCCTTAGTGGTGAATTTGATAGCCATTGACACTAGCCTACTACTAAGTTAATTAGTAGTTAGGTTGGACCTTATGGGTTGATGTTGACTAAACCATTTAACATACTTCAAGTATAGAAGTAGACTTAATGAGTTTGGTTCCTCATAATTGTCAAGATATGGTTATTAGACAAGGATAGTGACCCCAATTCCCATGTCTAGCCAAGAGTTGCCTTTATCATTCATATTTGAAAACCCAAAAATCTTGATTGCTTTGTCTTAGTTATAGTTACTTGTTTAGTTTAGAATAGAATTACATTGGATGTTACTTTATTAGTTTGGAATTATTTACATCTTGCTTTAATCAATTGAATTAGTTTCTTGCATTTCAAGATTACTTGCTTGTTAGGATTTCTAGTTTAATTTCTTGCTCATGACTTGCAATCCCAGATTTCTAACCAATGTTGAAGCACATGTTTGCCCATTCCTTGTGAAACGACCCAAGGTTTGAATACTTCGGTTACTTTTATTGGGGTTGAACTTGTGACAACCAATTCTTTCTAAATTTGATTCGCGGAGTATTTGTCGGTTGAGGACTATACTTGCAACGCGAAAAATCTTGTGAAATTCCTTATCGACAGTATCTGTGCTCAATCAATTCTCAAACACTATTTTTTGTTTGCCTAACTAAGTAAATCAATTAACCATTGTTGCTTAGTCCGTCAATCCTCGTGGGATCGATCCTCACTCACCTGAGGTATTACTTGGTACGACCCAGTGCACTTGCCGGTTAGTTTGTGGGTTATAAATTCTGCAACAAGTTTTTGGCGCCGTTGCCGGGGATTGATTGTGATTGGAAACTATCAGTTGTTTGATTGCTTAGATTAGGCATTTTAGTTTTAATTTTTCTTTAAATTTTGCTTATTATTTTTGAAAATTTTTTTTAATAGCACTAATATTTTTCCTTAATTTCTGAAATTAAGTTTGGTGTCACCTAGTTAATTTTATTTTAATTGTCTTGTTTATTTTTGTCCTGTTAATTTTCAAAAATTTCTGTTTAATTTTAGTTATTATTTTCAAAATTTATTTATTTATTTTATTTAGCATTTTTATTTTATTATTTTACACAGGATACCTCACTGGGACTTCTCTGCACTCTGATGTAGAGATTCCCACATTTTCTTGTTTTCTGTTTGTTTATGCGCAGGAACAGAGACAAGGAACCTCTGTTAGACTTTGATCTAGTACCTGAAAGCAATTGTAGGCGACGTTTACAACAAGCAAGACTTTGCAAGCCTGCAGAATCCACTATGGATCACAATAATGCTGTTAATGCCAATGTGGCAAATCTGAATGGAAATGAAGAACAAAGAAGAGTGCTTGGCTCTTACTCTGCTCCTACTGCAAATCTTTATGGTAAAAGCATTGTGGTGCCTCCTATAGCTGCGAACAACTTTGAGTTGAAGCCATAATTGGTCACCCTGGTGCAATAAAACTGCCAGTATCATGGTCTTCCCCACGAAGACCCAAATCAATTTATCTCTAATTTTCTGCAGATTTGTGATACTGTGAAGACAAATGGAGTGAACCCAGAGGTGTAAAAACTCATGCTCTTCCCGTTTGCTCTGAGGGATGGAGCAAAGCTATGGCTAGATTCCCAACCCAAGGAGAGTTTGAATACTTGGGACAAGGTTGTTACTGAGTTTCTTACTAAATTTTTCCTACCAAAGAAGCTAACTAAGCTTAGGGTGGAGGTTCAGACCTTCAGGCAGAGGGATGGTGAAACTCTTTATGAATCTTGGGAGAGGTACAAGCTACTGATTAGGCAATGCCCTCCGGACATGTTCTCTAAATGAACCCAACTAGACATCTTTTATGAAGACTTGGGTGAAATATCCAAGATGTGCTTATATAATTCTGCAGGTGGTTCATTGCACAAGAAGAAGACACTGAAGGAGACTATTGAGTTGATTGAATTGGTTGCTAGCAACCAATATTTATACTCATCTAACAGGAATCCTGCGAACTCTGAGGCTCCTCAGAAGAAGGGTGTTATGGAAGTAGAAGCTCTTAATGCTCTTCTTGCTCAGAATAAGCTTATGTCTCAACAAATAAGTCTACTTACTCAACAGATGGGTGGCATGCAAGTCTCAGCTATCAACACCCAAAACCCATCTCAAGAGATCTCTTATGACATGACAGGTAATTTTGTGCAAAATGATAATTATGATTATGCTCAATCTTCTTCTGAACAGGTAAATTACATGGGGAATGGTCCTAGAAATCCCAACAATGATCCATATTCCAAAGCATACAATCAGAGATGGAGAAATCCCCCAAATTTTGGGTGGAGGGACCAACCTTAGAGACCTCAGAATTTCAACAATAATTCTCACGATCGTTTCCAACAGAACAATCACACTAACCGCCAATTTCAGTCTCAGCAGCAACAACCACCTCAGCAGGCACACTCTAAATCCTAAGAAAATTAATTGGGAGATGATGAGGAGTTTTATGCAAGAAACCAGAGCTTCCATTAGAAACTTATAGGTGCAAATGGGCCAACTGAGCAAGCAAATACCTGAGAGGTCTGCAAGTACATTTCCAGGTGATACAGTGGTGAACCCAAGAGAAGGTTGCAAGGTTATTCAATTGAGAAGTGGTAAAACAGCTGGCTTTGAGACAAGGGCCAATGAAGAGCTAGTTGAAAAGAAATCTCCAGAGGAAGAAAAGGAAGAAGTGGAGCACGCCCCTCCAAAGCGTACAGATAACCCGCTCCCTGACTCGCTTGACACGTATCCTGCATTGCCAAAGGCTCCTGAATACAAGCCAAAAATACCATATCCTCAGAGACTTCATAAGGCTTCCAAAGAAAAGCAGTTCTCTAAATTTTTAGATGTCTTCAAGAAGCTATAGATCAACATTCTTTTTGCAGAGGCTCTTGAGCAAATGCCCCTTTATGCTAAATTTATGAAAGAATTGTTGACTAACAAGAGGAATTCGAAGGAACAAGAAATCATGGTGTTAACCAAGGAATGCAGTGCTATTATTCAACATAAACTTCCTGAGAAAATACAGGATCCAGGGAGTTTTGTGATTCCTTGCACCATTAGAAATGTCAACATTCAGAGAGCCTTATGTGATCCTGGAGCTAGCATCAATCTCATGCCACTTTCAGTGATGAAAAAGCTTTAAATTGAGGAGGTAAAACCCACTAGTATTTCTCTTCAACTTGCTGATCTTTCTATTAAATTACCTGTGGGTGTTGTTGAGGATTTACTTGTGAAAGTAGGACCATTTATTTTTCATGCTGATTTTGTTATATTAGACATGGAAGAGGATGTAAAATCCTCTATTATTCTTGGTAGACCCTTTTTAGCTACAAATAGAGCTCTGATTGATGTACAAAAGGGTGAATTAACCCTGAGGGTCAATGAAGAACAGGTGGTCCTTAATGTTTTTGAAGCTCTCAAGCACCCTAATGATTCTGAAGGGTGTATGAGAATTGATGTTGTTAAACCACTTGTTCAAGAAGTACTGGAAGCTAAGGTACTTGATGACATTCTGGATCTTATTTCTGAATGTGAGTTAGTTGAAGTTGATGATTCACCACCCCAGAAGGCACTAGTTCACATGCCGAAAGCAGAGGAGGAAGCCCCCAAGCTTGAGCTCAAACCTTTACCTCCTTCTCTGAAATATGTATTCTTGGGTGAAAATAGTTCCTATCCAGTAATTATTAGCTCTTCCCTGAAGCCTGAAGAGGAAGAGGCGCTTATTTCAGTGCTCAGGAGCCACAAAATATCTCTTGGGTGGACCATTAGTGACTTGAAGGGGATTAGTCCAACCAAGTGCATGCACAAGATCCTCCTTGAAGATGATGCTAAACCAGTTGTGCAACCACAAAGGAGACTCAATCTAACTATGAAAGAGGTGGTCCAAAAAGAGGTAATGAAACTATAGGAAACAGGTATTATTTACCCTATTTCTGACAGTGCTTGGGTAAGTCCTATGCAGGTAGTTCCCAAGAAAGGAGGGATGACAGTGATCAAGAATGAAGAGAATGAGCTTATTCCTACAAGAACAGTCACAGGTTGGAGAATGTGTATAGACTATAGGAGGCTCAACACTACTACAAGGAAAGATCACTTCCCCCTGCCTTTCGTTGATCAGATGCTTGAGAGGTTAGCTAGTCATGCTTTTTACTGTTTTCTAGATGGATATTCTGGATATAATCAAATTGCAGTGGACCCTCAAGATCAAGAGAAGACAACATTCACGTGTCCCTTTGGACTATTTGCCTACAGGAGAATGCCTTTTGGACTTTGCAATGCTCCAACAACTTTTCAGAGGTGTATGCTTTCAATTTTTTCTGATATGGTTGAAAAGTTTATTGAGGTATTTATGGATGAATTTTCCGTTTTTGGTAATTCTTTTGAATCCTACCTTAAGCATTTATCTCTTATCTTGAAACGGTGTCAAGAATCAAACCTTGTTTTAAATTGGGAAAAATGTCATTTTATGGATACAGAAGGTATTGTCCTTGGACACCGGATTTCAATTAAGGGAATTGAGGTTGATAGAGCAAAGGTAGAGGTAATTGAAAAATTACCACCACCAACTAATGTTAAGGCAGTCAGGAGTTTCTTGGGTCATGCAGGATTTTATAGAAGATTTATAAAGTATTTTTCTAAAATTGCTAAACCTTTAAGCAACCTGTTAGTTGCTGATGTTTGATGAGCGGATAATTTATACCCTTTTTGGCATTGTTTTTACATAGTTTTTAGTATGTTTTAATTACTTTTTATTATATTTTTATTAGTTTTTATGCAAAAATCACATTTTTGGACTTTACTATGAGTTTGTGTGTTTTTCTGTAATTTCAGATATTTTTTGGCTGAAATTGAGGGACCCGAGCAAAAATCTGATTCAGAGGCTGAAAAAGGACTGCAGATGTTGTTGGATTCTGACCCTCCTGCACTCGAAGTTAATTTTCCGGAGCTATTGAATCCCAATTGGCGCGCTATCAATTAAGTTGGAAAGTAGACATCTTGGGCTTTCCAAAAATGTATAATAGTTCATACGTTTCCAGAGATTTGATGGCCCAAACTGGCGTCTAAACGCCCACCAAAGACCCTTTTCTGGAGTAAAACGCCCAAACTGGCACCAGAACTGGAGTTAAACGCCCAAACTGGAACCCAAGCTGGCGTTTAACTCCAATAGTGGCCTATGCATGTGAAAGCTTCAATGCTCAGCCCATGCACACACCAAGTGGGCCCCGGAAGTGGATTTTTGCACTATCTGCACTTAGTTACTTATTTTCTGTAATCCATAGTAACTAGTTTAGTATAAATAGAACTTTTTACTATTGTATTCACACCTTGGATAATGATATTATCATTCTTGGACTTGGAGGCTGGCCACACGGCAATGCCTAGACTATCTTCTCTTATGTATTTTCTACGGTGGAGTTTCTACACCTCATAGATTAAGGTGCGGAGCTCTACTGTTCTTCATGAATTACTGCAAGTACTATTGTTTCTCTTTCAATTCACGCCCACTTCTCCTCCAAGATATACTCTCATACTTAATTCAGTTAAGTCAGAATGAAGGGGTGATAAACCCCGATTTTGTGGTTTATCTTGTGCTTATTTTGGGGGATTTTATCACCTTTTCCCACATTTATTCAATGAAATAGCATAATTTGTAATTCTCCCTTAAATTGTACTTAAGTGTAAAAACATGCTTTTTAGGCCTTAAATTGGTGATTTTAATTCCATTTGATGCCTTAATGTGTTTGTTGAGTGATTTCAGGTTCATAAGGCAAGTATTGGATGGAAGAAATGAGGAGAAAAGCATGCAAAGGGGAGAATGCATGAAGAAACAAAGATTGGGAATGCAACAATGGACGCGCATGCGTACAAAATGCTCTTGCGCAGAAGTGGTTTTTGCATAGAGACGCACAAGCGTACATGACGCGTCCGCGCGGATGAAGAATTTTCCAATCAACGTGCACACACGCATGGCACGCACGCGCCGATACTCTCACGTGGCCCACTTAAAGGCAAAATGCTGGGGGTGATTTCTGAGCTGCCCAGGCCCAAATACAACTTGTTTCTGAGTGTATTTCATGCAGAATTGAAGTCCAAGAAAAGGGAGAGCAATTGTTTGGTAGTTTTTGCATCATGTAGGTTCGTTTCTAGAGAGAGAAGCTCCCTCTTCTCTCTAGAATTAGGTTAGGTTAATCTCTCTTAGATTTAGGTTTGATTACATGTTTTCATCTTGTTTCTTTTATGAATTCTTGCTTCTACTCTTTCATTCTCATGATTTGTAGTGTTAATTTCCTTTTTTGTTCTCCTTTGTGATGATGAACTCATGTTGGATTTGGATCTTTTCTTTAATGCAATTTAAGCTTTGATGTTCTTTAAATTGTTGATTTGAGTTGTGATCTTACTTTCCTTGCAATTGGTAGTTGGTAAATTTTATTGGTTTTTGCAATTTATGATGTTTACTTTTCTTTCATTCTAGGTGTTTGATAAAATGTTTCCTTTAGTTTTTAAGTAGTTTTCTTGACTCTTGGCATAGGCTAAGAGAATTGAGTGACCTTGAGTCATTGGGTCTCAATGATTTAGTGATTTGAGAACCCTTGATGATCAATTTGATACTCATTGACATTAACCAACTACTAATCTAATTAGTAGATAGGTTGGGACTTATGGGTTGATATTGATCAAGCCATTTGATATCTTTAAGTATAGAAGTACACTTAATGAGCTTGGTTCCTTATAATTATCAATATTTGGTTTGTAGACAAAGATGGAGATCTCAATTACCTATGTCTAGCCAAGAGTACTTTTCCTTTATTTTATTAGTTCTTATCACACTACAAGAAAAACACCCATTCAGCCACACTTTTTTTAGGCTACATTTGAAAAGCGTAGCCTATTCTAGGAATAGGCTACGCTTTTCCCCGTGTTTCCTTTTTGTAGGAGAATAGGAAACACATTTGTGACATCACTTGAAAAGTGTAGCCTTAGGTATTATAAATATCACTTATAAAGTGTAGCCTTATCTTAAGAGCTATGGGTTCACTTTTTACACCAAAGAATACACTTTCAAAGAGTAACCTATTTGTCAAGTTTCAGGTGCGCTTTAAAAGTGTTGCCTAATGTATCTCAGGTCAAATATCCAACACTTTAGTAATTTTTTGTTCAATTTTTAACAAATGATACACATATAAACACTTAGCCAAATAAAATGAAAACATAAAACCCCACTTTGACTTTTTCCTTCTTCGCGCCACCCCCAACCCAGAGAAGACTCTGCGCCATCACCACTCACTGTAACATCCCTAATTTCTAACCCTAAATCTCAAAATCCCAAATTAACTCAGAAAATCCTAATTTCCCCAATTCCTAACCCTAACAGCCGCAACCTCACCCTCCTTCAATGTAACAAACAAAAGCAGCCACTGTAGAGAGAAGAGGGATCGGGAGAAGAAGAGAAGAGAGGAAAGGCCTGTCCAGCCGTCACCACCGCAGCGCCGCTGCAGCTATTGCCACCTTCAGAGTTGCGGAAAGTGGTCCTCCCTGGCGTCGAATGCCGCCATCGTGTCGCACATGAGAGAGAGAGAGAGACAGATTCGAGAGGAGCTACCGACGATCGCTGCCGTCGAAGCCAGGCTCGTTACCGTCACCACCCAAGAAGCTGTGAGGAGCCGCTGTCGTGCTCGTGTCGCTGTGCACCGTCGAGCTTCCCTCACCCTGAGCCGTCGATCTGTCGCCACCGCTACAAGGGCTTGTCGCTGGAGCCACGACTGTCACTGAGCTTCCGTCGCCGCTGCCGTTCAAGCCGCTGCCGTTCAAGCCGCTGCTGCCGTCGATTTGGAGTTGCTGCGATTGGAGCCACTAGCGGGGGTGAGTTGCTACTGCCTTGTTGCCGTCCTAATCATATTCAACGTCCACTGCCCTAAGCTGTTTCTGCCCTTGAGTTCGTTGAGTTCGGATTCCTTGTGCTACTGTAACTGTCATTACTGCTGTGGAAACCAACGTTTCTGTTTGGCTGCTGCTGAAGGTCTTCCACCATCACTGGAGCTGCCCAGAATCATCGTGGAAGCTGCCAAGATATATGGTTGATTTCTAATTATGCCAAGACATCATCACTAATTAAGTTTTATGTTGATTTTTTTTGTTTTATTTTATGTCCTGACTGCATTATAACTTGTGAATCCCATTTCCTTTTTGATATTCAATGTTTTGACAAACTGCCATGGTTTATAATCTATTGATACTTGCCATTTTCATGCTTAATCAGTCTTATTTAGAGATATTTTGGAGCTGACTAAGGCTTTTAACATGAAAGAGACTGAGGCAAAGGCATATATATATTTAAAATCCAGATTACTTTCCTTCTTTACATCACAGCCTTTAATGCATCAGCTTGCTCTTTTTATTTTGTTATGATTCTGTTTTGTGTTGCCTCCTTAATAGTAAAAAAGATTAAGGAGGCTCTATCTTGTGTTTTAGTTAATAGTTTAAGGATTAAGACATGATATTGACTAATGAATATGAATGAATAGTATTATCCTATTGTGCATTTCACCAAAACCTCCTTATTTAGCAGCTAATATTATATATAGTTCTACGTTCCTAGTAATCTTAGTGGAAAGTAATTAGCAGAAGTTGCTGGTTTTGTTGAAAAGTGGTAGTTAATTACTACACTCACCTAACTATATCAGCTTATAACTCTTAAGAGGTAAAATATCTATATAAAGGTATTGATGCTTTATTTGAGTGTATTGATTTTTGTTTATCTATATAAAGACTTGTTTGAGAAGTGCATGGAGATTGCTCAGAAGTGTCTTGATGATGTACATGATGTTGTCCTTGATAGTTATTCAGATGATTGTTACTAAGAAAGTTATAGGTTGTCCTTGAAAGTTATAGATTGTCCTTGATAGTTATTCAGATGTTGTCCTTGATTGTCTTATGGATTTTGTGCTGGAGTTATAGATTTTCTGTTCTTGGTATTAGATTTCTTTGTTTTCTCTTTTCTCTATAATCATATCCTTGTATATTTGGTCATGTTTCATTATTTTTTAGAGCTAATGAAGGTGCCACGAGTAGAGTCAAAGTTAAGAGTATTCTCTTTCAAGATTCAATTTCTGTCTCAGGTATGGTGGTGCTTGCTATATTTTTCTTTATGTTTTGTGGAATTGAACTTTTGACTCAGTTATGCTTTCTTCTTTTTGCAGGTTACAGAATTTAAGAAGAGTTTATAAGCTGTGAACTCTGCTTGTGAAGAGGTACATTGTGCATGAAACTAACAAACTGTGTTATTGGCATTTCTTTGACCTCATGCATTTTCTCTTGGGAATAGGTCCGAAAGTCTGTCAAGCTGAAGATCATGAAGAAAATTCTTTTTGGGTAATACATTAAATCAAGGAACAGCTAGAGGTATGTACTTTTTTCCTTTAAATGTTAATGTCCTTATCATTCTCTAGGACATTGTTCTAGCTCTCTCAATTTTCTATGTTTGGATAATCACAGGCCCTTCTTAATTTTTCAGCAGTTAAAATTTAATTTGATTCTGTTAGATCTTGTCTAACGTAAACTTACAGTTTATGGACTACTATTTATTTATTTAATTTATGCAGGATCCACAATTGGATTCAAGACTTCAAGTTGGATAGTCTTTTAAAGCTTACTGACACTCGTGCTTCTAACAATAAGATGACACTGATGCACTATCTTTGCAAGGTATAATAACAATTGCACTAAAGGAATATATCATTTGATCACTTACCTTCTTTCCATTTTGCTATTTTGGCTCTAGGTTCTAGCTGATAGGTCGCCTGGACTGCTTGACTTCCACTTAGACCTTGTAAGCATGGAAGCTGTGACTAAGGTGATGATTTATGCTTGGTTGGAAAAAGAAAATTATTCAACTGCTAATTGCTAGTTTGGTTGGTTTATTGGTTCTGTTTCACTTTGTTCCCCTGTAAAACTGAGCACATATCTCCTCCTCTGACTTCTTGCAATGATATGTGTGTCACATGAATTAAGAGTTAACTTACACTTTAGAAGTATGCTACTACTGATCAATGCTACTACATGAATTAAAAAAATAATAATTATTTAAAAGTTTCAAAACATTAGCATCTGTGTGTTCTATTTCATTGAGTATAAAAGTTAACTCTCCCTCTTGTTCATAATCATGTTCTATATGTTGCTGCTGCATGTAGTAGTAGTAGTTGGAGGAGTAATAATTCAAGATTGGCTTGTGTAGGAGAGTTCAACTTTTCAAATGTGAAGAGAATAGGGAAACTTTGTGGCAACAGTTCTGATTTTGGCGTTGTGGGAGGTAGGGGATTTTTGTCTAGCTGCCAGGGTAATGTGATTTTTTAAATTATAGCTCTTTATCTTATGGTTTATAACTTATGTTTTTTTTATCTTTGAATTCTAAATTTGGATTTGTGAAACACTACTATGCATTGGTAAAAACACTAAAGATACAATCGATAAATTGAAATTGAAAATAGACTGAAAATCAGGTACCTGACTAGTAGATATGCATCAATGTGTTTCTCAAGATCAAATGTACTCTCCTTGTTTTCAATATGTGCATTAAGTTAAGCAAGTTTTACTTACAAGAAATTGCTTATTCTTCCTCTGACCTATCCATTTAATAGCAAAGGTTGTAGAATTGATAAACAGTGCACCAGAGGATATTCGACCAAAAGTTTTCGTTAGTGCAACAGCTGTTGGTTACTATGGTATGTTCATATGCCAAATCTTCTTCTCTACTGGTCGATTATTTTCTTGCTTATTGATTGTTAACTGTTTGATGCACTCTTTAGAATCACTTGAAATGATAGAGAAGTATGCATGATTTTAGATATAAAATGTCTTTCACTTCTTTTCACTGTTCAGGCACCAGTGAAACACAAGTGTTTGATGAACAAAGTCCATCATGAAATGATTACTTGCTGGTGGACCTATAGGCTCTGGAAAACAATAGTATGTCCCGCATCTTCTAGCTGTTATTGATTGGTTCCCAGCTGCGTCTTAATTTTAGAAAGGCGCCATAATTAAGTTATTTTTCTTTCTTTTTGTATAGGTTTTCCTGGATTGATTTGGATGACATTATTAAGGTGAACTCTTAACTTTCATATCTCCAAAGCAAAATTTATTGAAATTTTGAAAAAACAAAAATTAGTGGATATAGAACATTGGCTAGCATAGATAGTTTGGATGGTGCAATTCTCGATTCTGACTTGTGTGATTTGATTACCATGTTCATATATATCTTTGCAAGTGTGGCCAGCATTTAGTAAAGAATAAAGAAGGCAGATGTGAATTAATGATATCAGTCATTGATAGTTTTGAGTTTGATTTTTTAATTTTTATAATTGCGAATGTCATTATGATTATTTTTCTAATAATTTTCTATATAATTATGCAGGATAATCTTGAGGATGAAAATAAAGATTAAGCTGATTATTATTGTGGTTTATTAGCTAAGATAGAGTAGTGTTGGAAATGGATACATATATGGTTGACTACTAATGACTTTTATTAGAAGATACTTATGTAGGATATGTTTTTCATAGAGTATTAGTAGTAAATTCTAAGCGGTATCATGGTTATTTTGATATGGCTATGCTTATTTTAGTGTAAGATGTATGAATACTCACAATTAACTTCATTCTAGTACTTTTGGATCATTATTATAAATATATTTTGGTTAGAGATAATTTTTATTATTTAAAGAAATTAGTTAGTATAGTTATGTATTTATTTTTATTTTATAATATTTAACTCGTTTAATTAAATGTGAAGAATTAATATACATGTAATCATATTATTAAATATTATGTTGTATCAATAATTATTAGAATATTATATATATGTATAGAAAATTAAAAAAATTAATAAGGGACCTAAGGCTACACTTATATACAGTAGCTATAGAATACAAAAAAAAAAGGGACCTAAGGCTACACTTATAAATGGTAGCCATGGTATATAATGTGGCTACTCTTTAAAAGTGATGCAGTAGCATTGAAAAGCGTAGCCTATTCTAGTAAAAATGGAAGCTGAAAAGCATAGCCTTTGATCCTAGATAGCATCACTTGAAAAGCGTACCCTATTCCTAAACGTCAAAAGCGTAGCCCTTGGTGCAGAAAAGCGTAGCCTTTGAGAATAGGCAACAGCCGAATAGGAGTCACTCCAGAAAGCGTAGCCGTAGCCCAGAAAGCGTAGCCGTAGCCTAAGGCATCATTTTTTTTTCACTTTTGGCTACACTTTTCAAGTGTACCTGAATGGGTGTTTTTCTTGTAGTGTCATTTTACTTTCTTGTCATTTAATTTTTCTTGCCATTTATTTTCTTACAAAAAAATATAAAATCAAACCCCCTTGCATCCTCATAGCCAATAATTGAGCACTTCATTGCAATTTCTTGTGAGACGACCCGGAGTTCAAATACTTCGCTTAATTCTTATTAGGGTTTGTACTTATGACAAAACCAAATTTTAATTTGATGTGAAAGTTATTTGTTGGTTTGGAGCTATGCTTACAACGAAGTAATTCCTTTCTTTAGGAAGAAAATCTAGACCGACAACAATTTTTTCCTATCAAGGGGTGACCCGTGACAATCACCCACTATCTTCGTTACTCGCTTAGCCAAGATCCGCGTGCCTGACAACCACAAGCGGTCTACATGATGTTCAACGTAGTCATTGGACAATAGCCGGAGTATATTCTCTTGGGTCTCTAATACACGAACCGAGTCCGTGAGATTAGGATCTTCCTGGTATAGGCTAGAACCAATTGACAGCCATTCCTGAGATCCGAAAACTCTAAACCTTGTCTGTGGTATTCCGAGTAGGATCTGGGAAGGGATGACTGTGATGAGCTTCAAACTTGCGAATGTTGGGCGCAGTGACAGTGTGTAAAAGGATAAGGGTCCTATTCCGATGCTAGTGAGAACCGACAGATGATTAGCCGTGCGGTAGCTGTACCTGGTATTTTTCATCCGAGATGAGAAATCCGACAGTTGATTAGCCGTGCAGAGATCGTACCTGATATTTTTCATCCAAGAGGATCATATAGCTTGCCATGGAAGGGAGCACACATGATTGGAAGAAGACAATAGGAAACTAGAGGTTTAGAATCAACAAAGCATCTCCAAACGCTTATCTGAAATTCCCACCAATGAATTACAAAAGTATCTTTATTTTATTTTATGTTTTATTTATCCTTTAATTATCAAAACCTCATAACCATTTGAATCCGCCTGAGTGAGATTTACAAGATGACCATAGCTTGCTTCAAGCCGATAATCTCTGTGGGATCGACCCTTACTCACGTAAGGTATTACTTGGACGACCCAGTGCACTTGCTGGTTAGTTGTGCGGAGTTGTGAAAAGTGTAATCACAATTTCGTGCACCAAGTTTTTGGCGCCGTTGCCGTGGATTGTTCGAGTTTGGAAAACTGACGGTTCATCTTGTTGCTTAGATTAGGTAATTTTATTTTATGTTTATGCTTTTTATTTTTATTTTAAAAAAAAATTCAAAAAAAATTTGTTCATCAGAATTTTTAAGAATGAATTCAAGAGTTTCATGAGATATGTTGAAGCCTGGCTGGCTGTTAAGCCATGTCTAATCTTTGGGACTGAGGTTTCCACTTTCCACTGTAGAAAGGACATGTCTGTAATTGTTATGCTGAAGCTTGGCTGGCCATTTGGCCATGTCTAATTCTTTTGGACCGAAGTTTTAGACTAACATTGCACGAATCCTGGAATTCTTATTAAAAATTTTGAATTTCTTTATTTTCTTTTTCCAAAGTATTTTCAAAAAACTACAAAAAAATTAATAAAATCATAAAACCAAAAAAATTTTGTGTTTCTTGTTTGAGTCTTGTGTCAATTTTTAAGTTTTGTGTCAATTGCATGTTTTAATTTTCTTAAAATTTTCGAAAATATATGCATTGTGTGCTTCTTTGATCTTCAAGTTGTTCTTGATGATTTTCTTTGTTTAATCTTGTGATTTTCTTGTTTTGTGTCTTTTCTTATTTTTCATATGCATTTTCAAATTCATAGTGTCTAAATATTAAAAATTTCTAAGTTTGGTGTCTTGCATGTGTTTCTTTTCTTAAAAATTTTCAAAAATATGTTCTTGATGTTCATCATGATCTTCAAAGTGTTCTTAGTGTTCATCTTGACATTCAAAGTGTTCTTGCATGCATTTTTTTGTTTTGATCTTAAATTTTTATGTTTTGTTTCATTTTGTTGTTTAATGAAGAAAGAGAAAAACAACAAAAATATTTCTTCATTAATTCAAAAAAAAAATCAAAAATAATATCTTTCCCTTATTTACTCATAAATTTTGAAATTTTGGGTTGACTTAGTCAAAAATTTTTAAATTAGTTGTTTCTTGTTAGTCAAGTCAAAATTTCAATTTAAAAATTTTATCTTTTCAAATCTTTTTCAAAATCAAATCTTTTTCAGTTTTCTTTCATGTTTTTCAAAAATTCTTCAAAATAAATTTTCAAAATCTTTTTCTTAATTTTTATTTCATAATTTTCGAAATCATGGCTAACATTTAATATTTTGATTCAAAAATTTCAAGTTTGTTACTTTCCTGTTAAGAAAGGTTCAATCTTTAAATTCTAGAATCATATCTTTTAGTTTCTTGTTAGTCAAGTCATCAATTTTAATTTTCAAAATCAAATCTTTTTAAATTTCTTTTTCAAATCTTTTTCAAAATAAATTTCAATCATATCTTTTTCAAAACTTAATTGAAAATCTTTTCCTAACTTTTTGTTTAATTTCAAATCTTTTTCAATTAACTACTTGACTTTTTGTTTGTTTTTAAAAAAGTTTACTAATTCTTATCTTTTTCAAAATCACCTAACTACCTCTCTCTCTCATTAATTTTCGAAAATCACTAACCACTTTCTCAAAATTCTTTTTAATTAACTAACTGTTTTAAATTCTAATTTTATTTTATTTCTTTTCTTAAATTTCGAATTCTAACTCATAATTAAAATAAAAACAAAAATATTTTTTCTTTTCTTTTAATTAATATTCAAATACTCTCTCTCTCATCTCTTTCTATTTATTTTATTTATTTACTAACACTTCTCTTCTTAAAATTCGAACCCTCTCCCTCTCTCTGTGTTCGAATTCTTCTTCTTCTCCCTTCTTCATTCCATTCTTCTATTCTTCTACTCACATAAAGGAATCTTTATACTGTGACATAGAGGGTTCCTCTTCTTTTTTATTCTCTTCTTTTTCATATGAGTAGGAAAAAGGATAAGAACATTCTTGTTGAAACTGATCCTGAACCTGAAAGGACTCTGAAGAGGAAGCTAAGAGAAGCTAAAGCACAAAACTCTGGAGAGGACCAAACAAAAATTTTCGAAAAAGAAGAAGACATGGCAGCCGAAAACAACAACAATGGTGGAGATGCAAGGAAGATGCTTGGTGACTTTACTGCACCAACTTCTGACTTCTATGGAAGAAGCATCTCAATTCCTGCAATTGGAGCAAACAACTTTAAGCTTAAGCCTCAATTAGTTTCTCTAGTGCAGCAGAATTGCAAGTTTTATGGACTTCCATTGGAAGATCCTCATCAGTTCTTAGCTGAATTCTTGCAAATCTGTGACACTGTTAAGACCAATGGGGTTAATCCTGAGGTCTACAGACTAATGCTTTTCCCCTTTGCTGTAAGAGACAAAGCTAGGATATGGTTGGACTCATAAACTAAAGAAAGCCTGAACTCTTGGAAAAAGTTGGTCAATGCTTTCTTGGCCAAATCTTTCCACCTCAAAAGTTGAGCAAGCTTAGAGTGGAAGTCCAAATCTTTAGACAAAAGGAAGGTAAATCCCTCTATGAAGCTTGGGAAAGATACAAGCAATTGATCAGAAGGTGTCCTTCTGACATGCTTTCAGAATGGAGCATCCTATGTATATTCTATGATGGTCTGTCTGAATTATCCAAGATGTCCTTGGATCACTCTGCTGGTGGATCTCTTCATCTGAAGAAGACGCCTGCAGAAGCCTAGGAACTCATTGAGATGGTTGCAAATAACCAGTTCATGTATACTTCTGAAAGAAATCCTGTGAATAATGGGATGACTCAGAAGAAAGGAGTTATTGAGATTGATACTCTGAATGCCATATTGGCTCAAAATAAAATATTGACTCAGCAAGTCAATATGATTTCTCAGAATCTGACTGAGATGCAAGCTGCATCCGGCAGTACTAATGAAGCCTCCCCTGAAGGGGAAGCTTATGACCCTGAGAATCCTGCAATGGAAGAGGTGAATTACATGGGAGAATCTTATGTAAACACCTATAATCCTTCATGGAAAAATCATCCTAATTTCTCATGGAAGTTTCAGCAGAAGCCTAATCAAGGCTTCAATAATAATAATGGTGGGAGAAATAGGTTTGGCAATAGCAAGCCTTTTCCATCATCTTCTGAGCCACAGACAGAGAAATCTAAGCAGAGCCTCTCTGACTTAGCAACCATAGTCTCTGATCTATCTAAGACCACTCTCAGTTTCATGACTGAAATAAGGTCCTCCATCAGAAATTTGGAGGCACAAGTGGGTCGGCTAAGTAAAAGAGTTACTAAAATCCCTCCTAGTACTCTCCCAAGCAATACAGAAGAGAATCCAAAGAGAGAATATAAGGCCATCAATATACCCAAAGTGGCCGAACCTATAGGGGAGGAAGAGGAAGTGATTTCCAGTAAGGAAGACCTCAATGGACATCCACTGACCACTAAGGAGTTCCCTAATGAGGAACCAAAGGAATCTGAGGCTCATACAGAGACCATAGGGATTCCACTGAACTTACTGTTGCCATTCATGAGCTCTGATGAGTATTCTTCCTCTGAAAAGGATGAAGATATTGTTGAAGAGCAAGTTGCTCAGTATCTAGGAGCAATCATGAAGCCGAATGCCAAGTTATTTGGTAATTAGATTTAGGAGGATGAACCTCCATTGCTCATCAATGAACTGAATGCCTTGGTTCAACAGAAATTACCTCAGAAGAAACCGGATCCCGAAAAGTTCTTAATACCTTATACCATAGGCACCATAATCTTTGAGAAGGCTCTGTGTGATCTGGGTCAGGAATAAACCTCATGCCACTCTCTGTAATGGAGAAACTAAGGATCTTTGAGGTACAAGCTGCAAGAATCTCACTAGAGATGGCAGACAAATCAATGAAACAGGCTTCTGGACTTGTGGAGGATATCTTGGTGAAGGTTGAAGGCCTTTACATCCCTGCTGACTTCATAATCCTAGACACTGGAAAGGATGAGGATGAATCCATCATCCTTGGAAGGCCCTTCCTAGCCACAGCAAAAGCTGTGATTGATGTGGATAGAGGAGAGTTAGTCCTTCAATTGAATGAGGACTACCTTGTGTTTAAGGCTCAAGGATCTTCTTCTGTAACCATGGAGAGGAATCATGAAAAGCTTCTCTCAATACAGAGTCAAACAGAGCCCCCACACTCAACTTTTAAGTTTGGTGTTGGGAGGCAACCCAATATTATTTAATTATATTTATTTTTCATAGACATTTGTTTTCCATTGCCATGTCATGTTTTCTTTAGGTTGATGATCATGTGGAGTCATAAAAACAGCTGCAGAATTAAAGCAGAATCAAAAACAGCATCAAAAATAGCACACACTAGAGGACAGGCTTACTGGCATTTAAACGCTAGTAAGGATAGCATTCTGGGCGTTTAACGCCAGAAATGGCAGCATTCTGGGCATTCAGAAAAACGCCCAGTAAAGAAGGATTCCTAGCATTTAACGCCAGCTAGGGTATCTGGCTGGGCGTTAAACGCCCAAAATGGCAGTCAAGTGGGCGTTAAACGCCAGAATAGATAGCATTCTGGGTGTTTAACGCCAGGATGACACAAGGGAGGTAATTTTGTTTCCAATTCAATTTTTTTTCAATTTTTCATGTTTTAATTCATAATTTTTTGCATCAAACATATTTTAAACATTCATCTTTCAATTTCTATTTTCAAAAAAATCAATAATCTTTCCAATTCTTTTTAATTCTTTTTCAATTCTTTTCAATTTCTTCCAAAACATTTTCAAAACTTACGTATCTTTTCAAATTCTTTTCAACTCGTTTTAATATTTCTTATATACAGTAATAAGTTTTCAAAATTAATTGCATCATTCTTCTTCTACTCCCTTCTATCTAATTTTGCTCGAGGACGAGCAAACCTTTTAAGTTTGATGTGGAAAAAAAAGCTCTGCTTTTTGTTTTTCCATAACCATTAATGGCACCTAAGCCCGGAGAAACCTCTAGAAAGAGGAAAGGGAAGGCAGTTGCTTCCAACTCTGAGTCATGGGAGATGGAGAGATTCATCTCAAAAGCCCATCACTAAGAGGATGGAGCAAACAAGAGAGCCCAATCATAGACCTCACCAAGAGCACCCCATCATCCTCCATGAAATCAGAGAAGACCAAAAGGCCATGAGAGAGGAGCAACAAAGACAAGAAAGAAACATAGAGGAGCTCAAGAACTCCATAGGATCTTCAAGAGGAAGAACTAGCCGCCGTCACTAAGGTGGACCCATTCTTTAATTTCCTTGTTCTTATTTTTCTATTTTTCGTTTCTATGCTTTATATTTTGTCTATGTTTGTGTCTTTATTACATGATCATCAGTGTCTAGTGTCTATGTCTTAAAGCTATGAATGATTCCATGAATTCTTCACCTTTCTTAAATGAAAAATGTTTTCTGAAAAAGAAAAAGAAGTACATGAATTTCGAATTCTATCTTGAAAATAGTTTATTTATTTCTGAACAGTGCATATTTTTTATAGTGAAGTTTATGAATGTTAAAATTGTTGGCTCTTGAAAGAATAATGAAAAAAGAGAAATGTTATTGATAATCTGAAAAATCATAAAATTGATTCTTGAAGCAAGAAAAAGCAGTGAAAAATACAGCTTGTGAAAAAAAAAGAAAAAAGAAAAAATTGTGGGAAAAAAAAAGGAAGAAAAAAAAAAGCAAGCAGAAGAAGCCAATAGCCCTTTAAACCAAAAGGCAAGGGTAAAAAGGATCCAAGGCTTTGAGCATTAATGGATAAGAGGGCCCAAAGGAATAAAATCCTGGCCTAAGCGGCTAAATCAAGTTGTCCCTAACCATGTGCTTGTGGCGTGAAGGTGTCAAGTGAAAAGCTTGAGACTGAGCGGTCAAAGTCGTGGTCCAAAGTAAAAAGAGTGTGCTTAAGAGCTTTGGGCACCTCTAACTAGGGACTCTAGCAAAGCTGAGTCACAATCTGAAAAGGTTCACCCACCAATGTTCCTTTTGTCTTTGATTCTAATTGTCTGCATACTTTTGAAACTCTGAAAGCAAACCTTACCTCTGCTCCCATCATAGCTCCCCCTGACTAGGATTTGCCATTTGAATTAATGTGTGATGCCAGTGACTTTGCTATAGGAGCTTATTTAGGACAGAGGCATGGTAAGGTTGTACATGTCATTTATTATGCAAGTCGTGTGCTAAATGATGCCCAAAAGAACTACACAACCACGGAAAAGGAATTATTAGCTGTTGTATATGCTGTTGATAAGTTTAAGTCTTATTTACTTGGTTCTAAGGTTATTATTAATACTGATCATGCTGCTTTGAAGTACCTTCTAACCAAGCAGGACTCTAAACCAAGATTAATCATATGGGTGTTACTCCTTCAGGAGTTTGATATTGAGATAAAAGATAGGAAAGGGTCAGAAAATCAAGTAGCTAACTATCTCTCCAGAATTGAGCCTGAAGCAGGAGTACAACCACCCACAGCTGTGACTGAGATGTTTCCAGATGAGCAATTGTTCCTCATTCAGCAGGCTCCATAGTTTGCAGACATTGCACATTATAAGGCCATGAATTTTATTCCAAGGGAGTACAGTAGGCAACAAGTGAAAAATCTATTGACTGATGCAAAGTACTACATTTGGGAGGAACGATACCTTTTTAAAAGATGTTCAGATGGTATCATCCAGAGATGTGTCCCAGATGAAGAAAAATAGCAGATTCTTTGGCACTATCATGGTTTTGAGTATGCAGGCCACTTTGGTGGTGAAAGGACAGCTACAAAGGTCCTTCAGAGCGGGTTTTACTGGCCGACTCTCTTCAGAGACTCAAGAGCATTTGTGAAGCACTTTGACAGATGTGAAAAAGCCACAAATCTCCCTGCCAACCATGAAATGCCACAGCAGGGGATTCTTGAGGTTGAGCTGTTTGATGTGTGGGGTATTAATTTCATGGGACCTTTCTCCCCTCACATTCAAACAACTATATTCTAGTGGCAGTTGATTATGTGTCTAAGTGGGTAGAAGCTATGGCTCTATCCACCAATGATGCCAAGGTGGTAATGAGCTTTCTTCAGAGATATATCTTTAGCCAGTTTGGTGTCCCAACGACACTCATTAGTGATGGTGGAAGCCACTTCTGTAACAGACAGTTGGACTCTCTTCTGCAGAGATATGGAGTCTGTCATAAAGTGGCAACCCCCTATCATCCTCAGACTAGTGGACAGGTTGAAGTTTCCAACAGGGAACTTAAGAGGATTTTAGAGAAGACCGTCAGTGTTTCAAGAAAGGACTGGTCTAGGAAGCTTGATGATGCTCTCTGGGCATACCGGACAGTTTACAAGACTCCTATTGGCATGTCCCCTTATCAGTTGGTCTATGGCAAAGCCTGTCACTTGCCAGTTGAGTTGGAGCATAAAGCTTACTGGGCAATCCGATATCTGAATCTTAATTCAGAAGCTGCAGGAATCAAGCGAATGCTTCAGTTGAATGAGCTCGATGAATTCAGATATTCAGCTTATGAGAATGCCAAACTCTATAAGGAGAGAACTAAGTTACTGCATGACAAAAAAATTGCCATCAGAGTCTTTGAGCCAGGACAGAGAGTGCTTCTGTATAATTCAAGGCTCAAACTTTTTCCCGGTAAGCTGAAATCCCGGTGGTCAGGACCGTTTGTGGTTACCAGAGCTTCACCATATGGTTATATGGAAATACAGGAAGAGAATTCTAACAGAAAATTTACAGTGAAGGGCCAGAGGTTGAAGCACTATCTGGTAGGCGAGATTGATCGCCAGAGGTCTGCTCATCTGTTGACTTAGCAGAACTGACTGTCAAGCTAGTGACGTTAAAGAAGCACTTGTCGGGAGGCAACCCGATAATTTCGTATCCTTAGTTATTTTTCGTAGTAGTAGTTTTCTTATTTATTTGATTTTTATTGAGTTTTACTGTTTTTCTGTTCCTGCAGCTATTATATAACAGGAATCGAACACTACAGGCGACAACACAGAAAAAAACGAGCACACAACGCGCAAGCGTCGCTGACGCGTACGCGTCATATGTGGGTGTGAAAAAAAAATAAAAGTTATAGAGAGTTGTGCGGGAGTGGCGCAGGAAGTGTGCCCTGCGCACAAACATGGTCACGCGTACGCGTCCCTGACGCGTGCACGTCATTTGTGATTTTGGCAGTCCATGCGGACGCGTCAAGAACGCGCATGCGTGGATAAGTACAATCGGCGTAAAAAGTGTTTGGGCAGAGAGTTGTGATAGCTTGTGGCTAGAAGTGTGCTAGAAGCACAAAGTCGATAACGCGTACGCATCCCTGACGCATGGGCGTCCATTTCCTAAATGGCCATCCACGCTTGCGCGTGCATGACACGCACGCGTCATCTGAAAATTTTGATTCCCATACCACGCGAGCAGAGAGTTGTGCGTGCGCGCGGCCACCTTCACGCGATTCACACAAAACCAAGTCCACGCGAACGCGTCTCTGACGCGTATGCGTCATTTGAACTTAACGCGATTCACGCGTACGCGTGCCTTACGCGCACACATCGCACGTGATGCCCAAATTAAGCCCCTCAACACCTGAATTCAAATCATCCACCCCCAAATCCTAATTCTATCTCGTTCTTTTATCCTTTTATTCGTCTTTCATCTTGCTAATTATTTTTGTTTTCAGTTCTTCTTTGCTTGAGGACAAGCAAACCTTTAAGTTTGGTGTTGTGTCACTTCGCTTATGGCTTTTCTGCTTATTTTAATATCCCCAAAGGAAGATGAACGTTCTTCATGGAGGAAGGAGATGGCCACTAGCATAACTAAGGTGGTTGAGTTCCTTTCATTCTATTTCTCTTCCGTTCTTATTTTGTTGTTTTCTGTTTTCTGTTGCTTTGATTGCTTGCATGATCTTTAGTACTTTCAGTTCTTAGAATTAGTTTCATTCTGTCTCATGTACCACTCACTGAACTTGAATCTAAAAAGAAAAAGAAAAAGAAGTGATATATTGCATGAGAAATTGAGTTTATATTGAAGAGTAGTCTTATTCACTTACATGTAGTGGTATTTTCTGTGACTCTGAATGCATGACATGAACAGTGCATATTAAAATTTGAATAAAAGAATGTTGATGTACAAGGAATAGGAATTTAGAGAATTATTATGACTTCTCTGAAATAAACAAAAATTTAATCCTTGAAGCAAAAGGCACAGCCAAAAAAAAAAAAAGAGAGAGCAAGGTCCAAGGCTCTGAGCATCAATGACTAGGGAGGTCAGACATGATTAAAAGCTCAAAGAGTTGTTTCCCTAATTACATGCTTGTGGTGTTCTTGTGTCAAGTAATCCTTGAGACAAAATATTTAGAGTCGAGATCAATTGAAATTAACAAGAGTATGCCAAAGGCTTTGAGCACCACTGTCTGGGAGTAACTGAAAGAAAAATCAAAACTTCAAAAGAGTTCCCCAGTTAAGTGCTTGTGGTGTTTCTGTGTCAAGTAAAACTTGAGACAAAACATTTAAAGTCATGGCTAGGCTCAAGGTGCAAAGCACCAAAGAAAAGAAAGCTGTGTTCAAGGATTAAATTGTGTTACAAAAGATCAGAGAATTCATAATATTATCCGGATTATAATTCCGAATGACAGTAACATTCTTCTGAGTCAAAGGAGAGTGAGATTCCAAAACTATTCAGAATTGCAGTACCCCACTATAAGAAGAGACATGAGCTTAATTGAACTCTCACATTCTCATGCAAATTCACATTCTAAGCGTATATTAGTTTGGTTGCTTGAGGACAAGCAACAATTCAAGTTTGGTGTTGTGATGCGTGAGCATCTTTCCTATCTTTTCCAAGTGAATTTGCATTTAAATTGTTAAGTTTAATCAAGAATTAATTATCTTTTAGCCACTATGGATGCTACATTGAGTCTTGTGCAATTTTATTTATTTTAGGTAGCATTCGGATGGATTTGATGGAGTTTCTGCAGAGAAAGAGAAGAAACCAAGGAGCTAACCAGCGAGAAACAACGCGAGGGCGTGCCTGACACGTACGCGTGAAAAGTGAAATTGCTCATCGACGCGTGTGCATACCTAACGCATACGCGTGACACGCGAAAAAGACCATCGACGCGTACTGGTGCACGAAATTGTGATCATCAACAATGGCGCCAAAGGACTTGGAGCTCTTAAACGTGAATCACACTTTGTCACAATTCCGCACAACTAACCAGCAAGTGCACTGGGTCGTCCAAGTAATACCTTACGTGAGTAAGGGTCGATCCCACGGAGACTGTCGGCTTGAAGCAAGCTATGGTCACCTTGTAAATCTCAGTCAGGCGAATTCAGATGGTGATGGAGAATTGATAATTAAAAGATAAATAAAACATAAAATAAAGATAGAGATACTTATGTAATTCTTTGGTTGGAATTTCAGATAAGCGTATGAAGATGCTTTGTTCCTCCTGAACCTCTGCTTTCCTATTGCCTTCTTCCAATCATTCATACTCCTTTCCATGGCAAGCTTTATGTTGGGCATCATCGTTGTCAATGGCTACTTCCCGTCCTCTCAGTGAAGATGTTCTACGCACGCTGTCACCGCACGGCTAATCATTTGTCGGTTCTCGATCATGTTGGAATAGGATCCATTGAGCCTTTTGCGTCTGTCACACGCCCAACAATCGCGAGTTTGAAGCTTGTCACAGTCATCCCATCCCAAATCCTACTCAAAATACCACAGACAAGGTTTAGACTTTTCGGATCTCAAGAATGACCGCCAATAATTCTAGCCTATACCACGAAGGTTCTAATCTTAGATTAGAAACCCAAGAGATACACATTCAAGCTTGTTTGCATGTAGAACGGAAGTGGTTGTCAGTCACGCGTTCATAAGTGAGAATGGTGATGAGTGTCACATAATCATCACATTCATCGTGTTCTTGGGTGCGAATGAATATCTTGGAGAAGAAATAAACTTGAATTGAATAGAAAAACAATAGTACTTTGTATTAATTCATGAAGAACAACAGAGTTCCACACCTTAATCTATGGTGTGTAGAAACTCCACCGTTGAAAATACAAAAAGTGATAATGGTGTAAGCATGGCCAAATGGCAGCCTCCAAGGTCTAGGGACTAAACGTCCAAAGATCCCCCCCCCCAAAATACAATAGTAAAAGGTCCTATTTATAGAGAACTAGTAGCCTAGGATTTACAGAAATAAGTAATTAATGCAGAAATCTTCTTCCGAGCCCACTTGGTGTGTGCTTGGGCTGAGCATTGAAGCTTCCATGTGTAGAGACTTTTCTTGGAGTTAAACGCCAGTTTTTGTGCCAGTTTGGGCGTTTAACTCCAGCTTTCGTGCCAGTTCTGGCGTTAAACGCCAGAATTCTTGAGCTGACTTAGAACGCCTGTTTGGGCCATCAAATCTTAGGCAAAGTATGGACTATTATATATTTTTGGAAAGCCTAGGATGTCTACTTTCCAACGCAATTGAGAGCGCACCAATTGGGCTTCTGTAACCCCAGAAAATCCACTTCGAGTGCAGGGAGGTCAGAATCCAACAACATCTGCAGTCCTTGTTCAGCTTCTGAATAAGATTTTTGCTCAGGTCCCTCAATTTCAACCAGAAAATACCTGAAATCATAGAAAAACATAAAAACTCATAGGTAAGTCCAGAAGAGTGATTTTTATTTAAAAACTAATAAAAATAAAATAAAAACTAATTAAAATATTCTAAAAACATACTAAAAACAATGCCAAAAAGCGTATAAATTATCCGCTCATCACGTACGCGTGACCTAAATTGTTGCTTGTCCCCAAGCAACTAAAAGAAGAGAATATACAATGAATTCCAAAAACATCTATGAAGATCAGTATTAATTAGATGAGCGGGGCTTTTAGCTTTTTGCTTCTAAACAGATTTGGCATCTCACTTTATCCTTTGAAGTTCAGAATGATTGGCATCTATAGGAACTCAGAACCCATATAGTGTTATTGATTCTCCTAGTTAAGTATGTTGATTCTTGAACACAGCTACTTTATGAGTCTTGGTCGTGACCCTAAGCATTTTGTTTTCCAGTATTACCACTGATACATAAATGCCACAGACACATAACTGGGTGAACCTTTACAGATTGTGACTCAACTTTGCTAGAGTCCCCAATTAGAGGTGTCCAGAGCTCTTAAGCACACTCTTTTTGCTTTTGGACCACGACTTTAACCGCTCAGTCTCAAGTTTTTACTTGACACCTTCACGCCACAAGCACATGGTTAGGGACAGCTTGGTTTAGCCGTTTAGGCAAGGATTTTATTCTTGTGGGCCCTGCTATCCACTGATGCTCAAAGCCTTGGATCATTTTTTTCACCCTTGCCTTTTGGTTTAAAGGGGTATTGGCTTTTTCTGCTTGCTTTTCTTTTTCTTTCTTTTTTCTTTTCTCTTTTTTTTTCGCCTCTCTTTTTTTTTTTCTACAAGCTTTTCACTACTTTTTCTTGCTTCAAGAATCAATTTTATGATTTTTCAGATCATCAGATAATATTTCTCCTTTTCCCATCATTCTTTCAAGAGCCAACAATTTTAACATTCATAAACAATCAAATTCAAAAATATGCACTGTTCAAGCATTCATTCAGAAAAACAATAGTATTGCCACCACATTAAAATAATTAAACTGTTTTAAAATTTGAGATTCATGCACTTCTTTTTCTTTTTCAATTAAAAACATTTTTCATTTAAGAAAGGTGATGGATTCATTTTCATAGCTTTAAGGTATAGACACTTAGACACTAATGATCATGTAATAAAGACACAAACGTAAATAAACATAAAGCATAAAAATTCGAAAAACAGAAAATAAAGAACAAGGAAATTAAAGAACGGGTCCACCTTAGTGATGACGGCTTGTTCTTCCTCTTGAAGATCTTATGGAGTGCTTGAGCTCCTCAATGTCTCTTCCTTGCCTTTATTGCTCCTCTCTCATGGTTCTTTGGTCTTCTCTAATTTCATGGAGGAGGATGGAATCCTCTTGGTGCTCCACCCTTAGTTGTCCCATGTTGGAGCTTAATTCTCCTAGAGAGGTGTTGATTTGCTCCCAATAGTTTTGTGGAGGAAAATGCATCCCTTGAGGCATCTCAGGGATTTCATGATGAGGGGTTTCCTCATGCTCTTGTCCATGAGTGGGATCTCTTGTTTGCTCCATCCTTTTCTTCGTGATGGGCTTGTCCTCATCAATGAGGATGTCTTCCTCTATGTCAATTCCAGCTGAATTACAGAGGTGACAAATGAGATGAGGGAAAGCTAACCTTGCCACAGTAGAGGACTTGTCTGCTACCTTGTAGAGTTCTTGGGATATAACCTCATGAACTTCTACTTCCTCTCCAATCATGATGCTATGAATCATGATAGCCCGGTCTATAGTAACTTCAGACCAGTTGCTAGTGGGAATGATTGAGCGTTGGATGAACTCCAACCATCCCCTAACCACGGGCTTGAGGTCATGCCTTCTTAGTTGAACCGGCTTCCCTCTTGAATCTCTCTTCCATTGAGCGCCCTCTTCACAGATGTCCATGAGGACTTGGTCCAACCTTTGATCAAAGTTGACCCTTCTAGTGTATGGGTGTGCATCTCATTGCATCATAGGCAAATTGAATGCCAACCTTATGTTTTCCGGACTAAAATCCAAGTATTTCCCTCGGACCATTGTAAGCCAGTTCTTAGGGTCCGGGTTCACACTTTGATCATGGTTCTTGGTGATCCATGCATTGGCATAGAACTCTTGAACCATTAAGATTTTGACTTGTTGAATGGGGTTGGTGAGAACTTCCCAACCTCTTCTTCGGATCTCATGTCGGATCTCTGGATATTCCCCCTTTTTGAGCTTAAAAGGGACCTCGGGGATCACCTTCTTCATGGCCACAACTTCATAGAAGTGGTCTTGATGTACCCTTGAGAGGAATCTCTCCATCTTTCATGACTCGGAGGTGAAAGCTTTTGCCTTCTCTTTCCTCTTTCTAGAGGTTTCTTCGGCCTTTGGTGCCATTAATGGTTATGGAAAAACAAAAAAAGCTTTAGCTTTTACCACACCAAACTTAGAAAGTTGCTCATCCTCGAGCAAAAGAAGAAAGAAGAGAGTAGAAGAAGAAGAAATAGAGGAGATGGAGAGGGCTTTGTATTTCGGCCAAGGGGGATGGGTAGTGTGTATGTTGTGTGAAAATGAAGGAGTGAAGATGGGTTTATATAGGAGTGGAGGGGGGTATGGTTCGGCCATGTATGGGTGGGTTTGGGAGGGAAAGTGGTTTGAATTTGAATTGTGAGGTAGGTGGGGCTTTATGATGGATGAATGTGAGTGGTGAAGAGAATGGTGGGATTTGATAGGTGAGGGGTTTTTGGGGAAGAGGTATTGAGGTGATTGGTGAATGGGTGAAGAAGAGAGAGAGAGGTGGGGTAGGTGGGGATCCTGTGTGGTCCATAGATTCTGAGGTATCAAGGATTTCTCATCCCTGTACCATGTGGCATGCAAAAAGCCCCTTGCTGCTAATCCTGGTGTTAAACGCCAGGCTGCTGCCCATTTCTGGCGTTAAACGCCCAGAATGGTGTCAGACTGGGCGTTTAACGCCCATTCTGCTACCCTTACTGGCGTTTAAACGCCAGTAAGTTTCTCCTCCAGGGTGTTCTATTTTTAATACTGTTTTTCCTTCTGTTTTTGTTTTTTCAATTGTTTTGTGACTTCACATGATCATCAACCTACAGAAAACATAAAATAACAAAAGAAAATAGAAATTCAATATAGATAGTTAAAGATTGGGTTGCCTCCCAATAAGCGCTTCTTTAATGTCAGTAGCTTGACAGTGGCTCTCATGGAGCCTCACAGATGTTTAGAGCAATGTTGGAACCTCCCAACACCAAACTTAGAGTTTGACTGTGAGGGATTTGTTTGTCTCTGTATTGAGAGAAGCTCTTCATGCTTCTTCTCCATGGTTACAGAGGGATATCCTTGAGCCTTAAACACAAGGGAATCTTCATTCACTTGAATGATCAATTCACCTCTGTCAACATCAATTACAGCTTTTGCTGTAGCTAGGAAGGGTCTGCCAAAGATGATGGACTCATCCACACACTTCCCAGTCTCTAGGATTATAAAATCAGCAGGGATGTAATGGTCTTCAACCTTTACCAAGACATCCTCTACAAGTCCATAAGCTTGTTTCTTTGAATTGTCTGCCATCTCCAGTGAGATTCTTGCAGCTTGTACCTCAATGATCCCTAGCTTCTCCATTACAGAGAGAGGCATAAGGTTTATACTTGACCCCAGGTCACACAGAGCCTTCTCAAAGGTCATGGTGTCTATGTTACAAGGGATTAAGAATTTTCCAGGGTCTTGTCTCTTCAGAGGTAATCTCTGCCTAGTCAAGTCATCCAGTTTTTTGATGAACAATGGAGGTTCATCCTCCCAAGTTTCATTACCAAACAACCTGGCATTTAGCTTCATGATTGCTTTAAAGTAGTTAGCAACTTGCTCTTCACTAACATCTTCATCCTCTTCAGAGGAAGAATACTCATCAGAGCTCATGAATCGCAAAAGTAAATTCAATGGAATCTCTATGGTCTCAGTGTGAGCCTCAGATTCCCATGGTTCCTCATTAGGGAACCCCTTGGAGGTTAGTGGACGTCCATTGAGGTCTTCCTCAGTGGAAATCACTGTCTCTTCCTCCTCTCCAGGTTCGGCCATGTGAGACGTGTTTATGGCCTTGCACTCTCTTTTTGGATTCTCTTCTGTATTGCTTGGGAGAGTACTAGGAGGGAGTTCAGTAATTTTCTTGCTCAGCTGACCCACCTGTGCCTCTAAATTTCTAATGGAGGACCTTGTTTCAGTCATGAAACTTTGAGTGGTTTTAATTAGATCAGAGACTATGGTTGCTAAGTCAGAATGGCTTTGCTTAGAATTCTCTGTCTGTTGCTGAGAAGATGATGGAAAAGGCTTACTATTGCTAAACCTATTTCTTCCACCATTATTGTTGTTGAAACCTTGTTGAGGTCTCTGTTGATCCTTCCATGGGAGATTTGGATGATTTCTCCATGAAGGATTATAGGTGTTTCCATAGGGTTCTCCCATGTAATTCACCTCTTCCATTGCTGGGTTCTCAGGATTATAAGCTTCTTCTTCAGAGGAAGCTTCCTTAGTACTGCCTGTTGCTGCTTGCATTCCAGACAGACTCTGAGAAATCAAATTGACTTGTTGAGTCAATATCTTATTCTGAGCTAGTATGGCATTCAGAGTATCAATTTCAAGAACTCCTTTCTTCTGATTAGTCCCATTATTCACAGGATTCCTTTCAGAGGTGTACATGAATTGGTTATTTGCAACCATTTCAATGAGATCCTGAGATTCTGCAGGTGTCTTCTTCAGATGAAGAGATCCTCCAGTAGAGCTGTCCAATGACATCTTGGACAGTTCAGACAGACCATCATAGAAGATACCTATGATGCTCCATTCTGAAAGCATGTCAGAAGGACACCTTCTGATCAATTGCTTGTATCTTTCCCAAGCTTCATAGAGGGATTCACCTTCCTTCTGTCTGAAGGTTTGGACTTCCACTCTAAGCTTACTCAATTTTTGAGGTGGAAAAAACTTTCCCAAGAAGGCATTAACTAGCTTTTCCCAAGAGTTCAGGCTTTCTTTAGGTTGTGAGTCCAACCATGTCCTAGCTCTGTCTCTTACAGCAAAGGAAAAAAGCATAAGCTTGTAAACCTCAGGATCAACCCCATTGGTCTTGACAGTGTCACAAATTTGCAAGAATTCAGCTAAGAACTGATGAGGATCTTCCAATGGAAGTCCATGAAACTGGCAATTATGTTGCATTAGAGAACTAATTGAGGCTTAAGCTCAAAGTTGTTTGCTCCAATGGCAGGGATTGAGATGCTTCTCCCATAGAAGTCGGGAGTAGGTGCAGTAAAGTCACCAAGCACCTTCCTTGCATTGTTGGCATTGTTGTTTTTGGCTGCCATGGTTTCTTCTTCGTTGAAAAGCTCTGTTAGGGCCTCTAGAGAAAATTGTGCTTTAGCTTCTCTTAGCTTTCTCTTCAAGATCCTTTCAGGTTCAGGATCAGCTTGAACAAGTATGCCTTTATCTTTGTTCCTGCTCATATGAAAGAGAAGAGAACAAGAAAGTAGGGAATCCTCTATGTCACAGTATAGAGATTCCTTGAGGTGTCAGAGGAAAAGAAGAATAGAAGGAGGAGGTAGATAGAAGAGAATTCGAACTTATCAAGAGGGATAGAGTTCGAATTGCACCTTGAGGA
Source organism: Arachis ipaensis (assembly GCF_059453495.1). Classification (NCBI taxonomy): domain Eukaryota; kingdom Viridiplantae; phylum Streptophyta; class Magnoliopsida; order Fabales; family Fabaceae; genus Arachis; species Arachis ipaensis. The sequence continues at coordinate 69,064,960 of NC_142442.1, read as the reverse complement.
GGAGTGTTAGTCCTTTAAATAGAAGGATGTGAGAAAAGGGGAAGAATTTTCGAAAATAAATTAAAAAGATTTTGAAATAATAAAAAGAAATTTAAAAATTTGATTGAGATTTTCGAAAATTAAGATTGGGAAAGAAATTAAGTGATTTTTGAAAAAGATTTTGAAATTAGAAATCAAAAAGATATGATTGAGAGTTAATTTTGAAAAAGATGTGATTGAAGAGATATGATTGAGAAGATATGATTGAGAATCAAATTAAAAAAGGAAAGTTTTAAAATTAAAGTTGATTGCTTGACTAACAAGAAATTAGAAGATATGATTCTAGAATTAAAACTTTGATCCTTTCTTAATAGGCAAGTAACAACTTGAAAATTTTGAATTAAATCACTAATTGTAGCAAGGATTTTCGAAAATAGTAATAAAATAAAAAGAATTAGAAAGAAATTGATTTTGAAAGGATACGATTGAAAAGATATGATTTGAAAAAGATTTGATTTTGAAAAATTATGAAAATTTGAAAAAGATTTGAATTAAAAACAAAATCTTCCCTCTAGTGTCATCCTGGCGTTAAACGCCCAGAATGGCATCCATTCTGGCGTTTAACGCCCAGAATGGCATCCATTCTGGCGTTTAACGCCCAGAATGGCATCCATTCTGGCGTTTAACGCCCAAAATCCTACCTTTTCGGGCGTTAAACACCCAGCCAGCAGGCAAATTCAGATGGTGATGGAGAATTGATAATTAAAAGATAAATAAAACATAAAATAAAGAAAGGGATACTTATGTAATTCTTTGGTTGGAATTTCAGATAAGCGTATAAAGATGCTTTGTTCCTCCTGAACCTCTGCTTTCCTATTGCCTTCTTCCAATCATTCATACTCCTTTCCATGGCAAGCTTTAAGTTGGGGATCACCGTTGTCAATGGCTACTTCCCGTCCTCTCAGTGAAAATGTTCTACGCACGCTGTCACCGCACGGCTAATCATCTGTCGGTTCTCGATCATGTTGGAATAGGATCCATTGATCCTTTTGCGTCTGTCACACGCCCAACAATCGCGAGTATGAAGCTCGTCACAGTCATCCCTTCCCAGATCCTACTCGGAATACCACAGACAAGGTTTAGACTTTTCGGATCTCAAGAATGATCGCCAATAATTCCAGCCTATACCACGAAGGTTCTAATCTTAGATTAGAAACCCAAGAGATACACATTCAAGCTTGTTTGCATGTAGAACGGAAGTGGTTGTCAGTCACACGTTCATAGGTGAGAATGGTGATGAGTGTCACATAATCATCACATTCATCATGTTCTTGGGTGCGAATGAATATCTTAGAGAAGAAATAGGCTTGAGTTGAATATAAAAACAATAGTACTTTGTATTAATTCATGAAGAACAGCAGAGCTCCACACCTTAATCTTTGGTGTGTAGAAACTCCACCGTTGAAAATACAAAAGTGATAATGGTGTAAGCATGGCCGAATGGCCAGCCTCCAAGGTCTAGGGACTAAACGTCCAAAGATCCCCCCTCCCCCCCCCCCCAAAATACAATAGTAAAAGGTCCTATTTATAGAGAACTAGTAGCCTAGGGTTTACAGAAATAAGTAATTAATGCAGAAATCTTTTTCCAGGCCCACTTGGTGTGTGCTTGGGCTAAGCATTGAAGCTTCCATGTGTAGAGACTTTTCTTGGAGTTAAACGCCAGCTTTTGTGCCAGTTTGGGCATTTAACTCCAGCTTTCGTGCCAGTTCTGGCGTTAAACGCTAGAATTCTTGAGCTGACTTGGAACGCCTATTTGGGCCATCAAATCTCGAACAAAGTATGGACTATTAAACTTTGCTAGAAAGCCCAGGATGTATACTTTCCAACGCAATTGAGAGCTTGCCAATTGGGCTTCTGTAGCTCCAGAAAATCCACTTCGAGTGTAAGGAGGTCAGAATCCAACAGCATCTGCAGTCCTTTTTCAGCCTCTGAATCAGATTTTTGCTCAGGTCCCTCAATTTCAGCCAAAAAATACCTGAAATCACAGAAAAACACACAAACTCATAGTAAAGCCAGAAGAGTGATTTTTATTTAAAAACTAATAAAAATATAATAAAAACTAATTAAAATATTCTAAAAACATACTAAAAACAATGCCAAAAAGCGTATAAATTATCCGCTCATCACGTATGCGTGACTGACACGTACGCGTGACTGATGCGTACGCGTGACATGCGCGACATGCAGAAAACACAGAAAACACTGGGGGCAATTTCAGGCCGAGTTTCGATCCATTTTTTCGGCCCAAAAACACAGACTAGAGCCAGGGAATAGTAGAGACTCAAGGGGAGATTCACACAAGAATGATTATGCCCACTCCAAGTTAGGCGTGGACCCTACGAAGCAAGTGGTCCCCATCCATCAATTGAAGACATGCTGATTGCTTTAATTAATTCTGATTTAAACTTTAATTATTATTTTAAAATAGGAAAAGATATTATTTTAGTTTGGGAAGATATATTTTTAATTAATTAGGATTAGATATAAAAAGAGATTCCAACAGGGAGATTCCAAGGACAACATTATTCCATTCAAACTACCAAAATACATTCTATCAGAATCCTTATTTTCTTTAACATGAGCAACTAAACCTCCATTGTTAAGGTTAGGAGCTCTATCTATTGTATGGATTGATTTTATTGTTTTTCTATTTTAATTCATGTCTTGATTTATATTTAAGAATTTTTTTCGTTCCTTATTTTATGAATTTGGGTGGAACGGAAGTATGACCCTCTTTCTAATTGAGTTCATGTATAACTTGGAAAAGCTCTTTACTTGAACAACAGCTTGAAAACAACTTCTCCTAAAATTCTAGTTTATCTGAATTTAACGGGATACGTGACATATAATCCTTTTATATTTGGGTAATTAGGATTTCTGTGGCATATAACTAGAATTGAACTTCACCCCCTAATCGGAATTAATTGAACAAGGAATTGGCTGTTGATGAATTTTAGAGGAGACTAGGAAGGTTTAAGGAATTAGGGTCTAGTCACATATAGTAGCAATGAATTAAATCTTACATGATTAAAATAAATTAATAAGAAAAGTTAATCCAGAAAATAGATAACTCTGAAGCCTTAACTGTTTCTCCATATTTTATTCCCAACTTATTTACTTGCCTTTCTCTAATATTCTTGCTATTGTTTAATGTCTTTGAATTCTCAAACACTATTTTTTGTTTGCCTAACTAAGTAAATCAATTAACCATTGTTGCTTAGTCCTTCAATCCTCGTGGGATCGACCCTCACTCACCTGAGGTATTACTTACTACGAACCGGTGCACTTGCCGGTTAGTTTGTGGGTTATAAATTCCGCAACACTTTTCCCTCATAGCCCTTTGATATTCTCTTGTTTCATGGAGGATAGTGGATGCTCTTGGTGTCCCATCCTCAGCTGATCCATGTTGGAGCTTAATTCTCCTAGAGAAGTATTCAGTTGATCCCAATATCTTTGGGGAGAAAAATGCATCCCTTGAGGCATTTAAGGGATTTCTTGTTGAGGCAGCTCCACATGATCTTGCTATGGTTCATGTGCCAGCTCTCTAACATGCTCCATCCTTCTTTTAGTGATGGGCTTGTCTTCCTGAATGGGAATGTCTCCTTCTATGACAATTCCAACTGAATTGCATAAGTGACAAATGAGGTGAGGGAATGCTAGCCTTGCTTGGGTGGAGGTCTTTTATGCCACCTTGTACGGCTCTTGAGGTATCACCTCATTTACCTCCACCTCATCCCCAAGCATGATGCAGTGAATCATGATGGCTCAGTCAATGGTCACTTCGGACCGGTTGCTAGTAGGGATGAAAGAGCGTTGGATGAATTCCAACCATCCTCTTGCTACGGGCTTAAGGTCAAGCCTTCTTAGTTGAATAGGCTTGCCTTGAGCATCCCTTCTCCATTGTGCTCCTTCCACATAGATGTCTGAAAGGACTTGGTCCAGCCTTTGATCAAAATTGACTCTTCTAGTGTAAGGGTGTGGGTCTCCATGCATTAATGGTAGTTGGAGCGCCAACCTTACACTTTCCGGGCTGAAATCCAAGAGACGCCCTTGGACCATGGTCTACCAATTTTTGGGGTGTGGGTTCACAATAATGTCATGATTTTTGGTGACCCACGCATTGGCATAAAACTCTTGCACCATTAAGATTCCAACTTCCGGGATGGGGTTGGTCAGAACTTCCCAAACTCTTCTCCGAATTTCTTGTTGGATCTTTGGATACTCATTCTTTACGAGCCTAAAGGGGACTTCAGGAATCACCCTCTTCTTTGCCACCACTTCATAGAAGTGGTATTGATGAGTCTTAGTAAGGAATCTCTCCCTTTCCCAAGGTTTGGAGGCGGAAGCTATGGCTTTTCATTTCCTCTTTCTAGAGGATTCTCTGACTTTAAATGCCATAAGTATCAATGGGAAGCAAAAAGCACGGCTTTTCCAATACCAAAATTAAAAGCTTTGCTCGTCCTCAAGCAAAATAACAAAAGAAGAAGAAGAGAGTAGAAGAAGGAATAAAGAGATGGAGTAGAGAGGGGGAAGGCTTTTGGCTATGTATGTGGGAAAGGAAGAAGAATGTTGTGTGAGTAGGATGGGGTAAATAAGGGGGTATTTATAGTGGGGGTTTGGGTTAGGGTTCGGTTTTGAGGTGGGGGAATTAGGAGGAAAATGTTTTGAATTTGAAGTGGGTGGGGTTGGTGGCAATAGATGGATGGTAGAAATGAAGGGTGTTGGGAAGAAAAAAAGGTGATGTGGATGTGATTGGTTGAGGGTGTGTGGGGAAGAGTATATATGGAGAAGAGAAAAAGTAAGAGAGAGAAGAATATGGGGTAGGTGGAGATTCTGTGGGACCCACTGATCCTGAGAGGCTAGAGAATTCGAATTTCCTGCCCCCTTGTGGGCGTTGAATGCTCAACCTCTGCTCATGGCTGGCATTCAACACCAGCTTCTTGTTCCTCCTTGGGCGTTGAACACTCACACTATTCATTCTGTGGCATTCAACGCCAGTTTCCTCACCTGTTGGGGGCGTTGAACGCTCCTCTTGCCTCTTTGTCTGGCGTTCAATGCCAGCTAGGGGTGTACTCCAAGGTATTCTGCTTCCATCTCTGAACATCTTTGTCTCTATTCTAACTACTGCACATGATCACAAACTCTAAAAAGGAATTAATTCTGAAAATAACTTAATATAACTCAAATAAAAATAACTAAAAATCGGAATAATATAATTATGGTTGGGTTGCCTCCCAACAAGCGCTTCTTTAACGTCACTAGCTTGACGGTCAGCCTTTTATGTGGATGGATAGGCGCTCAGAATTTTGCCCCTTACAGTGAACTTCTTCCCTGTGCTCTCATGGATGAGCTCCATGTGTTCTAGAGACAGGATCTTATTCACAATGTGTGGAATTACTGGGCTGTCTGTGAAGACAACTCTCATGCCAGGTGAGAGGCCTTTAGTGGGAGTTTTCTTATCCCTCTAGCCTTTAGGTACCTTCTACTTAGTACCTTCATTCTCAGTGCTTGACGCTGGTTTCTCAACACCAAACATAGATTTGGTGTTTGGGAATTCTGTAAAGCTCTGCACTGAGAGAGAGGATTGGAATACTAAGTGTTGCATAGTTGTCTCTCCCTTAGGGAAGGAGTTAGGTTTGGGCATCTTCAATAAGATGTGATCCTCTCATAATTGAAGAACTAGATCTCCCTTTGCCACATCAATTATGGCATTGGTTGTAACTAGGAAAGGTCTTCCAAGGATGATGGATTCATCCTCGTCATCTCCAGTTTTTAAGATTATAAAATCTGTAGGGATGTAAAAGTTTTCAACCTTTACTAAGACATTCTCTACCAGACCATATGCCTTTTTCAATGACCTGTCTGCCATCTCCAATGAGATCTTGGTAGCTTGTACCTCAAAGATTTCCAGCCTCTTCATTACAGAGAGAGGCATGAGGTTTATGCTTGACCCTAGGTCACATAAAGCATTCTCAAAAGTAATTGTTCCTATGGTGCAGGGAATTAGGAAGCGTCTGGGATTCGATAGCTTTTGAGGTAGTTTCTTTTGAATGAAGGCATTGAGTTCCTGGTGAGCACTGGGGGTTCTTCCTCCAAGGTCTTTGTTCCAAGTAGTATTCTTCAGAGTCCATAATCTGCAACCAGGCATTCAAGGGAACCTCTATGGTCTCCTCATGTGTGCTGGTTTTTTTTAGTTTTTCAACAATGGAGTCCTTAGTGGGCATTGAACGCCCAGCTACTCCTATTGTGGCATTCAAAGCCAAGATTTGTCCCTTTTTGGGCATTGAATGCGCAGCCTTTACCCCATTGCTGGCGTTCAACTTCAATAACTGCTCCTCCTTGGGTGTTGAACGTCCAACTACTCCCTTGCTGGCGTTCAACGCCAGCTTCTCCTCTTTAGTTTCAGCCTCAACTTCTACAGTGATGGCCTTGCACTCTTCTCTTGGGTTTACTTCAGTGTTACTAGGAAGAGTGTTAGGAGGGGTCTCAGGGATTCTCTTACTCAGTTGACTAATTTGTACCTCCAGATTCCTAATGGAGGATCTTGTTTCAGTAATGAAACTATGACTGGTCTGAGAAAGATTGGAGACTATAGTGGCTAAGTCAAGAGGCTCTGCTTAGAAGTCTCCATCTATTGCTGAAAAGGTGGAAATGGTCTGTTATTAAACCTATTTTGGTTTCTTCCACCTTGGTTGTTATTGATGCCTTGTTGAGGCTTCTGTTGATCTCTCCATGAGAAGTTGGGATGATTCCTCCATGATGAGTTGTAGGTATTTCCATAAGGCTCTTTATTGGGATTTCCCAAATAATTAAACTCATCCATCATGGGTTGATCTGGATCATATGCATCTCCTTCATAGAAGGCTTCTTGAGTGTTGTCAGCTACAGTTTGCAATCCAGTCAGCTGCTGAGAGATCATGTTGACCTGTTGGGCCAGGATCTTATTCTGAGCCAATATGGCATTCAGAGTGTCAACCTCCAGGACTCCTCTCTTCTGAGCTACCCCATTGCTTACAAGGTTCTTCTCAGAAGTGTACTTGAATTGGTTCTTAGCAACCATGTTAATGAGTTCCTATGCCTCTTCAGGCATTTTCTTCAAGTGGAGTGATCCTCTAGCAGAGTGGTCTGAAGCCATTTTAGATAATTCAGAGAGACCATCATAGAAGATATCTAACAAGGTCCAGTCTAAAATCATGTTAGGAGGTCATTTTCTGATTAATTGCTTGTGCCTCTCCCAGGTCTCATAGAGGGATTCACCCTCTTTCTACCTGAACGTCTGTACTTCTACCCTAAGCTTGCTCAGATTTTGAGGTGAAAAGAACTTGGTCAAGAATGAATTGACCACTTTTTTCCAAGAGTCTAGGCTTTTCTTAGGCTGAGAATCCAGCTATAACCTAGCTCTGTCCCTTACAGCAAAGGAAAAAGGCAAAAATTTGTAAATCTCTGGATCTACTCAATTAGTCTTGACAGTATCACAGATATGAAAGAAATTAGAGATAAATCTGTTGGGATCTTCATGTGGAAGTCCATGAAACTGGATGTTCTGTTGAACTAGGGTAACCAGTTGAGGCTTCAGCTCAAAGTTATTTGCACCAATGGTAGGTATAGAGATGCTTCTTCCATAGAAGTCAGAAGTGGGTGCAGTAAAGTCACTTAGGACCTTCCTTGCATCTTTTCCACTATTAGGATTGGCTGCCACGTCTGTGTTTTCATCTTCTTGTTCGAAAAGCTCTATGAGGTTTCCTCCGGACTGTTGTGCTCTAACTTGTTGTAGTCGCCTCCTTAGAGTCCTCTCAGGCTTAGGATCAGGATCAAAGAGAGGTTTTTTATCCCTGTTCCTGCTTATAAACAAGGAGAAAGAATGCAAGAAGAAAAGAAAAAAGGATTTTCTATGTCATAGTGTAGAGGTCCTTTGTGAGAGAGTTAGAAGGAGGAGAAAAGAAAAGAAAGAGATCCTTTAAATTAAAAGAGTTTTCAAAAAATAAATAGAAAAAGAAAAAAGAAGATTTTTGAAAATAAAAGAGAGAGAAAGAGGTAAGAAGCAGAAAGTTTTCGAAAATAGAAGAGAGAGAAAGAAGAATTAGAGAGATACCAAACATTCAAAATTAAAATAAGATAAAACAAGTAACTAACCAACTAACAAGATTTGAAAACAAATTTAAAGATTTTATTTTGAAATTTAATTTTAAAAGAAAGTAAAGACTTGGAATTTAGAAGTTTTAAATTTAAAAAGAAGATAAGATAGGAAGGACTTAAAGCAAGAAGATATGATAAAGATTTGAAAAAGATTTGCAAAGATAAGATTTGAAATTTGATTTTTGAAAAAGATTTGATTTTGAAATTTGAAATTTGAATTTTAAATTTTGAATTTTGAATTTAAAGATAAGATAGGATTTTTGAATTTTAAAGAAAGATAAAAAGATAAGATAAAGATTTGAAAAGATAAGATTTGAAATTTAAAATTTAAACTTTACTAACTGATGCCAGGGTATTTTGGCCAGTTTCACTAACCTTTTCTTTACTCTTTTTAAGGTAGTTTCATGCATTTTCTTAGAAAATAAGCTAGTTTTGGGTAGATATTCACTTACATCTTGATTCAAGCATACATTGTGCACTTTACATGATTTCATGAGAATTTTGCATGAATTATATGACAAATTGGATGATGCATGACTCATGACTTGGACTAGAACTTTGATGCACTTTGTTGCTTGATTTCAGGACAAAGGAAGCAAAGAAGAAGCACGTTAGCAGTCACGTTAGTCCCACTAACGTGACCTCTAACGTGGAATGGGTGCTTACTTGCAAAGTTAATGAGAAAGGTAATCGCCAATAACGCCCTCGAAGCCATCATAAGCCCACGTTAAGAGTCACGTTAACTAAGTTAACGTGAACTCTAACATGGAAGAAGAGAACAAGGCCAACGTTAGTGACACTCTCCTTTGTCACTAACGTTGGACCAAGCTCATAATTGGCCACGTTAGTTGCCACGTTAACTTAGTTAATGTGGACTCTAACATTAAGAAGCAAAAGAGAAGCCAACGTTAGTGACATTCACCTTTGTCACTAACGTTGGCCAAGCCTCCATAAGCCACGTTAACTTAGTTAACGTGGAAGCTAACGTGAAGTGAGCAATTGATAGCCAACGTTAGTGACACTTACCTTTGTCACTAACGTTAGGGTGAACCACCAAGAGCCACCATGAGCAACGTTAACTCCCACGTTAACTTAGTTAACATGGGAGCTAACGTGGATAAAGAGATGATGAGCCAACGTTAGTGACACTCACCTTTGTCACTAACGTTGGAGATGGCTAGCATGACTACGTTAGAAGCCATGACTCTAACGTGGGAAAGAAGGGCACATTGGAACGATAGTGACAAAGGTAAGTGTCACTAACGTTCTCGAAGGATTGGCATTACTACGTTAGAAGCCACGTTAACCTAGTTAACGTGGACTCTAACGCAGGGACAGGGGAGGACTCTCCACGTTATTGGGAAAGGTAAGTCCCAATAACGTGTGCGAAGGACCAAGAGGCAAAGTTAGTGGTCACGTTAGTGCCACTAACGTTAAAGTCAACGTGATCATATTTGCGTTACGAACGTTAGTGAAAAAGGTGATTGTCACTAACGTTCTCGAACCCACACTTTCACTTAACGTTGACACCACTAACGTCCTAAGCTAAAGTCTCTGCCTACTTCACCTTTTCTCTCTGCAAGCAAAGCTAAGCCCAAGAAAAAGGATAATTGCTTCAAACTCAAGATCCAGAGGCCCATACCCAAGACTTGAAGAGCCAACTAGAAGATAAGAAGAGTAGTATATATAGGAGTAGCTTTGAATTAGTCTGGGGAGTTGGAAAACTATAGGGAGCTTTTGGCATAGAACTACTCTCTGTATTTTACTTTCTCTGCACTTCTAGTTTTACTTTCATCATGTATTCTCCATCTTGGTTTTCATTTTCCAGAGCTATGAACAACTAAACCCCTTTCATTGGGTTAGGGAGCTCTGTTGTAATTTGATGGATCAATATTAGTTTTCATTCTCCTTCTTCTATCTTTTCTCTTGATTTTACTAGAAAACTTTCGATCTTTATCCAATTGGGTAGTTATCTTGGAAAAGAAGCTATTCATACTTGGATCTCTTCTGAACCTTGAAAGAGGAATGAAGAGATAATGCTAGAAATGCTTTCTCATGCTGGACCAAATTGGGTTTGGATGGATATGTGACTATAATCCTACCAACACTTGATTTGGAAAATGCATGTGGTATAATCAGTGACCATACTTCATCTCTTCTCATGAGCAATTGACCAAGGAATTGGCTATTGATCAAGATTTGAGAGATTGAATTACCAAGAAATTGGAATTCGATCACTTAAGATTGCCAAGGAGATCAATGAATGCATTGATTGAGGAAGAGATGAAAATGAACTTGATCCGGAAAATGCAACATCTCCTGAACCCAATGAACTCCCATTTCTGATCTTACCTATTCTCTTTAATTTCTGCCATTTACTTTTATGAGCAATTACCCCATTCCCGTTTAAGATTCTGCAATTTACTTTCCGCCATTTACATTCAGCTCTTTATTTCTAGCATTTACTGTTTCTGCTATTTACTTTCCCGCCATTTAATTTTCTGCAAATCTCAAATCAAATTCTGGTTCGCTCAACTAGAACATTCCTCTAGTTAACATTGCTTGATCAATCAATCTCTGTGGGATTCGACCTCACTCTATTGTGAGTTTTTACTTGACGACAAATTTGGTACACTTGCCGAAGAAAATTTGTTGAGAGACAAGTTTTGTGCGTATCAAGTTTATGGCGCCGTTGCCGGGGATTGATTTTGTATCAACAATTATTAAGTTGGAGGATCACTAGATTGAACATTTTTTATTCTGTTGATTTAAATTTCTATTTGAGCAATTTACTTTCGGTTTCAGTTGTTTTTATTCCCATCCCTTTAACCCCTTTATTCCAATTGTTTACACTCTGTTTCAGTCACCCACTAACTGTTTGATATATTGCATCACTCACACTAACAGCATCTTTTTTAGAATAGTTTCTGGATCTATTGCCTTGCTTGCACCTTGTTGGTTGTATGACAGGGAGGAGAAGTGGGGCTTCAACTTCCTTTGATTCTGAACCTGAGAGGACATTCCTTAGATTAAGGAGGGAAGCAAGAGGAAAAAGAGTAGTGGGTGCTGAGAAAGAGGAAGAGTACTTTGAACTAGACATGGAGGAGAATATGAAAAACCATCATGAAGAAGAAGCTCACAACCATGGCAGAGAAGGTCTAGCAAATCATGCTGGGCAAGAGAGAAGAGTTCTGGGTTCTTACATCAACCCAAACCCAGGAAACTGTGGGAGTAGCATCCAAAGGCCAACCATACATGCCAACAACTTTGAACTAAAGCCACAGCTCATCACTCTTGTTCAGAACAACTGTTTTTTCAGAGGGAGTGTCCAAGAAGACCCCAATCAATATCTAACCACCTTTCTGAGGATATGTGACACTGTGAAGTCTAATGGTGTTCATCCTGACACCTATAGACTACTTCTGTTTCCTTTCTCACTCAAGGACAAAGCATCTAAATGGTTGGAGTCCTTCCCAAAGGAGAGTTTGGCAACCTGGGAAGATGTGGTGAATAAATTCTTGGCAAGATTCTATCCTCCTCAACGGATTAACATGCTAAGAGCTGAGGTGCAAACATTCAGGCAGCAGGATGGTGAGACTCTATATGAAGCATGGGAGAGGTTTAAGGACCTAACAAGGAGGTGTCCACCAGATATGTTCAATGAATGGGTGCAGCTACACATTTTCTATGAAGGCCTTTCTTATGAATCAAAGAAGGCAGTAGACCCTTCATCTGGGGGATCTCTGAACAAGAAGAAGACCATTGAGGAGGCCATAGATGTCATTGAAACTGTAGCAGAGAATGACTATTTCTATGCCTCTGAAAGAGGGAACACTAGAGGAGTGATAGAACTAAATAATGTGGATGCACTGCTGGCCCAAAACAAGCTTATAACCAAGCAGTTGGCTGACCTCACCAAGAAGATGGAGAGGAACCAAGTAGCAGCAATCACCACCTTATCAACAACCCAAGAAGAAGTGAATAAAGACGCAGAGGGTAGTCAGGAGCAAGCCAACTACATTGGGAATTCACCTAGGCAAAACCATGATCCATACTCCAAAACCTACAACCTTGGATGGAGGAACCACCCAAACTTTGGGTGGGGAAATCAACAAGATCAAGGCCTAGATCAAAGACGTCCAAATCCCAACAACTTAGCTCACCAACATGCCACACCTAGACCATATCAGCACCCACATAACCACCCCTCTCAACACTTCTACCAAGGCCAAACTAACCTTTCTCATCCATCCAATCTCAACTCACCATCACCTGATGACAGACTCTCAAGGATTGAAAACTTACTTGAAGGTATATGCAAAGAGATTCAAGACAACAAGGTGCTCAAGGAGGAAGTGGGAGCCAATTTTAAGAACCAGGGAGACACCATCAAGAGGTTGGAATCTCAAGTGGGGTATCTCTCTGAGCAGATTCCCAAACCTACAGATGGATTCCCAAGTGATACAGAGAAAAACACGAGAGGTGAAGCAAAGAAAGTAAGATGGAAAGATTGCAATATGGTCACTACAAGTGATGAGAATACTGACGAAGAGCAAAACAAGCCATTAGAATAACTTGGAGAGACATCAGCAGAGAAACAGGAAGAGGAGCACCAAGAACCAAAAATCTCACAACAGGAGCTGTTGAGACTCTATGCACCCTTTCCCCAACTACTCAATGGTGCTGTGGAGAAGAGAATATACTCAAGATTTCTTGACGTGTTTGCATTTCTGCATGTAAACATACCATTCATCAAGACCATCCAACAAATGCCTGCATACATCAAGTATATAAAGGAACTGCTTCCCAGGAAAAGCTCACTCAAGGGAGGCCAAACTATAGTGATGAACAAGGAGTGCAGCACCCTCATTCAACCAGAGTTGCCTACGAAAAGAAATGACCCAGGGAGTTTCTACATTCCTTGTGCCATCAGAGAAACCATGTTTAATAAGGGACTCTGCGATTTGGGAGCAAGCATCAACTTAATGCCCTTATCTCTTATGAAGAGCCTACAGATCAATGAGATAATGCCCACAGATGTAGTCATCAGGCTGGCTGATAAAACTCAAAAACAAGCAATAGGAGTGGTGGAAAATGTGTTGGTAAAGGTTGGGAAATACTTCCTCCCAACAGACTTTGTCATATCGGACATGGAAGAGAGTCACACTCACCCAATCATATTGGGAAGACCATTCCTAGCTACAGCCAGAGCACTCATAGATGTAGAGCGAGGGGAGCTAATTTTGAGGATCCATGATGAACAACTCATCTTTAATGTCTTCAAACTCTCACAAGAAACAGATCAAGAGAACAAGGAACCAAGGAAGAATCACAGTGAGATACTGAAGGAAGAAACAAGCACTGAAGGACAACTAGCACATCTGGAGATCCCCTTGGTTGATGAACAAGTAAATAAGCAGTTGCCTCAGCTCAAGGAAAAACTGGAGGAACAAAATCCACCAGAGGCATATGAGGGCAGCAACAAAATTTCCTTAGAAGAAGAGGCCACAAAGAGCAAGGCACCAGACAAATGAACAAAGAAGAAGGTACCAAGGAGGTGGAGGAACAAGAAGATCCCTATCGAGGACTTCTCTCCAGGGGATAAATTGATCTCAGCTTACTTCCCAGATATCCCCCCTGATCTTCCCACTGTACCATCTCAGTTACCTAAGGTCTTCACTATCAACAGAGTTCTCTCCTTGGAACATGTAGAGATCGTTGATACAACCAATGGATATGGGTCCACAGCAAGAGGGGAGGACTTGAAGCATTATGAACCTCCCTGATGAAGGAGAAACGTCAAGCTAGTGACGCTAAAGAAGCACTTCATGGGAGGCAACCCATATTTTATATGCTTTTAAAAAATAGTGAATAAGTCAATATTCATGAATTCAAAACCAAACGTGACAAACACTTGGTGAAATCCTTATTATGCAGTATATAGTGAAGAATAAGTTTGGTGTTCAAAGCATGCCAAGAAAGCATGAATGCAATTCAGAGCATTCTAGTGTTGGAGCCTTGAACAAAAATTTTTTCATCATAGTGCTACAAACTAAGTTTGGTGTCACCCAAGGTGCCACCAATGTGCATATAACGATACACAGTTAGTTAGTTAGTTGGTGTTCATGAATAAACAATCTAGTTCTTTTTCTTAATTATTCTAGCCGTAAAGGTTAATTTCTCAATGATATTAATTTTTCTTATTTTATTTTTATAAGAAAAGGGAAAGGAGAATTGAAGGGGATTGATTGGACAATTAAATGAGGAAGGTTCGGACACCACAAAAGGAGGGTACTACACACGTGCCTCAAGGAGGGATGCATTGGAAAATGTTGCCATGCAACATTGAAAAGAATGAGACCCTCAAAGACCGGGCAACACCCTTCATAAAGTTGATGATCCTTGTCCTTTCTCCATGCTGAACCCCATCCGTCCATCTCACACTCAAATCATCTATCCAAACCCTTCATTTGCCCATCACTTCCATATATAAGTAGCTCTTCCTCCATACCCCCTTCACATTCCAAAGGCCCAGCTTAACATCTTCCTCTCAGAACCAAACCATTCTTACCACATTAAAAACATTCCTCCTCACTCCCTTCATTGCACTCAATCCTAAACAACCAAAAGTCTCCACACCCTTACCGCCTTCACACATTACCTCCCATTCATGGCATCTTCGAGCTCTAAAAGAAGGAAGGAAAAGGAACCTATGGAGCAACACCCGTATGATGAAAACAAATTTAGAAGCTTGCACTATGCATTACAGTACGGGTGGATGGTTGATAAGGAAATAATTTATGAACTTGGATTTCAAGTCAGAAAGAATGAGTGCCCGGAAATCACGACGAAGGTAGAAAAGAGGCGATGGGAGCTCCTCACTGATCCGGTTGTTAAGGTAAATGCAAATCTTATAAGAGAGTTCTATGCAAATGCGGTCCGATATGATAAGGCAGATGAGTCATATACAAGCTTTGTGAGAGGAAAGATTGTGGATTTCAATCCCATGAGTGTCATGAGGGCATTAAAGCTACGGTCTATACCGTTTGAAGAAGAGAGTTATCATTCAAGAATGGACAACAGCTTCAATTATGACCAGATTGTGCAAGATATTTGTGTACCCGGAGCTGACTGGGAAAGATATGCGGATAGGAGACCAAGGTTCATCAAGAGAGCAGACCTCACTCCGGAAGCAAAGGGGTGGTTCGAAATTGTAAGGAGATCCATCCTCCCAGCAGGGAACAACTCGGAGGTGAACCTCAAGAGAGCCACAATGGTGCACTGTATACTCAAAGGAGGAGAGATCAAGGTTCATGAACTCATAGCCGTAGGCATTAGAAAGATGGTAGAGAAAAGTGACTCAAGAGGAAAGTTAGGTTACCCCAGCACTATTTACCGACTATGCAAGAAAGCTGGGGTGGTGTTTGAAGATGAGGACCCCGTGTGGATAAAAGAGGGCATTCCAATAACCGTTCGACAGATGCATGCTGCCGCATCCCCCCGCCTCAACGGAAGCAAAGGAAGAGGCCAGCCCCTCAAGTAGTAGAAGGACAAGTCTTAGAGGGCCAAACACCAGCCACTTTGGATATGCACCAACTACAGGAAGCCATTGATGGCCTATCTAGACAATATTTGGAAAGTCAAGGAGCACAGAAAGAGCTTTAACTACAGATGATGGGGCAGCAAGTGGTATCACTCTTAAGATGGATGACTTAACAAGGGGAGTGGCAAAAGCAAATGATGGAGCAGCAACTGAGTCAAGGACAACAATGGAGTGAAACATTCCACAGGATAGAACAAAGGCAAAATGAACAACAAGAATCCATCCAGAAGCTAATCAACATCCAAGCATATCAAGGTGCACATATACATGAGATGCATCGAAGACAAATAGAACAGGCAGAACTATTGGACGAGCAAAGGGCATTCGCAGAAGGAGTTTACATGAGCGAGACTGGGCATCATATAAACACTCAAGCCAGGCTCGGATACTTAGTAGGACAGCTGCCTATACTGCATCCTGGAATCGCAAGGTATGAAGAAATGAAGGATGAATTAGCACGAGAAGAAAGACAAAAGGTGGAAGAGAGTCATGAATCAGTGAGGAAGGCACTTGAGGATTGGAAGCAATGATATGGTTGGACTCACAAACTAAAGAAAGCCTGAACTCTTGGAAAAAGTTGGTCAATGCTTTCTTGGCCAAATTCTTTCCACCTCAAAAGTTGAGCAAGCTTAGAGTGGAAGTCCAAATCTTTAGACAAAAGGAAGGTAAATCCCTCTATGAAGCTTGGGAAAGATACAAGCAATTGATCAGAAGGTGTCCTTCTGACATGCTTTCAGAATGGAGTATCCTATGTATATTCTATGATGGTCTGTCTGAATTATCCAAGATGTCCTTGGATCACTCTGCTGGTGGATCTCTTCATCTGAAGAAGATGCCTGCAGAAGCCCAGGAACTCATTGAGATGGTTGCAAATAACCAGTTCATGTATACTTCTGAAAGAAAACCTGTGAATAATGGGATGACTCAGAAGAAAGGAGTTATTGAGATTGATACTCTGAATGCCATATTGGCTCAAAATAAAATATGGACTCAACAAGTCAATATGATTTCTCAGAATCTGACTGAGATGCAAGCTGCATCCGGCAGTACTAATGAAGCCTCCCCTAAAGGAGAAGCTTATGACCCTGAGAATCCTGCAATGGAAGAGGTGAATTACATGGGAGAATCTTATGGAAACACCTATAATCCTTCATGGAGAAATCATCCTAATTTCTCATGGAAGTTTCAGTAGAAGCCTAATCAAGGCTTCAATAATAATAATGGTAGGAGAAATAGGTTTGGCAATAGCAAGCCTTTTCCATCATCTTCTGAGCAACAGAAAGAGAATTCTAAGCAGAGCCTCTCTGACTTAGCAACCATAGTCTCTGATCTATCTAAGACCACTCTCAGTTTCATGACTGAAATAAGGTCCTCCATCAGAAATTTGGAGGCACAAGTGGGTCGGCTGAGTAAAAGAGTTACTGAAATCCCTCCTAGTACTCTCCCAAGCAATACAGAAGAGAATCCAAAGAGAGAATATAAGGCCATCAATATACCCAAAGTGGCCGAACCTATAGAGGAGGAAGAGGAAGTGATTTCCAGTAAGGAAGACCTCAATGGACGTCCACTGACCACTAAGGAGTTCCCTAATGAGGAACCAAAGGAATCTGTGGCTCATACAGAGACCATAGGGATTCCACTGAACTTACTGTTGTCATTCATGAGCTCTGATGAGTATTCTTCCTCTGAAAAGGATGAAGATATTGTTGAAGAGCAAGTTGCTCAGTATCTCGGAGCAATCATGAAGCCGAATGCCAAGTTATTTGGTAATTAGACTTGGGAGGATGAACCTTCATTGCTCATCAATGAACTGAATGCCTTGGTTCAACAGAAATTACCTCAGAAGAAACCGGATCCCGGAAAGTTCTTAATACCTTGTACCATAGGCACCATAACCTTTGAGAAGGCTCTGTGTGATCTGGGGTCAGGAATAAACCTCATGCCACTCTCTGTAATAGAGAAACTAAGGATCTTTGAGGTACAAGCTACAAGAATCTCACTAGAGATGGCAGATAAATCAATGAAACAGGCTTATGGACTTGTGGAGGATATCTTGGTGAAGGTTGAAGGCCTTTACATCCCTGCTGACTTCATAATCCTAGACACTGGAAAGGATGAGGATGAATCCATCATCCTTGGAAGGCCCTTCCTAGCCACAACAAAAGCTGTGATTGATGTGGATAGAGGAGAGTTAGTCCTTCAATTGAATAAGGACTACCTTGTGTTAAAGGCTCAAGGATATTCTTCTGTAACCATGGAGAGGAATCATGAAAAGCTTCTCTCAATACAGAGTCAAACAGAGCCCCCACACTCAACTTCGAAGTTTGGTGTTGGGAGGCCACCATCATGCTCTGATTATCTGCGAAGCTCTATAAGAGCTCACTGTCAAGCTATTGACATTAAAGAAGCGCTTATTGGGAGGCAACCCAATATTATTTAATTATATTTATTTTTCATAGACATTTGTTTTCCATTGCCATGTCATGTTTTCTTTAGGTTGATGATCATGTGGAATCATAAAAACAGCTGCAGAATTAAAGCAGAATCAAAAATAGCATCAAAAACAGCACACACTGGAGGACAGGCTTACTGGCGTTTAAACGCCAGTAAGGATAGCATTCTGGGCGTTTAACGCCAGAAATGGCAGTATTCTGGGCGTTCAGAAAAATGCCCAGTAAAGAAGGATTCCTGGCATTTAACGCCAGCTAGGGTATCTGGCTGGGTGTTAAACGCCCAAAATGGCAGTCAAGTGGGCGTTAAACGCCAGAATAGATAGAATTCTGGGCGTTTAACGCCAGGATGACACAAGGGAGGTAATTTTTTTTCCAATTCGTTTTTTTTTTCAATTTTTCATGTTTTAATTCATAATTTTTTGTATCAAACATATTTTAAACATTCATCTTTCAATTTCTATTTTCAAAAAAAACAATAATCTTTCCAATTCTTTTTAATTCTTTTTCAATTCTTTTCAATTCCTTCCAAAACGTTTTCAAAACTTACGTATCTTTTCAAATTCTTTTCAACTCGTTTTAATATTTCTTATATACAATAATAAGTTTTCAAAATCAATTGCATCATTCTTCTTCTACTCCCTTCTATCTAATTTTGCTCGAGGACGAGCAAACCTTTTAAGTTTGGTGTGGAAAAAAAAGCTCTGCTTTTTGTTTTTCCATAATCATTAATGGCACCTAAGGCCGGAGAAACCTCTAGAAAGAGGAAAGGGAAGGTAGTTGCTTCTAACTCCGAGTCTTGGGAGATGGAGAGATTCATCTCAAAAGCCCATCACTAAGAGGATAGAGCAAACAAGAGAGCCCACTCATAGACCTCACCAAGAGCATCACATCATCCTCCATGAAATCAGAGAAGACCAAAAGGCCATGAGAGAGGAGCAACAAAGACAAGGAAGAAACATAGAGGATCTCAAGAACTCCATAGGATCTTCAAGAGGAAGAACTAGCCGCCGTCACTAAGGTGGATCCATTCTTTAATTTCCTTGTTCTTATTTTTCTATTTTTCGTTTCTATGCTTTATATTTTGTCTATGTTTGTGTCTTTATTACATGATCATTAGTGTCTAGTGTCTATGTCTTAAAGCTATGAATGATTCCATGAATCCTTCACCTTTCTTAAATGAAAAATTTTTTCTGAAAAAGAAAAAGAAGTACATGAATTTTGAATTCTTTCTTGAAAATAGTTTATTTATTTATGAATAGTGCATATTTTTTATAGTTAAGTTTATGAATGTTAAAATTGTTGGCTCTTGAAAGAATAATGAAAAAAGAGAAATGTTATTGATAATCTGAAAAATCATAAAATTGATTCTTGAAGCAAGAAAAAGCAGTGAAAAACACAGCTTGCGAAAAAAAAGAAAAAAGAAAAAAATGTGCGAAAAAAAGGAAGAAAAAAAAAAGCAAGCAGAAAAAGCCAATAGCCCTTTAAACCAAAAGGCAAGGGTAAAAAGGATCCAAGGCTTTGAGCATTAATGGATAGGAGGGCCCAAAGGAATAAAATCCTGGCCTAAGCGGCTAAATCAAGCTGTCCCTAACCATGTGCTTGTGGTGTGAAAGTGTCAAGTCAAAAGCTTGAGACTGAGCGGTTAAAGTCGTGGTCCAAAGCAAAAAGAGTGTGCTTAAGAGCTTTGAGCACCTCTAACTGGGGACTCTAGCAAAGCTGAGTCACAATCTGAAAGGGTTCACCCACCAATGTTCCTTTTGTCTTTGATTCTGATTGTCTGCATACTTTTGAAACTCTGAAAGTAAACCTTACCTCTGCTCCCATCATAGCTCCCCCTGACTAGGATTTGCCATTTGAATTAATGTGTGATGCCAATGACTTTGCTATAGGAGCTTATTTAGGACAGAGGCATGGTAAGGTTGTACATGTCATTTACTATGCAAGTCGTGTGCTAAATGATGCCCAAAAGAACTACACAACCACGGAAAAGGAATTATTAGCTGTTGTATATGCTGTTGATAAGTTTAGGTCTTATTTACTTGGTTCTAAGGTTATTATTTATACTGATCATGCTGCTTTGAAGTACCTTCTAACCAAGCAGGACTCTAAACCAAGATTAATCATATGGGTGTTACTCCTTCAGGAGTTTGATATTGAGATAAAAGATAGGAAAGGGTCAGAAAATCAAGTAGCTAACTATCTCTCCAGAATTGAGCCTGAAGCAGGAGTACAACCACCCACAGCTGTGACTGAGATGTTTCTGGATGAGCAATTGTTCCTCATTCAGCAGGCTCCATAGTTTGCAGACATTGCACATTATAAGGCCATGAATTTTATTCCAAGGGAGTACGGTAGGCAACAAGTGAAAAATCTATTGACTGATGCAAAGTACTACATTTGGGAGGAACGATATCTTTTTAAAAGGTGTTCAGATGGTATCATCCAGAGATGTGTCCCAGATGAAGAAAAATAGCAGATTCTTTGGCACTGTCATGGTTTTGAGTATGGAGGCCACTTTGGTGGTGAAAGGACAGCTACAAAGGTCCTTCAGAGCGGGTTTTACTGGCCGACTCTCTTCAGAGACTCAAGAGCATTTGTGAAGCACTGTGATAGATGTGAAAAAGCCACAAATCTCCCTGCCAACCATGAAATGCCACAGCAGGGGATTCTTGAGGTTGAGCTGTTTGATGTGTAGGGTATTAATTTCATGGGACCTTTCCCCCCTCACATTCAAACAACTATATTCTAGTGGCAGTTGATTATGTGTCCAAGTGGGTAGACGCTGTGACTCTACCCACCAATGATGCCAAGGTGGTAATGAGCTTTCTTCAGAGATATATCTTTAGCCAGTTTGGTGTCCCAAGGATACTCATTAGTGATGGTGGAAGCCACTTCTGTAATAGACAGTTGGACTCTCTTCTGCAGAGATATGGAGTCCGTCATAAAGTGGCAACCACCTATCACCCTCAGACTAGTGGACAGGTTGAAGTTTCCAATAGGGAACTTAAGAGGATTTTAGAGAAGACCGTCAGTGTTTCAAGAAAGGACTGGTCTAGGAAGCTTGATGATGCTCTCTGGGCATACCGGACAGTTTACAAGACTCCTATTGGCATGTCCCCTTATCAGTTGGTCTATGGCAAAGCCTGTCACTTTCCAGTTGAGTTGGAGCATAAAGCTTACTGGGCAATCCGATATCTGAATCTTAATTCAGAAGCTGCAGGAATCAAGCGAATGCTTCAGTTGAATGAGCTCGATGAATTCAGATATTCAGCTTATGAGAATGCCAAGCTCTATAAGGAGAGAACCAAGTTACTGCATGACAAAAAAGTTGCCATCAGAGTCTTTGAGCCAGGACAGATAGTGCTTCTGTATAATTCAAGGCTCAAACTTTTTCCCGGTAAGCTGAAATCCCGGTGGTCAGGACCGTTTGTGGTTACCAGAGCCTCACCATATGGTTATATAGAAATATAGGAAGAGAATTCTAACAGAAAATTTACAGTGAAGGGCCAGAGGTTGAAGCACTATCTGGGAGGCGAGATTGATCGCCAGAGGTCCGCTCATCTATTGACTTAGCAGAACTGACTGTCAAGCTAGTGACCTTAAAGAAGCTCTTGTCGGGAGGCAACCCGATAATTTCATATCCTTAGTTATTTTTCGTATTAGTAGTTTTCTTATTTATTTGATTTTTATTGAGTTTTACTATTTTTCTGATCATGCAGCTATTATATAACAGGAATCGAACACTTCAGGCGACAACACAGAAAAAAACGAGCACACGATGCGCAAGCGTCGCTGACGCGTACACGTCATATGTGGGTGCGAAAAAAAATAAAAGTTATAGAGAGTTGTGCGGGAGTGGCGCAGCAAGTGTGCCCTGCGCACAAACATGGTCACGCATACGCGTCCCTGACGCGTGCGCGTCATTTGTGATTTTGGCAGTCCATGCGGACGCGTCAAGCACGCGCACGCGTGGATAAGTACAATCGGCGTAAAAAATGTTTGGGCAGAGAGGTGTGATGGCTTGTGGCTAGAAGTGTGCTAGAAGCACAAAGTCGATAACGCGTACGCATCCCTGACTCGTGGGCGTCCATTTCCCAAATGGCCATCCACGCGTGCGCGTGCTTGACGCGCACGCGTCATCTGAAAATTTTGATTCCCATACCACGCGAGCAGAGAGTTGTGCGTGCGCGCGGCCGCCTTCACATGATTCGCACAAAACCAAGTCCACGCGAACGCGTCTCTGACGCGTATGCGTCATTTGAACTTAACGCGATTCACGCGTACGCATCGCACGCGACGCCCAAATTAAACCCCTCAACACCTGAATTCAAATCATCCACCCCCAAATCCTAATTCTATCTCGTTTTTTTATCCTTTTATTCGTCTTTCATCTTACTAATTGTTTTTGTTTTCAGTTTTTCTTTGCTTGAGGACAAGCAAACCTTTAAGTTTGGTGTTGTGTCACTTTGCTTATGGCTTTGCTTCTTATTTTAATATCCCCAAAGGAAGATGAACGTTCTTCATGGAGGAAGGAGATGGCCACTAGCATAACTAAGGTGGTTGAGTTCCTTTCATTCTATTTCTCTTCCGTTCTTATTTTGTTGTTTTCTGTTTTCTGTTGCTTTGATTGCTTGCATGATCTTTAGTACTTTCAGTTCTTAGAATTAGTTTCATTCTATCTCATGTACCGCTCACTGAACTTGAATCTAAAAAGAAAAAGAAGAAGAAGTGATATATTGCATGAGAAATTGAGTTTATATTGAAGAGTAGTCTTATTCACTTACATGTGGTGGTATTTTCTATGACTCTGAATGCATGACATGAACCGTGCATATTTAAATTTGAATAAAAGAATGTTGATGTACAAGGAACAGGAATTTAGAGAATTATTATGACTTCTCTGAAATAAACAAAAATTTAATCCTTGAAGCAAAAGGCGCAGCCAAAAAAAAAAGAGAGAGCAAGGTCCAAGGCTCTGAGCATCAATGACTAGGGAGGTCAGACATGATTAAAAGCTCAAAGAGTTGTTTCCCTAATTACATTCTTGTGGTGTTCTTGTGTCAAGTAATCCTTGAGACAAAATATTTAGAGTCGAGATCAATTGAAATTAACAAGAGTATGCCAAAGGCTTTGAGCACCACTGTCTGAGAGTAACTGAAAGAAAAATCAAAACTTCAAAAGAGTTCCCTAGTTAAGTGTTTGTGGTGTTTCTGTGTCAAGTAAAGCTTGAGACAAAACATTTAAAGTCATGGCTAGGCTCAAGGTGCAAAGCACCAAAGAAAAGAAAGCTGTGTTCAAGGATTAAATTGTGTTACAAAAGATCAGAGAATTCATAATATTATCCGGATTATAATTCCGAATGACAGTAACATTCTTCTGAGTCAAAGGAGAGTGAGATTCCAAAACTATTCAGAATTGCAGTTATAAACCCCACTATAAGAAGAGACATGAGCTTAATTGAACTCTCACTTTCTCATGCAAATTCACATTCTAAGTGTATATTAGTTTGGTTGCTTGAGGACAAGCAACAATTCAAGTTTGGTGTTGTGATGCGTGAGCATCTTTCCTATCTTTTCCTAGTGAATTTGGATTTAAATTGTTAAGTTTAATCAAGAATTAATTATCTTTTAGCCATTATGGATGCTACATTGAGTCTTGTGCAATTTTATTTATTTTAGGTAGCATTTGGATGGATTTAATGGAGTTTCTGCAGAGAAAGAGAAGAAACCAAGGAGCTAACCAGCGAGGAGCGACGTGAGGGCGTGCCTGACGCGTACGCGTGAAAAGTGAAATTGCTCATCGACGCGTGTGCATACCTAACGCATACGCGTGACAGGCGAAAAAGACCATCGACACGTACTGGTGCACGAAATTATGATCATCAGCAATGGCGCCAAAGGACTTGGAGCTCTTAAACGTGAATCACACTTTGTCACAATTCCGCACAACTAACCAGCAAGTGCACTAGGTCGTCCAAGTAATACCTTACGTGAGTAAGGGTCGATCCCACAGAGATTGTCGGCTTGAAGCAAGCTATGGTCACCTTGTAAATCTCAGTCAGGCGAATTCAGATGGTGATTGAGAATTTATAATTAAAAGATAAATAAAACATAAAATAAAGATAGAGATACTTATGTAATTCTTTGGTTGGAATTTCAGATAAGCGTATGAAGATGCTTTGTTCCTCCTGAACCTCTGCTTTCCTATTGCCTTCTTCCAATCATTCATACTCCTTTCCATGGCAAGCTTTATGTTGGGCATCATCGTTGTCAATGGCTACTTCCCGTCCTCTCAGTGAAAATGTTCTACACATGCTGTCACCGCACGGCTAATCATTTGTCGGTTCTTGATCATATTGGAATAGAATCCATTGAGCCTTTTGCGTCTGTCACACGCCTAACAATCGCGAGTTTGAATGTAGAACGGAAGTGGTTGTCAGTCACGCATTCATAGGTGAGAATGGTGATGAGTGTCACATAATCATCACATTCATCGTGTTCTTGGGTGCGAATGAATATCTTGGAGAAGAAATAGACTTGAATTGAATAGAAAAACAATAGTACTTTGTATTAATTCATGAAGAACAGCAGAATGGTGTTAAACGCCAGGCTACTGCCCATTTCTGGCGTTAAACGCGCAGAATGGTGCCAGACTGGGCGTTTAACGCCCTTTCTGCTACCCTTACTGGCGTTTAAACGCCAGTAAGTTTCTCCTCCAGGGTGTTCTATTTTTAATACTGTTTTTCCTTCTGTTTTTGCTTTTTCAATTGTTTTTGTGACTTCACATGATCACCAACCTATAGAAAACATAAAATAACAAAAGAAAATAGAAATTCAATATAGATAGTTAAAGATTGGGTTGCCTCCCAACAAGCGCTTCTTTAATGTTAATAGCTTGACAGCGGCTCTCATGGAGCCTCACAGATGTTTAGAGCAATGTTGTAACCTCCCAACACAAAACTTAGAGTTTGACTGTGAGGGCTCTGTTTGTCTCTGTATTGAGAGAAGCTCTTCATGCTTCCTCTCCATGGTTACAGAGGGATATCCTTGAGCCTTAAACATAATGTAAATCATGTTGCTTGTATGCGAAGTTTGTATTCGTAGGTTTTGATGAATGACAAACCAACAAACGACATGAAAGACAAACCAACAAACAACTTGAATGAACAAGCATGTTGAAAGATCAACCAACATTCAACGTTGAGGAATGAAGAGTTGAAAGCAACACAACAACAACAAGAAACTCAAGTCCACAACATTTGAAGACAAGTATAGTGTCTTAGGACTTAGGTAACTTCTTGTTAAGAACCAATTGCTAAATCTCTCAACACACACTCACAAAATGTTTTGATGCACATCTTGCAATTCGATGCTAGCCAAATGGTTTAAAAACTTGTTTTCAAAGGTACAAAAGCATAGGAATTGACTCCAACAAGTTTGAGATCAATCCTAAGTATTTTGAAGTGATTTTAAGCCATTCTTTAAGGTTTGCATCGATGCACACTCATCTTGCATCGATGCAAAGCATGCGACGACTTGTTGCATCGATGCAAAGATGTTTGCATCGATGCAACCTAGCTGAAAATTCAAATTTCAGCTTCAAAGACACATTTGCATCGATGCAAAGTGCTATGCATCGATGCAAATGATTCAAAAACATAAAAAACGGCTAGTTTTGACAAAAAAGCTCCATCCCATTAACTCCCCAACGTTTCTAAGGTTTAGGGAGTCTATAAATAGATGGATTGAAGCCTTATTTTATATATGTGAGTATTTGCAAACTATCTTGTTCATATTCTTTCATTCTACACATTTTTAAGGTGTTATAATACACAATTTGAGAGAGCAATATCAATTGGTTCAATAGTGCTAAACTTGTAATCATACACTCTTCTAGAGAGTACTCATTTCGTCTCAACAATTCTTTGAGAATTGTTTTCTTGTACACTTTGTAAATTGGAGTGTGATCTCCAAGGTTGAGTCAAGAGTTATAAACACTATAGTCGGTGAGGATACCAAAGAAGTATACTAAGTACTCAAGGCAAATCTTAGAGAAGGTATCTCTAAGTGAAGTGGGTTAGTATGCGAGTGGTGATCATATACTGTGAGGTGTTAGAAACTAAGGACTCGGATTGTAAAAGGTTTTGCGCGAGCACCTTGAAGCTTGGCAATAGTGGAACTTCTCAATAGCGATTGAGAAAGAAAGTGGACGTAGGACAAGGATTGTGCCGAACCACTCTAAATAGCGTTTGCATCTCTCCAAACTCATCTCTTCAATATTATTGTCTTTTACCTTTGAGCAAATAAATTGTGATCGAAAAGTAGCTTCGTAAGTACTTAAGGAATAGCTTAAGTCCGATTGGTGAAAAGCTTGATCAATTTATTTGAGTTGGTGTCTATTGGAAAGTAAAAGCTCCTTATAAATGCTTAGCAATTGAGTTAAGCTCTTGGAAAAATACTAGTACAATAACACTTTTGTATATTGTCTTTAACTTCCGCAAAAAGATTCATTGTTGTTGCAATACTCAATTCACCCCCCCTCTTGAGTAATTGTGCATAGGTTCTACACATAAGGGAATCTTCATTCACTTGAATGATCAATTCTCCTCTGTCAACATCAATTACAGCTTTTGCTGTGGCTAGGAAGGGTCTGCCAAAGATGATGGACTCATCCACACACTTCCCAGTCTCTAGGATTATAAAATCAGCAGGGATGTAATGGTCTTCAACCTTTACCAAGACATCCTCTACAAGTCCATAAGCCTGTTTCTTTGAATTGTCTGCCATCTCTAGTGAGATTCTTGCAGCTTGTACCTCAATGATCCCTAGCTTCTCCATTACAGAGAGAGGCATAAGGTTTATACTTGATCCCAGGTCACACAGAGCCTTCTCAAAGGTCATGGTGCCTATGTTACAAGGGATTAAGAATTTTCCAGGGTCTTGTCTCTTCAGAGGTAATCTCTGCCTAGTCAATTCATCCAGTTTTTTGATGAGCAATGGAGTTTCATCCTCCCAAGTTTTATTACCAAACAACCTGGCATTTAGCTTCATGATTGCTCTAAGGTACTTAGCAACTTGCTCTTCACTAACATCTTCATCCTCTTCAGAGGAAGAATACTCATCAGAGCTCATGAATCGCAAAAGTAAATTCAATGGAATCTCTATGGTCTCAGTGTGAGCCTCAGATTCCCATGGTTCCTCATTAGGGAATCCCTTGGAGGTCAGTGGACATCCATTGAGGTCTTCCTCAGTGGAAATCACTGCCTCTTCCTCCTCTCCAGGTTCGGCCATGTGAGACGTGTTTATGGCCTTGAACTCTCTTTTTGGATTCTCTTCTGTATTGCTTGGGAAAGTACTAGGAGGGAGTTCAGTAATTTTCTTACTCAGCTGACCCACTTGTGCCTCCAAATTTCTAATGGAGGACCTTGTTTCAGTCATGAAACTTTGAGTGGTTTTAATTAGATCAGAGACTATGGTTGTTAAGTCAGAATGGCTTTGCTTAGAATTCTCTGTCTGTTGCTAAGAAGATGATGGAAAAGGCTTACTATTGCTAAACCTATTTCTTCCACCATTATTGTTGTTAAAACCTTGTTGAGGTCTCTGTTGATCCTTCCATGAGAGATTTGGATGATTTCTCCATGAAGGATTATAGGTGTTTCCATAGGGTTCTCCCATGTAATTCACCTCTTCCATTGCTGGGTTCTCAGGATCATAAGCTTCTTCTTCAGAGGAAGCTTCCTTAGTACTGCCTGTTGCTGCTTGCATTCCAGACAGACTCTGAGAAATCATATTGACTTGTTGAGTCAATATCTTATTCTGAGCTAGTATGGCATTCAGAGTATCAATTTCAAGAACTCCTTTCTTCTGATTAGTCCCATTATTCACAGGATTCCTTTCAGAGGTGTACATGAATTGGATATTTGCAACCATTTCAATGACTTCCTGAGCTTCTGCAGGTGTCTTCTTCAGATGAAGAGATCCTCCAGCAGAGCTGTCCAATGACATCTTGGACAGTTTAGACAGACCATCATAGAAGATACCTATGATGCTCCATTCTAAAAGCATGTCAGAAGGACACCTTCTGATCAATTGCTTGTATCTTTCCCAAGCTTCATAGAGGGATTCACCTTCCTTCTATCTGAAGGTTTGGACTTCCACTCTAAGCTTACTCAATTTTTGAGTTGGAAAGAACTTTCCCAAGAAGGCATTAACTAGCTTTTCCCAAGAGTTCAGGCTTTCTTTAGGTTGTGAGTCCAACCATGTCCTAGCTCTGTCTCTTACAGCAAAGGGAAAAAGCATAACTTGTAAACCTCAGGATCAACCCCATTGGTCTTGACAGTGTCACAAATTTGCAAGAATTCAGCTAAGAACTGATGAGGATCTTCCAATGGAAATCCATGAAACTTGCAATTATGTTGCATTAGAGAACTAATTGAGGCTTAAGCTCAAAGTTGTTTGCTCCAATGGCAGGGATTGAGATGCTTCTCCCATAGAAGTCGGGAGTAGGTGCAATAAAGTCACCAAGCACCTTCCTTCCATTGTTGGCATTGTTGTTTTCAACTGCCATGGTTTCTTCTTCGTTGAAAAGCTCTGTTAGGCCCTCTAGAGAGAATTGTGCTTTAGCTTCTCTTAGCTTTCTCTTCAAGGTCCTTTCAGGTTCAGGATCAGCTTGAACAAGTATGCCTTTATCTTTGTTCCTGCTCATATGAAAGAGAAGAGAACAAGAAAGTAGGGAATCCTTTATGTCACAGTATAGAGATTCCTTGAGGTGTCAGAGGAAAAGAAGAATAGAAGGAGGAGGTAGATAGAAGAAAATTCGAACTTATCAAGAGGGATAGAGTTTGAATTGCACCTTGAGGAGGAGTGTTAGTCCCTTAAATAGAAGGATGTGAGAAGAGGGGAAGAATTTTCGAAAATAAATTAAAAAGATTTTGAAATAATAAAAAGAAATTTGAAAATTTGATTGAGATTTTCGAAAATTAAGATTGGGAAAGAAATTAAGTGATTTTTGAAAAAGATTTTGAAATTAGAAATAAAAAAGATATGATTGAGAGTTAATTTTGAAAAAGATGTGATTGAAGAGATATGATTGAGAAGATATTATTGAGAATCAAATTAAAAAAAAAAAAAGAAAGTTTTAAAATTAAAGTTGATTACTTGACTAACAAGAAATTAGAAGATATGATTCTAGAATTAAAACTTTTGATCCTTTCTTAATAGGCAAGTAACAACTTGAAAATTTTGAATTAAATCACTAATTGTAGCAAGGATTTTCGAAAATAGTAATAAAATAAAAAGAATTGGAAAGAAATTGATTTTGAAAGGATATAATTGAAAAGATATGATTTGAAAAAGATTTGATTTTGAAAAATTATGAAAATTTGAAAAAGATTTGAATTAAAAACAAAATCTTCCCTCTAGTGTCATCCTGGCGTTAAACGCCCAGAATGGCATCCATTCTGGCGTTTAACGCCCAAAATCCTACCTTTTTGGGCGTTAAACGCCCAGCCAGCAGGCGAATTCAGATGGTGATGGAGAATTGATAATTAAAAGATAAATAAAACATAAAATAAAGATAGGGATACTTATGTAATTCTTTGGTTGGAATTTCAGATAAGCGTATGAAGATGCTTTGTTCCTCCTGAACCTCTGCTTTCCAATTGCCTTCTTCCAATCATTCATACTCCTTTCCATGGCAAGCTTTATGTTGGGCATCACCGTTGTCAATGGCTACTTCCCGTCCTCTCATTGAAAATGTTCTACGCATGCTGTCACCGCATGGCTAATCATCTGTCGGTTCTCGATCATGTTGGAATAGGATCCATTGATCCTTTTGGGTCTGTCATACGCCCAACAATCGCGAGTTTGAAGCTCGTCACAGTCATCCCTTCCCAGATCCTACTCAGAATACCACAGACAAGATTTAGACTTTCCAGATCTCAAGAATGATCGCCAATAATTCCAGCCTATACCACGAAGGTTCTAATCTTAGATTAGAAACCCAAGAGATACACATTCAAGCTTGTTTGCATGTAGAACGGAAGTGGTTGTCAGTCACGCGTTCATAGGTGAGAATGGTGATGAGTGTCACATAATCATCACATTCATCATGTTCTTGGGTGCGAATGAATATCTTAGAGAAGAAATAGACTTGAGTTGAATAGAAAAACAATAGTACTTTGTATTAATTCATGAAGAACAGCAGAGCTCCACACCTTAATCTATGGTGTGTAGAAACTCCACCGTTGAAAATACAAAAGTGATAATGGTGTAAGCATGGCCGAATGGCCAGCCTCCAAGGTCTAGGGACTAAACGTCCAAAGATCCCCCCTCCCCCCCTCCCCCAAAATACAATAGTAAAAGGTCCTATTTATAGAGAACTAGTAGCCTAGGGTTTACAGAAATAAGTAATTAATGCAGAAATCTTCTTCCAGGCCCACTTGGTGTGTGCTTGGGCTGAGCATTGAAGCTTCCATGTGTAGAGACTTTTCTTGGAGTTAAACGCCAGCTTTTGTGCCAGTTTGGGCGTTTAACTCCAGCTTTCGTGCCAGTTCTGGCGTTAAACGCCAGAATTCTTGAGCTGACTTGGAACGCCTGTTTGGGCCATCAAATCTCGGGCAAAGTATGTACTATTAAACATTGCTGGAAAGCCCAGGATGTATACTTTCCAACGCAATTAAGAGCGCGCCAATTGGGCTTCTGTAGCTCCAGAAAATCCACTTCGAGTGCAGGGAGGTCAGAATCCAACAGCATCTCAATTTCAGCTAGAAAATATCTGAAATCACAAAAAAACACACAAACTCATAGTAAAGCCAGAAGAGTGATTTTTATTTAAAAACTAATAAAAATATAATAAAAACTAATTAAAATATTCTAAAAACATACTAAAAATAATGCCAAAAAGTGTATAAATTATCCGCTAATCACGTACGTGTGACTGACACGTACGCGTGACTGACGCGTACGTGTGACATGCGCGACATGCAGAAAATGCAGAAAATACTGGGGGCGATTTCAGGCCGAGTTTTGATCCATTTTTTCGGCCCAGAAACACAGACTAGAGCCAGGGGATAGCAGAGACTCAAGGGGAGATTCACACAAGAATGATTATGCCCACTCCAAGTTAGGCGTGGACCCTACGAAGCAAGTGGTCCCCATCCATCAATTGAAGACATGTTGATTGCTTTAATTAATTCTGATTTAAACTTTAATTTTTATTTTAAAATAGGAAAAGATATTATTTTAGTTTGGGAAGATATATTTTTAATTAATTAGGATTAGATATAAAAGGAGATTCCAACAGGGGGATTCCAAGGACAACATTATTCAATTCAAACTACCAAAATACATTCTATCAGAATCCTTATTTTCTTTACCATGAGCAACTAAACCTCCATTGTTAAGGTTAGGAGCTCTATCTATTGTATGGATTGATTTTGTTGTTTTTCTATTTTAATTCATGTCTTGATTTATATTTAAGAATTTTTTTCGTTCCTTATTTTATGAATTTGGGTGGAACGGAAGTATGACCCTCTTTCTAATTGAGTTCATGTATAACTTGGAAAAGCTCTTTACTTGAACAACAGCTTGAAAACAACTTCTCCTAAAATTCTAGTTTATCTGAATTTAACGGGATACGTGACATATAATCCTTTTATATTTGGGTAATTAGGATTTCTGTGGCATATAACTAGAATTGAACTTCACCCCCTAATTGGAATTAATTGACCAAGGAATTGGCTGTTGATGAATTTTAGAGGAGACTAGGAAGGTTTAAGGAATTAGGGTCTAGTCACATATAGTAGCAATGAATTAAATCTTACATGATTAAAATAAATTAATAAGAAAAGTTAATCCAGAAAATAGATAACTCTGAAGCCTTAACTGTTTCTCCATATTTTATTCCCAACTTATTTACTTGCCTTTCTCTAATATTCTTGCTATTGTTTAATGTCTTTGAATTCTCAAACACTATTTTTTGTTTGCCTAACTAAGTAAATCAATTAACCATTGTTGCTTAGTCCTTCAATCCTCGTGGGATCGACCCTCACTCACCTGAGGTATTACTTGGTACGAACCGGTGCACTTGCCGGTTAGTTTGTGGGTTATAAATTCCGCAACACTTTTCCCTCATAGCCCTTTGATATTCTCTTGTTTCATAGAGGATAGTGGATGCTCTTGGTGTCCCATCCTCAGTTGATCCATGTTGGAGCTTAATTTTCCTAGAGAAGTATTTAGTTGATCCCAATATCCTTGGGGGAGGAAAATGCATCCCTTGAGGCATTTCAGGGATTTCTTGTTGAGGCAGCTCCACATGATCTTGCTATGGTTCATGTCCCAGCTCTCTAACATGCTCCATCCTTCTTTTGGTGATGGGCTTGTCTTCCTGAATGGGAATATCTCCTTCTATGACAATTCCAGCTGAATTGCATAAGTGACAAATGAGGTGAGGGAATGCTAGCCTTGCTTGGGTGGAGGTCTTTTCTGCCACCTTGTACGGCTCTTGAGGTATCACCTCATTTACCTCCACCTCATCCCCAAGCATGATGCAGTGAATCATGATGGCTCAGTCAATGGTCACTTCGGACCGGTTGCTAGTAGGGATGAAAGAGCGTTGGATGAATTCCAACCATCCTCTTGCTACGGGCTTGAGGTCAAGCCTTCTTAGTTGAATAGGCTTGCCTTGAGCATCCCTTCTCCATTGTGCTCCTTCCACATAGATGTCTGAAAGGATATGGTCCAGCCTATGATCAAAATTGACTCTTCTAGTATAAGGGTGTGGGTCTCCATGCATTAATGGTAGTTGGAGCGCCAACCTTACACTTTCCGGGCTGAAATCCAAGAGACGCCCTTGGACCATGGTCTACCAATTTTTGGGGTGTGGGTTCACAATAATGTCATGATTTTTGGTGACCCACGCATTAGCATAAAACTCTTGCACCATTAAGATTCCAACTTCCGGGATGGGGTTGGTCAGAACTTCCCAAACTCTTCTCCGAATTTCTTGTTGGATCTTCGGATACTCATTCTTTAAGAGCCTAAAGGGGACTTCAGGAATCACCCTCTTCTTTGCCACCACTTCATAGAAGTGGTCTTGATGAGTCTTAGTAAGGAATCTCTCCCTTTCCCAAGGTTTGGAGGCGGAAGCTATGGCTATGCCTTTCCTCTTTCTAGAGGATTCTCTAACTTTAAATGCCATAAGTATGAATGGGAAGCAAAAAGCACGGCTTTTCCAACACCAAAATTAAAAGCTTTGCTCGTCCTCAAGCAAAATAACAAAAGAAGAAGAAGATAGTAGAAGAAGGAATAAAGAGATAGCGTAGAGAGGGGGAAGGCTTTTGGCTATGTATGTGGGAAAAGAAGAAGAATGTTGTGTGAGTAGGAAGGGGTAAATAAGGGGGTATTTATAGTGGGGGTTTGGGTTAGGGTTCGGTTTTGGGGTGGGGGAATTGGGAGGAAAATGTTTTGAATTTGAAGTGGGTGGGGTTGGTGGCAATAGATGGATGGTAGAAATGAAGGGTGTTGGGAAGAAAAAAAGGTGATGTGGATATGATTGGTTGAGGGTGTGTGGGGAAGAGTATATATGGAGAAGAGGGAAAGTAAGAGAGAGAAGAATATGGGGTAGGTGGAGATTCTGTGGGACCCACTGATCCTGAGAGGCTAGAGAATTCGAATTCCTTGCCCCCTTGTGGGCATTGAATGCTCAACCTCTGCTCATGGCTGGCATTCAACACCAGCTTCTTGTTCCTCCTTGGGCGTTGAACACTCACACTATCCATTATGTGGCATTCAACGCCAGTTTTCTCACCCGTTGGGGGCGTTGAACGCTCCTCTTGCCTCCTTGTCTAGCGTTCAATGCCAGCTAGGGGTGTACTCCAGGGTGTTCTGCTTCCATCTCTGAACATCTTTGTCTCTGTTCTAACTACTGCATATGATCACAAACTCTAAAAAGGAATTAATTCTGAAAATAACTTAATATAACTCAAATAAAAATAACTAAAAATCGGAATAATATAATTATGGTTGGGTTGCCTCCCAACAAGCGCTTCTTTAACGTCACTAGCTTGACGGTCAGCCCTTTATGTGGATGGATAGGGGCTCAGAATTTTGCCCCTTACAGTGAACTTTTTCCCTGTGCTCTCATGGATGAGCTCCACGTGTTCTAGAGACAGGATCTTATTCACAATGTGTGGAATTACTGGGCTGTCTGTGAAGACAACTCTCATGCCAGGTGAGAGGCCTTCAGTGGGGGTTTTCTTATCCCTCTAGCCTTTAGGTACCTTCTACTTAGTACCTTCATTCTCAGTGCTTGACGCTGGTTTCTCAACACCAAACTTAGATTTGGTGTTTGGGGATTCTGTAAAGCTCTGCACTGAGAGAGAGGATTGGAATACTAAGTGTTGCATAGTTGTCTCTCCCTTAGGGAAGGAGTTAGGTTTGGGCATCTTGAATAAGATGTGATCCTCTCATAATTGCAGAACTAGATCTCCCTTGGCCACATCAATTATGGCATTGGTTGTAACTAGGAAAGGTCTTACAAGGATGATGGATTCATCCTCGTCATCTCCAGTTTTTAAGATTATAAAATCTGTAGGGATGTAAAAGTTTTCAACCTTTACTAAGACATCCTCTACCAGACCATATGCCTTTTTCAATGACCTGTCTGCCATCTCCAATAAGATCTTGGCAGCTTGTACCTCAAAGATTTCCAGCCTCTTCATTACAGAGAGAGGCATGAGGTTTATGCTTGATCCTAGGTCACATAAAGCCTTCTCAAAAGTAATTGTTCCTATGGTGCAGGGAATTAGGAAGCGTCTGGGATTCGGTAGCTTTTGAGGTAGTTTCTTTTGAACCAAGGCATTGAGTTCCTTGGTGAGCACTGGGGGTTCTTCCTCCAAGGTCTTTGTTCCAAATAATTTGGCATTAGCTTCACCAGAATTCCTAGGTACTAAGCATCTTGCTCTTCCCTGGTTTCTTCTTCCTCATCAGAGGAGTAGTATTCTTCAGAGTCCATAATCTGCAACCAGGCATTCAAGGGAACCTCTATGGTCTCCTCATGTGTGCTGGTTTTTTTTAGTTTTTCAACAATGGAGTCCTTAGTGGGCGTTGAACGCCCAGCTACTCCTATTGTGGCGTTCAAAGCCAAGACTTGTCCCTTTTTGGGCATTGAATGCGCAGCCTTTACCCCATTACTGGCATTCAACTTCAATAACTGCTCCTCCTTGGGTGTTGAACGTCCAACTACTCCCTTGCTGGCGTTCAACGCTAGCTTCTCCTCTTTAGTTTCAGCCTCAACTTCTACAGTGATGGCCTTGCACTCTTCTCTTGGATTTACTTCAGTGTTACTAGGTTAGGAGGGGTCTCAGGGATTCTCTTACTCAGCTGACCAATTTGTACCTCCAGATTCCTAATGGAGGATCTTGTTTCAGTAATGAAACTATGACTGGTCTGAGAAAGATTGAAGACTATAGTGGCTAAGTCAGAGAGGCTCTACTTAGAAGTCTCCATCTATTGCTGAAAAGGTGGAAATGGTCTATTATTAAACCTATTTTGGTTTCTTCCGCCTTGGTTGTTATTGAAGCCTTGTTGAGACTTCTGTTGATCCCTCCATGAGAAGTTGGGATGATTCCTCCATGATGAGTTGTAGGTATTTCCATAAGGCTCTTTATTGGGATTTCCCAAATAGTTAAACTCATCCATCATGGATTGATCTGGATCATATGCATCTCCTTCATAGAAGGCTTCTTGAGTGTTGTCAGCTACAGTTTGCAATCCAGTCAGCTGCTGAGAGATCATGTTGACTTGTTGGGCCAGGATCTTATTCTGAGCCAATATGGCATTCAGAGTGTCAACCTCCAGGACTCCTCTCTTCTGAGCTACCCCATTGCTTACAAGGTTCTTCTCAGAAGTGTACATGAATTGGTTCTTAGCAACCATGTCAATGAGTTCCTATGCCTCTTCAGGCATTTTCTTCAAGTGGAGTGATTCTCTAGCAGAGTGGTCTGAAGCCATTTTGGATAATTTAGAGAGACCATCATAGAAGATATCTAACAAGGTCTAGTCTAAAATCATGTTAGGAGGTCATTTTTTGATTAATTTCTTGTGCCTCTCCCAGGTCTCATAGAGGGATTCACCCTTTTTCTACCTGAACGTCTGTACTTCCACCCTAAGCTTGCTCAAATTCTGAGGTGGAAAGAACTTGGTCAAGAATGAATTGACCACTTTTTTCTAAGAGTCTAGGCTTTTCTTAGGCTGAGAATCCAGCCATAACCTAGCTCTGTCCCTTACAGCAAAGGAAAAAAGCAAAAATTTGTAAATCTCTGGATCCACTCAATTAGTCTTGACAGTATCACAGATATGAAAGAAATTAGAGATAAATCTGTTGGGATCTTCATGTGGAAGTCCATGAAACTGGCAGTTCTGTTGGACTAGGGTAACCAGTTGAGGCTTCACCTCAAAGTTATTTGCACCAATGGTAGGTATAGAGATGCTTCTTCCATAGAAGTCAGAAGTGGGTATAGTAAAGTCACTTAGGACCTTCCTTGCATCTTTTCCACTATTAGGATTGGCTGCCACGTCTGTGTTTTCATCTTCTTGTTCGAAAAGCTCTATGAGGTTTCCTCCAGACTGTTGTGCTCTAACTTGTTGTAGTCGCCTCCTTAGAGTCCTCTCAGGCTCAGGATCAGGATCAAAGAGAGGTTCTTTATCCCTGTTCCTGCTTATAAACAAGAAGAAAGAATGCAAGAAGAAAAGAAAAAAGGATTCTCTATGTCATAGTGTAGAGGTCCTTTGTGAGAGAGTTAGAAGGAGGAGAAAAGAAAAGAGAGATATCTTTTAAATTAAAAGAGTTTTCAAAAAATAAATAGAAAAAGAAAAAAGAAGATTTTTGAAAATAAAAGAGAGAGAAAGAGGTAAGAAGTAGAAAGTTTTCGAAAATAGAAAAGAGAGAAAGAAGAATTAGAGAGATACCAAACTTTCAAAATTAAAATAAGATAAAACAAGTAACTAACCAACTAACAAGATTTGAAAACAAATTTAAAGATTTTATTTTGAAATTTAATTTTAAAAGAAAGTAAAGACTTGGAATTTAAAAGTTTTAAATTTAAAAAGAAGATAAGATAGGAAGGACTTAAAGCAAGAATATATGATAAAGATTTGAAAAAGATTTGCAAAGATAAGATTTGAAATTTGATTTTTGAAAAAGATTTGATTTTGAAATTTGAAATTTGAATTTTAAATTTTGAATTTTGAATTTAAAGTAAGATAAGATAGGATTTTTGAATTTTAAAGAAAGATAAAAAGATAAGATAAAGATTTGAAAAGATAAGATTTGAAATTCAAAATTTAAACTTTACTAACTGATGCCAGGGCATTTTGGCCAGTTTCACTAACCTTTTCTTTACTGTTTTTAAGGTAGTTTCATGCATTTTCTTAGAAAATAAGCTAGTTTTGGGTAGATATTCACTTACATCTTGATTCAAGCATACATTGTGCACTTTACATGATTTCATGAGAATTTTGCATGAATTATATGACAAATTGGATGATGCATCACTCATGACTTGGACTAGAACTTTGATGCACTTTGTTGCTTGATTTCAGGACAAAGGAAGCAAAGAAGAACCACGTTAGTAGTCATGTTAGTCCCACTAACGTGACCTCTAACGTGGAATGGGTGCTTACTTGCAAAGTTAATGAGAAAGGTAATCGCCAATAACACCCTCGAAGCCATCATAAGCCCACGTTAAGAGTCACGTTAACTAAGTTAATGTGAACTCTAACGTGGAAGAAGACAACAAGGCCAACGTTAGTGACACTCTCCTTTGTCACTAACGTTGGACCAAGCTCATAATTGGCCACGTTAGTTGCCACGTTAACTTAGTTAACGTAGACTCTAACGTTAAGAAGCAAAAGAGAAGCCAACGTTAGTGACATTCACCTTTGTCACTAATGTTAGCCAAGCCTCCATAAGCCACGTTAACTTAGTTAACGTGGAAGCTAACGTGAAGTGAGCAATTGATAGCCAACGTTAGTGACACTTACCTTTGTCACTAACGTTGGGGTGAACCACCAAGAGCCACCATGAGCAACGTTAACTCCCACGTTAACTTAGTTAACGTGGGAGCTAACGTGGATAAAGAGATGATGAGCCAACGTTAGTGACACTCACCTTTGTCACTAACATTGGAGATGGCTAGCATGACTACGTTAGAAGCCACGTTAACTTAGTTAACGTGGACTCTAACGTGGGAAAGAGGGGCACATTGGAACGTTAGTGACAAAGGTAAGTGTCACTAACGTTCTCGAAGGATTGGCATTACTACGTTAGAAACCACGTTAACCTAGTTAACGTGGACTCTAACGCAGGGACAGGGGAGGACTCTCCACGTTATTGGGAAAGGTAAGTCCCAATAACGTGTGCGAAGGACCAAGAGGCAAAGTTAGTGGTCACGTTAGTGCCACTAACGTTGAAGTCAACGTGATCATATTGGGGTTAGGAACGTTAGTGAAAAAGGTGATTGTCACTAACGTTCTCGAACCCACACTTTCACTTAACGTTGACACCACTAACGTCCTAAGCCAAACTCTCTGCCTACTTCACCTTTTCTCTCTGCAAGCAAAGCTAAGCCCAAGGAAAAGGATAACTGCTTCAAACTCAAGATCCAGAGGCCCATACCCACGACTTGAAGAGCCAACTAGAAGATCAGAAGAGTAGTATATATAGGAGTAGCTTTGAATTAGTCTAGGGAGTTGGAAAACTATAGGGAGCTTTTGGCATAGAACTACTCTCTGTATTTTACTTTCTCTGCACTTCTAGTTTTACTTTCATCATGTATTCTCCATCTTGGTTTTCATTTTCCAGAGCTATGAACAACTAAACCCCTTTCATTGGGTTAGGGAGCTCTGTTGTAATTTGATGGATCAATATTAGTTTTCATTCTCCTTCTTCTATCTTTTCTCTTGATTTTACTAGAAAGCTTTCGATCTTCATCTAATTGGGTAGTTATCTTGGAAAAGAAGCTATTCATACTTGGATCTCTTCTGAACCTTGAAAGAGGAATGAAGAGATCATGCTAGAAATGCTTTCTCATGCTGGACCAAATTGGGTTTGGATGGATATGTGACTATAATCCTACCAACACTTTATTTGGAAAATGCATGTGGTATAATCAGTGACCATACTTCATCTCTTCTCATGAGCAATTGACCAAGGAATTGGCTATTGATCAAGATTTGAGAGATTGAATTACCAAGAAATTGGAATTCGATCACTTGAGATTGCCAAAGAGATCAATGAATGCATTGATTGAGGAAGAGATGAAAATGAACTTGATCCGGAGAATGCGACATCTCCTGAACCCAATGAACTCCCATTTCTGATCTTACCCATTCTCTTTAATTTCTGCCATTTACTTTTATGAGCAATTACCCCATTCCCGTTTAAGATTCTGCAATTTACTTTCCGCCATTTACATTCAGCTCTTTATTTCTAGCATTTACTGTTTCTGCTTTTTACTTTCCCGCCATTTAATTTTCTGCAAATCTCAGATCAAATTCTGGTTCGCTCAACTAGAACATTCCTCTAATTAAAGTTGCTTGATCAATCAATCTCTGTGGGATTCGACGTCACTATATTATGAGTTTTTACTTGACGACAAATTCGATACACTTGCTGAAGAAAATTTGTTGAGAGACAAGTTTTGTGCGTATCAAGTTTATGGCGCCGTTGCCGGGATTGATTTTGTATCAACAATTATTAAGTTGGAGGATCACTAGCTTGAGCATTTTTCACTACAAGAAAAAAGGCCTATGGCCACGCTTTTTTCTTGCCACACTTTAAAAGCGTGGCCAAAAGTGGTCAATGGCCACGCTTTTACGAGGGTGGCGATAGATTAGAGATTTGGCCACTTTTTTTTTGCTACGCTTGAAAAGCGTGGCGAAAGGGGTCTATGGCTACGCTTTTATGAGGGTGACAATTGATTCGAGATTTGGCCACACTTTTTTTTGCCACGCTTAAAAAGCGTAGCCATAGAGAGAAATAGGCACACTTTTAAAGCGTAGCAATAGAGTTTTGTTATGGGTACATTTTAAAAGCGTGGCCGTTTCTTACAACTATTTTGGCACTATTTTAGCACACTTTAAAAGTGTAGCCAATAAAGGTTAAAAAAATTTTTTTTTCAAAAAAGTTATAATTAATTAATTACGTTACACACTCTGTATGAAACTCTACCTTTCTCCTATCCTAACACTCTTCCAACCCTTTGTATTCACCTTGAAAAGAAAAGCCCTAAAAACCCTTTTCGAAAGAACCAGGTACTCCGTGACCCCAGCAATCCGGAGAACATCGCCGGTGCTCCCTGTTCCGGCATACTAACCATACCCCTTTTTAATTCACAAACCCTAACCTGACACCCACCACACTCCCCTCCTTTCCCCTCACAACAGCACCACAGCCCCACTCCCCCTTTCCCCTCTCCAGCGCACACAACACAATACACACACGCACCACCTCACCCACGCGGAATAGGAGACCTCGAGGAAGGAGACGCCGCCTAGCTACCAGCTCTGTCGAAGACCAGCCTGTCGCCGCTGTCGAGTCAAACCCGAGAAAGAGAGTGTGTGCGACGATGAGAGAGGAGGAGCCGTCACCAAACGCGTCGTCGCCGCTGGAGGAGCTTCACTCTTCGCCGTCGCCGAGAAGGGGAAAGAGGAGCTGCTCCCGTCGTGCCAGTTACCGTCATTCTTCCTGGTTGCCAATGAAAGAGCCGCGAGAACCGTTGCCGTCGCGGAGGAGGGGGATGCGCGAGAGGGAGCCGTTAGTGTGGTCACCGTCGCAGCTGTTGAGTAAATCTTCGTGCTTTTTCAGTAAATCTTCGATCATCATTTAACTGAAACCATCTTATGAAATTTTACTAACAGCAAGTTCAAAATGGGTCTACTAATTTTCATTAAATGTTATGTGCTATCTGAATTTATGTTTTATTGTTGAATTTTTTATAGTTCTCAGGAAATCCAAGGACATCAAGTTTTGGGTTGATTGTTTTCTGGTTCAGTAAGATGAGTACTCAGGAAAAGTCTCTGACTTTGGGTGGAAATGAACAACAACATGTTGATGCTGATGCTGATACAGCAGCTTCTTGCAGAAGAACAATTTCTCTGCAGCTCAAAAGTTTCTACTAGTGCAGAAGAACAGGTTCTGCTTCTGATTCTCTGCCTTTCATGATTGTTGGCTTCTTTGTTGATTTTTCCCCTCATTTTCTTTTCTGATTTCTCTTGTTTTTCTATGATTATCCATGTCATCTGTTTGTGCTTTTCTTTCACCTTCTATTTGTTTTTATGTTATGTTTAGTTTAGTTGATGATTCCTCAGACTGAGATTTTTTTTTCAAAGTCATGTGTAGTGTTTTTGTTTGATATATCATAGACATGATCCTAATACTAGAACTAATTAGTTATGGTTGCAAAGTCGTCGTGCTGCCGTCTCCCTCTCCTTCACTCATCGCACCTCCGTTTCCATCTCTCAACCCTCTTCCTCGCCACCGGTCAGTGCCAACTCCTTCCCTTCTAATTATGGTAGTCAATCTGCTGCATGCTAATTTTGAAAATTGGATGACAATTTTGTCAATGATGAGATGCTCTTATATCCTAGTCATGTTTAATATTGGATGGAAATGTGTAGAAAATAATAATTCTGAACAATTTGAAATTCTTCTGGACTGCTTCCCTTTCCATTTTTGACTTTAAGCATATAGGCAGCTAAAATGGCACTGATAGATAGTTTTCCAATCAAACTTCCCTTGACATTCATATGATTGAAGTTCTATTTATATAACTTGGAAAAGGTTATCAGCTTTTTCAAACAAAATCCATGTTTGAATTTAGTAAAACAGCAAGTATTTATATTTGGTTACTGAGTTCAAAGGTGCCAAAATGAAATTTGTTGATGCTAAACTGTAAATGGTAGTATTATATCCTGATATCATAAAGCAAATTTGCATTGATGTTTAATCACCTTATTCATGATTTTCTTATATTTTTTAGTTGCATATTTTTTTAATGGCTACTACAATTTTCTAATGGTATATTTATATGAGATAAAATGTATTCATTGTCCTGAAAGCGTTTTTCAGATTTAATAGACCACCGAGTTTAAGATAAGGAAAAAAAGTATCCTACTTTTTTGGAGTCTAATAGCCATATTTGAATCTTGAGAAATTTTGGTTGAGTTCTACCAAGTTTCATATTGATTCATGGCATTACTCTTTGCTAAATGCTTCCAAAATCTGTTAAAGTGAATTTTGTTTGAATGATAATTTGTTAAAGCTATTCTTGTGTAATTGCTAATTTATACTTAATCAAATTTTGCAATTGAATTATTTTAAAAATTACAGTTTTTAATATATGAATGCTTTAAAAGTGCAAGAGTTGGTTGTGGCTGTGTTGTGTTGAATGTGTTAGTTGAATTGATTTATTTTGTTTGCTTAATAGAACATGACAGTAATAGCTTTTAAGCTTAATAGAACATGACAGATTAAGCTTTTAAGCTTGATAGAATATGACATATTGAGCTTAATATCATTTTTGTTGAATGTGTTATGATTGCAAGTACTTTCCTTATGCTTCAATTTTAAGCTTCAAATGTCTCTGCACCTGAAAAATTATGATCCAAATTGATTCAACATATTATGCACCAATTTTAGTTTGCATGCTTCTGTTGAACATAACACTTGATCAATGAAACTTTTAATACCAATTAGGAAAAACATTCAACTACTTTGATCAATTTTCTAACTATTATAATTATTACTCAGTCATCTCATTCTGTGTCCCAATACTTTCTTTCCTGCTGCTACAAGGACCTTTGCTTTTCTTCATTTATCTGCAATCTACACCAAAGAGAAAAAAAATTATCAATGTTATTAACCTAGTATTATGTTCTTCATTTATCTGCAATCTACAAAGGATAATTGTTATTATGTTCTTCTAATTTGATTGCCTTGTATGGTGGAACTCTAGCATGAAATTCTCAATGTCAAAGTGAATGTTTCAGTGGATGGGGATGTTTTCCATTGATTGATTCTATTAACCTGCTTATGAGTGTCTTCTTGTTAATTAGCTTTAGAGATAATGTTCAACTTCGTTGCAAATTTTTCTATCTGTTATGCATCTCACTGAAACCAATTTTTCTTTAATAGTTGGAGATCTACATGGAGATCTTAAGCAGGCTAGATATGCACTTCAAAAGGCTGGTGTATTGAGCTCTGATGGTCAAGACTTATGGACTGATGGAGAAACGGTACGTGTCCTGTTTTTAGAAACTGATAGCTTTTAGTTTTAATTATAATTTATTCGCTAGTCTTCTAAAGTAGTTGTAAGGTTTTGGTTTGAAATTTATCACTTTAACATTGTGGACGTTTATTTTTGTTTCTTGTTCTAGGTGTTGATTCAAGTTCGAGATATACTAGATCGAGATGAAGATATTGCTATCTTGTCCTTGTTGCGATCATTGGATAAACAGGCAAAGGCAAAAGGTTGAGCTATGTTTCAGGTTTGCCATTTTTAACTTTGACCATGTGAACAACTTTGGCCACTGTCAAACTCATGAACCACTCAAGTTATTGTCTCAAATAACTGAA
This sequence comes from Arachis ipaensis, assembly GCF_059453495.1. Classification (NCBI taxonomy): domain Eukaryota; kingdom Viridiplantae; phylum Streptophyta; class Magnoliopsida; order Fabales; family Fabaceae; genus Arachis; species Arachis ipaensis. Next base: position 69,021,094 of record NC_142442.1, on the reverse strand, counting down.
TGTCAAGGAGATGACAATTTCTTACTCATAACAGTATAGCTTCACCTATTAAATGTTAAACCTTCGTCTCCATTTAAGACCCTTTACCAGAAATGTATTGTATACGTGGATATGAAAAGAATATATTTGATAGGCAAAAAGATGGTTTGATGGATTTCTTCTCTACGGATTCATATTTTATAGAAATACTAGAAATGTAGATTGATCTCCTCGTGTTTAAAAGTTAATTTTAGGAAATGGTTTATATATTGTTGTATGAATGTAGGTCCTTCTTAGAGGCCCAAAGAACTTCAGGGAAGATGTGAAACACTTGGGTCCTGCTCCTGGTGTTCTTTACAGCTATATCAAGCCTTATGTACGATCTAAGGGAAGGAAGTTTGAGAAAGTTAGAGGAAGGAAGAATAACAAAGGACTTGGGGTTTAAGTTGTATTATTTCTGTATTTTTCTTCAATTTTTAGTTTTGGAATTTGAATTCGAGATTTATTTTGTATTTGAGTATTAGTTTTTTAATGTATAAAACAATTATAGCAAAAATTATATATGTCACTAATTACTGTTTGATTTGTCTTGTTATAAAAATTGCATACTATATTTATAGATTTGGTAATAAAAAATGATTGAAAATTTATATTGTGCAGATGAAGGTAAAGTTAGAAAAAAGATTTTTTTTTTAATTTGATAAGGCTATCGCCACGCTTTTAAAGTGTGGCCGTATCTCGTGCTATCGCCACGCTTTGAAAGCGTGGCCGTATCTCGCTATCGCCACGCTTCAAAAGCGTGGCCGTATCTCGCTATCGCCACGCTTCAAAAGCGTGGCCATATCTCCCCACATATGGCCACGCTTTTAAGCATGGCAATCTGTAAAAAGCGTGGCAAAAAAAAGTATGGCGATAGGTCACGAAAAGCGTGGCGATAGAGCAACCGGCACCCTTGCAGTTGTGACCCTTTCAAAAGTGTCCCAATAGCTCAAAAAGCGTGGCGAAAAGCTATCGCTACGCTTTTTTCAGCTTTTCGCCACGCTTTAAAAGTGTAGCAAAAAACGTGTTTTCTTGTAGTGTTTTATTCTGTTGATTTAAATTTCTGTCTGAGCAATTTACTTTCGGTTTCAGTTGTTTTTATTCCTATCCCTTTAACCCCTTTATTCCAGTTGTTTACACTCTGTTTCACTCACCCACTAACTGTTTGATATATTGCATCACTCACACTAACAGCATTTTTTTAGAATAGTTTCTGGATCTATTTCCTTGCTTGCACCTTGTTGGTTGTATGACAGGGAGGAGAAGCGGGGCTTCAACTTCCTTTGATTTTGAACCTGAGAGGACATTCCTTAGATTAAGGAGGGAAGCAAGAGGAAAAAGAGTAGTGGGTGCTGAGGAAGAGGAAGAGTACTTTGAACTAGACATGGAGGAGAATATGGAAAACCATCATGAAGAAAAAGCTCACAACCATGGCAGAGAAGGTCTAGCAAATCATGCTGGGCAAGAGAGAAGAGTTCTGGGTTCTTACATCAACCCAAACCCAGGAAACTGTGGGAGTAGCATCCAAAGGCCAACCATACATGCCAACAACTTTGAACTAAAGCCACAGCTCATCACCCTTGTTCAGAACAACTATTCATTCGGAGGGAGTGTCCAAGAAGACCCCAATCAACATCTAACCACCTTCCTGAGGATATGTGACACTGTGAAGTCTAATAGTGTTCATCTTGACACCTATAGACTACTTCTGTTTCCTTTTTCACTCAAGGACAAAGCATCTAAATGGCTGGAGTCCTTCCCAAAGGAGAGTTTGGCAACATGGGAAGATGTGGCGAACAAATTCTTGGCAAGATTCTATCCTCCTCAATGGATTAACAGGCTGAGAGCTGAGGTGCAAACATTCAGGCAGCAGGATGGTGAGACTCTATATGAAGCATGAGAGAGGTTTAAGGACCTAACAAGGAGGTGTCCACCAGATATGTTCAATGAATGGGTGCAGCTACACATTTTCTATGAAGGCCTTTCTTATGAATCAAAGAAGGAAGTAGACCATTCATCCGGGGGATCTCTGAACAAGAAGAAGACCATTGAGGAGGCCATAGATGTCATTGAAACTGTAGCAGAGAATGACTATTTCTATGCCTCTGAAAGAGGGAACACTAGAGGAGTGATGGAACTAAACAATGTGGATGCACTGCTGGCCCAAAACAAGCTCATAACCAAGAAGTTGGCTGACCTCACCAAGAAGAAGGAGAGGAACCAAGTAGCAGCAATCACCACCTCATCAACAACCCAAGAAGAAGTGAATGAAGAAGCAGAGGGTAGTCAGGAGCAAGCCAACTACATTGGGAATTCACCTAGGCAAAACCATGATCCATACTCCAAAACCTACAACCCTGGATGGAGGAACCACCCAAACTTTGGGTGGGGAAATCAACAAGATCAAGGCCTAGATCAAAGACGTCCAAATCCCAACAACTTAGCTCACCAACATGCCACTCCTAGACCATATCAGCACCCACATAACCACCCCTCTCAACACTTCTACCAAGGCCAAACTAACCTTTCTCATCCATCCAATCTCAACTCACCATCACCTGATGACAGACTCTCAAGGATTGAAAACTTACTTGAAGGTATATGCAAAGAGATTCAAGATAACAAGGTGTTTAAGGAGGAAGTGCGAGCCAATTTTAAGAACCAGGGAGACACCATCAAGAGGTTGGAATCTCAAGTGGTGTATCTCTTTGAGCAGATTCCCAAACCTACAGATAGATTCCCAAGTGATACAGAGAAAAACCCGAGAGGTGAAGCAAAGAAAGTAAGATGGGAAGATTGCAAGATGGTCACTACAAGTGATGAGAAGACTGACGAAGAGCAAAAGAAGCTATTAGAACAACTTGGAGAGACATCAGCAGAGAAACAGGAAGAGGAGCACCAAGAACCAAAAATCTCACAACAGGAGCTACTGAGACTCTATGCACCCTTTCTCCAACTACTCAATGGTGCTGTGGAGAAGAGAATATACTCAAGATTTCTTGACGTGTTTGCATCTCTGCATGTAAACATACCATTCATCAAGACCATCCAACAAATGCCTGCATACATCAAGTATATGAAGGAACTGCTTCCCAGGAAAAGCTCACTCAAGGGAGGCCAAATTATAGTGATGAACAAGGAGTGCAGCGCCCTCATTCAACCAGAGTTATCTACAAAAAGAAAGGACCCAGGGAGTTTCTACATTCCTTGTGCCATCAGAGAAACCATGTTTGATAAGGGACTCTGCGATTTGGGAGCAAGCATCAACTTAATGCCCTTATCCCTTATGAAGAGGCTACAGATCAATGAGATAATGCCCACAGATGTAGTCATCAGGCTGGCTGATAAAACTCAAAAACAAGCAATAGGAGTGGTGGAAAATGTGTTGGTAAAGGTTGGGAAATACTTCCTCCCAACAGACTTTGTCATATTGGACATGGAAGAGAGTCACACTCACCCAATCATATTGGGAAGACCATTCCTAGCTACAGCCAGAGCACTCATAGATGTAGAGCGAGGGGAGCTAATTTTGAGGATCCATGATGAACAACTCAGCTTTAATGTCTTCAAACTCTCACAAGAAACAGATCAAGAGAACAAGGAACCAAGGAAGAATCACAGTGAGATACTGAAGGAAGAAACAAGCACTGAAGGACAACAAGCACATCTGGAGATCCCCTTGGTTGATAAACAAGTAAATAAACAGTTGTCTCAGCTCAAGGAAAAACTGGAGGAACATAAACCACCAGAGGCATATGAGGGCAGCAACAAAATTTCCTTAGAAGAAGAGGCCACAAAGAGCAAGGCACCAGACAAAGGAACAAAGAAGAAGGTACTAAGGAGGTGGAGGAACAAGAAGATCCCTACCGAGGACTTCTCTCCAGGGGATAAAGTGATCTCAGCTTACTTCCCAGATATCCCCCTGATCTCCCCACTGTACCATCTCAGTTACCTAAGGTCTTCACTATCAATAGAGTTCTCTCATTGGAACATGTAGAGATTGTTGATACAACCAATGGATATAGGTCCACAGCAAGAGGGGAAGACTTGAAGCATTATCAACCTCCCTGATGAAGGAGAAACGTCAAGCTAGTGACACTAAAGAAGCGCTTCATGGGAGGCAACCCATGTTTTATATGCTTTTAGAAAATAGTGAATAAGTCAATATTCATGAATTCAAAACCAAACGTGACAAACACTTGGTGAAATTCTTATTATGCAGTATATAGTGAAGAATAAGTTTGGTGTTCAAAGCATGCCAAGAAAGCATGAATGCAATTCAGAGCATGCTAGTCTTGGAGCCTTGAACAAAAAGTTTTTCATCATAGTGCTACAAACTAAGTTTGGTGTCACCCAAGGTGCCACCAATGTGCATATAAGGATACACAGTTAGTTAGTTAGTTGGTGTTCATGAATAAACAATCTAGTTCTTTTTCTTAATTATTCTAGCCGTAAAGTTTAATTTCTCAATGATATTAATTTTTCTTTTTTATTTTTATAGGAAAAGGGAAAGGAGAATTGAAGGGGATTGATTGGACAATTAAATGAGGAAGGTTCGGACACCACAAAAGGAGGGTACTACACACGTGCCTCAAGGAGGGATGCATTGGAAAATGTTGCCATGCATCATTGAAAAGAATGAGACCCTCAAAGACCGGGCAACACCCTTCATAAAGTTGATGATCCTTGTCCTTTCTCCATGCTGAACCTCATCCGTCCATCTCACACTCAAATCATCTATCCAAACCCTTCATTTGCCCATCACTTCCATATATAAGTAGTTCTCCCTCCATACCCCCTTCACATTCCAAACGCCCAGCTTAACATCTTCCTCTCAGAACCAAACTATTCTTACCACATTAAAAACATTCCCCTTCACTCCCTTCATTACACTCAATCCTAAACAACCAAAAGTCTCCACATCCTTACCACCTTCACAGATTAACTCCCATTCATGGCATCTTCGAGCTCTAAAAGAAGGAAGGGAAAGGAACCTATGGAGCAACACCCGTATGATGAAAAGAAATTTAGAAGCTTGCACCATGCATTGTAGTACGGGTGGATTGTTGATAAGGAAATAATTTATGAACTTGGATTTCAAGTCAGAAAGAATGAGTGCCCGGAAATCACGACGAAGGTAGAAAAGAGGCGATGGGAGCTCCTCACTGATCCGGTTGTTAAGGTAAATGCAAATCTTATAAGAGAGTTCTATGCAAATGCGGTCCGATATGATAAGGCAGATGAGTCATATACAAGCTTTGTGAGAGGAAAGATTGTGGATTTCAATCCCATGAGTGTCATGAGGGCATTAAAGCTACGGTCCATACCATTTGAAGAAGAGAGTTATCATTCAAGAATGGACAACAGCCCCAATTATGACCAGATTGTGCAAGATATTTGTGTACCCGGAGCTGACTGGGAAAGATATGCGGATAGGAGACCAATGTTCATCAAGAGAGCAGACCTTACTCCAGAAGCAAAGGGGTGGTTCGAAATTGTAAGGAGATCCATCCTCCCAGTAGGGAACAACTCGGAGGTGAACCTCAAGAGAGCGACAATGGTGCACTGTATACTCAAAGGAGGAGAGATCAAGGTTCATGAACTCATAGCCGCAGGCATTAGAAAGATGGCAGAGAAAAGCGACTCAAGAGAAAAGTTAGGTTACCCCAGCACTATTTACCGACTATGCAAGAAAGCTGGGGTGGTGTTTGAAGATGAGGACCCCGTGTGGATAAAAGAGGGCATTCCAATAACCGTTCAATGGATGCATGCTGCCGTATCCCCCCTGCCTCAACGGAAGCAAAGGAAGAGCCCAGCCCCTCAAGTAGTAGAAGGACAAGTCTTAGAGGGCCAAACACCAGCCACTTTGGATATGCACCAACTACAAGAAGCCATTGATGGCCTATCTAGACAATATTTGGAAAGCCAAGGAGCACAGAAAGAGCTTCAACTACAGATGATGGGGCAGCAAGTGGAATCACTCTCAAGATGGATGACTCAACAAGGGGAGTGACAAAAGCAAATGATGGAGCAGCAACTAAGTCAAGGACAACAATGGAGTGAAACATTCCACAGGATAGAACAAAGGCAAAATGAATAACAAGAATCCATCCAGAAGCTAATCAACATCCAAGCACATCAAGGTGCACATATACATGAGATGCATCGAAAAAAACTTGAATAGGCAGAACTATTGGACGAGCAAAGGGCATTCGCAGAAGGAGTTTACATGAGCGAGACTGGGCATCATATAAACACTCAAACCAGGCTCGGATACTTAGTAGGACAGCTGCCTATATTGCATCCTGGAATCGCAAGGTATGAAGAAATGAAGGATGAATTAGCACGAGAAGAAAGACAAAAGGTGGAAGAGTGTCATGAATCAGTGAGGAAGGCACTTGAGGATTGGAAGCAAGCAAGATTGGCACGGATGCGAGGAAATGCAAGAGGACACAAAGAAGACAAACAAGGAGGGGAGCATGGGCATCCACATAAGTAAAAGGTGGTGGAGTTCCTTCTTTGGTCCATCTTTTTTTTCTATGCTTTAAATAAGGAAGATCTTGTATGAAATAGAACATGCTTCCATGTTAGTTTGAACCCTTTTCAATTCTGTCTTTTAAATTTTTTGTTGCGTAGGTCTAGGATTGCTAGTCTGAATGTCATTACTGCATCATTTCCTTGCTTACTTGTATGCTTATCCTTTTGAATTAAATGAAAAGAGAATGAGTATTTTATAAAAGACCAGAGTGGAGTTCATACTATGGAGTAAGTTCCTAAGTTTGTGGTGTAGTCATAAGTTAGCTAAGTTAGTTCAACCACAAGGTGGGAAGACAACTATCTGTCCTAAATCATATGCTTTGAACACACCCCATGAGACAAGCTAAATAACAAGATCCTAATAAGAAAAAGGGAAAGAACAATTAAAGTGAACAATAAAAGAAAAAAAATAGCAAGAAAAGAGGCTGGGCACCAAGGGTTTGAGTTTTGAGGGATGTGTCTGTGGTGTTCTTGTACCAAGGATCTGCTTTATCCCAATAACGTGGACTCTAACGCAGGGACAGGGGAGGACTCTCCACGTTATTGGGAAAGGTAAGTCCCAATAACGTGTGCGAAGGACCAAGAGGCAAAGTTAGTGGTCACGTTAGTGACACTAACGTTGAAGTCAACGTGATCATATTGGGGTTAGGAACGTTAGTGAAAAAGGTGATTGTCACTAACGTTCTCGAACCCACACTTTCACTTAACGTTGACACCACTAACGTCCTAAGCCAAAGTCTCTGCCTACTTCACCTTTTCTCTCTACAAGCAAAGCTAAGTCCAAGGAAAAGGATAACTGCTTCAAACTCAAGATCCAGAGGCCCATACCCAAGACTTGAAGAGCCAACTAGAAGATCAGAAGAGTAGTATATATAGGAGTAGCTTTGAATTAGTCTTGGGAGTTGAAAAACTATAGGGAGCTTTTGGCATAGAACTACTCTCTGTATTTTACTTTCTCTGCACTTCTAGTTTTACTTTCATCATGTATTCTCCATCTTGGTTTTCATTTTCCAGAGCTATGAACAACTAAACCCCTTTCATTGGGTTAGGGAGCTCTATTGTAATTTGATGGATCAATATTAGTTTTCATTCTCCTTCTTCTATCTTTTCTCTTGATTTTACTAGAAAGCTTTCGATCTTCATCCAATTGGGTAGTTATCTTGGAAAAGAAGCTATTCATACTTGGATCTCTTCTGAACCTTGAAAGAGGAATGAAGAGATCATGCTAGAAATGCTTTCTCATGCTGGACCAAATTGGGTTTGGATGGATATGTGACTATAATCCTACCAACACGTGATTTGGGAAATGCATGCGGTATAATCAGTGACCATACTTCATCTCTTCTCATGAGCAATTGACCAAGGAATTGGCTATTGATCAAGATTTGAGAGATTGAATTACCAAGAAATTGGAATTCGATCACTTAAGATTGCCAAGGAGATCAATGAATGCATTGATTGAGGAAGAGATGAAAATGAACTTGATCTGGAGAATGCAACATCTCCTGAACCCAATGAACTCCCATTTCTGATCTTACCCATTCTCTTTAATTTCTGCCATTTACTTTTATGAGCAATTACCCCAATCCCGTTTAAGATTCTGCAATTTACTTTCCGCCATTTACATTCAGCTCTTTATTTCTAGCATTTACTGTTTCTGCTATTTACTTTCCCGCCATTTAATTTTCTACAAATCTCAAATCAAATTCTGGTTCACTCAACTAGAACATTCCTCTAATTAAAGTTGCTTGATCAATCAATCTCTGTGGGATTCGACCTCACTCTATTGTGAGTTTTTACTTGACGACAAATTCGGTACACTTGTCGAAGAAAATTTATTGAGAGACAAGTTTTGTGCGTATCACTAACAAGAAAACACGAAACTTAAAATTTTTAAATCAAGATAAGAAAGGATAACAATTTTTTCGAAAATTTGAATAAAGATAAAAGAAAAATTTTCTTGGATTTTCGAATTTTAAGGAAAGAGAAAAACAAGTAAGAGACACCAAACTTAAAAATTTAAGATCAAATGACAAATGACACTAATTTTTCAAAAATTTGAAAGAAAAACACAAGAAGATACCAAACTTAAAAATTTTAAGATCAAACAAAGAAATTAACAAGAACAATTCGAATACCAAGAAGAACAACCAAGAAAAATTTCGAAATTTCAAGGAAAAAGAAGAAAACAAACGGGACACCAAACTTAAAAACTGACACATGACTCAAACAAAGAAAAAGATATTAAAGAAAAGAACAGGTTTTGAAAATTTTTTGCAAAAGAAAACAAAAGACACAATTAAAATAGTAACTAAACCTTAAAGAATACCTAATCTAAGCAAGAAGATAGTCTGGTAGTTTGTCAAACTCGAACAATCCCCGGCAACGGCACCAAAAACTTGCTGTGTGAAATTGAACTCCGCACAACTGAACCGGCAAGTGCACCGGGTCGTCCAAGTAATACCTCAGGTGAGTGAGGGTCGAATCCAACGGAGATTATCAGATTGAGCAAACAATGGCGATCTTGTAAATCTTAGTCAGACGATTAGAAAAGATGGTTGTTTGTTAAGATGCATAAACGAAAAGTAAAGGAAACGAGATACCAGATTAGTGTAAAAGCAATGATAGATATTTAGTTAAGGCTTCAGAGATGCGTATTGGTGGACGGAATTACACTTCACACAACTGAACCAGCAAGTGCACTGGGTCATCCAAGTAATACTTGAGTGAGTCAGGGTCGATCCCATGAGGATCGTTGGCTTGAATCAAGCTGTGGTTATCTTGTAGATCTTAGTCAGGCAGATAGAAAAGTTGTTTGTTTGTTTAAATCACATAAAAGTAAAATAAAGATAATGTTACTTAATTGAAGGTGAATGCAATGATAAGAAGATGGTTAAGGCATTGGAAATGCTTTATTCTTCTGGAGCAATTCTGTTTTACTGTCTCCTTTAACTGTGAATGATTTCTTCTATGGCAGGCTGTATGTGATCAACACCTTTCTTGAGAGGTCGCCGATTCTCCTCCAGACCTGAACACCAGGGTTAGTGCGCATCCAGTCTTATTGAGGGTGAAGCTCCTACAGTCCATTCCCCTTGATGATCCTACATAAAACGCCACAGACAAGGTCGAATCTTCTGGATTAGAGAATGCTATGCCTTTGGTTCTAGCCTTTACCACAAAGATCCTAATTTCCCCATACCTAGGCTGAACTGGTATCTCGAGAAGTCCCCAACGAAGTCGTAGATTAGCCATCTAAGAGATGTATTATCAAGCTAGTGGTTCATTGATATCCGATGAAAGACGCACGTTGAACCCATGTAGAATAGAGATAACCTTGTGCCGGTTCAACTCATTCATAAAGTTGAAGAACGAAGATACATCTTAGAATAGAGAATCAAACACAAATTGAGATAGAACAGTAATACTTTTATTAATCCATAAAACTCAGCAGAGCTCCTCCCCTTAACCTAGGAGATTTAGAGACTCATACTATACAAAAGTGATAATGAATTTGAATGGGGGAGGAAGAAGATTGGTCATAGATCTAGTATGTCTAACAAAAGGGTGATCTTCTCCTATATATACTAACCTAATGACTAAGGATTATAGAAATATGATAGGCTTAGGCTTGTAGTGCAAAAATCCACATCTAGGGCCCACTTGGTGAGTGTTTGGGCTGAGCTTGAGTGGTTTCCATGTGCTAGGATGCTCCTTGGGCGTTGAACGCTGGCTAGGGACACCTTCATGGGCGTTGGACGCCTGGACTGGGGTAGATGGCTGGCGTTGAATGCCAATTTTGGGCCTTTAATTCTGAAGCAAAGTATAAACGATTACACATTGCTGGAAAGCCCTGGATGTTAGCTTTCCATAGCCGTTAAGAACGCTCCATTTGGATTTCTGTAGCTCCAGAAAAGCTCATTCGAGTGCAAGTAGGTTAGATCCTAATAGTATCTACAGTGCTTTCTCTACCTCTGAATCAGACTTTTGGTCCAGCTCCTCAACTTCAACCAGAAAATACCTGAAATTGCATAAAAACACGCAAAATCATAGTAGAATCCAAAAATGTGAATTTTACACTAAAACCTATGAAAATATAATAAAACTTAAATAAAACATGCTAAAAACTGTATGAAAATGATGCCAAAAAATATATAAAATATCCGCTCATCACGTATTCTTTCCGGATTAACTTTTCTTACTGTCTACTTCAACAACGAATGACTCATTCAATGGCAGCCGTAATTGACTAATTCATGTAGCATCCTCGTCAACTTAGTCTCTTCTAAACCATAGCAGTCCACCATATCCGAGCAACTCATTTAGCAACCTCATCAAGTTAACTCATGTCTTCCCACTATAGTCGAAGGTGAAGACCTAAGCAATCCACTCCCCTTCTCGATCCTACTCAAAACGCCATAGACAAGGTCGTATCTTCCGGATCAAGGAACGCTACTTCTCATACTTTAGCCTTAACGCCACAGAGACCTCAGTAATCCATGGTCAACGGGATTATATGTCACATATCTAAAGTCGCCCAGGCATGCTCTTGGAATCCGCAATGCACTCTCTAGCTAAGGTTCAATGCTATCTGGGTCAGGACTCACACGGAACCCATGTAGAACAAGGATGATTGTCACGGGTCATCCTCAATTCATGAGATGAAGAACGAAAGTACAAGAGAATGGAATCAAACGTGTATTGAAATAGAACAGTAATATTATTAATCCATGAGAATCAACAAAGCTCCTAACCCTAACTTAGGAGGTTTAGTTGCTCATGCTTTACAGTAATGTAAAATGTCAAGAAGGTAAAGATGAGTCAGAAGATCCTAAACATGGGTGATCATCTCCTTTAAATACTAATCTAATAACAAAGAAGTACAAAAAGTATGACAGACTAGACTAGAGGTGCAAAAATCCATCATTGGGCCCACTGTGGTTGAGTACTTGGGATGAGCTTGGCATCCAACTTTGAGGAATGAGAGTTGAACGCCTATTAGAGGGTGATTGGTGGGCGTTGACCACCCCAAGGGGGGTGGTTCTTGGGCGTTCAACGCTGGCTTGTCTCCTTGGGGCGTTGAACGCTAGCCAATAGCTAGTTCCTTGGCGTTCAACACCCAGTATGGGTAGGCTCCTTCGAAGAAAAGTATAGATCATTATATATTGTTCGAAAGCTTTGTAACTCCATTGAGAACGTGTCATTTGAACCTTTGTAACTCCAGAAATGTTCATTTGAGTGCATGGAGGTCAGAATCTGACAGCATCTGCTACGCTTTGTGTGATCTTGGAGCTAGCATCAACCTCATGCCACTTTCAATGATGAAAAAGCTCCAAATTGAAGAGGTAAAATCCACTCGTATTTCTCTTCAACTTGCTAATCTTTCTATTAAAATTCATGTGCGGGTTTTTGAGGATTTACTTGTGAAAGTGGGGCCATTTATATTTCTTGCTGATTTTGTCGTATTGGATATGGAAGAGGATAAAAAGTCCCCTATTATTCTTGGAAGACCCTTTTTAGCTACAGGTAAAGCTCTGATTGATGTGCAAAAGGGTGGATTAACCCTGAGGGTCAATGACGAACAGGTGGTCCTTAATGTGTTTAGAGCTATTAAACACCCTAATGATTCTGAGGGGTGTGTGAGAGTTGATGTTGTTGAACCACTTATTCAAGAGGTACTAGAAGCTGAGGTACTTGATGATATTCTGGATCCTCTCTCTGAGTATGAATTACTTGAGATTGATGATTCACCACCTCAGAAGGATATAGTGAACACGCCTAAGGTGGAAGGAGAAGTTCCTAATAAGCTTGAGCTAAAACCATTGCCTCTTTCTTTGAAATATGTGTTCCTAGGTGAAAACGATTCATATCCAGTGATTATTAGCTCTTCCTTGAAGCTTGATGAGGAAGAGGCATTGATCACAGCAAGAGTCAGAAAATAGCTCTTGGGTGGACCATTGGTGATTTAAAGGAGATTAGTCCAATCAAGTGTATGCACAAGATCCTTCTTGAAGATAATGCTAAACCGGTTGGGCAACCACAAAGGAGACTAAATCCAACTATGAAAGAGGTGGTCCAAAAAGAGGTAATGAAACTATGGGAAGACGGCATTATATATCCTATTTCTGATAGCCCTTAGGTGAGTCCTATGCAGGTAGTTCCCAAGAAAGGAGGTATGACAGTGATCAAGAATGAAAAGAATGAGCTAATTCCTACAAGAACCGTCATAGGATGGCAAATGTGCATAGATTACAGGAGGCTCAACACTGCTACAAGAAAGGATCACTTCCCCCGCCTTTCATTGATTAGATGCTTGAGAGATTAGCTGGTCATGCTTTTTATTGTTTTCTAGATGGATATTCTGGATATAACCAAATTGTAGTAGACCATCAAGATCAAGAAAAGACAGCATTCACATGTCCTTTTGGAGTATTTGCTTACCGGAGAATGCCGTTTGGACTCTGTAATGCCCCAGCAACTTTTCAGAGGTGTATGCTTTCAATTTTTTCTGATATGGTTGAAATGTTTATTGAGGTATTTATGGATGATTTTTCTATTTTTGGTAATTCTTTTGAATCCTGCCTTAAGCATTTATCCCTGGTCTTTAAACGGTGTCAAGAATTAAATCTTGTTTTAAATTGGGAGAAATGTCATTTTATGGTCACAGAAGGTATTGTTCTTGGACACCGAATTTCAACCAAGGGAATTGAGGTTGATAGAGCAAAGGTGGAGGTAACTGAAAAATTACCACCACCAACTAATGTTAAGGTAGTAATGAGCGGATAATTTATACCCTTTTTGTCATTGTTTTTACATAGTTTTTAATATGTTTTAGTTACTTTTTATTATATTTTTATTAGTTTTCATGCAAAAATCACATTTCTGGACTTTACTATAATTTTGTGTGTTTTTCTATAATTTCGGGTATTTTCTGACTAAAATTGAGGGACCTGAGCAAAAATCTGATTCAGAGGCTGAGAAAGGACTGCAGATGTTGTTGGATTTTGACCATCCTGCGCTCGAAGTGGATTTTCTGGAGCTACGGAAACCCAATTGGCACGCTCTCAGTTGCGTTGGAAAGTAGACATCTTGGGCTTTCCAGCAATGTATAATAGTCCATACTTTTTCTGAGATTTAATGGCCCAAACTGGCGTCTAAACGCCAGCCAGAGACCCTTTTCTGGCGTATAACGCCAGAACTGGCACCAGAACTAGAGTTAAACGCCCAAACTGGCATCCAAGCTGGCGTTTAACTCTAGAAAAGGCCTTTGCACATGTAAAGCTCAATGCTCAGCCCAAGCACACACCAAGTGGGCCCCGGAAGTAGATTTCTGCACTATCTGCACTTAGTTACTTATTTTCTGTAATCCTTAGTAACTAGTTTAGTATAAATAGCACGTTTTACTATTGTATTCATACACTTTGGGATCAGTTTATCATCTTTTAGACTTTTATCATCTTATGTTACATTTGGGAGGCTGGCCTCACGGCCATGCCTAGACCTCTTTCTCTTATGTATTTTTTACGGTGGAGTTTCTACACCTCATAGATTAAGGTGGGGAGCTCTGCTGTTCTTCATGAATTAATGCAAGTACTATTGTTTCTCTTTGAATTCATGCTTACTTCTTCTCCAAGATATACTCTCGTACTTAATTCAGTTAAGTCAGAAGGAAGGGGTGACCCGTGACAATCACCCACTATCTTCGTTACTCGCTTAGCCAAGATCCGTGTGCCTGACAACCACAAGCGGTCTACATGATGTTCAATGTAGTCATTGGATGACAGCGGGAGTATATTCTCTTGGGTCTCTAATCCATAGACCGAGTCCGGAGGTTAGAACCTTCGTGGTATAGGCTAGAACCAATTGGCAGCATTCCTGAGATCCGGAAAGTCTAAACCTTGTCTGTGGTATTCCGAGGAGGATCTGGGAAGGGATGACTGTGACGAGCTTCAAACTCGTGAATGTTGGGTGCAGTGATAGTGTGCAAAAGGATAGAGATATCCTATTCCAGCGTTAGTGAGAAATGATTAGCCGTGCGGTAGCTGTACCTGGTATTTTTCATTCGAGACAAGAAATCCGACAGTTGATTAGCCGAGCAGAAACTGTACCTGGTATTTTTCATCTGAGAGGATTATACAGCTTGCCATGGAAGGGAGCACGCATCATTGGAGGAAGAAAATGGGAAAGCAGAGTTTTAGAAGCAACAAAGCATCTCCAAACGCTTATCTGAAACTCCCACCAATGAATTACATAAGTATCTTATTTTATTTTATGTTTTATTTATCTTTTAAGTATCAAAATCTCATAACCAATTGAATCCGCCTGACTAAGATTTACAAGATGACCATAGCTTGCTTCAAGTCGACAATCTCCGTGGGATCGACCCTTACTCACGTAAGGTATTACTTGGACGACCTAGTGCACTTGCTGGTTAGTTGTGCGGAGTTGTGAAAAGTGTGATCACAATTTCGTGCACCAAGTTTTTGGTGTCGTTGCCAGGGATTGTTCGAGTTTGGACAACTGACGGTTCATCTTGTTGCTTAGATTGGGTAATTTTATTTTATGTTTAAGCTTTTTATTTTTATTTTCGAAAAAAAATATATTTAGTTTTCGAAAAATTCATAAAATTTTTTAAGAATGAATTCTAGAGCTTCTTGAGATATGTTGAAGCCTGGCTGGCTGTTAAACCATCTCTAATCTTTTGGACTAAGGTTTCCACTTTCTATTGCAGAAAGGACATGTCTGTAATTGTTATGCTAAAGCTTGGCTGGCCATTTGGCCATGTCTAATTCTTTTGGACCGAAGCTTTAGACTAACATTGCATGAATCCTGGAATTCTTATTAAAAATTTTGAATTTTTTTATTTTCTCTTTCGAAAACAATTTTCGAAAAATATACAAAAATTTTTTTTTATAAAATCATAAAACCAAAAAAAAATTGTGTTTCTTGTTTGAGTCTAGTGTCAAATTTTAAGTTTGGTGTCAATTGCATTCTTTTAATTTTCTTAAAAATTTTCAAAAATTCATGCATTGTGTTCTTCTTTGATCTTCAAGTTGTTCTTGATGATTTTCTTTGTTTAATCTTGTGATTTTCTTATTTGGTGTTTTTTGTTATTTTTCATATGCATTTTCGAATTCATAGTGTCTAAACATTAAAAATTTCTAAATTTGGTTTCTTGCATGTGTTTCTTTTCTTAAAAAATTTTCAAAAATATGTTCTTGATGTTCATCATGATCTTCAAAGTGTTCTTGGTGTTCATCTTGACATTCAAAGTGTCCTTGCATGCATTATTTGTTTTGATCTTAAATTCTTATGTCTTGTGTCATTTTGTTGTTTTTCTCTTTCTTCATTAACTCAAAAAAATAAAAAATAATATCTTTCCCTTAATTTACTCATAAATTTTGAAATTTTGGGTTAACTTAGTCAAAAATTGTCAAAATTTAGTTGTTTCTTGTTAGTCAAGTAAAAATTTCAATTTAAAAACTTTATCTTTTCAAATCTTTTTCAAAAATCAAATCTTTCTCATTTTTCTTCTTAATATTTTCGAATTTCTTAAATAAATTTTCAAAATCTTTTTCTTATTTTTATTTCATATTTTCGAAAACTTTACTAACAATCATATCTTTTAGTTTCTTGTTAGTCAAGTGATCAACTTTAATTTTAAAAATCAAATCTTTCTAATTTCTTTTTCACATCTTTTTCAAAATAAATTTCAATAATATCTTTTTCAAAATTTAATTTCAAAATCTTTTTCTATCTTCTTATCTTTTCAAAATTTATTTTCAAATCTTTTTCAATTAACCACTTGATTTTTTTGTTTTAATTTTTAAAAGTTTACTATTTCTTATCTTTTTCAAAACCGCCTAACTACTTCTCTCTCTCATTAATTTCGAAAACAACTAACCACTTTTTCAAAATTCTTTTTAATTAACTAATTGTTTTAAATTCTAATTTATTTTATTTCTTTTCTTAAAATTCGAATTCTAAGTTAATTAATTAAATAAAAATAAAAATATTTTTCTTCTATCTCTTCTTAAAATTCGAATACCCTCGCTCTACCTCATTCTTCTATTCTTCTATTCTTCTACTCACATAAAGGAATCTCTATACTGTGACATAGAGGATTCCACTATTCTCTTTGTTCTCTTCTTTTTCATACGAGCAGGAACAAGGATAAGGACATTCTTGTTGAAGCTGATCCTGAACCTGAAAGGACTCTAAAGAGGAAGCTAAGAGAAACTAAAGCACAACACTCTGGAGAGGACCTTACAGAAATTTTTGAAAAAGAAGAAGACATGGCAGCCGAACCCAATAACAATGGTGGAGATGCAAGGAAGGTGCTTAGTGACTTTACTACACCAACTTCTGACTTCTATGGAAGAAGCATCTCAATTCCTACAATTGGAGCAAACAACTTTGAGCTTAAGCCTCAATTAGTTTCTCTAATGCAGTAGAATTGTAAGTTTCACGGACTTCCATTGGAAGATCCTCATCAATTCTTAGATGAATTCTTGCAAATCTATGACATTGTTAAGACCAATGGGGTTAATCCCGAGGTCTACAGACTTATGCTTTTCCCCTTTGCTGTAAGAGAAAGAGCTAGGATATGGTTGGACTCACAACCTAAAGAAAGCCTGAACTCTTGGGAAAAGTTGGTCAATGCTTTCTTGGCCAAACTCTTTCCACCTCAAAAGATGAGCAAGCTTAGAGTGGAAGACCAAACCTTCAGACAGAAGAAAGGTGAATCCCTCTATGAAGCTTGGGAAAGATACAAGTAATTGATCAGAAGGTGTCCTTCTGACATGCTTTCAGAATGGAGCATCCTATGTATATTCTATGATGGTCTGTTTGAATTGTCCAAGATGTCATTGGACCACTCTGCTGGTGGATCTCTTCATCTGAAAAAAACTCCTACAGAATCCCAGGAACTCATTGAAATGGTTGCAAATAACCAGTTCATGTACACTTCTGAAAGAAATCCTGTGAATAATGGGATGACTCAGAAGAAAAGAGTTCTTGAGATTGATACTTTGAATGCCATATTGGCTCAGAACAAAATATTGACTCAGTAAGTCAATATGATTTCTCAGAATCTGACTGGAATGTAAGCTGCATCCGGCAGTGCTAAAGAAGCCTCCTCTGAAGGAGAAGCTTATGACCCTGAGAATCCTGCAATGGAAGAGGCGAATTATATGGGAGAATCCTATGGAAACACTTACAATCCTTCATGGAGGAATCATCCTAATTTCTCATAGAAGGATCAATAGAAGCCTCAACAAGGCTTCAATAATAATAGTGGTGGGAGAAATAGGTTTGGCAATAGCAAGCCTTTTCCATCATCTTTTGAGCAACAGATAGAGAATTCTAAGCAGAGCCTCTCTGACTTAGCAACCATAGTCTCTGATCTATCTAAGACCACTCTCAGTTTCATGACTGAAACAAGGTCCTCCATCAGAAATTTGGAGGCACAAGTGGGTCAGCTGAGTAAAAGAGTTACTAAAATCCCTCCTAGTACTCTTCCAAGCAATACAGAAGAGAATCCAAAGAGAGAGAGCAAGGCCATCAATATACCCAAAGTGGCCGAACCTTTAGACGAGGAAGAGGCAGTGATTTCCAGTGAGGAAGACCTTGTTGGATGTCCACTGACCAATAAGGAGTTCCCTATTGAGGAACCAAAGGAATCTGAGGCTCATACAGAGACCATAGAGATTCCATTGAATTTACTGTTGCCATTCATGAGCTTTGATGAGTATTCTTCCTCTGAAAAGCATGAAGATATTATTGAAGAGCAAGTTGCTCAATATCTAGGAGCAATCATGAAGCTGATGCCAAGTTATTTGATAATGAGACTTGGGAGGATAAACCTCCATTGCTCATCAACGAACTGAATGCTTTGGTTCAACTGAAATTACCTCAGAAGAAACCGGATCCCGGAAAGTTCTTAATACCTTGTACCTTAGGCACCATGACCTTTGAGAAGGCTCTGTGTGACCTGGGGTCAGGTATAAACCTCATGCCACTCTTTGTAATGGAAAAACTAGGGATTTTCGAAGTATAAGCTGCAAGAATCTCATTAGAGATGGCAGATAAATCAATAAAACAGGCTTATAGACTTGTAGAGGATATCCTAGTGAAGGTTGAAGGCCTGTACATCCCTATTGACTTCATAATCCTAAACACTGGGAAGGATGAAGATGAATCCATCATCCTTGGAAGACCCTTCCTAGCCACAATAAGGGCTGTGATTGATGTTGACAGAGGAGAGTTAGTCCTTCAATTGAATGAGGACTACCTTGTGTTTAAGGCTCAAGGATCTTCTTCTATAACCATGGAGAGAAAACATGAAAAGCTTCTCTCAATACAGAGTCAAACAAATCCCCCACACTCAACTTCTAAGTTTGGTGTTGGGAGGCCACCATTAAAGCTCTAAGTCTCTGTGAAGCTCTCTAAGAGCTCACTGTCAAGCTATTGACATTAAAGAAGCGCTTATTGAGAGGCAACCCAATGTTATTTAATTATATTTATCTTTCATAGACATTTGTTTTTCAATGTTATTTTCTGTTTTCTTTAGGTAGATGATCATGTGAAGTCATCAAAACAGCTGCAGAATTAAAGAGGAATAAAAAATAGCATCAAAAATAGCACACCCTGGAGGACAGGCTTATTGGCGTTTAAACGCCAGTAAGGATAGCAGAATGGGCGTTTAACACCCAGTCTGGCAGCATTTTGGGCGTTAAACGCCAGAATTGGCAGACAGAATGGCGTTTAATGCCAGAAAAGTGTGTCTGGTGTCTGGCTGGCGTTAAACACCAGAAAAGAGCATCAGCCTGGCGTTTAACGCCAGAAAAGGTAGCAGAGATGGCGTTAAACGCCAGAAATGGCACACAGAGGGCATTTAAACGCCAAAAAGGTGCAAGGACCAGAATTCTTTGACACCTCAGGATCTGTGGACCCCACAGGATCCCCACCTATCCCACCTCTTCTTCTCTCCACTTCACACCTTTCCATAACGCTCTTCCCCAAACACCATTCACCTATCACATCCTACCCTCTTCACCACTCACATCTATCCACTACTCCCCAAAACCCATCATAAAACCCCGCTACCTCACCATTCAAATTCAAACCATTTCCCTCCCAAACCCAACCCCCTCATACACGACTCCGCTCTCACTCTTACCCTATAAATACCCCTCCTTACCACCTTCAATTCCACACTTCATAAACACCTAAACCCCCCTTGGCCGAATCCAAAACACCCCTCTATCCCCTCCATTTCTTCTTCTTCTCCTCTTTTTTTTCTTCTTTTGCTCGAGGACGAGCAAACCTTTTAAGTTTGGTGTGGGAAAAAGCTCTGCTTTTTGTTTTTTCATAACCATTAATGGCACCTAAGGCCGGAGAGACTTCTAGAAAGAGGAAAGGAAAGGCAATTGCTTCCACCTCTGAGTCATGGGAGATGGAGAGATTCATCTCAAAAGCCCATCACTAGAAATAGGATGGAGCAAACAAGAGAGCCCACTCATGGACCTCAACAAGAGCATGAGAAAATTCCTCATCAAAAAATCCCTGAGATGTCTCAAGGGATGCACTTTCCTCCACACAACTATTGGGAGCAACTCAACACCTCTTTAGGAGATTTGAGTTCTAACATAGAGCAACTAAGAATGGAGTACCAAGAGCACTCCATTATCCTCAATGAAATCAGAGAGGACCAAAAGGCCATGAGAGAGGAGCAACAAAGGCAAAGAAGAGACATAGAGGAGCTCAAGCACTCCATAGGATCTTCAAGAGGAAGAACTAGCCGTCATCACTAAGGTGGACCCGTTCTTTAATTTCCTTGTTTTTATTTTTCTGTTTTTCGGTTTTTTATGCTTCATGTTTTGTCTATGTTTTTGTCTTTATTACATGATCATTAGTGTTGAGTATCTATGTCTTAAAGCTATGAATGATTCCATGAATCTTTCACCTTTCTTATATGAAAAATGTTTTCTGAAAAAGAAAAAGAAGTACATGAATTTCGAAATCTATCTTGAAAATAGTTTAATTATTTTGATGTGGCGGCAATACTTTCTGTTTTCTGAATGAATGCGTGAATAGTGCATATTTTTTATAGTGAAGTTTATGAATGGTAAAATGGTTGGCTCTTGAAAGAATAATGAAAAAAGAGAAATGTTATTGATAATCTAAAAATTCATAAAATTGATTCTTGAAGTAAGAAAAAGCAGTAAAAAACAAAAGCTTGCGAAGAAAAATGGCAAAAAAAATAATAAAGAAAAAAAAAAGAAAAAGCAAGCAGAAAAAGCCAATAGCCCTTTAAACCAAAAGGCAAGGGTAAAAAAAGAATCCAAGGCTTTGAGCATTAATGGATAGGAGGGTCCAAAGGAATAAAATCCTGACCTAAGCGGCTAAATCAAGCTGTCCCTAACCATGAGCTTGTGTCATGAAGGTCCAAGTGAAAAGCTTGAGACTAAGCGGTTAAAGTCGTGGTCCAAAGCAAAAAGAGTGTGCTTAAGAGCACTGGGCACCTCTAACTGGGGACTCTAGCAAAGCTGAGTCACAATCTGAAAAGGTTCACCCAATTATGTGTCTGTGGCATTTATGTATCCGGTGGTAATACTGGAAAACAAAATGCTTAGGGTCACGGCCAAGACTCATAAAGTAGCTGTGTTCAAGAATCAACATACTGAACTAGGAGAATCAATAACACTATCTGAATTCTGAGTTCCTATGGATGCCAATCATTCTGAACTTCAAAGGATAAAATGAGATGTCAAAACTGTTCAGAAGCAAAAAAGCCACTAGCCCCGCTCATCTAAATTAAAACTAATTTTCATTGATAATTTTGGAATTTATTGTATTTTCTCCTTTTTTTATCCTATTTTGTTTTTAGTTGCTTGGGGACAAGCAACAATTTAAGTTTGGTGTTGTGATGAGCGGATAATTTATACCCTTTTTGGCATTATTTTTACATAGTTTTTAGTATGTTTTAGTTACTTTTTATTATATTTTTATTAGTTTTCATGATAAAATCACATTTCTGGACTTTACTATGAGTTTGTGTGTCTTTCTGTAATTTCAGGTATTTTCTGGCTGAAATTGAGGGACCTGAGCAAAAATCTGATTCAGAGGCTGAGAAAGAACTGCAGATGCTGTTGGATTCTGACCCTCCTGCACTCGAAGTAAGTTTTCTGGAGATACAGAAGCCCAATTGGCGCACTCTTAATTGCGTTGGAAATTATACATCTTGGGCTTTTCAGCAATGTATAATAGTTCATACTTTTCCCAAGATTTGATGGCCTAACCTGGCGTCTAAACACCATCCAGAGACCCTTTTCTGGCGTAAAACGCTAGAACTGGCACCAGAACTGGAGTTAAACGCCCAAACTGGCATCCAAGCTGGCGTTTAACTCTAGAAAAGACCTATGCACATGTAAAGCTCAATGCTCAGCCTAAGCACACACCAAGTGGGACCCGAAAGTGGATTTCTGCACTATCTGCACTTAGTTATTTATTTTCTGTAATCCTTAGTAACTAGTTTAGTATAAATAGCACGTTTTACTATTGTATTCGTACACTTTGGGATCAGTTTATCATCTTTTAGACTTCTATCATCTTATGTTACATTTGGGATGCTGGCCTCACGGCCATGCCTAGACCTCTTTCTCTTATGTATTTTCTACGGTAGAATTTCTACACCTCATAGATTAAGGAGCGGAGCTCTGCTGTTCTTCATGAATTAATGCAAGTACTATTATTTCTCTTTCAATTCATGCTTACTTCTTCTCCAAGATATGCTCACATACTTAATTTAGTTAAGTCAGAATGAAGGGGTGACCCGTGACAATCACCCACTATCTTCGTTACTCGCTTAGCCAAGATCCGCATGCCTGACAACAACAAGCAGTCTACATGATGTTCAAAGTAGTCATTGGACAACAGCCAGAGTATCTTCTCTCGGGTCTCTAATCCACGGACTGAGTCCAGAGGTTAGAACCTTCGTGGTATAGGCTAGAACCAATTGGCAGCATTCCTGAGATCCGGAAAGTCTAAACCTTGTCTGTGGTATTCCGAGTAGGATCTAGGAAGGGATGACTTTGACGAACTTCAAACTCGTGAATGTTGGGCACAGTGACAATGTGCAAAAGGATAGAGAGATCCTATTCCGGCGCTAGTGAGAACCGACAGATGATTAGCCGTGCGGTAGGTGTACCTGGTATTTTTCATCCGAGACGAGAAATCCGACAGTTGATTAGCCGTGCAGAAACCGTACCTGGTATTTTTCATCCGAGAGGATCATACAGCTTGCCATGGAAGGGAGCACGCATGATCGGAGGAAGACAATGGGAAAGTAGAGGTTCAAAAGCAACAAAGCATCTCCAAATGCTATCTGAAACTCCCACCAATGAATTACATAAGTATCTTATTTTATTTTATGTTTTATTTATCCTTTAATTATCAAAACCTCATAACAATTGAATCCGCCTGACTAAGATTTACAAGATGACCATAGCTTGCTTCAAGCCAACAATCTCCGTAGGATCGACCCTTAATCACGTAAGGTATTACTTGGACGACCCAATGCACTTGCTGGTTAGTTGTGCGGAGTTGTGAAAAGTGTGATAACAATTTTGTGCACCAGTTTCTTGGGTCATGCAGGATTTTACATAAGATTTATAAAGGATTTTCTAAATTTTCTAAACCATTGAGTGACCTATTAGTTGCTGATGTTCCTTTTGTATTTGATACTGAATGTCTGCATGCTTTTGAAAGTCTAAAAGCAAACCTTACCTTTGCTCCCATCATAGCTCCCCCTGACTGGGATTTGCCATTTCAATTAATGTGTGATGCTAGTGATTATGCTATAGGAGCTGTTTTAGGACAGAGGCAAGGCAAGCTTATGCATGTCATTTACTATGCTAGTTGTGTATTAAATGATGCTCAAAAGAATTACACAACTACAGAAAAAGAATTATTAGCTATTCTGTATGCTGTTGATAAGTTTAGGTCCTATTTAATTGGTTCTAAGGTTATTGTTTATACTGATCATACTGTTTTGAAGTACCTTCTAACCAAACAGGATTCCAAACCAAGATTGATCAGATGGGTGCTACTCCTTCAGGAGTTTGATATTGAGATCAAAGAGAAGAATGGGTCAGAAAAACAAATGGCTGACCACTTTTCCAGAATTGAACTTGAAGAAGGAGTGCAACCACCTACAGTTGTGACTGAGACATTCCTGGATGAGCAACTTTTTGTCATTCAGTAGGCTCCATGGTTTGCAGACATCACAAATTACAAAGCCATGAAGTTCATTCCAAAAGAGTACAGTAAACAACAAGTGAAGAAACTACTGACTGATGCAAAGTACTACTTTTGAGAGGAACCTTATCTTTTTAGAAGATGCTCAGATGGTATAATCCAAAGGTGTGTCTCAGATGACAAAGATCATGGGCATGGCACGCCAGCCTTTAGGCGTGGCACGATGGTTTAAGTTTCCAGAGAGGATGAAGGAGGCCAATTACATGGGGCGTGCCACTTGGTATCGAAGGCGTGGCACGCCACTCACCATTCTTCACTTAGGCGTGCCACTTGAGCAACCAGGCGTGGCATGCCAGTGTCATTCAGAGAGCAAAGAAGCGAAGGGGCGTGCCACTTGAGTTCGTGGCGTGGCACAACAAACAGAGGAACCACTCACTCACAAAAGGGGCGTGGCACGCCAGACCCTGGGCGTGCCATGTTAGTGCAACTTTCCAGAGAAGCTTAGCCAAGCATAGAGCAAGAGCGTGGCATGCCAGACCCTGGGCGTGGCACGCCAGTTCAAGTTTCCAAAGGCAAAGAAAGGTGGAGAAAGGTAAAGGGCGTGCCACTTGAGTTCGAAGGCGTGGCATGCCAAGGTTGATAGAGAGATGAGCGTGCCACTTGAAGGATTGGGCGTGGCACGCCAAGCTAGAAATGAAGGGCACGTGACACGCCAGAAAAGCGCCAGCCACACGCCAGCTGAGAAGTCACACTTATTGAGTGTTTTCTTTTCCCTCCAAAATGTAATTTTTCTTTTTCACTTTTGTAATTCTTTTATTTTACTAGGAGTAGTATAAATACCCCCAAGGAGTACTGAAGAAGGGGTTAAGCAGTCAGTTTTAGATCCACTTTTATACTTCACTTTTGAGTACTTTTTGAGCCATGAGTAGCTAACTTTCCTCTCATTGAGAGAGGGAGCTCTATTGTACTTGATGGATTGATAATAGTGAAATTCTTCTTCTCTTCATCTTCTCTTTGATTTGCTAGAAGGAATTTCGTTCTTAATGCTTAGTATTCAATCATCTTGGAAAAGAGATTGAATGCAATTGGATTTCATAGGAACCTTAGGAAAGGAAACATGGAACCATGCTTGAAATCCCTTCTCACACTTGAGTAGAATCTGGGTTTTGGTGTTTGGATATGTAACATATAATCCTCCCTCTACTTGGACCTATACTTGGTGTTTGTATTTATGATTCTGCACTTTACGTTCTGCCATTTATATTTCTTCACTTTATTACTTTTCTTTATATTCTATTCGTTTACATTTATGTCATTTATAATTCTGCACTTCACAATCCTATTGATCTGCTTGACTAATTCATCAATTGATTAAAACTGCTCGAATTTGCCAATCTCTGTGGATACGATCCCACTCCACTGTGGGTTATTACTTGACGATAATTTTGGTGCGCTTGCCAAAAGAACTAATTCACCAATTTTGAATGGGGGTGTGAATTTTATTCCATCAAGTTTTATGGCGCCGTTGCCGGGGATTGGCTTAAATTTGACAGTGATTAAATTGATTGGAGAGCTAGATTAAGCAATTTAAATTCCTTGTTATTTTTGTTTCTTTTATTTAGCACCTTTTTTTTTTATTTTATTATTTTAATTTTTGTTTTGAGTTCTATTTCTTTCTTCTTTAATTACTTTTATTCGTCGTCCGTATTTTCACGCTTCTAACTGTTTGATTAATTACACTACTCACACTAACAACCACTCTAACAAGAGTAATTTCTTCATTCATTTTCTTTCTTGCTTTTTGCCTTGTTGGTTGTATGACAAGTAGGAGAAGCGGGGCTTCAACTTCCTTTGATTTTGAACCTGAGAGTACCTTCGTTAGATTAAAGAGGGAAGCAAGAGGGAAGGGAGTCATTGGTGCTAAGGAAGAGGAAGAGTATTTTGAAACAGACATGGAGGAGAATATGGAGAACCACCATGAACAAGAAGCTCACAACCATGCCAGAGAAGACCCAGTCAATCATGATGGGCAAGAAAGGAGAGTCTTAGGCTCCTACATCAACTCAAACCCAAGAAAGTGTGGCAGCAGCATCCTGAAGCGAACAATTCATGCCAATAATTTTGAGCTGAAGCCTCAGCTCATCACACTTGTTCAGAATAATTGCTTATATGGAGGAAGTGCCCAAGAAGACCCTAATCAACATCTCAGCACATTCTTGAGGATATGTGATACTGTAAAGTCCAACGGGGTACACCCCGACATCTACAAACTACTCTTGTTCCCTTTCTCACTCAGAGATAAGGCAGCAAAGTGGTTGGAATCATTCCCCAAGGATAGCTTAACTACATGGGAGGAGGTCATGAATAGATTCCTTGCAAGATTTTACCCTCCACAAAGAATCAATAGGCTGAGAGCTGAGGTACAAACTTTCAGACAACAAGATGGAGAAACACTCTACGAAGCCTGGGAGAGATTCAAAGATCTGACAAGAAGATGCCCACCAGAAATGTTCAATGAGTGGGTACAACTACATATCTTTTATGAGGATTTATCCTATGAAGCAAAGAAGGCAGTGGATCATTCTTCAAGAGGCTCACTCAACAAAAAGAAAACCATTGAAGAGGCCATAGATGTCATTGAGACTATAGATGAAAATGAGTATTTCTATGCTTTAGAAAGGACTCAGAAGAAGGGAGTACTAGAACTCAACTCTGTAGATGCTTTGTTAGCTCAGAACAAGGCAATTGCAGCTCAAATAGCAGCTCTAACCAAAAGGATGGAGGCCAATCAAGCCTCAGTCATTCAAGACCAAACTCCTCAACAAGAAGGGAATGCACCAGAATATAATCTGAAGGTGATTGGGAATAAGCCAATTATGTGAACAATTCATCTAGACCACCATATGACCCACACTCTAAGATATACAACCCAGGTTGGAGGAACCACCCAAACTTTGGGTGGGGAAATCAGCAAAACCACAACCAGGACCACAACAAGCCTTATTCATCAAATCAACATTCCAACCACAACCCCAACCATCAAATAGGGAACCATAGACCCTATCATAACTCACAAAACACATCATACCATAGTAACCAACCAATACACAACAACCTCAATCAAGATGCACCATCCTCAACCATGCAACCATGTGAAATCAAGAGCAACTTTGAGATGATGGAGACTGCAATAGCACAACTGTCCTCACAGATTACAGGGGTAATCTCTACCCTCATGGACAAACAAGCACAAACTGAAAGAAGGATAGACGCTTATCAAGAAGAATACAGGTCAAATCTGAAAAATCAAGGCGCAGCAATCTCAAAGTTGAAAGCACAAGTGGGGATTTTATCCAAGCAAATCCCACTTCCCACACACACATTTCCTAGTGATACCATGGCTAACCCAAGAGGGGAATGCAAAGCCATTACTCTAAGAAGTGGGAAGGTTGTAGAAGAAGGAACCCCAAGCAAAGACAAGCATGAAGAAGCTGCAGCAAAGCATGGGAACAAGGATGAAAGAGAGATCCCTGCTCCACCTCCACCGAAACCAGTCTTGAAGCCTTATGTGTCAAAGTCACCATACCCACAAAGACTGGGAAAAGATGGGAAGGATGGCCAATTTTCTAAGTTCCTAGAGATCTTCAAAAGGCTTCAAATCAACATACCATTTGCTGAGGCATTAGAACAAATGCCACTCTATGCCAAATTTTTGAAGGAGCTTATAACCAAAAAGAGGAACTCGGAGGCAAAAGAAACCATAATATTGATTGAAGAATGCAGCGCCATCATACAGAAGAAGCTGCCTCAAAAGCTGAAAGACCCAGGGAGTTTCCAAATCCCCTGCATCATAGGAGACATCACCATTGAGAAAGCTTTGTGTGACTTGGGAGCTAGCATAAATCTTATGTCCCTAACCATTATAAGAAGGATGAAGATTGAGGAAGCCAAGCCAACAAGGATGGCACTCCAATTGGCTGACAGAACATTTAAGTTTCCACATGGGGTGGTGGAGGACTTGCTAGTGAAAGTAGGAGAATTCATTTTCCCTGCTGATTTTGTTGTGCTGGACATGGAAGAAGATGCCAATACGTCAATTATCCTAGGAAGACCATTCCTAGCTACTGCTAGAGCCATCATTGATGTGCAAAAAGGGGAACTAGTCTTGAGGCTGCATGAAGAGAAAATGGTCTTCAACGTCTTTAAAGAAATGAGTTACCCCAAGGAATCCATAGGAGAATGCATGCTGGTAGACACCATGGAACAAATAGTTCAAGAAGTCTTGGAAGAAGAACAAATGGAGGAACCATTGAGCTGGAACAAGTATCAGATAGAGAACCACCACAAGTAACTATGAGAAACTCAATCATGGCAACCGCCACAGACAACAAAGATGCAGAGTCACCAAAACTAGAGCTGAAAACCTTACCACCCAGCTTGAAATATGCATATCTGGGTGCTAACAACACTCACCCAGTGATAATAAATTCAAGTCTGAGCAAGGAACAAGAAGAGGAGCTTATCCAAGTGCTGAGACAACACAAGGATGCCATAGGCTAGACACTTGCAGATTTAAAAGGGATCAGTTCTTCAATGTGTATGCATAAAATCTTACTTGAAGAGGATGCCAAACCTTCAAGACAACAACAAAGGAGGCTGAACCCAACCATGAATGAAGTGGTTCAGAAAGAAGTGCTAAAATTATGGCAAGCAGGGGTGATTTACCCCATCTCAAACAGCCCTTAGGTAAGCCTGGTGCAAGTAGTCCCTAAGAAGGGAGGGATCACCGTTGTGGCAAATGAGAAAAATGAATTGATACCCACAAGGACAGTGACCGGATGGCGTATGTGCATTGACTACTTGAAACTTAATGAAGCCACCCGGAAGGACCACTTTCCCCGACCTTTCATGGACCAGATGCTTGAAAGATTGGCAGGACATGAGTATTATTGCTTCCTGGATGGGTATTCGGGCTACAACCAAATTGTTATAGACCCTAAGGATCAGGAAAAAACTTCATTTACTTGTCCATATGGTGTCTTTGCTTATAGGAGAATGCCCTTTGAATTGTGCAATGCACCTGCAACATTCCAAAGGTACATGCTCTCCATTTTTTCAGACATGATTGAGAAGTTCATAGAAGTATTCATGGATGACTTCTCTGTATTTGGGAACTCATATTCTGATTGCCTATACCATCTTGCTCTTGTGCTAAAAAGGTGTCAAGAAACCAACCTAGTTTTAAACTGGGAGAAGTGCCATTTTATGGTGACTGAAGGGGTGGTTCTTGGTCACAAGATTTCAAAAGATGGCATAGAAGTAGACAAGGCAAAAGTGGAAGTAATTGAAAAATTACCTCCACCTTGCAATGTCAAAGCAATCAGAAGTTTTTTGGGACACGCTGTGTTCTATAGGAGGTTTATCAAAGATTTTTCAAAGATTGCAAAACCCCTTAGCAACCTACTTGTCTCAAATACTCCCTTTGTTTTTGATAGAGAGTGCATAGTAGCCTTTGATGAGCTTAAAAAGAAACTCTCCTCTGCACCTATTATAGCACCACCAAGCTGGGATCTTCCCTTTGAACTAATGTGTGATGCATCTGATTTTGCTGTTGGTGCTGTTCTAGGACAGAGGAAAAACAAGCTAGTACATGTTATTTATTATGCTAGCAAGGTCCTTAATGAGAATCAAAGGAACTATATCACCATGGAGAAAGAACTTTTAGCCATAGTTTTTGCTTTTGATAAGTTTAGATCATATCTCATTGGCTCAAAAGTAATTGTGTTCAGTGATCATGCAGTACTCAAATACTTGCTTACCAAACAAGAATCTAAGCCCGGACTAATAAGGTGGATTCTGCTGCTACAAGAATTTGATATTGAAATTAAAGATAGGAGCAGAGCAGAGAACAAGGTAGCTGACCACCTCTCAAGGATCCCACAAGAAGAAGAAATGCAACAAGTAGCAGTAAATAAAAGCTTTCTTAATGAACAATTGATGATAATTCGAGTAGCCCCTTGGTTTGCAGACATAGCTAACTTCAAGGCTATTGGGGAGCTACCAACCAACATCAATAAGCACATGAGGAGGAAGCTAATTAAGGATGCTAAACACTTCATCTGGGATGACCCTTATTTGTTCAAAAAGTGTGCTGATGGAATCCTAAGAAGGTGTATATCCCATGAAGAAGGGCAGGAAGTGTTATGGCAGTGTCATGGATCCGCATATAGAGGTCACTTCAGTGGAGAAAGGACAGCAGCAAAAGTGCTTCAATCCGGATTTTACTGGCCAACAATGTTTAAGGATGCCAAGAAAATGGTGTCAAGGTGTGATGAATGCCAAAGATCAGGTAATCTAACCAAGAGAAATGAGATGCCACAGCAATTCATACTAGAGTTGGAGCTATTTTATGTATGGGGGATTGATTTCATGGGACCCTTCCCAACCTCCTACTTAAATAGCTACATATTGGTGGCTGTTGATTATGTCTCAAGGTGGGTAGAAGCCATAGCCACTGCAACAAATGACAACAAGGTTGTGATAAGCTTCTTGAGAAGGAACATCTTCAGCAGATTTGGAGTTCCCAAAGCTCTCATTAGTGATGGAAGGACACACTTCTGCAACAAACAACTCAAGACACTCCTTCTCAGATATGGAGTAAAGCACAAAGTGGCAACTCCATACCACCCACAGACCAACGGGCAAGCTAAAATCTCCAACAGAGAGCTGAAACGAATCCTTGAAAAAACTGTTAGAAGCTCAAGAAAGGATTGGTCTAAGAAGCTGGATGATGCACTATGGGCCTACAGGACAGCCTATAAGACTCCCATTGGGATGTCTCCATACCAACTGGTATATGGCAAGGCTTGTCACTTACCAGTTGAACTTGAGCATAGAGCATTTTGGGCTCTAAAAATGTTAAACTATGATGAGCAAGCTGCTGGAGAAAAGAGATTAATGCAACTCAATGAGCTAGAGGAGTTTATAAATCAAGCATATGAGAATTCAAAAATCTACAAAGAGAACACAAAAAGGTGGCATGACCAAAAGATAGCAAGAAGGGAGTTCACTGAAGGACAGAAGGTATTACTCTACAACTTAAGACTCAAGTTCTTCCCTGGGAAACTTAAGTCTCGATGGTCAGGGCCTTTCACCATACTCAAGGTGTTTCCTTATGGTCATGTGGAGCTCATGGAGGACAAGACTCAGAGAACTTTTACTGTCAATGGCCATAGACTCAAACAATACTTGGGAGGCTCCTTAGAGGAGCAGAGAGTGAGCTACAAGCTTAGCTGAAGATGAAGGAATGTCAAGCTAATGACAATAAAGAAGCGCTAGTTGGGAGGCACCCCAACACTTTATCCTTTTTGATTTAATTGCTTTTCTTAGAAGTAGTTTAAAATCTATTGCTTTAGATAGTTTAATTTTCAGTCTCATATTTGTGTTACATTACAAAGTTAGGATTAGTTTACAATTGTAGATTAGAAAGTTTGATATTAGACTTGGTAGCTAGATTTTTTACACTCTTTTATTTCTTTCTATTCTAGAATTGCAACTTGGTGAAGGCATAAATCATGATGAGTGAATGGGCTGAGAACTAGCTAATTTGCTAAGTTTGGTGTGGCCTCTCACCCACTTAATCTAGGCTTACAAACAATTAATAGCTTTATTTTGAAGAGTAAGTCCAGAGATTAAGTTTGGTGTAGCCACCACCAAGGATCACCTAGCAGCCCAAGTCACCTAATTTGAAAGCACTTAATGCTTTGGGTAAGAACATGAACGTGGTTTAATGAGTTCAGAGGAATTGGAATCAAAAGAAAATGAAAAGATTGATGTTACTCCATTCTTATGAACACATTAAATACACAATGATGGAACCAATTTATTAAGATGCCAAAGAATTAAGTTTGGTGTCCCAAGGGACACCCATCAGTTGCAATCCAAATCACTCTTGATGAGAAGGAATGTGAAGGGGTTCTTTTGTCGTTACTAATGGGTTCAATTTCAATTTCAGGAGAAAAGATGGAGTCCACATGGTAAACAACTCACAAAAAAAGGAAGTCAAAGTGTACTTGCACTTTGGAACTCAACATACGCAGAAGACATGTGAGAAAAGAGTTGGCGCCTCTTCCCACGCTAGGCGCCACTCCCCAAGTGGGAAAATATTTAACCCTTTTTAATTCCCACCCTTCGTACCACACCATTCACCCATTATAAAAGCCTCACCTCCCCATCTCCTCTCCCACTTCAACAACCCCCAATCACACACGAAGAGCATACACCCGTCACCTTCCTTTCTCTTATCATCTTTTACCATCTTCTCTTTACTTCTTTCTTTCTTCTTTTTTTTCTTGATTGGGATAATCAAGTCCTAAGTTTGGTGTTGGAGCAAAACATTGTTTTACTTGCTCTTTCTTGCAACCTCCACACATTTTTTTCACAATCCCATACACACTCTCTCAACCTAATGGCACCACCAAAAAGCTCAGCCTCAAAGAAAAGAAAAATCAACGAACCAACCTCTGGATCATCAAGCTCTTTCAATGACTACAAGTTCCTCTCTGCAATCAACCAAAATCAATTTTATGGTTGGGTGAGTGAGAGGAAAATCATTCCAGAAGTTGGGTTTCAACTAGGAAGGAATGAGCATATTGAAATCAACATTGAGATCAACAACAGGAGTTGGTCACTTCTATGCAACCCACCAAGGAAAGTGGTAGAAAGCTTGGTGAGGGAATTCTATGCTAATGTAGTGCCTCAACCAGGGCAACACTATGGCTACATTAGCTATGTAAGGGGAAAGTCCATTGACTACAACCCCTCTAGCATAGAAAGAATGCTAATGGTGAAGAGGACAAGCTGCACTCAGAGCTATGAAGAAAGAATGAAGCAGCAAGATCCTGGGTTTGATGAGATCCTGAATGAAATTTGTGTGATACATGTGCGTTGGATAAATGATAAGGATGAGATACCAAATCAATTGAGGAGAAGAGATTTGAGCCCCCAAGGTAGAGGGTTGCTAGAATTTGTGAGGACGTCCCTAATCCCCACGTCCAACACTTCAGAGGTGACCAAGGAAAGAGCTGTGCTCATCTACAGCATCATAAAAAGAGAGAACATCAATGTGGGGGAGATGATTGCCAACAACATCAACAAAGTACTGAAAAGCACCAGTGACAACACAAGGTTGGCATTCCCCAGCATTATACAGAGGCTATGTGATGAGGCTGGAGTTAAAAAGATCATTGATGAGGTATTTGTGAAGCAAGACAAGTTCATAACTGCCAAAAGGATGGCCAAGGTGGTAGCTGTTCACCCATTCAACAGGGCCAGAGAACGAAGAGCTCATGCCCATGAACTACAACAACAACAAGAAGAGGAAGAAGTAAAAGAGCAACCTCAATTCTTGGCACTTCAACCACCACCACAATACCAATATCAGCAATTTTCAGAGGGATTCAACTGGGAACAATTGCAAGGAGATGTACACCAAATAAAGGGAGACCTACACCACCTGAGGGAAGATGTCAATCAACTCAAGGAGACTCAACAATAATAGAGCCAAGTCAACCAAAACATTCAACAACTCCAAGGGGGTTTTAAGAATCTCAAGGAGCAGCAAGATCAGATTAACTGGGGAGAAATGCAAGGCAGCCTAGGAGTGATTCTGAGACGATAATTACAACAAATGGAGAGTCTTGCTGAATTCAGACACCTTTATGAAGCAAGGACTGTAGCCAGAGGGGAATATGATTGCTAGGCACAAACAAAGTTGAGCTACCTGTGCAATG
This sequence comes from Arachis ipaensis, assembly GCF_059453495.1. Classification (NCBI taxonomy): domain Eukaryota; kingdom Viridiplantae; phylum Streptophyta; class Magnoliopsida; order Fabales; family Fabaceae; genus Arachis; species Arachis ipaensis. Next base: position 68,987,492 of record NC_142442.1, on the reverse strand, counting down.
CAGTAGCTAACATGAACCCCAATTACCCCACCTATATGCAAAAATTTGAGGAACTCAGCTCAAGGCAAGAAGAAATAGCATACCAACACAAGGAGAATGTAAAATCTTACATGATGAGGCTAGGATTTTGGAAGCCCAAGGATACCAAAGCACAAGAAGGTTCCTCCAAGCCAGATGAAGGTGGCTCCTCCCCCTCCAAGAAAAAGGACAAATGGAAGGGGCCAATGAACTAAAAATGAAGCTGCTCAAGGTTGTTGAGCCCCTAGTTGACACTTTCTAATTTCTGAAATCTTGTTTAAGCTTTTGCTTTATTTACTTTTTGAATAAATAATCATGCTAGGATAGTTTATGTTTTATGCTTAGTTTTAATTCCTGTTTGAAGTCTTTATGAGTTTTTTTTACAAGAAAGAAAATGCCATGTATTTCAAGTCTTCATTTCAACATAAATAAAAGTAGAACTTATCTCCATAAGAGTTACTATGAGTTGTGCAAAAACAACAAGAGAGACCAATGCCAAGAGAGATTATCAAACAAACTAAGAAATAAGAAACTAAGTGTAGAACCTTGGATGAAATAAAAAAAAAAGAGAAATTGAGTCATGAAGAGCAACTAGTCCTAGAAGGTATAACAAGGGAATGTTAAAGGGTGTTCCTTGAATATCCATAGAACCAAGAGGTAGTAAGCAATAAAGGCCCAAGGCTCTGAGCATCAACTACTGGGATACAAAAAGAAACATTAAAAAGCTCAAAAAGAACTAAAGATGTTAGTAGATGCTTGTGGTGAAGATGTGTCAAGATGAGACCTGGGCAAGTAAATTCTTAGGTGTGTCTCAACACCTAGTACCCTAAAACCAACTGGTTTGGGAGTGCTAATTGAAAGCCTAATTAAAGGGTTGTCTTGAGACAAAACACTTAGAGTCGTGGTCAAGAAAACAAAACAACCCTTACTACTTCAAGGTGACAATCAATAGAAAGGACCCCTAAAGCCTATACCTGAAAGAACCCTCAAGGATCCAAGAACTTTTCATGACATTAAAACATTCATGCATGTGTTGAACACGTAGTCTTACTCTTAGTTGTATTGCAATCATTCAAAGCTAAGGCCTCAAGTTATAAAGGGTTACTCACATTGATTTGCTTGGGACAAGCAAAGCTTAAGTTTGGTGTTGTGATGACTTGCATCATCTACCTTTCTTTCTTGCATAAAGAGAACCATAAAAGAGAATAAATCTCATTTGATCAGTACAATTCATGCATTATTTGATGAATATTATGGTACACTACTTTGAGATGAGTTATGTTGAATTTCAGGTGAAAATGGCATAAAAAATGGGTAGAAGAGAAACAAGAAGCTGGGCGTGTGAAACTGGCATGCCAATTGGGAGCAAACGCCACAAAAATACACTAGCGTGGCACGCCAGAAGCTAGACGTGGCACACCAGTACTAAATTCCAGAGGGGAGATCCAAGCATGCATGAGGGCGTGGCACGTCAAGGACTGGGCGTGGCACGCTAATACATTTTTCCAGAGAGCTACAATGGAGGACACAAAAGGGCCGTGGCACGCCTGATCCATCAACTACTATGGGCGTGCCACTTGAACAAAGGGGCGTGGCACGCTAACTCACCACTCCAAGAAGAACCTCCACTATGGTGTGCCACATGGTATCGAAGGCGTGGCACGCCAGCTCCAAGAAGTCACTCGGGCGTGCCACTTGAGAACCCAGGCGTGGCACGCCAAGCTTGAAGAGTTCATAAATCCATGGGTGTGCCACTTGAACAGTATGGCGTGGCACGCTGGTACAATAATCCAAAGAAGGGGCTGAAGGTAATTAAAGACTGGGCGTGCCACTTGGTATCGAAGGCGTGGCACGCCAACCCAAGCATGTCACTATGGCGTGCCACTTGAAGGCTGAGGCGTGGCACGCCAACTGCTGGAACCAAGACAAGATCATGGGCGTGGCACGCCAGCCTTTAGGCGTGGCACGCTGGTTTAAGTTTCCAGAGAGGATGAAGGAGGCCAATTACATGGCGCGTGCCACTTGGTATCGAAGGCGTGGCATGCCACTCACCATTCTTCACTTAGGCATGCCACTTGAGCAACCAGGCATGGCACGCCAGTGTCATTCAGAGAGCAAAGAAGCGAAGGGGCGTGCCACTTGAGTTCGTGGCGTGGCACGCCAAACAGAGGAACCACTCACTCACAAAAGGGGCGTGGCACGCCAAACCCTAGACGTGCCACGTTAATGAAACTTTCCAGAGAAGCTTAGCCAAGCATAGAGCAAGAGCATGGCATGCCAGACCCTGGGCGTAGCACGCCAGTTCAAGTTTCCAGAGGCAAAGAAAGGTGGAAAGAGGCAAAAGGCGTGCCACTTTAGTTCGAAGGCTGGCACGCCAACACAAGAATTCCACTAGGGCGTGCCACTTGAGTTTGAAGGCGTGGCACACCAAGGTTGATAGAGAGATGAGTGTGCCACTTGAAGGATTGGGCGTG